>NC_140589.1:525296387-525896387 GCF_964204655.1 Triturus cristatus | reverse complement strand
GTCAAAAGAACCAGTGGAAATAAAAAGAGTAAGAAGACCCAACCAAAAGTACAGATCACCGGAATGGTCTTATGTGGCACTGTCTGAAGGAGGAAAAGAAGAAACAGTGACTCGAGATAATCCGGAAGAGATCTTGAGAGAAGTGGTTGAGGAAGATACTGGTGAAATTTTGAAAGTACTCTTGACTGACATTGGAGAAGAGTCGAGTACTGAAGATTTTGATGTTGGAGATCTAATACAATTTGATGTTGAAGAAATTGAAGTGAAGAATGACAAGTATCCAAACTGAATAAAAGAAGAATTCACTTGGATTAAGTGAACGAAAGGATCATTTGGAAAAACTGAAAAGCTGAAGCATTGCTGAAGAATTGAAGAGTTCCAACAGTAGTGGAGTAGTAGAGGCTAAACTAAAGTAGTAAAATGGCTAACATAGAGGATAATAGAAATAGATGTGCCTTCTTTAAAAGGTGGTGTAGAATGTGCTGCTGCTGTACTGGATTATTAATGCTTCTATGGGGTGTTTTAGTTTTATTAGTTACTTTTAAAGTAGAGTTTGAGATGCATACAGAGAATGTAACAAATGTAGAGAAGAATTCGCAAAAAGTAGTTCCAATTAGAATTAGTAATACTTACATACACAAAGATAGGTCAATTAATAATTTTTCTAGTAATGTTTTTTCAAAATTGTTATATGAATATGTGAAAACAATGGAAGTAAGGGATTGCTACGTCTGTATGCAATTACCTGCATCCGTTTCAGAGGGTGTTACTTATCATCATTTACCAGCTACATATGGTATTTCTTGTAGTATTTTAAGTAGTGTTTTTTATTTGTTAGGGAAAGTAGATTATAAGATGTCTAACAGAGATAGTATTTTTGGGCACTTGCCAATGAGTAAAGAGCTGAATCCAGCTAAAGAAGCTAACACTTTTGGTGAAATTTTTATTGAAGAAAAAGGATTAACATTAGATTACATTTTTAAGAATAATTTAACTTGCAGTCTGAAAGGAGAGGAGAAAGCTTTCCTGGATATGGTAGAAGAAAGGAGATTGAACATGCAGGAGAAAGCAGGAAAATATAAAGTGAGTGAGACAATTTGGGACATTGAGATGGGAAAAGAGTTGAAGAATGGGGCTAGTCCAACTTTAGCTTTAGATGCACCACAGAAGGGTAAACTTTGCATTACAAGAAGGAAATCCCAATATGATACATATTTTGTTGGGACTAGTGAGTGCCATGATACATACTTCATTGCAACAGGTTGGGGTTTCAGAGGTGGAGAAGATACAATTTTTCCAGGAGTATATTATGTTTGTGGGAACAAGGCTTATTACAAGTTGCCTGACCATTGGTATGGCACGTGTTATGTGGGCCTGGTTTTTCCAAAGATTTTTCATATAGATAAAATAACAGATGTAGAACATATTAATTTACTAATGCGCTTTAAGAGAGAAACTTGGTCTGAAATAGTGGGTGACATTTTTGGGGTTTTGATTCCAGCAGTGGGAATTTCTTTGAATGCTTATGGAATTTGGAAACTGTCCACAGTGGTTGATCGCTTATCGACAAATACCGCAGGAGGGTTTCTTTTGGTGAATACGGAATTAAGTGCCGTACGTGCCATGTCTATGCAAAATCGGCTTGCCCTTGATATTCTATTGGCCAAGGAGGGTGGAGTCTGTGGAATGCTGAAAGTTCAACATTGTTGCACTTACATTCCAGATGAAAACAAAGACCTGAAGGTCTATATCAAAAATATTACTGATTTGCATGAAGAATTAGTACCACTTGAAGCTGAGAATTTATGGACTAAAATAGCTAATAAAATGATAGCTGTTAAAGATTTTATTGCAAAAATAGGTAGTACTATTATAGGTAGAATATTGTTTCCTTTAACTTGTAAAATTGTTGCTTTATTGATAATAAGATTGGTGTGTGTGTGTTGTAAAAACAGGGGAGGGAGGAAGAAATTGAATAAAATGGGACAAAACAAGAGGTTGAAAAGAGAACTTCAAGAAATTGAATTAGAAGAATTGAGGGAGAGTGTTTACTTAGAGACAAAAGGGGATGATGAAAGAGTGACTGGTGTGTAATGTTGTGTAAGGGGAAAAAGACATTTCCGATTTCTCCTAAAATGGGACTAAATTTTCACTAATTTTTTTTTTGGGTTTATTTGGTGATAAAATCACCAAAGGGGGGATTGCTGGAGCAGAGTTTTCTGTTTGAAAATTCGCTGGTTTTTGAAGCTCTGGCATGTCTATTTGTCATATTAATTTTCTAATTACTAGTGATTAATTATTTGTCTTGTGCAAGTGTGTTTATATTAATCAATCCGTTTGTCCTAACAAGAGAGAGTTACACGTGGGTGCGCATAAATGTGCTGTTTAACAATAACGTGCGTGTTTTTATGTTTAAACGTTGCTATGTGCTGTTTATTTTTGAGCACAAAACGCTTTCCGAATAATGCTTTTCTATGTTGCAAGTGCTAGATAGATGCATACACATAAGGGTATTAGTGGGGTTAACACTGTTTAATCACTATGCTGTGGTAACGTTGTTTTTGTTTCTTTCAATTAAGATGGTCTATTGTGGCCTATGGTGGCCTAGTTAAAGATGGCCGATTTCGTAAGCCTGGCCTCGAGTTGAGAATAGAAAACTGTGATGGAAGAGAGCCCTGCTGAATATGGTCCTGAAGTCAGCTGACCACAGTCCTTGCTTGCCTTATGAAATTTTCCGTGAGGACATCAGCAGCCGGGGTAATCTTCGAGTGAAATGGAACGTCCTTGGCAGCCTTGGGAAAACAAAGGAGCCTTAGAGAAAGACTCTGAGCATTGGTCTCATTGCCGAGGAGAAGTAGAACTAACAGATACATTTGAGATTCTTGGTTCCTGTTCCGTAGTCTTTATTTTGTGATTTTTCCTGAGCGGAGATTTCCGAATGTAGCAATGTTACATCCTTTCCTTCTCGCTCTGCTCAGCGGTCCAGCGGACATTACAACTTTTCTTTGTATCTTTTTTTTGTTCGATTCAGTATAAGAATTGTTAGCCTAGAGAGGGTCTTGCCACTTGCCATTTGCCTTTGCCGCGTACCGAATCTGCGTTGCTGAGGATTGATGCTGAAGGGACTTCGTCTTGAGAGACTTTACCGAGAGACTTGTCCTGACCCGTTCTGACATTTAGCTAGAATACGTAACTATGGGAAAAATGATTTATGCTGCTTGATTTCCATTTGACTAATTTTAGATAAAGCAATATAACTAGAACATGGTGTTGGATATTATTTCTTGTCAATTATTGTGTATTATATTTTGATTATTCGTATAGGTTGTATAGATTATGTTTATGGACAGTCACAATAACCAGATCTTATCGACCTGATAGAGATGCAGGGTGATTAGGAGTTTTCTTTCCACAGGTTTATTGCTGCTGGTAGAGTATTTGAGTGTATGTTAGTGAAATGGGCCCTAGCGTATGATGAATGTATGTGCGTGTAACTGTAAGATTACTCTATCTGTGGTAGTGGGAATATTATACACACCCTGATCTCTATCACATGCACATGGGCAGAGATGGGTGACGTTTTCTGTCCCTGTATATCCTGCGCACCCTGTGAGTGCATTTCACCTTCCGCCTTTCGCTCTTCCTGAATTGGCTGCGGCGTGCTAGTAGGTTTTCCCCGTATCGTGGGGGGCCTACCGAAGAGAGGATATTGTTTTGAACTTGCCAAACTATCATTCTCTCTGCACGGTACATCCTCTACTCCATCTCTTTCTTCCCCAACCACAGCCAACATACTTAAATCGGCCGAGAGGTCAGATAGGGTCTCCTCATCTTCATCATCCTCCTCCAACGTTTTATCAAAGTCACTCTGCTCAGGTACTTTATTTTTCTCAGCCAATGCTAGCGCTTTAACTTTTAAGTCCATTCTCTGCTGACCAATCCTTCTTCTTCTCTTAGCACCTTTAGCTGGCATTGATGGTGATTGCAATGGTGATTGGCCAGTTTAAAAAAAATCCTTTCCTGACCCAGCCTTAGATTGTTTACTCCGCAATTTTGCCGCTGCCTTTAAGACTACCGACATTCTCTTCTATCTTCCTTAGGCCACAGCAAAGAGTAAAGTAGATGACTATGAGCAGCGGACTGCACGCACGTATCACGCACGTAGCAATGGGCACAAGGCAATAACAAGCAACGGCGCAATAAGGGAGTCTTTTCCATTTAATGCAAAGTAAAGGGGGATAGAAGATAGTAAACAAGACCCCCCTTTACCCTTCCTTACTTGTTCTAGTGTGTCAAAAATTATAGAGATACTAATAGTCGGTGCAGGAGATTAACAAATGAGAGTCTCTCTTTTCTTCCTTTGGACACTACTAGATATAATGTCCAGGTAACAGCTGGGGGACGAGTGGGTCTTTGGGGGTTTTAAATGCTTTGTTTCCCCCTTGTTTTTCCTTAAATCTTGGGGGGTATATTGACATACACTGGCGTATTTGGTGTGCTGGGCTGGCCTTAAGCTGAGTCTCTCTTATCTCCACTAAAATATTCAGGGCAGCCAGTCAAGCACACACAAGATCACTTGGCACACCGTTGGTGTGCCAAGTGATCTTTGCTGAAGTGCTCAAAAATGAGCAGCAGGCGGTGACGCTTACCGCCTGCTGCTCATTTTTCACCACTTCAGATGTACACGAGCTCCGCTCTGCTCTGCTCGGTACCGGCGTCTCACAGTTGCCTTTCCCCCGTACCTCACTCCGTCTCCCAGCTCGTCCCGTACTCCGTTTTTTTCCTCTTTTTTCCTCTTGCCTCTCATGCGCCTCTCACGCGCTCGTTCGCGTTAGTGGGCTTACCAACCCAAGAACGCTTTGGTAGTCGGAGCACAACAGCGGAACAATGCTACCGCGGCCATTCCTCCTCTCCTCTCCTCTCGTGGGTGGGGCATCAGTGAATCAGGTGACGGCAGCGCGTGTGGGTCACGTCCGTCTCATCGCTCAATTGCTGCTGATTTCTGATGTGAATGTCTTATAATAGTTCTTGCGTTAAAACAACCCTTGCAGAATTCTATGAACTTATTTCAAAATTTCAGACATCGATTATCTCGGTTGTGCCAGTTACAGTTCAGATCCAACAATGGTTCAATCACATTGTGAATAGGCTCATGAAAGTGACTGACTAGCAGCTCAGGCAATCGTGGTTGAAATTGAGACATAAAGAGTCATAGGTGTAAATTTAGAGGTAAAGGAAAGAAGGAGCTGAGAGCATACACCAGTTTTCCTGCACAGTATGAATTCTGCGCAGGGTATGTTCATGGAAATATAAATAAGATATATGAACTGGTTGTTTTGTAGTAACATGTGGGTAATTATCTTAATCAGACCCCCCAGGATATTGTGGCATAGATTTGCAAATTTAAAGGCAAAAGAAATTAAATTTAGCTGCACAAAAAGTCAAATTTAGTGGCATTATTGTGGCACTTTATTTTACTAATAATCATTCCTTTTCAGTCTTAAATCAATGGAAACTATTTTATCAGAGTATTCCACTTTTAAATAGGCATGTTGAAAGTGTCTGAGAGTATTTGTTTGCTGTGCTAAGTCCCTAAGTCCTGTAATGGCTGGCAGCAACATTTTCCTCATGTTGCTGGCAGCCATTCAGAGAACCTGCGGGACTCTGACTTCTGCAGGACAATATGGCCCAAGGGAAATAAAGATCCAAGGACCAATTATAACTCTCTACTTTTAAATTGGCATGCACGAAAGAGTCTAAGACACTCTTGCAAGCCTAAATGCACCCCTGCTCGGCCCAGAAACAAGAAGAGAATGCATTGGTGCCCAACCCTGCGCCCGCATCCTGTCTACTCTCACCCCAGAACAGGGTGCAGGCACCCCGGCCCTGATCAGTGGCATCAACCCTTCGACTCTGCTTACAATCCTCCAGCATGGTTTGCTGTAATTCAATTCTCTACCGGCTGCTCATGCACTTTAAAACAGTGCAGTAAACAACAAGTTGCACACGTGATTATACTGACTGACCCCCCCCTTTGCCCCCACCTTCCACCTACTACCACCCCCTCCTCCAGTATACAAGTCCTAAAAGAAAAGAAGTGGGGGGATTAACCAAGTTAGGTAGTTTGCAAGTGACATCATGGCATGTGCCACCATAACACATGATGCCACGACGCGTAACATTGCACGTGGGATCACAGGAAGTGATCTTTCTGGAAGTGACATCACATATTAAGACCTCACAAATAGGTTTATCAGGTACATCATGAGTACATTTAAGCACATTATGAGATTTAACAAATTATATTTTGCTTTGGGAAAGGAAGGGCCCCAAGGGAAGGCTACCCAGTAACATATTGCTGGGGGGTTCATAAGTCTGTTAGGACTCAAAATGTCTCACTTTGTTATGAAAGGTACTTGAAAAGAGAGGGGGTAATGGATTAATCCAAGCATTCTTGTCCACCAGTGCTGTGTAATTAAATATAAATCAGCATTTAATAGAATGCAGTAGGAAGAAATATTTTTGCATGTTAGCCTTAGGTAAGGAGCTTATCTCATTACATGCATTCTTCCATGCGATGACCGCGTCACACCAACATTTCTGTTCTGTTGGGAACTCTCCTTCATGCTCCTCAAGTTTGACTCCCATCACCCCGAAAAGATTGTTCCTTTTTACTCCCTGTATTAAACGTCACTCTTATCCTCTCCCAAAATCCATGTTTCTAAACACTTAGGGCCCGATTCACTAACTTAAGACAAAATCCTAAACTTACTACCATTTTCGTATTCACAGAAGGCACTTACTCATTTTGGTATTCACAGAAGACACTTACTCACTTCGGTATTCACAGAAGTTAGGAGTCCTAACTTTAGGACTCCTAAATGCCTTCTGTGAATACCGAAAGTCTAAAATTAGGTTTTTTCTCAGTTTAGGAGTCCTAAAGTTAGGACTCCTAACTTTACTACTACTAAACTGAGAAAAATCCTAATTTTAAGGCTTTCGGTATTTACAGAAGGCATTTAGGAGTCCTAAAGTTAGGACTACGAACTTTACTACTACTAAATTGAGAAAAATCCTAATTTTAAGACGTTTGGTATTCACAGAAGGCATTTAGGAGTCCTAAAGTTAGGAGTCCTAACTATACTACTACTAAACTGAGAAAAATCCTAATTGTAAGGCTTTTGGTATTCACAGAAGGCATTTAGGAGTCCTAAAGTTAGGACTCCTAACTTTACTACTACTAAATTAAGAAAAATCCTAATTTTAAGACTTTCGGTATTCACAGAAGGCATTTAGGAGTCCTAAAGTTAGGAGTCCTAACTATACTACTACTAAACTGAGAAAAATCCTAATTTTAAGACTTTCGGTAGTAAATGGTAGTAAGTTTAGGATTTTGTCTTAAGTTAGTTCTGTGAATCGGGCCCTTAGCCACGGCTCTCACCCAGCAGGAGAAAACACGCGCACAGTCAGAGCAAGAGCAGCTCTCCAGTATCGTGTCATGTTTTGTTGAGTGGGACTTTACTGCAGCCGCAAGGGTTTCTCCTTATACTTTCTGTAAGTATTATGCACTGTACTTTGGCTCCAGAGTCCAGTTTGGCTGGCCTATGCTCAGAAGTTGTTTTGGATTTCCAGCTGTTGTTTTCTGTGACAACTGTCTTCCTTACTTCAATATTTTCCTAAATATTTGCAGATCTTCCTAATCGTCTGGAAGAAGGGGTGCTTGGGACCTGAGAGTAAATGGAGGTCATTGATTTACTGAAGCGGTATGTAAACAATTGGTTTCTTCACTCTGTGTCACAATGCTAGATGCCACAAAGGGAAATTCATCTGAGTGGGACTAGCGGGAAAGCAACACAATCCTGATGCAAGAAAAACAGTGATTTGGTGTAATTTCTAATATGTAAAAATGAGATCATGCCAGAAATAAAAATAAACCATCTAATCTGGCCACCTCATTATTGAAAATGAAAAAATAGCAATAGTAATCTCTTGAAGTCTTTTTCTCTCTTTAACTATGCACTGTTTACTCAGGGCTACTGGAATTATGCAATCCTGTTTTCTGAATGAATTTGGATTAGCCGCATTTGCCCCATTTGCCACATAAACCATAATCTGCTGCATAATCTGTAGATTTGGACCAAAAACTAATTCTAGAGCAAATGAATCAAACATTACTAAAATTTCAGCAACACATGTTATCGTGCAGTGGAAGGCCATATGCAAAGGTTGACTATAAAAAATTATGAAGTAAATCACAAGATTTGCTGCATTACGTTGAATAATTTGCCTTTTTTGACCCATAATGTAGTCAACCATAGCACATAATTTAGTCTTCCCCTGCCGCCTAACCCCAGTGACCATGCCTTAATAGTGTAGCAATATGTGTCAACACGTAAAATACGTTCTACGTATCTACTAGAATCGATAAGATTTGCATGACTTTTTTGTACAATACAAGCAACCCCCTTTAACAATTTTGCTGCCAAGTAATTCTGAATTTTACAACCTGAAATCGGCGGTATTTCCTACATCCATAGATTAGACAGAACAAGCCGTGGTGGTATAGCCTTTAGGGTGCATGCATGCCTTGAAGGTGCATGCATGGGTCGAGTCTTTCCTCAGTTCTTATGAATCTTTGTTGAGCGTGTTGCATACCTATATAAATTAGCCGAATGCACGGGCAGGACAGTTTCACGCAGTTCCTATTTCAGGCACAGTTGCACACCAAAGCTTACTCGCAGGGCATGCTCATTTACTGAACAACGCGCATATGCTATGTGTGAATTGACAGGTAGGACACAAATTGGTTCTAAACATCTCAAGGGGCATGTGAAGAAAAGACACTGACACTCATTATGCCAGGCGTGTGCAGATTCCCCTGCTGCAGCACTTCATGAAAAGGCTGTATTCGTTATCATCCAGGAACTGCCCTGCATGCGTGACTCGAATCTTCTTGCAGGAAACAGAGACAGGACTGCTGAATTTTTCAGCCGCCCAGCCGCCAACCCCCCGGATGCTTGCTTCCAGTCCAGGGAGGACCTGACCTGGCAGTTCGGGCTGGACTGTTCCCATTGGGCACAGGGTCAAGACTGATTTGTACATGGCTGGGTTCAAACTGGAATGGCATGGTGAGCAAGATAACGATGGATTTAGGCCCAGATCTCTGTACTGGGGTGAATGTATGACATTGTTCTGCATTCTGTGCATCAATTGTTGTTTTTGCATTTGTCACACAGAGTGGTACAGGTATGGCCAGACATGGGCCCTGTGCTGTCCATGCCACTGGAGTCAAGCTATCCTGGCTGGTGAGGGGTGAAACCCTGAAACCGGTCCAAGGATGCTTGTTTCCAGTCCAGGAAGGACCTAGCCTGGCAGTTCAGGCTGGACTGTTCCCATTGGGCACAGGGTCAAGACTGATTTGCATATGGCTGGGTTCAAACTGAAATGGCATGGTGAGCAAAATAACATGGATTTGGGCCCAGATCTCTGTACTGGGGTGAATGTATGACATTGTTCTGCATTCTGTCCATCCATTGTTGTTTTTACTTTTAGAAAGTAGGCATTTTCTTTTTTAACTATTCTGTGTGCCTCTGCTGTTTTGTGTATTGACTGTCTGGTTTAAGAGTGACAGGAGCTAGGAATGTACTTTCACTGTAGACAGCCACAAGGGGAGGTTGAGGTGTGTCCTGCCTTTCCTGGGTGGCTCATAGCTGAGCTGAATAGACCTTGGCTGCATTTATATTGGTGGGAGGAGTTTCACTTGCACCTGAATAGGCAGTGTCTCCTTTGCACAACGCTGTTTCCACCTCTTGTAGTAATGCTGCACCAGAGAGGACAGAACTGGTTTGGTATGGGCTCAGAGACCCTAGCCACAAAGAGAATGGAGACAGAATGGGGTAAAAGTAGTGGACCTAAAACCCCAAAGAATTAGATAACTTCTGGACTCAATAAGAACCTTTGCTGAAGAGAAAAGCTGGAGAGCTGTTAGGAGGAGTGTTGTCCCTTTGATTTGTATGAAGAACAAAGACTGGAACTTTGCTGTGAACCTGCTGGAAGATGAATCTCCAAGGGCTTGTGTGTGCTGGCCTCCTGTTTTTAAGTGTCAGGGACACAAAGACATCACCTGCAACCCACTGACCAGCACCTGGACTCCTCTGTGGGCTCCTGTATTCAAAAGGGTGCAAATTCCATGTCCTGAGAATTGAGTGGTTGGTGCTGCAAAAGCAAAAAAAACAACTCTGATGCTTCAGCGCCATTGCCAGTGATGCCACAATCTGCACCGAGGCCGGGGGCACCACTCGTAAAGTGCACGATACACCACCCCACCTGCACTGCAGCTTAAATGCCCTTCGATGCCTGCAGTTATTGGACTTCCCAACACCAGCGTTCTCACCAATGCCATCACAGCCAGCACCAGCTTCCCACTATCACGGAGCCAATAACCGATGAGGGTAACTTCACAAGCTCTTTGCATCGCCTCACTGGAACCGACTTGTCACTGCTGATTCTGCAGACTACCCCTGTCCTGGACTTGACATGTTGCCTCCTCGCGGACACGATGTTTTGCCTCCCCTGTGGCAACCAGGGAACTGGCCTCGACCTCGGCACTGATGCCTTACCTCCACGACACTGTGCATCATCCATAAACTTAGTTGTCGAAGGTACTGTTGTTTTGGGGTCCGTGTGACTCCCTGCCCAATGCCATGCATCTTGCAGTCTGCACTGTACTTTGGGTTAATGCCTGTCACATCGTCGTATTAGTGCCTTGTGAAGCTATTTTGTTTCTACATGTTCTATTTTTGCAATACCTGTTCTAAAGTGCTATTTTGGATGTGTGTTTATTTGATTTATTTTGTTTTGGTCTTGTTTGGTTTAGATAAATATACATTATTTTCTAAACTGGTGTGGTGTCCATTTGTGGTGTTTTCACTGTTTTACTGTGTGTTTTGAGTACAAATACTTTACACATTGCCTTTGGGATAACCCTGTCTGCTCGTACCAATCTACCAAGGGGGTGAGCAAGTGTTATCTAAAGTGTGTATCACCTTACGCTGACTAGAAACAAAGAGAGGTGAGCTGTGGCAGGGATCCTGACATAAGAGGAACAAAAACATTTTCCTGAACTCAGGCCATTGTCTCTTCTCTGGTAGCAGTTTTCATACCAATTAGAGCTAATAATCCTCAGGGTGACAGATAGAAGCTAATGCAAATTTGCCTCCTGGAGCTTCAGGAAGAGAAAAGTCTATTTTTCATAATACTTATTAAAAATCTAACTTGACCATAAATTTGGGCTTTTAATAAATATTAAACATAGTTGTTTAATCATTTTAATAGCTGATTCCTAGCCTGAGATAGTGTTGCAGCGCGGAGCGTCAAATTCCCCCTTCGGCACAGACCAACTACATAGGCATCAAATTCACTCAAATACATTCATTGATGGGGCCCATAACACCAATATACTTACACTCTGTTGATCTGTTTTTTTCCTGAGGGAAATACGCTTCTAAACGCTGACATGAAAGGAATACTTTTACCTTACACTTAAACACATTAACCTCAGACCTAAGATATCCCTCTCATAAGGAGATGGATCATTTAGTTGTTTTGAAGGTTTAGATTCACAGTCATTTATCTAGTCTTAAATCCCATCAAACTCTCTTTTTATAATAATCGACAAAACACATTGGTCAATTAATCAAGTATTCTTTATCTAAGAAATATTGCAAGAATCGTTAGAAATCATCATCAGCATTTCAGAGCATCATATTTACCTATTCTGGCTAAAAGTCAGTCAGGTCAGGGAAGAATTTTTATTCAGCAAAGTTAGGCCGGAGTTCAGTCTCTCAAAGATTCAGGATAACAGCTGTCCAGCAGTGTCACCGTCCTCTCCATCAGCATAACGTCAGGAAATCGAGTTCGTCAAAGAAGAGCGTGTCGACCAGCGATATCGTTAGCATTTTTAGCCTAATTTCCTACCTACTTTTATATTGAAAATAATGTCAAAAATTATCAAGATCGGGCTTTAGAGAGTCCTGATTGGTCCATTTGGGGTAGTGGGGTATAGTTCTCAGGGTGTTGAATGATGAAATCATCAAACTTGCTTGTTCCGGCTTTTAAATTGAGCTTTGTCTTTGGTCTTGGATGGGTTTCCGGAGCGTCCTTGAAGGGTACATGTTCTCCCGGGGTCAGGTCCAGGCCACTGCTGCTGGCGGTGACGCCTGCGCACTTCACCCAGAACCACGTGTTGTCAGGGCAGTCACGTTTAACGTCTAGTTCAGCCATCTTGTTTGGGCCGAAATGGTCAACTTAAGCAAAAGAAACACAAAAACGTAATAAAACATAGAAATGGCTAATAAAATGTTATCCCCTTGCTAATACCCATATGTGTGTGTATTTATCTAGCAGAAGCAACACTCAGAGCGGTTTATACTCACTGAATAAAGCACAAATCACAAATTCATCACTAAAGCGACATATAACATGCAATATTCTAGTTTTCTACTATTAATATGCGTTCTCAAGTTAGTTTACAATTAATATAACCATGCAAGGTGCAATTCCCACGTGTAATTCTTTGTTAATATAGTTGGTGAGTTATCACTTCAAACAAATTAATAATATTACAATTAATTGATTATTCGGATTAATATAAACATGCAGAATGGGGGGGTATACAACATTTTGTATTACCCGCTCCAGCAATCCCCCCTTTGGTGATTATATCACCACACTAATTAAAATATTTTGTATCCCTTTTTCGGAAATTTCAATTGATTTCTTGTTTCGTTCATATTTCAGTTTCCCCTGTTTCTTCTCTTTTTGCTGTTTTATACATGCTATCCTTTAACTCTTCTAGTTCCATTTCTTCAAATTCTCTTTCTTGTTTCTTTTCCCTTCTCCTTGAGTTTTCTCTTTTTATTCTTTTCTGATGTTTATTCTTTCTACAACAAATACAACCTAGTCTATTTATCAATACTAAGGAAATCACACAAGTTAATGGAAATAATATCTTACCTATAAATGTGCCACCTAATTTTACTACATAGTCCTTAATAGATGATATTTTCTTACCAATCTTCTCCCAGACACCTTCAACCTCCAGTGGTATAATTCCGTCATGCAATTCTGTAATGTTTTTAATATAAATTTTCAAATCTCTACTTTCATCAGGAATGTAAGTACAACAATGTTGAACTTTCAGCATTCCACAGACTCCACCCTCTTTTGCCAATAAAATATCAAGGGCAAGTTGATTTTGCATTACCATAGCACGCATAGCAACCATTTCAGTATTCACCAATAAGAATCCTCCAGCGGTGCTTGTTGACAAGCGATCCACTACTGTTGAAAGTTTCCTAATTTTGTTTGCATTCAGAGATATTCCCACTGCGGGTATCAGTGCTCCAAAAATGTCACCCACAATTTCAGTCCAAGATTCTCTCTTACTACGTGCTAAATAACTACCTAAGCTATGTACACCATCTTCTCCGCTATCCATGTGAAAAATCTTTGGAAAGACCAGGCCAACATAACATGTGCCATACCAGTGGTCTGGCAAATGATAATATGCCCTGTTCCCACAGATAAAATACAGTCCTGGAAAGACTGGATCTCTTCCACCTTTAAATCCCCATCCTCCCATGATTCGGTATGTATCATGGCACTCACTATTCCCTAGAAAATAATTGTCATATGCCGTCTGATTCCTTCTTATACACAATTTCCCTTTCTGAGGCCAATCTAAAGCCATAGTTGGACTCTTAAATGTTTCTCCGTTTCTACATCCCAAACCGTTTTCTCCACTTTCCCTTCTAAAACCTTCCTTTGCATTTTCAATCTCCTTTCTTCAACCATATCCAAAAATGTCTTCTCCTCTTTCTTTAAACTGCAAGTCAAGTTATTTCTAAATATATATTCTAAGGTTAGTTCATTTGTCTCTAAGAAAAATTCACCTAATACCTTTGCAGGTTTTACCTTGTTTAGTTTGTTAATTGCTGGTACTTGTGAAAATATAGTATCTATATCTGAAAAATAATACTCTAATTTACCTGTTTGATAAAATAAACTAGCTATTACACTACATGTTATTCCATATGTTACAGGAAGGTGATGATCAGTCACTCCTTCGGATACAGATGCAGGTAATTGCATACATACGTAGCAATCCCTTACGTCCATTATTTTTACATATTCATACAACAACTTTGAAAACACATTGTTAGAAAAATCTGTTATTGACCTATCTTTATGTAAATAGTTTTTATCTGTTCTAGTTGGAGCTACCTTTTGAACTTTCCCTATATTAGTTATGTTATCACTATGTCCTTCCAATGTATCTACAGTAACTTTAAATGAAATTAGTAGAGAATGAATACTCCAAAGAAGCATTAATAATCCTGTACAACAACAACACATTTTGCACCATCTTCTAAGGAAGGTACATCTACTTTTGCTACTTTTTTATGTTTGCCATCTTTTCTAAAATGAGCCGTGTCTTTTGACTTAGCCTCTTCTACTTCCCAATAGTTTCTAACCCAAGGCTTCTAAGCACCTACGTGGTTCTACCAGTTTTTGTCGTTTTCAGTATTTTATTGTTTTTCCATCAGTAACTTCCTTGTCTCATTCAGTTTGGCATCTCATCATCTTTCACCTTCCCTTCGTTTTCAACATACAGGTTGTCCTGAACATCCGCTTCTTCTCCAATATCGAACAAGATAACTCTCAGAATTTCTGATTCTTTGTCTTCCTCAGCCACTTCCGGTACAACCGCCTCTGGATTTCCTTGGCTATCCGCCTCTTCCTTCACTTCAGGCAGGGCCACATATGTCCATTCCGGTGATTTATACTTCTGGCTAGGTTTTCTTGTTCGTTTGTTTTCTTTGACTGCTGTCTGTTCTTCTTCTTTTGATTTTTCCTGACTCGTTACTTCATTCACCTGTTCAGCTCTTGGCGAATTTGCACGTGTCAGTCGATACCTCAGTCTCTTTATTTTGTTTGGCCACACCTCGTCTTTTGCCGCTCTTTTCAATTTACTCCCTTTATCATTCTTTTCAGTTCTCCAAGCTCTTTTTCTCAGAACTCGGCCTTCTGGTATTTCATCTTCGCTTTCCTCAGACTCTGTTTCAACTTGCTTTTTACCTTCAATGAGTTCTTTTTCCACCTCTTTTGTTTTCCCTACTTCTGTCCCTCCTCGTATCTCCATCACGCAATCTTCCTGCTGACTACTTGTCCCTGCTTCTAACTGGATGTTGGAGTTCCCTACACCTCCTCGGGGGTCTTCCGCAATGATCTTTCCCTCTCTCTCTGTATCTGGCACCTGTCTATCTAAGGGTGTTGTCTCAGGTGGAATTTCTCTCAATCCTTCATCTGGCACTTCCTTCTCACGGATTTCTTTTAATGTCTCTCCACTGTCCTTTTCTTTCTTCTTCCTTTGTTCTTTCTTGGATGAATGGGCTCTTGGTTCTGTCTCTGAGTCTGAACTGGATTCAGAAATTTGTAACCTTTTCCTCAGGGAGTTACTTCTGGGGACCAAAGTTAACCTTGGCTCTGTATCCCCCCTTTCAGAGTTTTCTCCTTCTTTATCTTTTGGCTCTCTGCCATCTGACTCAGTACTGGATTCTGACTCATCAAAATACTCCTTTTCTTTACAATCAACTGGATTTGGAATTCTCAAAGTATGACTTGCATGGATCCAGTTCTTCAATCCAGCACACTTCACAGCTGTTGTTGTAGTCAAAATGACTTGCCTTGGTTTTCCCCACCTGGGAACCAAACAGTTTCTTCTTCAGTGTACTTTTATCCTTACCCAGTCCCCTGGGCTTAGATCATGAGCTGGCTTCTTTTCAAGAGTGGTGGCATCCGCTCCAACCTGATGAAACACAGAATGAACTGCGTCAGCCAGGCTTTTACAGTATTCCAATACCATGTCATCAGTTATTGTCATCAGCTTGTTGACTGGTATAAATACATGTCTCATTGCGCATCCCATGATGATCTCATGAGGACTCAAACCAGTAGTTCGGTCTGGTATTGATCTAATAGTCATGAGCACTAGGGGCAAGACATCGGGCCATTTCATACCTGTGGCTAAACACATTTTCCCTATTCTGTTTTTGATAGTACCATTCATTTGTTCTACTACACCAGAAGCCACTGGTCGGTAGGCATAATGCAGTTTTTGTCGTACATTCAATGCTTAACAAATCAATTTTATGATCTCATTATGAAAATGTCCTCCTCTGTCTGATTCAATTGTTATTGGGAACCCAAACCTAGGTATAAATTCCCTCAAAAATAATTTTGCCACTGTCATTCCATCATTTCTTCTTGTTGGGAACGCCTCTACCCACCGAGAGAATAGGCATACCTTTACCAAAACATACCTCAATCTGTTACAAAGAGGCATCTCAATGAAATCTACTTGCATTCTGGTGAACGGTCCTCCCTCTCGACCTATTGTTCCTAGAATCACCACTGTTTTTCTTCCTGGATTGTACTGCTGACAAATTAGATATCTTTGACAAATACTTTCCGCCACAAGCCTAAACTTGGCATTATACCAAGTTTGTTTAAAAGACCTAATCATGGCGTCTCTCCCTATATGTCCCTGACCATGATACATCCGTGCCATGGCAGACATCATGCTATCGGGCATAACTGGTCTTCCATCTCGATAGACCCACACATGATCTTTCTCTCTTGGTGCACATCCTGCTTTTACCCACTGTTTTACTTCTTCCTCTCCTGCTTCTTCCTGCAATTGTCTTACCTCATCCCATGTTCCCACAGTGTTAGTAAACATTGGGAAACAAGAAATCATTTCCTTTTTCATTGCCCGATTGATTGAATTCTGATTTCGTGCCCGATACTGTGCCATGTCATTGGCGATTTTATTTCCAGTGGCTATGTAATCACCACTGCGACTATGAGCAGCACATTTTACCACAGCCAATTGCCTAGGCAGCTGTATTGCCTCAAGCAACTTCCCAATCACTTCGGCATTCTTAATGGGAGTTCCACTTGAGGTCAGGAAACCTCTTTGCAGCCAAATTTGGCCGAAATCATGGACCACCCCGTAGCCATATTGGCTATCAGTTATCATAGTCACTCTCACACTTTTACCAATCTTATATGCTCTAGTCAGGGCAACAATTTCAGCTACTTGGGCCGACCTTACTCCCTTCAAATAGGATGCTTCCATCACTGCTGCAACTGTACATACCGCATATGCTGCACTCAGCACTCCATCATCTGTTCTCAAACAAGATCCATCAACAAACATGACATAATCACTTTCTGGTAAAGGGTCATCTTTTATGTCAGGTCTTGGTTTTGTACAAAAGTCAAGTACATCCAAACAATCATGATCTGCTTCAACTCTTACCTCCACATGCTCTACATCAGGCAACAATGTTGAAGGATTCACGTTCACACATCTCACAAGACTCACATTTGTTGCACCCAAAATGACCTTTTCATACTTAGTCAGTCGGCTGTGCGTCATATACTGAGTATGACTCCTTGTTAAAAGAATCACCACATCATGAGGCACAAACACTTTCACAGGGTATCCCATCACAATTCCTTCACTCTGTTCCAAACTTTGACATGTAGCAACTACTGCTTTCAGACACCCAGGAAGGGCTACAGCTACTGGGTCCAACATGCATGAAAAGTAAGCAATTGGTTTCCTCAGTTTTCCATGCTTCTGTACTAGAACGGAGAGTGCACATCCATTTCTCTCACTGCAATACAACTCGAACTCCTTATCGTAGTCAGGCATACCTAATGCTGGCGCTTCACACAATCCTTCTCTCAACTTCTTAAATGCTGCCAACTCCTCTTTGTTCAAATCAATTGGATCTCTCACATCACTTCTTGTCAATCGTACCAAAGGTTTTGCAATCAATGAAAAGTTACCTATCCACTGACGACAATATCCAACCATTCCCAGAAACATTCTCACTTCTCTTTGGGTCATTGGTGGACTCATTCTTTTTATGATCCTGATTCTATCTATGGTTATTTTGCTGTGTCCTTTCTCAATGCTGTGTCCCAAATATTGGACTTCTTTCTTACAGAATTGTAATTTCGAAGGTGACACTTTTAGTCCTCCATCTGCCAAATGATTCAACAAAGCTACCGTATCTACTTCACAAGCTTCACGAGTTTTCGATGCCACAAGTAGGTCATCGATATACTGGACTAGTAATGAATTTTCAGGCATTTCTAGACTCTCCAAAGACTTTTTCAATAGCTGATTAAATATTGAGGGGCTTTCTGTATACCCCTGTGGAATTCGGCACCATACCAAAATACGCTCACCGAAACGAAATGCAAAAATTTGCTGACTGTCATGGTGCAATGGGATGGACAAGAAAGCATGGCACAAATCAATCACTGTGTACCATTCTGCGTCATGAGGGATCTGATATAAAATCACAAATGGATCCGGTACAATGGGACAACATGGTACAACAATTTTGTTTCTCTTTCTCAGATCTTGCACTATTATGAACTTCCCACTAGGCTTTTTCAGTCCCATTATTGGTAAATTACATGGGCTACTCATTATTTCTCTGAAAATTCCTTGTTTTATCATTCTCTCAATCACAGGAGTAACTCCTTCTATTATTTCAGGGGTCAATTTATATTGTGGGACATTTGGATAACATACTCCTTCTTTTACAGTTACCTTTACTGGATCTACATTCCTCATCAATCCTACATCTTCTCCTGTGAACTCCCAAACTTCTGCTTTTACTGATTGTTTCAATTCTTTTGGTAGTTCGTCAGGGTTGAATACAGCATAGGTTCCTGTAAGCTCTTTCTCTCTGTTTGCCAATGTCATTTTATACAACACATCATCATCTGGTGTTTCAAAGGCTATTCCATCTGGAGTAAAAAATATAGTGCAATTCATCTTGCACAATAAATCTCTACCTAACAAGTTCACAAGACTAGTGTCACACACTACGAATCTGTGCATTTCAGAAAATTTCCCAGTACTAACTTTCACTGGTTCAGTAAGGTAAGTTTTAATCTGTCTGTTGGAGACCCCAACTACTTGGATCGTTTCATCCGAGAGAGGAAGATTCTTGACATCAGCTGATCTAACAGTTGATCGAGTAGCACCAGTATCAACTAGGAAAGTAATATTTTCATTATTAACTTTCCCATCTACAAATGGGCCTGTCTGGTCTACTTCTAGAGTTGCGCCAAGTACGCACTCCTCTTCCTCCCTTCGGCACCGTCAATAACCCTCTTCTGAATCGCTTTCATCGCATTGCAGCCAATACTGCGAAGCAGCGCTAGCGCGTTGCGGCTTATTTACCTGTTCTTCGTTGTAGAATGCGTTCTCCTTACTATACCTCTGGCAATTTTTGTTCTGTGGAAAAGGTGGTTTTGGCACCTGATTCTGTTGTGGTACACATTGCTGTTGTCGTTGCTGTTGACCACTTTCTGCACCTGTGGATTCAAGGATGAATTTTCATTATTAGTACTTGGTGGATTCTTACACTCGGATTTCCAATTTTTTTTTTTTTTAAATTATTTTTATTGCAGGAATTAGTAAATCTTTACATAATCGGCCAGCATTACATCTCAAGCCGGAGCGTTGAAACCCAACTCTCCGATCCCCTCCGGAAGTTGCTTACACAGCCGTTCAGCCCACAACCCTGGGGTCGGGCGGCGAAAGTCCGTGGGGGCTCAGGAGGTTGTCGAGGTCGGCCCGGAGGATTCGTTGTCCTTCATCTGCTTTTCTAAACAACCCTATAACTCCAAGAACACCCCCCCACCCTTAAAACCCCCCAATCCCAGAAAAACCCTCCCCCCCACCGCCATCAGCGCGCGGCATCAACCGCAACCGGATCTTCTTGGGGACCCATGGGGAAAACAATAAAGCTGAGAAGTGCAACCGTCTACCGGGACTCAGGGCGCGCCGCTACCTCATGTTCGGCATCGCCGGGGGCGCAGTACTCCCTAAGGGCCTGCACGAGCATCTCCCACTCCAGCGCTGTCTCCTCGGCCTTCTCGTTACGCTGCCTCCAAGCTAGCTGGTATCTAAGCGTACTCTCCCCCGCCGCCCACTTCAAAAATTCGCTGTGCCACCGGCTCCCCGTCGGGCCGGTCCGTGCCTTCCAATTCCTGGTCACCTCCCGTTTAGCAAGGAGCAGCCCCAAATCGATGAATTTACTAGATATTTTATTCTTGGGGGTATGAGGGAACCAATGCAGGAGACCCACCGCCGCATCCAACGAAAGAGATCTCCCCGTCGTTTCCTCCAGGGTCTTCCCCACTTCCTCCCAATAGGCCGACAATCCCGGGCAGGTCCACAGCATGTGGAGAAGGTCCGCCTCCTGGGCCGGGCACCTGGGGCACTCCGCTGAGGCCGCCGCAAAATATCGCCTGATTTTCACCGGGGTCAAATATGCTCTATGGAGCACATAATAGTGGACTAATTGAAAGCGGGCGTGGCGTGTGCCCTTCCAGGCACGCCGCACCAGCTGAGCCCAGGTCGTCTCTGGGATCTCCTTGCCAATGTCCTCCTCCCATCGGTTTCTCAGGGTGGTGAGGGGAGCCAGCCCCTCTTTGAGCAGTCTACCGTAAAGGCATGTGACCGCCCTTACCGTGCCCGCGGACATCATCACGTATTGGCACACTGGGGATAAAAGGGGTTCTGCCTGCCCGGACCTCCAGTGCGCCTGGATCGCTCGAACAAGGGCCGAGTGCAACAAAAAGTCGCCGCGGGGAATCCCGAAGCGATCAATGAGCTCCTGGAATGGCAAGAGCGTCCCGTCCTCGTAGAGATCACCGATGAGCTGCAGGCCGGCGTCCTCCCAGGTCGCCAGCCGCGACCAATCACCCCCATGGGGCAAAGCCGTTAGCATCCCCAGCGGTATTTCAGGTGCATACGGTGTTCGCTGGTGGCCCCGGGCGTGAGCCCGGTTCCAGCACAGGCGAACAGTCCGCTCCTCCATGGACAAGTCCTGCAAAGCCAATCGTTGCCTCATCACTATGAAGGAGAGAACATGCCTGGCCATACCCGTTCCCCTCCTGTCCTCGGGGCCCCGGAACTCCCGAGCGATCTCCTGGGTGAAGGTCTGGAGCTGCGCCGCTAAGTAATATTTTTCGAAGTCCGGCGCCGCAAGCCCACCCTCCTCCTTCGGCCTCATCAGGGTCTTGAGGGCCACCCGCCGGCGGCCCGAGCCCCAAAGGAATCCGACTATCATGGACCGTAATAGTCGAAACGTGGTCGGTGGGATCCAGATCGGTAGTGTCCGGAAATAATATAACAGCCGGGGGAGCGCCACCATTTTAAGCAGAGCGATCCGCCCTGCCACCGAGAGCGGCAGCGTGGTCCAAAAGCCCATACTGCCTCGCAGTGCCCGGATGCCCCGGGCAATGTTCCCATCAAGGAGGCCAGAAGGTTCGTGGTAGACATACACCCCTAGATATTTGAAGCAGTCGGGTTCCCATCTAATCTCCCTACTCAAGGCAGGTGTAGGGGTGCCCCTGCGAATCGGGAAAAGACATGTCTTAGTCCAATTCACTCGAAGGCCCGAGACCTCCCCAAACTCCGTGAGCGCCGTCGCAGCTCCACGTAGGGCAGCAAGCGGGTCTTCCAGGAAGAGCAACAGATCGTCTGCGTATAGGGAGACGTAGTGCGGGCCCGACAGGGTCCACAGGCCCGCGTAATGGGCTCCCGACCGGAGATGCAACGCAAGAGGCTCCACCGCCAGCGCAAAGAGCAGTGGGGAGAGCGAGCAGCCCTGCCTCGTGCCCCGTTCCACCGGGTATCGTGGGGAAATCAGCGGTCCCGCCCGAACCCTGGCTGACGCCGAGGCGTACAGCACCCTGGTCCAGCTGACGAAACCCTCTCCGAGGCCGAACCTCCGCAACACAGTGCAGAGGTAGTCCCATTCCAGGCTATCAAAGGCCTTCTCTAAGTCCACTGATAGGACAACCGGGCATGGGGCGTCCACAAGCGGTTCCTCAAGCAAGCGGCACAACCTGCGAATGTTCATGGTCGTGTTACGCCTGGGGATAAAGCCAGCCTGGTCCTCATGCACTAAAGAACTCATGTGCCCAAGCAGCCTCGTGGCCAAGATGCTGCTAAGTATTTTATAATCCACCGTCAGCATCGATAAGGGACGGTAGGAGCCCGGATCGGATGAGTCCCTGCCGGGCTTGAGGAGCGGGACCACCAATGCCTCACACATCGAGCCTGGAAGGCGCCCCAGCCTCCTCGCCTCTCTATATACCACCAACAACCTAGGGGCTAGGAGATCGGCATAAGCCGCATAGAACTCTACAGGAAGCCCGTCCAGGCCCGGGGTCTTATTTCTCGCCATCTTTTTAATGGCGCTACGGATCTCTCCCAGTTCTATGTCGGCCCCCAAGGTTTCAGCCACCTCCTGCTCCATTGCTGGAATCTCTAGGGGCCGCAAATAATTATCTAGCAGGGCAGGGTCTCGGACAGAGCGACTGCGGTACAAGCGCTCATAGTATTGCCGGTAGCAGCTCAAAATCGCAGGCTGAGTATACACCTGGGTTCCGTCTGCCCTACGCATGGACGTCGTCAGTGAAGTCTGCCGCGCAGGGTTGGCCAGCCACGCTAACAGCGCGCCCGACCTATCCCCCTCCGCGATGGACCGAACCGTATAGGCTTTATAGTCAAAACAGCGGAGCCGTTCGACCTCTGCTGCCACCGCCTCCCTCGCCTCCGCCGTGCGCGCCTGTAAGTCTGGGTGCCCTGGGCGGCGTAATTCCAGCTCGCGGAGTTTCCGATCCGCTGTCTCCAGGTCCGCGAGGATAACTCGCCGCACACCGACCTGTTTAGATATGCAGTACCCTCTCACCACCACCTTAAAAGCGTCCCACTCTAGCGCTCTCGTGCTCGCGGTGCCACCGTTGGACGCAAAGTACTCCGAGATCGTGTCACCCAGGTCCGCCTTGAAGACACTGTCCTCAAGGGTCTCGGGACGTAATTTCCAGGTGGGCACCGCCGGCACCCCAGGAAACCAGCGAAGGTCCAACAGGAGGGGGTTATGATCAGAAATGGTTCTGGTCAAATATTCAGACCGGACCGCTGCCGAAACCAATTCGGGCGAACCAAGAAAGCCGTCCAATCGAACGTGCAATTCATGGAGGCTCGAGAAGTAGGAGTAGTCCCTAGTTGTGGGGTGTTGCGCCCTCCAAATGTCCGTTAGGCCCCAGTGAGTCTGCCAGTCCCGACGGTCCCTAGCCAAACGACGAACCGGAGAATCAGGGAGGGGTGGGTGCGAGCGGTCATTGTCTACATCCACTACGGAATTGAAATCTCCACCCAGCAGGATGGGCCCGGAGAGGCAGTGGGCCAACGAGCCCGATAACCTGGAAAGGAAGGCAGTCTGGTCGACATTAGGAGCATACACACAGCAAACGTTTAGGTCTCTCCCTCCCAAAGTCCCCGAAATGGCCACATAGCGCCCCTCTGGATCTATCACTGAGTTCGTGACCTGGAAGGGGACCCCAGCTCTAACCCAGATCAGCGCCCCTCTGGCATACGCGGAGTACGAGGTGCAAAAGACCTGCCCCCTCCATCTACGCTGTAGCGCCGCCCCTTCCGCCTTGTTCAGATGGGTTTCCTGCAGCAGCGCCATTTGTATCCCCCTACGCACTAAATAAGCGTGGACCTTGTGACGCCTGGACATTGTATGAAGCCCCCGTACGTTCCAAGTAACACATTTCAGATTGGCAATCTCAGCCATTGTCCCATATCAGTCTCGCAAAGTCTCCCCAGCTGGGTCCCAACCATAAAAGGACATCGATCCTCATAGCACTGATGGCGGCCATTGTCCCCAAACCAAACTGAACAACCCAAATATTAATTAACTCCCCATCCACCCTCCCCAGAACAGGACCCAAATAACACCATCTAGTTCCCATCCAAACCATACTCCCCAACAACCCACTACACCTTACTAATCCTGCAGTCGCCACCACAGGAAGGCCTTAAGGGCCAGGTGCGGGCCGGACGGAGGCAATGGGCCCTCGTCGCCCAGGCCACCAGGACTAAAGCAAGCCCACAACAGTGTCACGAAAAGACCCCCTAGGGGCCAGTCCAGGGCACCCCGCCCATCCTACCCCGGTAGACAACCACTCTTACCGTCCCCCGCCATCCCCCCGCCGGGCCCCCACCCAAACTGAAGAAGCACACCCAGTTACCCCTGTCCATCCAGTATGTCCTCCACCGATTGTGGTGTGATCTCCGGCGTATGGCCACTGTCCGGTACAGATCCCTCGGAGTCCGTTGAGCCCCCCTCGTCATCCGGGATCCCCTCCTCCGCCGTGGCATCGTCCCGTGACCCAGACAGCGCCGTCAGCACCTCCAGCACTCCCCTCCGCTCCGTCGATGTCTCCACAGTTGAGGGACCCCCCGATCGGCCTCCGCGACCTCTAGTCCTCCTGGATCTCCGCCTCTGTCCCGGCTCTGCCATCCGTCTAGGCGAAGAGCCGGATCCACCTTTCCCCGCTCTATAGAGTTCGAGCCAGTGACAAGCGTCCTCTGGGGTGTCGAAGAACTGGGTTTTGTCATCGACAATTACGCGGAGTCTCGCCGGGTAGAAGAGCGAGTACTGGATACCCTCACTCCGGAGCTCGCGCTTGACCGCCAGGAAGGAAAATCGTCTGCGTTGGGTTTCATAGGTGTAATCCGGAAAGATGTTCACCTGACTATTCGCCACTTTGAATGGTCCATTGTGTCTGGCGGCATTGAGGATCAGGTCCCTATCCCTGAAGTGCAGCAACCGCGCCACCACCGGCCGCGGGGCACGGCCCTGCTGCGGCGGCCTCGCCGGGACTCTATGGGCACGCTCCAGAGTGTAAAAGGAGGACAAACCCTCCGGGGCCACCGTGTCTCGGAGCCAGGCCTCCAGATACGCCACCATGTCGCCATCCTCGACCTTTTCCGGCAGGCCAACCACACGAATGTTGTTCCTCCTGTTGCGGCCTTCTGCATCCTCCGCTCTCTGCTCGAGGACCGTGATCCGGGATAAAGCCTCCTTCATTTCCGCGGCCAGGGTGCGCTGCGCCGGCTCCAAGGTTTTCACCGAGCCCTCCACTTCCTTGACCCGGTCCGACAGTTTGCCGTGGTCCGCTCTAAGGAGACCCAGGCTCGTCGCCACCTGGGCAATGTCCTGCTGGAGGGCCGAGCGCGTGGTCGCTATCGCCTCCAAAACACGGTCGAATTGCTGCTGCAGAGGTGCACCACCGGCCTCCTCTGGACCTCCGCGTTCCTCCTTGTCCTGGGTCTCCAAGTCCGAGACGACCGGGGCAGTCCCCTTGGCACCTCTAGGCTTCCCCATGTCGCCGGCCGTTCTCCGCCCGGGTCCCGGGGCAGGCGTCCCCGAGTGTCGGCACCGGCTACGACTCCCTCGGGTGCTAGGCCTCAGGTCAAGTGCCGGAGATCTCCGTCTCCAAGGCCCGTTGGATCGTCCCAGCCGCGGCCCGTGCCACCACCTTGCCGTCCGGGGGCACCGTGGAGGAGGCGGGGACAATCGTCGCCGGGCCGGGCAGGCCCACACGGCCGACCGAGTGTCACCAGCACTACCGGACGACTCGCGGTTCCAAAGGGTTGCGCCTCCCATGGGAGTGGGTCAGCCAGGAGAAAGTAGCCAAGTACAATGCAGGGAGTGGGGCCACCGTCGGGATCTCCCGTTGTCCCAACGTGGGCTCCGCTACGGTGTGGGCATCCGTTCATCCGAGTGCAATCCCCAGTAGCAGAGACCACTCTGACCGATGTCCAGTTTCAATCCCCACCGGGAGACCACCGAGCAGGGGGCGCCCCGTCGTCAGCGACGATCCTCCAGTCTATCGGATCCGGCCACGGGGACAAAGAAGTCCGGGCGCCATGTTGGGTCACACTCCGCAGTTCCCTTAACTGCGATTTGCACCGGGTCACCGCTCGTGCCGATCACGCTGGGGGCCCCGGCAGGTCTCCGTTGGGCCGGTCGCCAAAACATGGGGGTCGGGGTGCCCCGTAGCCGCCGATTTACAGGATAATCACGGGCTCAGTCCCGGAGCCGAGCTCTCAGGCGACCATCGCCATCGGCGCCCAAGCCACGCCCCCTACACTCGGATTTCCAATGCCCTATTCTACCGCAATTATGACACGGAAATTTCTTTTTAGCTTCCTCAATATTCCCTTTATTTTTCCCAGGATTAAATCTCTGTTTTGACCCAGCTTGTTCCACTAGTTGTGCTTCCTGTCTCTCGGCTACCTTTACCTGTGCCCACATTGCCTTCTCTTTTAGTTTTCGCTGTTTTGCTTCAATTTCATCACTGAAATATTTAGCATGTCTCAATACTTCGTCTATTTTCTTATTTTGCCAATCTACCGTATGCTGTTTTATCATTTCACTAATTTCTGGACGAAGACCATATACAAACCTGTATACGAAATGACTCAAATCCTTGTCACTCAAATTTTCATCTCCACTGAATTGTTTAAAGGCTAAGATTAACCTCTCATGATAGGCATGTACTGATTCTTTGCTTTCTTGATGTGTTCTGTCAATTTTCACCCAATCTGTCTCTTTAGGGGGTACCTTGCTCTTCAGGAATGCCATCACCTGTTCATATTTCTTCATTACCTCAGGGTCTGGAGCTCCTGTCTTAGGATCCCTTGGGTATTCCTGTGTCAGCCAATCTATTACTATTTTACATTCTGTCCATAGATCTGCTGGTACCATTATGTCAAACAAGCTATTCAGGTCAATCCACAATACGTTGGATAGCTTCACAAATCTGTCCACCTGTCTGTACCACTCAACGGGTTTTTCACGCAGTCGAGGGAAGTCATTCGTAAATGACAAAATATCCTGTCTAGTCATTGGGACATGCACATATCCTCCTCCCGGAATCTCTCTCATAGGGTATTCTGTCACAACCTTCTCTTTTTCTCTCATAGGATAGGCTGAAAACATTTTGTCTGAAACTTCATCTCACTTACGATACCATCTGCTCTTCCATTTGTCCACATCTCCCCATTTTCTCAGCAAAATATTTATATCCTTAATCTGACCTATTCGTCCTGTGGTATTCATGTTTTCAATATCTTTTTCGGTGAAATCTACTCGATAGGGTTTCTGTAGTGCTTTTACCTTTTCAATATCAATACCCATCTCATTTGCCGCTTCTTCTAATCTTTCATGAAGACTTTTCGCTCTCCATGTTACGCTTTTGCACAGAAATAACAACTCCTCATCTTGGTAAGTTTTTAATTTCTCCGTCGGGATAGTTCCTACTATTAATTCATCCAGTACCATTTGTAATTTAGCTACATCTATTGACTGAGATTCCTTGTCTTTCTTTTGCAAGCTTCTCAACCATTCACTCAACTCCTCTGTAGACGGTCCTACTGGCTTCTCTACATTTCCTTGTCCAAAATCTTTTTGTGTTTCTGACATCGTCTCTATCATTGTCATACGTTTCTCTGCACAGTTCTGACCTACAAACGGGTTATTTGAAAAATTTGGTTCAATCATACTCATTGTCTGTCTCCATGAATTCTCACTCTGACTCATTCTTGGTTGTTCAACTGGTTTATTACTTTTATAAGGGACTGTCAAACAATGTTCACTGTCTTTCTGCTTGTCAAAAATAGGCATTACTGGACCTATCGTTACTGGTACAGTTACCGCTTCCAAATTGTTAGTCAATTCTCTTATTTTCTCAGTTAATTCTAGGGTTGTTTTTGCTAATTCTGCTGAATTTTCTCCATCCAATTTTCCTCCAGACTTCTTTTCTCCCTCTCTATTAGGATTGTTTCTTCCCAAAACTTGGAACTCTGGTTCCGATTTTATGATTCGTACTGTTTCTTTCATTGGGGCACTTGGATTTAATATTTCTGGTTCTGGTCGGTATGGTGGTGGATTCTTATAGAACATATCATCAAGTACATCATCCTCTGATTCATTCACTCCATAACCTCTCGATTCCACATTATGCCTCTTTTCTACACACTTTCGTCATTCATTTTCTCCTGCCGTCCTTACGGGGAACAAACCCTCAGTCATACTCGCATTTTGCCACGTTCTCATTCGATCAGCATGCGTCTCATGTCCGTATGATCTACCAAACAGGTACCTATATCCTCTACCATTTCCCTGTCTTTCTCGGTCATGCATTTCGTCTTCCCACTCCGTCAAAGCCTCAAATTGAGTCGGTCTAGGTCTCGGTTCTAAATTCATCATTTTCTCTCTCAAATTTCTCAAAACAGCCAAATTAAATGAACCATGCTCTGGGAAAGCCAACACTCCGTCTTTCTCCGTATACTTAACCCAGTTGTCTAACCAAATACAGGTGTGATATCCATATTTCGCAACCATAAAGGATGCAGGGATTTTCGGTGGAGGAAGTAACTGTCCTTCCCTAGTTATGATCGGTTTGTCCTTCTTAAACCACTTCTTAATTCTACCAAACCAAGACTTTTTCTCTTTTTCTGGTGGATCGTAATACATTTTCCTTTCTTTCGTGTCTCACTAGTTTCTCCTTACGACTGTACTGCTACTCTGTCCAATTGCAGCGCGACTCACACTAACGCACCAATGCGGAGCGTCTACGTCACTGTCACAATTCTCAAATCCCAGCGCGACTTACACTAATGCACCAATAGGGAGCGTTTACGTCACCCTGTATTTCCCCACTCCTAGCACGGCGTACACTAACGCACCAATCCGGAGCGTTTTACAGTCCCGACCGACTGTCCAATCCCAGCGCGGCCATTCTGATGTCAGCAGCCGCTGCGGCAGCTCCTGCTGCTGTCTACCCCTCCTTTACAAATCTGCTCAGTAAGATTTTGTTTCAATTTCTGCAATTCTGTTAGTAACAACATAAAAACATTTCCATTGTCCGCTTCGCTAACCAAAGAATAGCAATAGACCTTTCTCACAAGAATTCCGTCTTTCCTGAGAGCAGTGCTTACCTCTGCCCTACTGCGGAATCGTTACTTCCGTCGATAAAGTAGCACATCCCTCTACGTCCCCCTTCTAACAAGCATTAGCTAACCGTTTCTCCAGTATTTAAGACACATAGTTGGAGACCCAATGCTCCTGAGAAATAAAACCAGAGTTTCACAATTAACACAAATGCTTTTTCGTTCACGCACTTTCACACAAGAAAAATGTAGTACATTCACACAGAATCCTGTCTTTCCCGAGAACAGCGAACAGTCTGTCCTGCTACAGGATTATGACATACGTTAACAAAGCAGCGCTTACCTCTCCTTTGTCCTTCTAACAAGCTCAGAGAGTACCTATTACCTTTCCAGTGATAAGCGTTATTGGAATGCCAGTTGGATCCCTGGTACCTAAGACCAGAATTTCACAGGTAACCTTCGCTATCATACAAACTTTTCTCATACAGAAAATATCTCTAATGGGAACACACGGCGATGTCACCGAATCGAACCCAGACAATGCGTCGTGCAACTTCAATCGTCACACGTTTTCTCCTGTGTACCTACAGGATAACAACAATTCCGTCTTTCCCGAGAACAGCGCGTACCTCTGCTCTACTACGGAACCGTTACAAACTTCCGACTTCCTACATCCCAGAAGCTGTGCAAATAAGATAAAACTCAACACGACTCACCATAGAGTGTTAGTACATAAACCAATATCAATAACCAATATTCAATAAGCTATTTACAAGCAATAATCACCAAACCAAAACAATAAAAACCATCGTCTTGCTACCAGAAAACTGTTGCAGCGCGGAGCGTCAAATTCGGCACAGACCAACTACATAGGCATCAAATTCACTCAAATACATTCATTGGTGGGGCCCATAACACCAACATACTTACACTCTGTTGATTTGTTTTTTTCCTGAGGGAAATACGCTTCTAAACGCTGACATGAAAGAAATACCTTTACCTTACACTTAAACACATTAACCTCAGACCTAAGATATCCCTCTCATAAGGAGATGGATCATTTAGTTGTTTTGAAGGTTTAGATTCACAGTCATTTATCTAGTCTTAAATCCCATCAAACTCTCTTTTTATAATAATCAACACAACACATTGGTCAATTAATCAAGTATTCTTTATCTAAGAAATATTGCAAGAATCGTTAGAAAATCATCATCAGCATTTCAGAGCATCATATTTACCTATTCTGGCTAAAAGTCGTCCTCTAAGTCATTCAGGTCAGGGAAGAATTTTTATTCAGCAAAGTTAGGCCGCAGTTCAGTCTCTCAAAGATTCACGATAACAGCTGTCTAGCAGTGTCACCGTCCTCTCCGTCAGCATAACGTCAGGAAATCGAGTTCGTCAAAGAAGAGCGTGTCGATCAGCGATATCGTTAGCGTTTTTAGCCTAATTCCCTACCTACTTTTATAAAAAAATAATGTCAAAAAGTATCAAGATCGGGATTTAGAGAGTCCTGTTTGGTCCATTTGGGGTAGCGGGGTACAGTTCTCAGGGTGTCGAATGATGAAGTCATCAAACTTGATTGTTCCGGCTTTTAAATTGAGCTTTGTCTTTGGTCTTGGATGGGTTCCCGGAGCGTCCTTGAAGGGTACATGTTCTCCCGGGGTCAGGTCCAGGCCACTGCTGCTGGCGGTGACGCCTGCGCACTTCACCCACTCTTGTTGTCAGGGCAGTCACGTTTAACGTCTCGTTCAGCCATCTTGTTTAGGCCAAATGGTCAACTTAAGCAAAAGAAACACAAAAACGTAATTAAACATAGAAATGGCTTAGAAAATGTTATCCCCTTGCTAATACCCATATGTGTGTGTATTTATCTAGCAGAAGCAACACTCAGAGCGGTTAATACTCACTGAATAAAGCACAAATCACAAATACATCACTAAAGCGACATATAACATGCAATATTCTAGTTTTCTACTTTTAATATGCGTACCCAAGTTAGTTTACAATTAATATAGCCATGCAAGGTGCAATTCCCACGTGTAATTCTTTGTTAATATAGTTGGTGAGTTATCACTTTAAACAAATTAATAATATTACAATTAATTGATTATTTGGATTAATATAAACATGCAGAATGGGGGGGTATACAAAATGTTGTATTACCCGCTCCAGCAATAGCAGAATTAATATTTAATATTACTTCACACTGTTTCTTTATGGGTCAGTCAGCCTTCTTACAGTAAAAATAGCTTATGGGTGCTAGTCACTTAACTTTAAATTTCCACATGCCCTACTGTTAAATATCACACACCCTGTCTTGTGGTCTAGAAGATCCAAATAGTGGTGACTTATCAATATTTAAAAAGGGTAATTATGGCAGGCTGGACTGCAGTTTTGAAAATGCAGCAGCAAGGCTACAGTGGCAGGCCCAGAGTCATGTTTTTTCTTTTCACATAGGTAATGTTTAACTTTCCATACTATGGGTGTGCTGTGGAACACCATATACTAGGATGTTATAAGAAAGATATATATTTTAAGAGTAAGCCAATTTCAACATGTTTTAGGGGTCAGATCACATGCAATGGGCCTGGTAAGTTGAAACAAAAACATCAGATCACTAAAAGGGGAGGGGGAGGTGTGACTAAGGAAAAAATCCTCTTTTTTTTCTATGCCAGTGTTGGGTTTGTGTATTAGGAGGGCATTGCAATGCATACCCACGCATTCAATGCAGTATATTATTCATAAATCACACTTGTGCTCAAAAACACAAATGTTCCCTTCAGCAAGGGAAAGCACCACCTCACCATAGGATGCATAAATTCACAATTTTTTTCAAAGCAGAAGTACTTATTCCAGTGCTTTCGTAGATGATATTATCCTTCATTTCATGAACTTCTGAAGCACTCATAATATTTTGCACATACATTTAGTAGCATATTCCACATTGATTTTGAGGAATAGCCTTCATTATGGGACAGTTGTCATCAAATGTGTATATACAAATGGGCATTGCCTCACGCTTAGGAAATAGAGTGCCACCATTTTGGGAGGTGCACGCTCTAGACTCATATGTATAAAAGTGGAGATGCTGCGTGTCCGCGCAAAGGACGCACGCAGTGGACTCGCAATTGCGTCAGTGTCCCGGATGTGGCCAGGGCCAGCCATGCTGCCCATTTACCCTCAGGTACGACTCTTAATATCCAGTATGGGGGTAAAGAACTGCTTAATTTAGGCTCCTTTCATTTGTGATGGGGTGCAGTGGCTAGCTGTGATAATTGGACCAACTTTCACTGCCCGATTTGCTAATGGTCTTTCCCCAGAGTCACAGGAGAATCTCCCAAGGTGTTTGCCCCTAGTAAGAAGGCCGTCAACCAAGAGAGACAGGGGAAATGCTGTAGAGCAATGTTGCTCAACCCACGCTCCCTGCAATAAAATGAAGAACGGGGTGCCGTTCGTGTCTGGAGCCTGTTTGTGTGCCATTTTTATTAATTTTTAAACCAAGGATCTGGCGAGTGCTGCCACATCGAGGGAACTGACAACATCTTCAAAGGCGACTGGGTGCTGAGGTAGAGCAACGGACACGGGACTGCGAGGACCAGCAGCCCTGTAATCTAACACAGCTGTGGCCTCTTCCCGTACTCCCGCCCTCCCGCCCTGACGCCATAAGACTCCTCACGGCCCCCGCTTCGCGGGGGCCGTTCGTGTCTGGAGCCTGTTTGTGTGCCATTTTTATTAATTTTTAAACCAAGGATCTGGCGAGTGCTGCCACATCGAGGGAACTGACAACATCTTCAAAGGCGACTGGGTGCTGAGGTAGAGCAACGGACACGGGACTGCGAGGACCAGCAGCCCCGTAATCTAACACAGCTGTGGCCTCTTCCCGTACCCCCGCCCTCCCGCCCTGACGCCATAAGACTCCTCACGGCCCAGGCATCGCGGGACGCGCGCGGGCGCGCGCCGGGCGAAGCCCGGGCCAAGGGCGGGCCCGTCTGAGCCCGTCCGAGATCGACCGAGAACGGAACGGGACCTTCCCCTAACAAGCATTGCCTAAAGAGAATCAACAAAGGGTAAGCATCAGGCCCTTGTGTGTAACGCTGTGGGAATTCGTGTTAAGTGGCTGCTAGTATTATCGAAGGATGGAAAAGTCTGCTAAAAGGGATGGTTTTACCACACAGTCGACTGGGGGAGCACTAATGGGAACATTGGATAACTTCCTGGTTCGGGTGCAATCAGTGCTTGCAAAGGATATCGAACTAACTGAAAAAAGATTATCTTTAGATATCCTATGTGACAAGAGGTCCTCTTTAGGAAGTATGGCTAATCTAAGTTCACCACCTTGTGGTCAGCCCGTTAGGTCGGATTCTATGACCTGCATATCTCCTCTGGAGGAAGAGCAAAATGATGATCTCATGATGTGTCCGACCCCTGTGATCGAAATATTGGTTGATAATGCTGATGTCGCGAACAGCGCAAATATGGTCCCGACTTCTAAGCCTCTATCAAGTATCAAAACCCGCTCTACTAGCAACAGAATAGCGGCATCTGATCACCAACAAGTAGCCCCTACTTCGAAAAAATCTCGCAGGGGAAACCAAAAGATTGTTGTTGGGAAGAAGCCTAATATTGACCACGTTCCTCCCCCTGCCATAAGGAGGGATTTACCCCAATGTCCTAAACCATTAACTACTGAAACGCGGCCAGACCTATCATTATCTACGGGGTCTATGTGTGGGGCAGAATCAGACCCAAAGATATTTTGGAAGAGACTAGAAAGAATTGTAAAGAATCTGTGTGACCCGATTTATGAAAGGCTTGGTTCGATTGAAAGTAGACTGACATGTATGGAACTTTCACTTGCAGCGGCCCAACCCCGAGGTGGCAGGCAAGGCTTGGGAGTACCAAAGGAATGTCCTGGTGTAGTGGGCCATTGTACCGAGACCAACCTCATTGATAATAATGCAACTGTGAAAAACAATCCCACTAATTCTAATGGATCTCAACCCACCCCAGCTCCTGGTAACCAACCCAGAGCCGACCATCCACTTCCATCTGTGGTAACAAATAGCCCTGGGACAGGCAGAGCTAAAAGGGACAAGCCACCCCCACTTGTTCAACCTCTTGCGCAAACTTCATCGGCCCTAATTGATCTACATCTGCCCCCGGAAGCCGCCCCTTATGTGGTGATCTTAACGGGGGTTCCACCTTTGGCCGATGGAGCAAGAGAATCTTATGGGGACTTAAAGAACAAATGTACCTTTTGGCTCAATGATAAGCGACCATTGCCGGCCCATATGCGAGCTGAAATCCTGTATGCTAGGCGAGTGAATTGGGTGGGTAGGAGTCCTAAGTCATTGAAGGGGGATTGTGTTGTTATTAACTTTAGGGATAGATGGTGCGTGGAACATATCTGCTCTTGGCCCCAAATCGACCCTTCTCCCCTAATACGCACAATGCCATTGTCATTTTTCTATGCACCCATGTCCTTGCCCCTAGGTGGGTTTATTTGCGGGGGCTCTCTGTTGAGGGGTAACGCTTACGAGGACATAAGATCCATCAATAGATTCGATGTGCTCTCTGGGCTAGTGGACTGCGACTGACTGAATAAGGGTAGAGTGTATCCTAAACATAAAATGCTATATGCGGCCCGATGACATCGGGCAATCATGAAAAACTGCATGTAGTCATAGAGGAAGTACAGGGCACACGCCAATGGGATCTCCCTAGAATAGCTGATGGAACTAATGCCAGTAGGTTTCATGATCAAGCTAACATTGGAGGGGCTGGTGAGGGAGGTTTACAAGGCGAACTCCAATATGAAAATCTAAGTATTGAGGGCGCCCCTAACCTTTTACAAGGTGTAGTCCCTTTACCTATACTAAAAAATGGGAGTGTTAATGGCGGAATTAATCCCGCTGGTCATGTGCTGTTTCTATCCTGGAATGTTGCGGGTATTGGTTCTAAACTTCTCTCTCCTCTGTGGGCAGACTTCATTAACAAGCATGATATCTGTCTTTTTCAGGAGACATGGTCAACAGACCCTGTATTTATGTTGGGCTATTTGAATTTTTATGTCCCGGCGGTCAAAAAATCTAAGGGACGACCATCAGGAGGTTTGGCCATTTGGATCAAACAAAGCCTAGGGTGTAAAATTCAATCTATTCTAACCCAGAATAATGATATATTGGGAGTTAGATTGACTTGTACACCAAACCTCAAAATTAACGTATACAATGTATACGTAAGGGGCTTACCTGGTGGGAAAATTTCTGAGGTGATGCCTACACTAAGTACTCTCGTCGAATCTAACCCCATCGATGTGCTCCCACTTATAGCGGGTGATTTTAATACAAATTTTGAGCCTCTAGGGTCTCAAGATATGCTTCTAGTAGAGGATGAAGATCTGAAGTGGGGTGTTCCACTGCTTGAGACAAAGGCAGTGACCAAGTGGACTGAGGCGGCCCTGTATCTGAATGGGTTTTGCCTGAGCAACCAATTGAGGGCGGCTAACGGCAGAACCATATCAGATAGGACATGCAATAAAACGTATGATAATGGCATCAGGGCAAGCAACATAGATTATCTCCTGGTTCACCTAAGGATGTGGCATACCCTTGTGGATATGGTGGTTGAGACACGGATAGAAAGTGATCATAACCCGCTAGTTGCAACTTTTAAATTAGGATTGGGCGATAGGGAGACTTATGGTTTTGAAAAAATGATTGGTCCAGCTGCCTTTTTATCAAATGATGAACGCCACCTTAAATGGCGTAACGTTGTTGAGCACCCTGATCTTTTAGGCAGCATCGAGTCCTATGTGGAAGAGGCGTTGTTATCAATCATGGCAATAGGTAACAATTGTCAACCTCTAGTTGAACAAGAGATTATATATGAAAAACTAGTAGCAAGGTTGAAATCATGCTTTTGCAGACCTTCTAAAGCAAAACAAGCCCCTAAACGCAAACAGGAGGATTGGTATAATGCCTCCTGCAAATATGCGCGCAGCAATTTGGGTCTCACCCTCAAAACTAAGGATATGAGCAAGATTAAAATAGCTCGCAATGCACACAAAAAGACCTTATGGAAAGCAAAAAAAGATTGGGATGAGTGCGAGTGGCAAGAATTAAAAGCAGCATGCGCAGACAAAAACCAGAAAAAATTCTGGGATATTTTTAAATGGAAGAGGGGCGAAATTATTGACAGTCCTCATAACCATGTACCCCAGAGTTCTTGGATAGACTTCTTTAAGTCACAATATTGTAAAGGTATCGAGGATGCTAGTATGCACCAAAGGGAGAGGCCGTTCTATAATAGCCCTGTGTTTACCACAGAGGAGGTTGACACAGCGCTTGACATGGTTACCCAGGGACGTGCACCTGGCATGGATTGTATCCCGGCCGATGTATTTCTCCACAATAGAAAAAGATGGTGTTCATACATTACTCATTTAGCTAACGCCATAGCCCAGGGAATGAGTATCCCTCATTCTTGGAAGGGTGCCGAAATTGTCCCGATATATAAAAAAGGGGACAAATCGCTGGCTTGCAACTATAGGCCCATAAGCCTAATAGACGCTATGCAAAAAATCCTGGGCCGACTGGTTTTGGGCAAAATTCAGACCTGGATGGAAGATAACAGTATATTAAGTCCTTTACAGGCTGGGTTTCGTCCAAAAACAAGCACAATAGATCAGGTCTTCAGGTTTGTCGTCCTCTTTTGGCGGACAGTCATTCTAGATAAAGGGGTTCTATATGCTGTGTTTGTTGACCTAAGGGCGGCCTTCGACCTGGTCCCACGAGGCAAGCTATGGAAGGTATTGGAGGAGTTGGGGATGGCGCCGGAGTTGTTGGCATTGGTGGTCCGCTTACATGAGAACAATTTTGCTCGGGTCCGATGGGGGCGGCAGGGGGAGGTAACGGAGTCTTTCCCCGTGGAGCGTGGAGTTCGGCAGGGCTGTGTTCTGGCACCGACCTTGTTCTCGCTCTTCGTGAACGGGGTGGCTGAGTTCCTCTCCCGGGTCCCCTCGGATGCACCGGCTATGAATGGTACTCGTATCCCAGTTCTCATGTTCACGGACGATACATTGCTGATTTCCAAAACTCCGAGTGGCCTGCAGCTCACCCTCCGACGCTTTGAAGAGTTCTGCTTGCTCCGTGGTTTGGAAATAAATGTTTCCAAGACCAAGTTTATGGTTCTTAACGGCCCTAACCCGTGTAGATCCTATAAACCGTTTGGTGGTAAAATCGTAATGAGTGGCTCGCCTCTGGAACAAGTCGACGCATTTACATATCTGGGAGTCACGATACAGAAGAATATGTGCTGGAAAAGCCAACTAGACATGTCAATTCTGAAGTTCCAACAGCAGACAGGCTTTCTCATAAAAAGATTTAAAGCTTCGCACTCGCAGCCAATAAGCCCACTTCTAGAAATGTATTCAATGAAGATTCGTAGCTCATCATTATATGGTGCAGAGCTATGGGGCTATGGTAACAATCCCAAACGTCTGAATACAATGGAGAGCGAGTTTATACGTAAAATCGTTGGTGTACCACAAAGTACTCCCCTGTTACCCCTCTTTTGGGACCTCGGTCTAAAAACCTTGCAAGACACTGCTAATCTGCGACCATTGTTGTATTGGCGTAGGGTTTGGTCAACTGAGGAACTCAGGCACTATGCTTTGGGATTAAAAGAAATAATGGAGAAGGACCTCTTTCATAAAATAGAATGGCTGAAGTCCATCAAAACACTACTTTTCAGACTGGGATGGAGTAATCTATGGGATGATCCCCAAAACGCGGTTTTCCCTTCAAAAGATATTGTCAAAGCTAAGTACTGGGAATTCGTAGTCATGGAATCTGTTTCCAGGGGGAGTACATCCCAGCTAACAGCTAGATACCTAGAGGTTAAGGCCCTTCCTGGGCAGGAACAATTCTGGGGCATGATTGAAGAACCAATCGATCGTAAATTATATTTCCAGTTTAGGATAGGTACCCTTCCCATTTGTACATTTACGTGCAAATGGACTAATGGGTCGCAGGATAAATGTCCTAAATGTAGAGACACGATTGAGTCTCTTAGTCATTTCATTTTCTTTTGTCCCCTCTATGAGCACCCTCGAAACAAATGGGTATTACCTGTCTGTCGCCTTATAGGCATTCGAAGGTATGAAGAGGCACTAAGAATCTTGCGCTCTGATCCAAGCCCGACAATTGCAATAGCAATGGCTAAATATATTAAGTGGGCTTGGACTATACGGCATAGACACTCTAATGTGAAAGCGACCAACGATAAGGCACCCTAATGTAGTCATGTTTTCATCATTTTATATAAATTTACTCATCCATCCTCACATGTAAAAACCTTAGTCTTGGTTTTTTTGTGGTTTCGATTAATTTTTGTTGTGGATGAGTTAATATTGTTGTTTAAAAATGAATTGCTTTAATCGAACTGGATGTCTAGGAATTAGCATCGATTAGTAATCATGGAATATTTCGTAATCTAGGGTGTTTAAGTGTAAATATCTTGTGTTGAGTTTATTTTATTGCTGTTTCTCCTTAATCCATGTTAATGTAATTGCTTGATGTACGATACTTTCATGACTTAATTGTCGAATAAAGTTTTTCAAAAAGAAAAGAAAAGATCTTCTGTCAGATGCTTGCCCTAATCTTCTATTTCTCACAGAAACTTGGTTGTCTGATTCCTCAAACCCCACTATCATCTCTGCCATTCCATCAGGATATATAAAATTCTGTGGAAAGATCGCCTGGTAGGAAAAGGAGGCAGCGTCACCATTGTCTTCAAACAACAGTTTGACTACACTTCTATCACATTAGACCTTATTGAGGGCACGGAATGCTTAGGTTTCTGCTGTACTTTATCTCCTCGCCAATGCATAGCAGGGATCCTGATCTACAGGGCCCCAGGAATGCCTGGACATTTCAGTAAGTTCCTGAACAAAGCCATTACCCCTCTAGCCCTTAGATACAATCATCTACTCCTCTTAGGGGATTTTAACTTACATACGGACAAACCATTGGATCCACATGTTATTTCTTTGTCTGAAATAATGACAACTTGCAGCCCTGCCCCTTTCATTTCTTCTCTCACACATATCTTGGGCCATACTCTTGATCAGATCTTTTGTAATGTGGCGTTGGAGATGGATCCTCTGACCCCCATTATAAGGTCTGACCACTTTCTAATTAACTTCAAGATACCTAGCACAGGGACAGAGATCCTGCCTCAGGCGAAAATGGCAGAATATAATTACAGAACTCTGCATAAAATATCTCTCCCGTCTTTGGTGGATGCCTTAGAATCTTTAGCTCCTCCTCTACTAAGAAACTCCGAAGTAGATGCCCTTGCACTATAAACTTGGCTCATGACAAATATTGAGGTGGTGGCCCCTTTGACCTCAAGCGCCTCTAGGAGGACTAGTCTCTCCACCCTTCTGTTCAACAAATCCCTGAGAGCCAGAAAAAGCAAATGCAAATGCTTAGAAAGTAAGTGCTGTAATCATTATACATTGGAGGATAAGCTGATCTATAAGGCTGCTCTAAAATCTTATTACCTGCAGGTAAAAAAGGGTAAGAAGAGCTATCTGTAGGCTAAGATTGAGATCGCTAGCAATAAGGGCAAGGACATCTTTAGCATAGTGAAGTCATTCACCTCCCCCAAGGCGGCACCTAAGGAATCTCTGCACTTGGCTGAATGGACCAGCTAGGTGGCCCTATTCCTCCACAATAAGATTTTCACGATCCAACAGTCCTTCACTTCGCATATAGGGGAGGTTCTGGCCCCACATCAGACACTTGACAGAGAATCTGGTCCCTGGCAACCAACGGTACTATTACAATTCCCGTCTATACAACTGGATGAATCGCTTACATATCTCAAGGGCCTTAAGCTTAGCTCTCTAGTGGATGCTTGCCCTGCAAAAATTTTAGCATCTGTAACCCCCACTGTAAACCCCACAGTGAATATGGTACTATACACATCCCTTTCCACCGGCATTGTGCTGTCCATTTGGAGGCAGGCAAAAATTCTGCTGCTCCTTAAAAAAACGGTCCGCGGACCATGAATGTTCCTGCAAAGTATAGGCCTATCTCCCAGCTCTCTCAAAGGTACTAGAGAAGCATGCTAACAAAGCGATCTTGGATTATGCAGAAAGTCACAAGCTACTGCATATGACTCAATCTGGCTTTAGGGACAGTTATAGCACTGAGACAGCTCTGTTGGAAGTGACAGAGTACTTAAAGGAACAGCTTGACCGGGGAGACAGAGCTAACCTCAACCTACTTGACCGGTCAGCGGTGTTCGACATGATCTCAGATGAGAGACTTCTCGATAGACTGAGGAACATAAGCATTGGGGGTACTGCACCAGCATGGATAACATCCTTACTGGAGGATAGAAACCAGGAAATCTGGATGCCCCCTTTTGCCTTCCCAATGCCCAGTATGAAAGTGGGAGTTCCTCAGAGCTCTATCCTTAGCCCGACGTTTTTTAATTCATACAGGCCCCCCCTTGCACCCCTGCCTGAGTCCAATGGCACTAAAATATTCTCTTATTCTGATGATATGCAGCTGATCTTTACTTGCAACAGGGGTGCAGATTTTGATGGGGATGGAATCAGATCCTGTCTCACAAAGATGTTTAATTGGCTCAAGGCAAACCAGCTTAAATGCAACCCCGACAAATCTGAAATTGTCTTTATTGGCCTGCCTTCCATGACCACATGGAGTCATTGGTGGCCTTAGGAGCTGGCCCCCTCTCTCAGCCCAAGCCACGGTGAAAACCCTTGGCATCCACATCTATAGTGCCCTCTCTGTGAGATCCCAAGTCCAGGCATTGGTGGGTACTTGTTTATACATGCTTTGAATGTTTAAAAAGTTCTTCCCTCTTCTCTTACCTGCTACCAGGAAGAAAGTGGTCCAGGCTCTAGTTACTTCCAGACTGGGCCATTTCAACGTCCTGTACCTGGGCTTGCCTGGCTACCGCCTCCAGCGCCTTCAAGTGGTTCAAAACGACATGGCCAGGGCGATCCTTAGACCTAATACCAGGACGCACATGACCCCTTATTTCAAATCTCTTCATTGGCTTCAAGTTTAAGGCCCTGGTGATGTTCTTGAAAGCCCTTCATGGTAAAGGGGGCGGCTATCTCAAAAGGCGTGTGAGCCACTACGTACCAGCCAGACTCTTAAGATTGACCTCCTCTGACCTCGTCTGCATCCTCAAGGTACGCTTGGCCCATGTGTGGGGGCAGATCATTCAGGTTTTCCAGCGCTCAAGCATGGAACCAACTACATGCCACTCTGCGAGCAACAACTGATTTAACAGCTTTTAAGAAATCCCTCAAAACCTGGCTCTTTCAGAGCTAGACGTGCCCTTGGGTCCTGTTGTGCATGAACCCCTAGCACCAGGGACACTCCTGTTGAGTAGCCATGTGCTTTACAAATACATTTCATTCATTCATCTCTAAATTATTCACACAGTAACTAACTTTCATCTTTTTTGCAGAAAAGGTCCTACAAAGTAAATTTAAATATCTGAAAGAAATGGAATTGGGCTTTTTTCAAAAGAATGAGAACATGCAAATTATTTCTATCTGGATAAATTGAATAGAAAAATGCAAAAGGGAAGATTCTGAAAAGTATGAAACTGCACTCAGGAGCCCAAGCAAACTGTAATGATAAATTACGAATTTGTGAGTGCGGCAACTAGTAAAGATGTTAAGAAATGTTGGCACATCGTCAAACATGGCTCTTCCCATGCAAAAATGCTTCTAGAAATTCAGATTCATGGTGAAGTATGGGAGAATCATTTTAAATTTCTGTATGCAAATAACACCCCTTTGACGTGCAAGACTTGTGTAGATGAATTGACCCCCCACCCAGCCCTTCGGTAGCATGTGGCGATCCCTACGCTGAACAATTCTTACATTTTTCTTTAATGGAAGTTGCGAGGGCTGTGACCGCGCTAATGAAGAGGAAGGCTGCTGGCCTAGATGAGATCCCTGTGGATCTCTTCCAATTAAATTTTGATATCAGGGTTCCATATATCAATACAATTTCAAATGCCAATCTTACAGGTGCTACTATACCTCAAATCTGGAAAGACGTGGAGATTCTTCCCGTATATAAAAAAGGTTCCAGGGATGTGCCGCAGAACTATTGCTCCATTAATCTGATAGACTCCACTACAAAGGTTTTTACAGACAAATCCTCAATAAACTCAATGGGTGGTTAGCAGATGGGCATGTGATAACCCACTTTCAAGCTGTCTTCCAAGATAATGTGGGAAGTGTTAACCAAACCTTTAGATTTTAGGTAACCAAGTGGAAGTTGTTTGTCGCCTTTGTTGACCTGTGTTCTGCTTCTGACCTGGTTCCAGGGAGGAATTGTGGGGCTTACTAAGGGAACAAGGGATGCCCCATGAACTTTTAGAAATTCTAATTAGACTGCATGAGGGCACTTACACCCAAGTTATATGGAGTCGTAATGGGGAATTGACAAGGCGAATTCCGATGGAAAAGGGGATTCACCATGGCGATGTCCAGGCTCCCACCCTATTTTTATTATTTATTAATGGGCGTGTGGATTTCCTTACTGATTGCCAGAATGACTCCCCTACTTTAGTAGAAATCAAGGTCCTTGCCTTGTTGTTTGCTGATGAAACCATTTTGCTGTCAAAGACTACTAAGGGGTTGTCAATTTTTCTGGAGTGATTTTCTCTCTTTTGTGACCATTGTGGCCTTGAGCTGATTTAGTTGAGATGTTTTACACTTGGCGGGCATATTTGCATCTACTGTCTGGGGGCCAGATTTCGTGTGGGACAGTGTATTAGTTGGCACCTTTTATTTCAGAATTACCTCAGTCCTATCCACCCATCGTTCTACTAGCTTGCCAGTTTGTCGACCCGATCCCAAAGATTTTTTAATTCATCCCTCACTATGGTCCTTACTTGGACCTGCATATCTGCGACCACGTCCATGACCCAAGCTGGCTGTTCCGGGCCTCCATTAAATGGAAATCTATGGTCGTTGACCCTTATGGCAGTGGGGGTCTCGAGTGCTGGAACTTTTTTTTCTAAATCCTCTTGTGGTATTAGCCTTGGTTTTCCCTTTCTTTGGGCAAGCCTCCCCGGAGTGTAGGGTGTCATCCCTATTTTGTTCGGTGGGACCTATATCACATTGGTCAGGTTCCTGAAGCCTAATAAGGGGGGAATCAGATAGTTCAAGTGGACTTAAAGGGGCGGCAAGGTTAGGTGTAAGTGATAGACGCCTCTCAGTTCAATTTCATTTGCCACTATGCCAATGGCTCTCTGAAGCATCCGGTCTATTGAGGTCTGTTGAATGGAAGAGGGTGGCTGTGCAGGTGCAACATTTGTCTTTCCCGCCCCAGCTCGCCTTCCCATCTTTACAGAAGAGACAATTTTTGTGTCCAAAGCGAGGGGACCAGGTAGACTTGAGTCACTAACCTTAGTGATGAGTTGAGATGGTACACTTCCTAGGTCAGTCCTTTACCATCTTCGAGAACTTAGGGAGGTGGCCCAGCCCAGCCACCTCCAGTCTCTGATGGGCGCAGACAGGCCCGCCGTGGGAGCCCTGGGCCCTTTTTCAAGTGCTTCCTGGCGCCTCAAGCACAGTACGCGGCGTGCGCGCCGCTAGGAATTCTAGGGGATGAAGTCCCTGCAACAATGATGGGCCAGTGTGGGTGCGGCCTTCCCAGCAGCAGTCCGGTGGTTGTGGCGGTCCCGCGCCCCCAACAGCAGTCGCAACAACAGGCAAGTTGGGCAAGTTGTAGCAGAGATTGAGGGTTCCCACGCTAAGGGAGCCCTGGCCCCTTTTTCAAGTACTTCCTGGCACCTCAAGCGCTTTACTCAGCATGCGCGCCACTAGGAAATCTAGGGGATAAAGTCCCTGCAACAACGATGGGCCGGTGTGGGTGCGGTCTTCCCAGCAGCAGTACGGTGGCGGTGGCGGTCCCACGTCCCAAAAAGCAGCGGCAACAACAGGCAAGTTGGGTGACTTTCAGTAGAGATTGAGGGCTCCCGTGCCGCAGGAGCCCTGGCCCCTTTTTCAAGCACTTCCCGGTGCCTCAAGCACGGTGCGCAGTGTGCGCTCCGCTAGGAATTCTGGGGGATGAAGTCCCTGCAACAACGACGTGCTGGTGTGGGTGCGGCCTTCCCAGCAGGAGCCCGGTGGCAGTCCCGTGCCCCCAACAGCAGCGGCAACAACAGGCAAGTTGGGCAAGTTTCAGCAGAGTTTGAGGGCTCCCGCGCTGCGGGATCTCTGGCCCCTTTTTCAAGTACTTCCTGGTGCCTCAAGCGCGGTACGCGGTGTGCACGCCGCTAGGAATTCTGGGGGATGAAACCCCTGCAACAACGATGGGCCGGTGTGGGTGCGGCCTTCCCAGCAGCAGTCCGGTGGCGGTCCCATGCCCCCAACAGCAGCGGCAACAACAGGCAAGTTGGGCAAGTTCCAGCAGAGATTGACGGCTCCCTATGCTTGTTTTCATTTTGCTAAAAACATTGGCAAAATCCAATGGGTCCCAAAGCACCTATTGGCGTTGCCAATACTGCTTGGTTCACAGAAAAGAATCTCCAATAAGCAAGCTGTGTTCCACAGAGCCCAAGAGCACACACAGAAGTTATTATTTAGCGAACATGGCCAGTGACATCAGCAGGGTGGTGAATGTGTTGGCTCGCAGCCTCACATACATCATCTGACTTTGAAAGGGAATGGAGAATCTCAATTTATACACAGAATTCAATTACAATTGTTCTTCTGATCATGTCTCGTGATCCTCAGAATATTATCAAATAAAGTACCGCAACAATTAGGGAGATATGCTTTTCATCCAGACTCTGTAGGTCTGGCCTTGTGTTTCTTTATATTTGCTTTGCTTAGCGGCCGGCATGATGGGGGGGAGGGAGGGGTGGAAATGGGGTTGTTGTGGGGAGAGGCGGGAGGGGTTTGTTTAATTAAAAAAAACATATAAATTAAAACGTAACTTACCGCCCTGCGCCGCTGCCACCTCTGCTTCTCGATGGGTCCGTCCGACTCCCGACTCCCGCCATCCTACCATGCCCTTTTTCAATTCCTGAATTATCATGGCAGCCTCCCTCCCTCCCCTCCGCCAATCACAACGCTGCAATGGAAGCGTTGTCATTGGTGAGGTGCATCGGAGAGCGCCCCAGCCGGGCCGTTTTCTCTATGTAGGCTGCTGCATGCAGCAGCCTACATAGAGAAAAAGGGAGAGTGGGCGGTCCTGCTCGAGGGCAGGGGGAGTGGCTTGTGCACTGTTGTGCATACTGACTGTTTGGTCAGCCCCAGGACCAACCAAACAGTCAGTACGCACAACAGTGGGCAAGCCACTCCCCCCCTGCCCTCGAGCAGGACTGCCCACCCCCAACCAGGCACTTCTGCTTTCTCGCAGTGCAAGAAGCAGAAACATAAAATGGTAGTTATTACATTTATGTTTTTGCCTTCTTCTTTCGATGCAAGAAAGCAGTGGGGCAACGCCCCCACATCCAATGGGGAGCCGGCACTGGCTACCTGTACTACACGATCATGAAATAAGCCCTTTGAGCCTAGTGACCAAATTGCATCCATTCGTTTACTGGGTGTGTATCTGGAAGTTGGACGCACTGAAGCCCAATAGGGAGGGACTTGCTGACATTCTTGGAAGGTCAGGATCTTCAGGGAAAATTCCTTGGCTGAAATTAATCAAGGCTAACTTGGTGCAGCTTGACTTAGACGTTTTCGGGAATTCTCCTGAACTTATTTGCCAGGGTTCCTTGGAATTGTTAAAAGTGAGGTTTTGGGAAAGGCAGTATATTAAAACGTATGGCCCCTGGAGCTGTAGGTGTATTAACTCACATTTCTTTTTACTTTGAAATTGCTCCCTTTTCAGGAAACGTTTTTAGATACCATTTGACCAGCCTCTGTGGGATCTCTTTATTTTAAGTTTTGCTGCTGCATCCTTCCGTTTGCAGAATTTTCAAGCACTTGACTAGCCAATGCCGGACGTTCCGCTGCATGCCGTGACTGTTCCTATTACAACGAGACAGAGAAACATTATCTTTTCTATTGTCCAGCATATTCAGCACGTCACTCTAAATGGATAATCCTGGCATGTCGCACACTTGGTCCACTCAATTAGACATCTGTGCTGTTCGCTTTTAAGAAAGGACAAGACCCTTTTGCTGTTGTGCTGTCTGAAGTACTTGCAGGGTGCATGGTATAAGTAGACAAGTCTCTTGATGTAACTTTTAAATTCATCATGGTTGCACTTTCTTGCTGATTTGCACTTTAGCTCCCACGCATTGTTGCACAGCTATCAGCCTTATGTGGTACCTGAATATTGTGTGGTTTCCTTATTTCATGGTTTATCATATTTTAGCTTTATAGTGTACCTTTAAAATGTTTTAAAACTGGATATTCAAGTCGAGAAGGACTTCTTCTCATTGGCAGCCATCGTGGTTGACCAAAAGAGGTTTTGTGATGACGTCCACGTGTGATTGGACCATGGTTTGCCTTTCTCCCCTTGTTGAGTGGTCCATTTAAACCTTATTGTTTGATTTTCATATCTGTTTTTGATGAATTGCACTTGTTATGTTACAGTGTTTTATCATGTTTCGTGCACTTTATTGGTTTGTAATAACCAAATAAGGTTATGATGATTAATTGAAAAATGCTGTGGATGTCAAAAATAAAGCTCATAATCACAATTTATTGGGGAGTGTAGACTGTGTGTACCACAACGTTTCAAATTAAAGACACAGGTAATGAGCAAAGCTGGCAAAATTCACATTGTGATATAAAGACCAAATAGTAGGATACAAAGCATTCAAACGTGTATTCAAAGGAATAATCCCCATTAGAGAGGGGAGGCTATGGGAAAACATTTTTGTTCATTGTAGACAAGTTTATGAGCATTACAGATTGGCCCTGTAATTTGGAGTAGCAGGAAGAGAGTTTGGGAAATCTTGGGATAAAGCCACTGAGGGAAGTTTCAAAATACCGAGCTGGAAGTAAAGATACCTGCAGGAAGAAGTGTGTAAGTTCCAGTCAGCATCCCTGTTGGATCAAAAATGAGCCTCAAGTGTGCAGTTTGGTGCATCAAGTGAATCAAAATGCACTGTGAGATGTTTGGGTTTATACTCGAGAGAAGGGAAAAAGCATAATCACTGAATGGGATTTATCTGTGGCCACCATCTTGGTGGGACCTCTAACAGGAAAATGAAAAGTAAAAGTAAACATTCCTAAAAAGGGATATGTGTGTAATGTACAAGGCAATGTTGTCCTAAAGGACTTTTGGGGCCGCGGGCTGGACATGTTCATAATAAGTTTAAATTGTATTACCCAAAAAATCCTTAAGATTCCACTGGGCAAGGAAAAACCGACTTGGAAGTAGGAGAAGAGGAGAGTAGTTGAATTACAGAAATAGATAGAGGTATGCTAGATAGAGAAAAATTATAATTTCCCATGGGGCCCCATGGAAGGTGGGGCCCTGAGCAAATGACCACTTAGCACATTCCTTAAAATGTCTCTGATAAAAGGCTGTCTTTTCAGAGTCAGGCAGGGGAGGCCCTGTGTAATTGCTCTCAAACCAACTTCCATGTCCGCATTCAACATTTTTAATAGCCAATATAGAGTGCGCCATACATTAGAATACACTGGTGGAAATTACTCTTTAATATATTGCAAAAAAGACATAAGATCCAGTGACTCCGGGGGTTACTTGATATGTTTTTGGTGTAAGAATCGTGACTCTTTGCACAGCATAGTTGAGAAATGCTGCCATTAGACTGCAGTAAATCGTGACTCTCTCTTTTGTTTCCATGTGACACGTCTTCTTTTTCAAGTTCTGTCCCTGATTTAATATAATAGCTACGGCGGCTCAGTATAAGCCAACATGTGTTTCATGCTGTCTGTGTGTGTTCCTGCCATTATGTGCAGATTACATCTGGTGACATGTACATGTGCAGGTATGCTGTACATATGAATGATGTGCAATATGAGAATTTGATCATATACCTACACTGTCTGCTAGTATGGTGCTTCTTTTTCACTTACACTTGAGGTTGTCTTGGCAGAATGAATGCCCTCCCAAACCTGGTTTTCGCAGAATCATAAAGACCTAAAACAGTTCTGCTGGTGCCAAGTGCATCGCTAGAAAAAAAATTATAACTCTAGGAAAAATACTCTCTGCAAACACAAAGTCTCTGAATTCAAGACTCAGATCTTTGTGGAGAAATCAGCTTATTTTTCACAAAAAATAGTGTCAGCTAAGAACTCAAATAGAGTACTCTTCTCCAACATCAAAAAACTTGCTAAGTTCTGTGACCAGGATAGAATAGTCAGTGACAAAATTGCAGTTGCTTTTCAAGTGAAAGTGCTGAATATTTTTAATGTATTATATAACTCTCTGGGCAAGCCACCATGCCGTTGTTGGATGCAGGTGTTCTAGCCTCTGGAAATGCCTCCTCTAGGACTTCTATGACGATGCCACCTGTCTCTAGCCCAAGGTCTCTTTCCTCTTTTACTTCTTTAATGGTGGATCAAGTTCAGGATCTAATTCTTACTACAAGGTCCAGATCTCCTTTGGACCCTTGTCCAACAGAGAATTTACAGCTGGTGTCTACCACTATGAGCAGCAACTTAACCACCAATTGTAACTAAATGTTTCATCAAGAACAATTTGCAACAAAATGGAAGGTAGCCTCAATTCTACTTTTGTTAAAAAAAAACACCTCAATCCATTGGATGCGGGCAATTAACGTCCCATCTTCAGTCTCCCCTTTCCATTTAAGATTGTTGAAAAGGTAATTAACAAGGAACTAGCAAACTTCTTGGTATCCATTAAATTATTGGACCACTCTCCGTTTGGCGTTTTGGATTCAGTGAATGATATCCTAAAAGATTTCTGTGAATCAATATATAGGAAACTAATAACTATACAATGGACTGGTATACAAACCAAACATATTAAATAAATATTAACAAATGTGATGTACAATTTAATTGACCAACTAGGACCACAACGAAACTAAGTACTTTCTATCTTTTTATTAGTTATTTGTTGCGTTATACATATATTTACAAACTTATATACAATTGATCATTTATCATAATGTTTTTTTTAAACATAAATATTCCCTGTTTCAGGTGCTAGTTTACATCATTGGTCAAATACATGATTATATAACAGTTCATATACACAAAAAAAGAGAGAGAGAGAAAGAAGAATTTTCTCAAAGCTGGCTCTGTAACATCTAATAATTCATACAAACAAAAAAAGCAGAAGAAATTTGTTATCGAAAATGGCTTTGTTACTACGCGCGTTTCGGCGTTCAGCCTTCCTCAGGTAGCCACAATTCTCTACTCCTATAACATAATAAGAAAAAATAACAATAAACCATGTGTGTTTGTATACCTTCAGTCACTCTAGTGCACAATACAACGTGACAAAAAAATTATGTACAAAACTAGTTTATATGTACATTATTTACACATTATTTACACTTAAAAACAGCCTATCTCCAATTCTGTTACTGACTACATAGTGCTACTCAAAACACAATGCATTCCATCTAACACATGTTTGATATATCTATAGATTCATTTTATAGTATATTGATTAGTCTAAATGTTTCATAGCCAGAGGCTTTCTTTGATGGGTTACCACTAGCTAATAATAGTGTATTTTTTGGGACCAATATACACTTATTAACAGGAATATCCTTAGGAAGACATAAGAAATGACGCGGTCTCTGAACCATCCCATGGGGTAATTAATACTATTCCTATGACATACAAGACAACCAAGGTCAGGAATTAATCAGTGAATAGATGAATTCTATAGATAGCTAAGTGTCCTAAGCCTACTCAGTGTCATAATATACAAGAAAAAACAAGAAAAAAAAAAAAAAAAACACGAAAAAACAAGAAAAAACGACCCTAGATTGTACCTTTATATTGTTTAACAGTTCAGCATCAATGGGTTCCCGTTTGGTTATACTCAAGGAGTAAAACGTAGTTTATTCGATGCCGTGGGTTGACTGTACAATGCCACAACGTATCTATGATGGAAGAACACTCAATTACATTTGGGGTTTTGTATCGCTTTAAACAGCATAGTTGCTACTCATAGGCCAAGCTACATTTACTTGGTGTCGATTTTAACCGTCTGTGGTGCTAAGCTCAAATAGAGTATTGCAAATATTACCTTTTGTCTCTTGGTGCTGCGAGCACGCGATTCAAGTGTGATGGGTTTCTGTATCAATATGACTTCCTAAAGGCCTTTTCATTTCACCGTGTTCGAGAGCAGATAACAATTGATCACGTGATTTATAGCGTCTTGGTTGACCAAAAGCCGAGACAATGACAGAGATTTATGTAGTTCCAACGACGTTAGGAGTAACTACAGGCAAAAGAGATAATACTACTAAACAAGCGTTGGGAACCTTCATATTTACGATAGAAATGCGCGACTCGTACAAGGTCCGAGAAACATGAAAAAAGCACTAGACAAACTGGCCGTGTTAGCACTTACTGCCGTTTAGATCGGGACGTCTTGTCGTCGATTGTTTGGCTGCTTCTGTACGATTCGTACCTTTAAATATCCATTTTATTTCATCGATAGATTTGATCTAGGGGAAAAGCATATGTAATCAGCCATTTCCTCTAGAGAGGTAAGCTAAAAGAGTGGCCTACATGTCGCTGCTTGTACGGGTGCGAGGAGCACACGAGTTATATTGTTGGCGGTAAAGTAACCCGTCTGAGGATACTTCTCGTCTTAAAGCAGCCTCCCCTTGATCTAGTCAAGCTACGCTTACCTGGTCTCTCTCGATATTCTTTACACTCAGGCCGGCTGTATCGAAACAGGAAGTCGGATCAGGGACAGGATTCAAGCCCGAAAACACATTTGTACACTAACGTAACAGCTGATTGGTGGATGTCCGTCAACACGTGACTAAATACATCCAATCGCCGTTATGTTCAGATAGAGGTCGTTCGTTCCCTTAAAGGGGTACAAAGGCAATAATTGTGACCCGGTCATGTTCTCATATGAAGACCACTCGTTATGTACAGATGCATTAAGATGTTTCTCAATACATTTAATTGAAAGAGAACCTAATGTCGATATAAATGCTAGGTACCTATTAATAAAATCCCTACATGTTAAGCAATGCAAACAGAAAGTGTGTGGTAACATAACAAGGTCCAGACCAGCAGCAGCAGATGCAAATAAGGGTATGAGGAGAATTTATAGGTTATTAAAACGAATAGCTTGACTCCACGGGATCTCATTGTTCAGCCCTCTTTTGTATGTGTCTAGAGAAAAAATCCAGTAGACCTCTCTTCTTTTGCGAATTTCAGTCCCCTGAGGTCCATTGGTATTAATCTTCTCTAGAATCAACCATCTGACATCCTCTGTACTATGGTTGCAATCTATATAGTGCTGTACCAATGGTGCTTGCGATTTTTTTGTTCTGATTGCTGACCTATGTTCGGTCAATCGCGTTGCCATGGATCTAGCTGTCTCACCTATGTAGGTTTTATTACACGGGCATTGGATTGCGTATACCACATTGGTTGTTTTGCAATTTGTCAAACTCTGAAGGTCTATTTTTACACCATTGATTGAATATTGTTTTACTTCCAGTGCAAATTTACATGCGATGCATGACATGCATCTGAAGTTCCCCTTTGGGGCACGCATGCCTTCAATGGTGGTTTGCATCATGGTGGATTGAACCTGTCGCATTCGAGACCTTGTTACTATGTCTTTAAGATTTTTGTTCTTCCGATAAGCAAACATAGGTTTTGCTAATTGGTTTGACTCACTTTTAGTGGCATTCAAGATATGCCAGTTAGAGTTAACAATCTGGCGTACGGTTTCGTTCATCATAGAGTGCCGTGTAACGAACACGAGACGATCCTGCTGTTTAGGGTTTTTTTTAACAAGCAAGTGTTGGCGATCGTAGTATCGTGCTCTCTTGTATGAGTCACGAATCAATCTTCTTGGATAGCCCCTCGTTAAAAATTTCGCTTTCATGATTGCAGATTGCCTATCATAGTCTGTCAGATTGGTGCAGTTCCTACGAAGACGTAGGAACTGTCCAAATGGGATGGTGGTTTTTTGGGTTCTGGGGTGATAACTTGAAAAATGCAACAACGTGTTGCGGGCAGTGGGCTTCGTAAATAGGTCTACCACGAGTTGTTGTTCATTGGCTTTGATGACAACATCAAGGAATTCCACATTGTGTTTGTCACTTTTGGCTACAAAGCGGATATTAGTGTCGCAAAGATTGAGCCATGAAACAAACTGTCCCAGATCTTCTTCGGTTCCCTCCCATATGTAGAAAACATCATCTATGAATCTAGACCAACTGAGGACTGATTCACTGAAAGGAGCCACATCATTGTAGATGTATAGATGTTCATAGTGTGCCATAAAAATATTGGCCACTGTGGGTGCACACGAAGCCCCCATACTGACTCCTTTAGTCTGTTGGAATAGTGATCCGTTGAATTCAAAGGTGTTTTCTTGGAGTACAATACGTAAACACTCCATGATAAACTGGGCTGGGCAGTCTATATCAAAAAATTCAATGAACCATCCCACGGCTTCTAAAGAGGCTGTCTGAGGAATGTTACTGTACAGAGCCTCAATGTCCATGGTGACCAAAAGTTGTGTGGCCTGTTCAAAGTGTGTCTGCTCCACTTTATTGATTATATCTGTCGTGTCCCTTATGTATGATTTAATTCTAGGGACATGTGGACGAAGTATCGCGTCAACGTATTTAGACAAAGTTTCTGTAACTGACCCAATAGTTGTTACAATGGGCCTATATGGCGGATTGATGGTGCTTTTATGGATTTTTGGAATTCCATATATAGATGCCATCCTAGGTTTCGTGACGTTTAGATATTGCCATTCTTTGTCACAGATAATCCCATCATCAAGTGCTCTGCTAGTCAAGTCCATTATCATTTTAGACACCCTTCTGGTAGGATCAATACATACAGGGATATAGTGATCTTTATTCGAAAGCATCGTGGTCATATTTGTCACATATTGTTCTGTTTCAATTAACACTATACCTCCGCCCTTATCGCAACCCTTAATTGTGATCTCTTTATTGTTTTTAAGGGCAACTAGTGCTTGGTGTTCTTCCCGAGATAGATTGTATTTTGGCGCCGGAATAAATTTAGCGGCAGCGGTGAGCTTATTGAACACAACGTGTTCAAAGATGGCAATCTCTGGTCCCACTTGTTCAAGAGTGGGGACAAAGGTGGATGGAGGTTTCAAACCTGATCTATTGAACGTGGACAGTTCTTGATCCATGCGTTCTTCGTAGAAGGCCCGTAATCTAATCTTCCTAAAAAAAGCAATTAGATCCTGGAACAGTTCAAACCTATTGGTTTTGGTGTGAGGAATGAAGGACAGACCTTTGGTTAACAGGGATTCAGTCTGACAATCAATTGGATGTGTACTGAGGTTGAAAATGGGTATTTGCTTTACTCGCGCCAGTATTGTGCATGTCTCGTCACCAAGACCTGAGGATCGTCCTGGTAAAAATTCTGCCCCTGGGGATAGTTGTATGTTTGTTGGTAATTTGCACGTTGACGTCGTTGGTATCTGGGGCGCCATCTGGCTCTCTGCATCCCGCGCCTGGCTAAAAAACCAGGGCGTTCACCTCGGCTGGTATTTGGGGTTTACCGTCCCGGAGTATTAGTTTGAAATTGATTATAGTTTTCCCCTTCAGAATCTGAAGTGTCCGAGAATGTAACTACTTTTTTAGCAAATCTGTCAGATACAGGTTGGAATTGATCTTCCTCAATCGGTTGGGGTTGATAAAAATTGTCAGCTAAATACGGATACATTTTCTCTTGGCTTGTGTATCGTATATCTTTTTTAAGTTTTTCTGTTTTTCGTTTCATTAAATACTCCTGATACGACGACATTTCAGTTTCTACTTCCTCTAATTTCTTTTTGGCTTCTTCAATTGCCTGATTATTTTTAATTTTGTTTTCAAGATCCTGAATCTCATCCATTAATGCTTGGACCATCTCCTTCGATGTCTCTACAATCAGGATCATTAAATCCCTCGAGCATCTGTTGGCAATGTGTGACCAACGCTCGAGGAATTTTCTTATTTTTACAAAGAGGCCTGGAATATTCCTGACTCTCAGTCCTTGTGGAATAATTCCTGCTTTTAAGTATTCAAGCATGAAATGTCCATGCATCTCAATTCGCTTTGCTTTTTTCCTTAATGATGTTAATTTGTTGAAATCTTCATTCCCTATACCACTGGTTGCATGGGCCGTGTGGCCACCTAAGGTACAGTCTCCTAGTAATGAGGCAAGATCTTCATCGGTAAAGCCGAATGTTTGAAGTTTATCCATGATATGCTGGAGTTTGGTAAATTATAAGTCTATAGAAATTAAAGCACCACAGTTGGTGAAAAAGGCAAAAATATTTTACTGAAAAGGGGAACTAAAATCTAGGGAATTCATGAGGTATATCGACACAAAGACTATCAATGTTTCTAGTGGTAACCGATAGATGTACTGTATCTAAAAGTCGCATATGAATGGTTACAGGGTGTATGAATAACTAATGGAGATAGTGATGTAAAGTGCACTTATACATATTCATACAATTATATACAAAAAATCAATCAACCAGCTACCCCACATGGACTTGCCATGGAGAAAGATAATGTAGTGTATCAAGGGTACCCCTAATTTAGTTTCCTATCTCAGGGTATAAAGCAAAATATCTGTGAATCAATATATAGGAAACTAATAACTATACAATGGACTGGTATACAAACCAAACATATTAAATAAATATTAACAAATGTGATGTACAATTTAATTGACCAACTAGGACCACAACGAAACTAAGTACTTTCTATCTTTTTATTAGTTATTTGTTGCGTTATACATATATTTACAAACTTATATACAATTGATCATTTATCATAATGTTTTTTTTAAACATAAATATTCCCTGTTTCAGGTGCTAGTTTACATCATTGGTCAAATACATGATTATATAACAGTTCATATACACAAAAAAAGAGAGAGAGAGAAAGAAGAATTTTCTCAAAGCTGGCTCTGTAACATCTAATAATTCATACAAACAAAAAAAGCAGAAGAAATTTGTTATCGAAAATGGCTTTGTTACTACGCGCGTTTCGGCGTTCAGCCTTCCTCAGGTAGCCACAATTCTCTACTCCTATAACATAATAAGAAAAAATAACAATAAACCATGTGTGTTTGTATACCTTCAGTCACTCTAGTGCACAATACAACGTGACAAAAAAATTATGTACAAAACTAGTTTATATGTACATTATTTACACATTATTTACACTTAAAAACAGCCTATCTCCAATTCTGTTACTGACTACATAGTGCTACTCAAAACACAATGCATTCCATCTAACACATGTTTGATATATCTATAGATTCATTTTATAGTATATTGATTAGTCTAAATGTTTCATAGCCAGAGGCTTTCTTTGATGGGTTACCACTAGCTAATAATAGAGTATTTTTTGGGACCAATATACACTTATTAACAGGAATATCCTTAGGAAGACATAAGAAATGACGCGGTCTCTGAACCATCCCATGGGGTAATTAATACTATTCCTATGACATACAAGACAACCAAGGTCAGGAATTAATCAGTGAATAGATGAATTCTATAGATAGCTAAGTGTCCTAAGCCTACTCAGTGTCATAATATACAAGAAAAAACAAGAAAAAAAAAAAAAACACGAAAAAACAAGAAAAAACGACCCTAGATTGTACCTTTATATTGTTTAACAGTTCAGCATCAATGGGTTCCCGTTTGGTTATACTCAAGGAGTAAAACGTAGTTTATTCGATGCCGTGGGTTGACTGTACAATGCCACAACGTATCTATGATGGAAGAACACTCAATTACATTTGGGGTTTTGTATCGCTTTAAACAGCATAGTTGCTACTCATAGGCCAAGCTACATTTACTTGGTGTCGATTTTAACCGTCTGTGGTGCTAAGCTCAAATAGAGTATTGCAAATATTACCTTTTGTCTCTTGGTGCTGCGAGCACGCGATTCAAGTGTGATGGGTTTCTGTATCAATATGACTTCCTAAAGGCCTTTTCATTTCACCGTGTTCGAGAGCAGATAACAATTGATCACGTGATTTATAGCGTCTTGGTTGACCAAAAGCCGAGACAATGACAGAGATTTATGTAGTTCCAACGACGTTAGGAGTAACTACAGGCAAAAGAGATAATACTACTAAACAAGCGTTGGGAACCTTCATATTTACGATAGAAATGCGCGACTCGTACAAGGTCCGAGAAACATGAAAAAAGCACTAGACAAACTGGCCGTGTTAGCACTTACTGCCGTTTAGATCGGGACGTCTTGTCGTCGATTGTTTGGCTGCTTCTGTACGATTCGTACCTTTAAATATCCATTTTATTTCATCGATAGATTTGATCTAGGGGAAAAGCATATGTAATCAGCCATTTCCTCTAGAGAGGTAAGCTAAAAGAGTGGCCTACATGTCGCTGCTTGTACGGGTGCGAGGAGCACACGAGTTATATTGTTGGCGGTAAAGTAACCCGTCTGAGGATACTTCTCGTCTTAAAGCAGCCTCCCCTTGATCTAGTCAAGCTACGCTTACCTGGTCTCTCTCGATATTCTTTACACTCAGGCCGGCTGTATCGAAACAGGAAGTCGGATCAGGGACAGGATTCAAGCCCGAAAACACATTTGTACACTAACGTAACAGCTGATTGGTGGATGTCCGTCAACACGTGACTAAATACATCCAATCGCCGTTATGTTCAGATAGAGGTCGTTCGTTCCCTTAAAGGGGTACAAAGGCAATAATTGTGACCCGGTCATGTTCTCATATGAAGACCACTCGTTATGTACAGATGCATTAAGATGTTTCTCAATACATTTAATTGAAAGAGAACCTAATGTCGATATAAATGCTAGGTACCTATTAATAAAATCCCTACATGTTAAGCAATGCAAACAGAAAGTGTGTGGTAACATAACAAGGTCCAGACCAGCAGCAGCAGATGCAAATAAGGGTATGAGGAGAATTTATAGGTTATTAAAACGAATAGCTTGACTCCACGGGATCTCATTGTTCAGCCCTCTTTTGTATGTGTCTAGAGAAAAAATCCAGTAGACCTCTCTTCTTTTGCGAATTTCAGTCCCCTGAGGTCCATTGGTATTAATCTTCTCTAGAATCAACCATCTGACATCCTCTGTACTATGGTTGCAATCTATATAGTGCTGTACCAATGGTGCTTGCGATTTTTTTGTTCTGATTGCTGACCTATGTTCGGTCAATCGCGTTGCCATGGATCTAGCTGTCTCACCTATGTAGGTTTTATTACACGGGCATTGGATTGCGTATACCACATTGGTTGTTTTGCAATTTGTCAAACTCTGAAGGTCTATTTTTACACCATTGATTGAATATTGTTTTACTTCCAGTGCAAATTTACATGCGATGCATGACATGCATCTGAAGTTCCCCTTTGGGGCACGCATGCCTTCAATGGTGGTTTGCATCATGGTGGATTGAACCTGTCGCATTCGAGACCTTGTTACTATGTCTTTAAGATTTTTGTTCTTCCGATAAGCAAACATAGGTTTTGCTAATTGGTTTGACTCACTTTTAGTGGCATTCAAGATATGCCAGTTAGAGTTAACAATCTGGCGTACGGTTTCGTTCATCATAGAGTGCCGTGTAACGAACACGAGACGATCCTGCTGTTTAGGGTTTTTTTTAACAAGCAAGTGTTGGCGATCGTAGTATCGTGCTCTCTTGTATGAGTCACGAATCAATCTTCTTGGATAGCCCCTCGTTAAAAATTTCGCTTTCATGATTGCAGATTGCCTATCATAGTCTGTCAGATTGGTGCAGTTCCTACGAAGACGTAGGAACTGTCCAAATGGGATGGTGGTTTTTTGGGTTCTGGGGTGATAACTTGAAAAATGCAACAACGTGTTGCGGGCAGTGGGCTTCGTAAATAGGTCTACCACGAGTTGTTGTTCATTGGCTTTGATGACAACATCAAGGAATTCCACATTGTGTTTGTCACTTTTGGCTACAAAGCGGATATTAGTGTCGCAAAGATTGAGCCATGAAACAAACTGTCCCAGATCTTCTTCGGTTCCCTCCCATATGTAGAAAACATCATCTATGAATCTAGACCAACTGAGGACTGATTCACTGAAAGGAGCCACATCATTGTAGATGTATAGATGTTCATAGTGTGCCATAAAAATATTGGCCACTGTGGGTGCACACGAAGCCCCCATACTGACTCCTTTAGTCTGTTGGAATAGTGATCCGTTGAATTCAAAGGTGTTTTCTTGGAGTACAATACGTAAACACTCCATGATAAACTGGGCTGGGCAGTCTATATCAAAAAATTCAATGAACCATCCCACGGCTTCTAAAGAGGCTGTCTGAGGAATGTTACTGTACAGAGCCTCAATGTCCATGGTGACCAAAAGTTGTGTGGCCTGTTCAAAGTGTGTCTGCTCCACTTTATTGATTATATCTGTCGTGTCCCTTATGTATGATTTAATTCTAGGGACATGTGGACGAAGTATCGCGTCAACGTATTTAGACAAAGTTTCTGTAACTGACCCAATAGTTGTTACAATGGGCCTATATGGCGGATTGATGGTGCTTTTATGGATTTTTGGAATTCCATATATAGATGCCATCCTAGGTTTCGTGACGTTTAGATATTGCCATTCTTTGTCACAGATAATCCCATCATCAAGTGCTCTGCTAGTCAAGTCCATTATCATTTTAGACACCCTTCTGGTAGGATCAATACATACAGGGATATAGTGATCTTTATTCGAAAGCATCGTGGTCATATTTGTCACATATTGTTCTGTTTCAATTAACACTATACCTCCGCCCTTATCGCAACCCTTAATTGTGATCTCTTTATTGTTTTTAAGGGCAACTAGTGCTTGGTGTTCTTCCCGAGATAGATTGTATTTTGGCACCGGAATAAATTTAGCGGCAGCGGTGAGCTTATTGAACACAACGTGTTCAAAGATGGCAATCTCTGGTCCCACTTGTTCAAGAGTGGGGACAAAGGTGGATGGAGGTTTCAAACCTGATCTATTGAACGTGGACAGTTCTTGATCCATGCGTTCTTCGTAGAAGGCCCGTAATCTAATCTTCCTAAAAAAAGCAATTAGATCCTGGAACAGTTCAAACCTATTGGTTTTGGTGTGAGGAATGAAGGACAGACCTTTGGTTAACAGGGATTCAGTCTGACAATCAATTGGATGTGTACTGAGGTTGAAAATGGGTATTTGCTTTACTCGCGCCAGTATTGTGCATGTCTCGTCACCAAGACCTGAGGATCGTCCTGGTAAAAATTCTGCCCCTGGGGATAGTTGTATGTTTGTTGGTAATTTGCACGTTGACGTCGTTGGTATCTGGGGCGCCATCTGGCTCTCTGCATCCCGCGCCTGGCTAAAAAACCAGGGCGTTCACCTCGGCTGGTATTTGGGGTTTGCCGTCCCGGAGTATTAGTTTGAAATTGATTATAGTTTTCCCCTTCAGAATCTGAAGTGTCCGAGAATGTAACTACTTTTTTAGCAAATCTGTCAGATACAGGTTGGAATTGATCTTCCTCAATCGGTTGGGGTTGATAAAAATTGTCAGCTAAATACGGATACATTTTCTCTTGGCTTGTGTATCGTATATCTTTTTTAAGTTTTTCTGTTTTTCGTTTCATTAAATACTCCTGATACGACGACATTTCAGTTTCTACTTCCTCTAATTTCTTTTTGGCTTCTTCAATTGCCTGATTATTTTTAATTTTGTTTTCAAGATCCTGAATCTCATCCATTAATGCTTGGACCATCTCCTTCGATGTCTCTACAATCAGGATCATTAAATCCCTCGAGCATCTGTTGGCAATGTGTGACCAACGCTCGAGGAATTTTCTTATTTTTACAAAGAGGCCTGGAATATTCCTGACTCTCAGTCCTTGTGGAATAATTCCTGCTTTTAAGTATTCAAGCATGAAATGTCCATGCATCTCAATTCGCTTTGCTTTTTTCCTTAATGATGTTAATTTGTTGAAATCTTCATTCCCTATACCACTGGTTGCATGGGCCGTGTGGCCACCTAAGGTACAGTCTCCTAGTAATGAGGCAAGATCTTCATCGGTAAAGCCGAATGTTTGAAGTTTATCCATGATATGCTGGAGTTTGGTAAATTATAAGTCTATAGAAATTAAAGCACCACAGTTGGTGAAAAAGGCAAAAATATTTTACTGAAAAGGGGAACTAAAATCTAGGGAATTCATGAGGTATATCGACACAAAGACTATCAATGTTTCTAGTGGTAACCGATAGATGTACTGTATCTAAAAGTCGCATATGAATGGTTACAGGGTGTATGAATAACTAATGGAGATAGTGATGTAAAGTGCACTTATACATATTCATACAATTATATACAAAAAATCAATCAACCAGCTACCCCACATGGACTTGCCATGGAGAAAGATAATGTAGTGTATCAAGGGTACCCCTAATTTAGTTTCCTATCTCAGGGTATAAAGCAAAATATCTGTGAATCAATATATAGGAAACTAATAACTATACAATGGACTGGTATACAAACCAAACATATTAAATAAATATTAACAAATGTGATGTACAATTTAATTGACCAACTAGGACCACAACGAAACTAAGTACTTTCTATCTTTTTATTAGTTATTTGTTGCGTTATACATATATTTACAAACTTATATACAATTGATCATTTATCATAATGTTTTTTTTAAACATAAATATTCCCTGTTTCAGGTGCTAGTTTACATCATTGGTCAAATACATGATTATATAACAGTTCATATACACAAAAAAAGAGAGAGAGAGAAAGAAGAATTTTCTCAAAGCTGGCTCTGTAACATCTAATAATTCATACAAACAAAAAAAGCAGAAGAAATTTGTTATCGAAAATGGCTTTGTTACTACGCGCGTTTCGGCGTTCAGCCTTCCTCAGGTAGCCACAATTCTCTACTCCTATAACATAATAAGAAAAAATAACAATAAACCATGTGTGTTTGTATACCTTCAGTCACTCTAGTGCACAATACAACGTGACAAAAAAATTATGTACAAAACTAGTTTATATGTACATTTCTACAGCCGATGACACACCAAAGCTGTAATTTGTACGTGAACAAACAAAAATTAGTTGAAAAAGTAGTACTGTACCTACAGTTTTCTTCCAGCTTGAGTTTATTATAGTCTTTGTTTAAATCAAGACAGGAGACGACTTTGGCAACATTCATCTGTGTAATCATGTCCACTATGTGTGGGCCTGGCTGTCTTTCTCTCTCAGTTGCTTTTTATGGCCTGGGGCATATCCACAAAAATGCATACCATACCTCTACTAATGTGAAGTTGCACCTTGAGTGTCTTAAGTGTCCCAATGAAGGAGATTTACTTACTATTACGGAATGTGCATTGAAGTTGTAGATGATGGATGATGGATCTCAGTCCCATGTCAGCAGCAGTGCTAAAACTGAGTAGACATGCACTCGACGAAGTACCTTGGAGGAAATGAATTGGCGCTTGTACTGTTGTTTCTTATGCCTCATGTTCGCTATAAATGACCCTTGACTTTGCAATAGCGCAGAGGCAGCCCATGTGTACCCCTTTGTTTTTGATAGTATTAGCCATGGTATCAAAGACAGTTTGTTGTATGTTTCTGCAGGCATGGTATTCATTGATGCACCACTGTCTATAATAAAGGTTATAGAGCAGCAATTCACCTTTAGAGTGATCTTGGGGCACTGGCCAAATTAATTTGGTTGCTTCAAGCGGCAAACTCTCTTTAACTTGTGTTCTTCTTTGCGAGCAGCCAATCCTACATGTGCATGTAGTTCTGTGGTCGACATCACCATTATCCATCCATCTTCTTCACTGTTGCTCGATGATGATGCTGAAGAGCCTTTGGGAGATGATTTTGATGACAATCGACTTTGTTTAGTCTCTTACTTTCCTTGTGGGAATGGCTAGAATGCTTCTGGAATTTTATGTGACCCATTTTCTCTTCTCGTCATGACACACTTATTTTTTCTTTCTCTTTGCAGACCGTCATTAAATGATTTTCTTTTGCGCAGCCTTTGCATATCTGTCCAATGGCAGGACACTTACCTTTGTGTGGAAACGAGAATCCACATCGGGAATAAAAAAAAAAATCTTCAAAAACATCCTCTTCTGGGCCTCCACTTTATGTTTCTGTTTACTTTTCATGATCAACACTGACTCATTCTGTGCTGTTCCAGCTTCCTTATCAGCAGCTTGTTGATCTGCATGTCCCTCAGCTCTCACACCCATGAGAACCTTCTCTAGACTGAGTGTCTCTCTCAGCATGCAATGTCTCAACAAATCGGAGATGCATTGCTTCTGTGTAATTGAATTCACTGAACGTGCAGTGCTTGATGAGGACATTAAGTCTTTCAACAAACTTAACCATCAGTTTACCAACTTGCTATCTTGCCTGGTTGAAAATAAACCTTTCATAGTTGACATTCGACATTGGATAGAACTTAGCTTCTAGCACTTCTTTGATTTGACAATATGATACTTCATTAATTTGTGATATGTTCTGTATCACTTATGTCACTCCATCCCCTAGAAGTTTGTTTAGGCATTTGGTGTTCTTTTTGTCGTTTACTTCTTCTACTTTTTGATGGTATTGAATGGCAGTGGTGGTTTCTGAAACACAGCAGCATCATAACTTGTTTTGGGACTCACTGACGTTGAGAGCATATGCTGTTCCGACAACGAGCACTGGTCAATTCAACCTGCTTCTTTTGTAAGCATCAGCCGTGTGCTTACATCTGGTTCATCGCACCAAGGCTGATGTTGTATGACACCATCTTCTTTCTTAACAGTGAGTAATGGTTTTGCCCTTTGCATGTATTCTTCACCGCTATCAACTTTGTGCATCGTACCTGGTTGTTATTGCCTTTAGCATCTCTTTGCACCTGGTCATCTCTGCCTTTAAAGCTTTCTTGCACCCTGGCTGTTGCTGCCTCAAGCGCATCTTGGTACCAGGTTTTCACTGCCTTTAGTATTTCTGATATGTAAGGATGGTGGCTCTGTGTTACACTGTGGCACACTCTTCTTTCAGCCTTACCAGGAGGCTTTTGGTGGGCTTTCACCTTCTTCGAAGGCCCTGTAAGAGCTAGATTGGTGCTTTGACTCCACATACGCTAACCGTTAACTGCTTCTTGGGGCGTACATGGCATGCACAAGCAGTTTACTGGACCCTAGTAAAATCTCATGGAGAGCAGTCTTGCTTCTTCTGGATATGTATCCCCTACTCGTCGCCAGTTATCGCGTCCACCCCAGCTCTGGAGCACGCAAATGGTCACGCCACACACGGAGCTCTGTAACACTCGTCCTTATTCTTTGGCATCCAACTTTAAACTGAACGGACTATGTCCAAAATTTAATTGAAAACAGCAAGAGACACCCAAATACATCGCAATTTATTACGCAACTTTGTAAGGAGTCCGCCAAGGACCACAATGGTTCTATTGCACATGATCACACAACACTACCAATCCTTCCTAATCTTCTTCCATGCAAACAATTCGCAAAAATGTTTTGGGTCCTTGGTGCATACTGTTTTAGTTACCTACTCACACCTCTATCAGATATTGTAACAAATCTATAAATGTGTATTTGGTTTCGGTGAACAGTTCCCTGACAGTTGTACCCTGTTAGGGATTCAGAAAAGCCATCAAATCACGATAGTTGCATGGCTTGCGTGATTGTCTGTTAGTTGTTGCATACTCAGACAGCCTGCATGTTTGACTAGTCAAGGGTTGTTTGGATTTCTTACTAACTGTCGCCCCCTGTAGAAGACGTCTACTGCAAAGTGTATTAACAGAGATACAAATCTCTGGGCTCTAGCATCTTCATCCATTTGGATGCATTATGTCATGTCAGAGAATATTTCCTTTTGCTTGCCTGACATTTCCCATCTGTTATTAGGTTTTCTGGAACATTTAATGAAGAAGATGGAATGTTTTAGCAATTAATTGCGCAAACGGATGCTTCTGTTTTTGCCCTTTGAATGATAGATGTGAAAGGCAAAAGGAAACGCTCAGCATCTGCCAACAACCTGGATTTATTGCTCCAAAGAGGATTCTGTGCAACTCACGGTGCCCAAATTGCCATTGGTGGCTCCGCCCATCTGGTTGTTCACAAAATACTGGTATTCTGGTGCAACTTTTGGAAAATCCATTTCACAGGGAAATAGAGCTCATATGTGAGCTCTGAGCTGTTTGGATGTTATTTTGATGGAGTGTTGATTATAAATAAAAGCCCTCTCATTGGAGCTTGGACATGTATTGCCCTGCAGGGGCCGTATCATGGTGGGCTTTGCTGGAGCGGGCGACTGTTTTTTGCTCCTGGAGTGGCATATTTCTCTGAGTTAGCTCTTTATTTTGAAATAGTTCAGCTCAGAAACAGCAAGAGACAAACCTTGCTCACTACTTCTGAGCTGTACAATCTAGAAATAAAGCAGTAGCTCAGAGAAATATTTAGCTGAACGAATTCACGTCATACACTGCAATGCATAAAGCAGGCCCTCAGCTCTGTGCTTAACGGTAACCCATTATGATATGGCTCTAACTCTGCTATTTTATGCAAATCCACGACCGGTATATGGAGAGAAGAAATTAAAGTTTCGTGTATCGTGAACGGTTCAGGATGCCCTGCATGAAAGCATCAGGGGAGGGGGCACACATCCATCATAAACCTTTAGTTTTAAAAAAAAAACGCGCAGCGGCGGCTGGTGTTGTTTGAAAGTGTTAGGGAGTAAAACCTGCCCCACCATACATACACACATCACACACAAGCACCAACAGTGACACGCACGCCAATACACACACCTTCCTACACCTCCCCTTCGTCTACGGCTCTGCGTCTGAAGTTTTTTAGTGAAATATAAAATTCAAAAATTTACATGATTAATATAATAATCATATTGTAATTTGTAATACTAAACTCGGTGGTAACAGACTAGAAATAGTACATACCCAACTCATAACAGGGCAGAGAGCGGGGGCCCCACAGCCTTTAAATGTATCATTTTATTTTCAATACTTTACCTTTGTTGTCTTGGTTTAATATTTCACTTTCTTTATTTGTCTTTGTCCTGCCCTGTCGAGATTCTTTATTTTTCTTTCTCTCGTTTCCCTCTTCTTTCTTTTTATATCCAGAGATGTATCTCCTTCCCTTTCTGTGTCTGTTAATCTGTTCGTTATTTGTTGTCTTTTTTTGTATTTTATTTTCCTACTTTCCTTCTTCCCGTTTTTCTTTTCTTCCTTTGGGATTTTTCTTCCCAATTCCCCTTTCTCCCTCTTCCTTTCCTGTGAGATAGCTCAGTGACGTAAATGTTCGCCCTTTACAAATGTTTCACTTCACAGCACAAGTTCTACTCCTGGCGTGACCAGCTCAGCTTTTCATCCTTCAGAAGTCGGCAAACTGAGTAGCGTTAAACTCCAACTCCAACAGTTACATTGCTAAGCGATGGCAGAAGTGAGTATGAAGCGCAATGTATAATGCAAGTCATTACTAGAATGGTTTCTTTGCATCTGTACACTGTTTTTGTCTACCTTTCATTCGGTTTTTTTCTGTCTTTGTTTGCTTCTTCTTTTCATTTTTTTAAATGCTCTTTCTTGTGTTCTTGTTGTTTGTCTTTCCTGTGTTCCCTTTTCCAGTATTTCGTCATTGTTTCCTTTTCTTTCGTCTTGTTTCTTTCTTCTCTAATTTCGATTCCTTTCGCTCACGTTCTGTTCCCTGCTACTATATATAAGCAACTTTTTCCTTTTGGAAATGAGCCCCGCCAGGGCTTCCGTAGTTATGCTGTAACCACATCCACGTTAAAGTCATCATTTGGTTTTGTAATCATTTTACGGTGCTGTAAAATAATATAAACATTACTGCCTGTAATACACAACCCCATCTGTGCCCCTACCGCTAAGACGGCCATCATATTGAGAAATCATTCCCCTTATCATAAATCCGTTCTCCAAGAAGACCCTTCATGACAACAGAGATACGGGAATTAAACAAACATGTCCCGAGTTATTAATTTCCTATATCAGCAAAGTGCAATTAAAAACATAAACAGTTTACTTTACACCCTTCAGATACAGCCTGACCTCATTCCCTCAGCAGTACCATATCCGTACATGCCCCCATGTGCACCACCGTGTAATATCCTCACAGTTCCGATGTAGTCAGGGCTCCTATGATGCTCACAGCCCCTATCAAACAGGGTCGGATTGAGGGCGAAAATTGGCCAGCCCCCCCCCCCCAAAAAGTGATCCACATTTGCGGATCGCTACCTTCCAAGAATCATTGGGGTATATTCACAAGAACGTGTGATAACTACCGCAAGAGTAGCTTAACGCAATTCTCAACATCACAGCCTATCGTGGGAAAATTACACCGTGCCAACCAAGTATTCACAACGTGCGGTAGCATGCGATAGTCACCAGATAACGCGTCACATGGGCGCGCAAAAATCAACGCAGCGTCGCAAAAATGCGAAGCGCGAATGCAAAAAATCATGCGATGAGGCCGATCGCGGTACAAAAAGTAGCGAAAAGCAGCCACAGGCTTGCAAATCCCACACGTCTGGAGGGAAACTGCACCATAAAAACCACAGAAAAAACACACCAGAAACAAGCCAAAGCACGTAGCAACATGGATGCACCCTGCCGGAGCGCAGATGCCAATGCGAAAACCCCACAACCCCCACAGACCACCAGCAAGGAACAACGGGGATGGGGATGGCCAAGGAGAAGAGGGAGAGGAAGACGGGGTGCAGTCCACAGCAAAACCAGATCAGCGTCACGGATGTGACAGAACACTACCAGCAACTGACCCACAAGTAGACCACCTGGAATGCAGTCGATGTGCTGAGGAGGCCAATCTAGGAGGCCAAGAGGCGCTGGAATGATGTGACAACCTAAACCAGGCACAAACCCGCTGCCAACAGGAAGGCCGCAACGGCGATAGGAGGTGTCAGTCCTGCGGCACGGGAGGAGCTGGAGGAAACCGAGGACACAGTCATCAGAGTGGAGACGGTGCAAGGAGTAGGGAGTACGGACACAGCTCGAGAGGACCTGACACAACATATACAGGGTGAGTAACGACCAGGGATTGGTGGGATGGGGGGAGATGGGCACAATGGCACACATGCACAATGAGTTGTAGCACACTGCACACCCACAATTACCCGGGATCATGTCCCTCATCCCCTTGGCACACTGCAGCACAAACAAGTAGCAATCACAGCACACCCACATTGATGACAACGTGGTACAATGCGCAGAGCTGACACTGCAGAACAGAGGTCACAACTGGCACAGAAACATGCCTACTACATCTGACAGAGCATGCAACTGTGAAATGGAAATGTACGCGTATGACCTCACATCCGTCATGTAGTCCAAATGTACACTGTCCCGCAGCAGTAGTCAGCACCTCCCAAACAGTCACAATGTACATTGTCATATATTCTGCATGTAGACCAGAACAATGTGCCAACATACATGTCAACACAATGTCAACATGCATCTCCCCTTCACATTGCAGAGGGGCACACAACACCTCCAGTAGAGCACAGAAGACAATACATCTGTGATGCCGGAGAGGACCACCACATCTTTGACACCGACGCCCTACAACAGCCCATGGATATCGCACACAACCCACCACTAGGACCCAGGCAGCCAAGCTACTTAGAGGAGAACACAGAGCCTGCAACAGACCACACAGCAGGAAGCACCCGCAAGCACAGCCGGCTCACGACACTTCACCCACCCACACATGGCACCCTAATGCCATGTGTCAGCACGCCAAAAGGAGGAGGCCCAACAGGTGTGGGTGCGCTCCGAACCCATGGAAGGCGAACTAGATCACATACATTGGTGTCTATTACCCTTCAGGGACCATCTACACCCCACAAAGGAGACGCACACTGACATAGAGACACATGCAGATGCACATTCACAGTACAGAACCACGCCCAGGGGCCCGCACATATCAATCACACACCCACATTGGCTCTGTGTACTACGGCCCAGGCCACTCCCCTTACCAATTGAGTGGGTGACAACAAAGCTACATGTCCAAGCTCAAACCAGATGCCTGCGGTGACATGCCTGTGTCCGCTGTACACAGCACAAGGTAATGTCATATGGCCCTGGGCCCCGATGCATACAACATGACCACAGGGACACACACACACATTATGTTGAACTGGCTACGGGCACGTGCGCCTGGCCTCTTTAATGGCAGGGCCACATGTACAGTGACGGCTGTGCTGGATGTGTGTGGGGTGGGTGCAAGCCAGCCATCAGGGAGTTGTTGGTGCTGGCAACAAATACAACAGTTAACACAATGAATACGTAAACAGACAACACCAGCATCACAGGGACAACTGCAGAGCATCATGAAGGTAGCCTGAGCAAGTCCAGAGGGCACACAATGAGCAAACAGTGTCTGTGAGTTGCTGTGCACTGAGGTCTGGGCACTACAGCTGAGCGTGCCAATGTGAAGAAAGAGTCTCCCATTGTGTCCCTTCGAGATATTCCTGATGCAGATGCAGAGGGGTGTGTTAGACCTGCATCATCTTCCTCATCAACGTCCCAGGTCTCCCACACTGCTTGAGGTGACATTGCTGCGCAACCTCTCCACAGTACAAAACTCAATCAGTAACGGACGATGGCTTGCGGTGCACTGAGTCAGTGGCACCTGGAGTGCCTAGCAGGAATTAAGTCTCATGATGGCATCCACGACAGGTGTGAGCAACTCCGTAAGACTGTCAGGACCACCGTTTCATCTCTGGCAGATGGCGGTTGGAGGTGGTCCTGGCGGTGGTGGTGTGTGCCTCCTGCGGTGATGCGATGTCCAGGCCGGTCAGGACTCGATTTGGTGTGTGAGCCCTGGTGGACCACAGTTGAGGCCGTAGGCAGTGGCCAGCGCAGGGCCACAGACACATGGCGTTGATGACCCTAAGGCCATCACCTCAGTGGCCATCCAATATCTCAGAAGAAGGTGTCCTGGACCTGACCAGGACAGAGTTAGTGGCCCCGGATACACAGCGGCCGGCACAGGCACCCTGCCACTGGACGGTGACTTACGGTGCACAGAGGTAGGACCACACACAGTGAGCGGGTCCTCATTGATGTCGAAGGTGAATGTGGCGGAGTCTTGCGGGGGACAGAGGAAGGTGTCCTCTAGGGCTAGATACGGAAGGTCTGATGTTATCCGGAAGCAGTAAATGGTGGAGTGGAAAGTAACAGCCTCGTTTTCACCACCAATTCGGTATCAGCTACACAGGGATGAAAACTAGCCCCTAGACTCAGACTCCACCAATGTATGACCAGAGAGTGTCCATGAATGTCGGGGAACAGACTTAGTGGCACCAGTGCTGAGAGGGTAAGCAGTCTGCGATGATGCCGGTACACTGATATGAACTCCACCATCGCTAAACCAAGACTGTGTGACCTACTGGACCGCAGTGTAGGCCGGAGGCAGCGGTCAGCAGTGGCCGACACCCACCTGTCGTTGGGATGCTATGCACATGGTTGCTGCCACTTGACCAAAGGGAGTACAGTGAAGTCGAATCTTCCTTTTTGTGGGTACACGGACAATGTATGATCAAGACTCAGTTCCAAATGTGTGACTTACTTGTCCATAGGGTGGGTCGAAGGCAGTAGTCAGCAGTGGCCCACACCCACCTGTCATTGGCCCACGATGCACAGAGTTAGTGACACCAGGGCAGTTGTCGGTAGTGTTCGATCACCTCTGTAACGATGATCCTATTCCCTCAGGACTGCAACGCATCATACTCTTATGCCTCTCCTTGTGTGCGATGATATGTATTCTGCCCTTGAATAACCAATGTTCAGTTCCAATTGTGTGACCTACCCTTGCGCAGCATTGGCCGAGGGCAGTAGTCTGCATAAGCCCACAGATACGTGTGGTTGTAATGCTATGCACAGACTTGGTGGTACCACATCGAAGGGAGTATAGTGGCATGAACTCTGCCTTAAATAATGTTCACTGCCATGGTGTAATCAAAACTCAGTTCCAAATGTGTGACCTACTTGACCGTGGTGTAGACCGGAGTCGGCAGTAGAGTACGTCAACGAGAAAGGACTGAAGCGGGCCTGTGCCGTGGAAGCCGTGATGGTCTGAGAGGATTTCAAGGTTGCGGGCCTCGGGCTTGGAGCTTGCGCAGGCACGTGGTTGGCCCTCCTTGACACACGCCAGTGTCGGAAGGTGATCAGTGTGGCCAGGCTGCGCAGGGGCGGGCCTGACAGGTTCGGGGTCCAGTGGGCCGGAGTACGGCAGGCGCACAGGATCGCAGGCAACTCCGCTCACGAGTATGGCGTGGGTCTTGTGGCATGGTGAGAGGTGCCACCCTGGCAGAGACGTTGAGCTTTCCGGAAGAGGACCACTCCCAGGGCTACGTGCTTTTTATTCACACCCCTACGCTGGCCTGGCGTACGCCGGGCCATCCCACTCCGCTCACGCTTATGGGGGGACATAGCAGGCAACATTTCCGCGAACTCCCCCACTGGCTGGGGTGACATGGTTTCGTCCACTGTCCACTACACTCCATACACCAGAGGTGTATGTCCCCATGGATATGGGTGTGTTCGGCATACTGCGGTCTGTCCAGCACATCTCCGCCACTCCTGGCATTGTGTACTTTCCCAATCATGGTTCTCCTGCATCCTTCACACATGCCTGGTTGCCACCTCTCCCCACATTCGGCTAGTGTGTGGCTGAGATGCCATGCCATTGATGGCTCATGTTCACGGCTTGCCCAGGTTACCATTGTGAGTTGCTCTGTCGTGTCTGGTGGTTGTGCATGTTGTTTTGCTTGTTGGTTTTGATTTTGTGACGTGTGCATTGCCAGGGTTGTGAGTTGCATGGTTGTGGAGTTGAGGTGAGTGGGGTGTTCATTTGGAACTTGCCAAGGGGCTGTGCATTTCCCTTGGTGCTATCCTGGGAACGCTGGTGGCTGCTGGACTGCCGGAGGATGAAGGAACCATGCACACTGGCTGGGTATTTGGAGACGACATCGGTGGAGGTTCCACGGTGTTCGGTTGTTGCCTGCACATTGATGTGAGACATGTGCTTCCTGTTGCGGTGATTCTGTGCTGTGTCACCAGGGGGCACAGGTATGACATGTGTGCTGTGGATTGCCCCCAACATGTGCGTGCATCCATCTATGGCTTGTGTGGTCCTTGTTTTGTCTCCAGCGGATCCTGCGCATTGTGTTGGACGTTTGGGGACTAGGGTACCAGGCTGATGGTGATGTCCAGGACAGGTGTGAGGGACTTGGATGTGGCTGGCTGTGTGACTCCTCTGACTCTGGCGTGTGTTGGGTGGGGGGGTACCAGGTACCAGGGGCCAACAGGTGCAGCACAGCCAGCAGCTTCGTGTGGGGTGGGATGTTGGTTGTCCGCTGTGTTAGTGCCGTCAGCCTGTTGGGTGTTGTTGGTCAGGATACGTAGGATGGTTGTCCTTTTGAGCCTGTAGTGGGCAAGGACATTGTCAGGTTTTGGGTCTGTGAGGCTGGTGCATTTCCTGGGGGTCCGCTGTCTTTGTCAGTGCTGCCTCTGTGGTGGTACGGGGGGTGTTCCGGGTGGGGTTGGGGTCATTAGGTGGTGGCAGTGGGTGTTATGGCTATCTTGGGTGTCCGGGCCACATGACCAGTGGCTCCATGGCATCTGTTGCCCTTCCGATGTGGCTGTGGGCTGTGCTCCCTTTTGTGGTGCAGGCTGTGGTCCGACTCAGGTCAGAGCAGGTGCTATTTTCCTGCTGCTAACACGCCTTATCACCTGCTTTGTGTTCTTATCGCAGTTCTGGCTGGTCGTTGTGAATGTTGTTGAGTGGTATTGTCGCGGCTTTTGGCACGGGAACGCCTACTCAGTCTTCATCTCATTAGCGATAGTTGCGGGGGTCATCTGCGGCGATGTTTTTTGCGGCTGCTATCGCGGGTAAACTGGTGCTGTGGGCTGTTAACACCAGCTTGTGATTGGGGCGATAATTTTATCGCAACTTTGGCTGTGATAATGTGCCGTTAAAATGGCGACAGATCCTTGTGAATACCCCCCATTGTGTGGTTAGCATTAGGGGCTTATTTTGGGGAGACATTTTTGGGTGAATTATGTTTTTTAAATTTCAAAGACCAGTAGCATCAGCCAAGACTGGAAACACTGTTACTCTATACCAGATCATCTACATTTTCTGACACATACCTTTAGGTCAATAAAGCTCTCACTGTCAGGTCCGTGAATGCTTTGTGCTCTCGCTTAGATCCCCAAGCCCTTGCTCACGCAAGGATCTATGCATCCCCGGTCAGGATCTCAAACTCCTGGTCATCCTTAGGGATTCTCAGTCACTTCTATCAAACACAACCCCAGAGGTTCACACTCATCCTCAAGTCTGTAAGCTTCTGCTCACCTCAAGGACCCATGGGTTCTGTAAATCCTAAGGATATGGGGCTCATACTCCCTATCATTTGGTCCCTAAAATACCTACTTACCAATAGGACCCTTAAGCTCATTTCCACTCTTTGGACCCCTGTAGATCCTGCTCAGACTCAGATCTCTGAGGTTCCAATTCACTCTCTGGAGCCTTTGGATTCTAGCTCATCTTCTGGTCACCTGATTTCCCTGTTTACACTTAGGCTCAATAGCCCTTGCTCACTCATATCTAAAAGCTTCAGGATACTCTCAGTTCAAGGAAAACCATGTTCACCAGGAGACTTTGCAAAGCATATATTTATCTGTAGTTCCCTTGCTGCATGGCACATAGTCACCACCAGATCTCTAAAGCCCCTGTTTACTCTAATTGGGCATTGGTGGGGGTAAATACTTCTTTCAAGGGTATGGCTTAATTTAGGTCCTTGATCCTGCAGCTCAACTTCAAATTCCTTGGGTTCATACTCACTCTCAGTTACCCAAAGCCTTGCTTCCTCTCAGGTCTTAAAGGCTCCTGATTGCACCAATGACTCTTGCAGTCGGGGGCTACCTGCTTAGAAAACTTAAAAATGTTCAATTCAATTCAAAAACTCTTTATTTCGGTAAAATACCATAGAAGAGACAAACATTTCAATAAAAACATTAAACACTTCATTAACAAATGATACAAGAATACATGCCCAAATTAGGTAAAAGAGGAATATAGTTAAAAACAGGCTTATCAATTACCTGGTAAAATACAGACAACTACAAAATTCGATTGTTATAAAAATTGTAAAATAGGAACTAAATTACATGGGATTAGCAGCTAGTTTTTGTTTCTTCTTTACATACCACATATACAATAAATATCTGGAAACCGCAAACACAGTAGAGGACGTCCAGTCAGTCTGATTAATTTTACAGGCCTCCAAATGTCTGTTGATTCCTATGCATCTACAGATTAGAATTATCCACTTGGCCCTAGCCCTACTATAAGTTGGACAAAAAAACAACATATGAGCTACAGTTTCCTTTTCATAAGCACAGGTTGGACATCTCAATGCAGCAGGGTCTATTATCTTAGCCCATCTTGAATTAAATGTGCAAAGGGACAAAGTTTCTTCTCTAAAGTGCATGTAAAGTTTCCTGGCCAGAGTTGGCTCGATATCATCTAGAAAGGGTTCAATACTGTATGTGTCCTTTATCATTATAACGGTACCTCTTAATTTACCCAATGTCAATGATGTTAATAGTTCATTTAATCTATGTGATTTAAATTGAGTCTGTATTTCTTTGGCTGAGGTAGCATTGCAGCTGGTTCCTGGATCATCTCACAATTTAGGTAAGCCCAATTCATTAAAAGAAAGCCTAATATAGTTGAACCACGGAAGATCCACTGCAACCGAACATCTGAGAATTTTCTCAAGACCCTTGTGATAGAATATTTTTCTGGGGTAGCCCAGACTCTTCTCCAGAATGTCACGGTTCTGACTGCTGCTTTTTCCGGGATTGATCTAAGGGCAGTATCCAGTCTTAAAGGGATCAAGGGGTACTAGCCGGTAAATTTAACACCTGCCTCAAAAGCCTGATTTCCACAAGCTCTAGGGTTTTAATTTGTTTATGTCTCCATAGCTCTGCCTCATATAGGGCCACCACCATAGCCTGACTGGAACAGAGCAGGACAGCTGGAGAAAATGGTTCAAAGTAAAGTCCCGATATATCTTTAGCAACCCTCCTATCGGTTGCCCTAGTTTGATCCTTCGTTTGCTGATATGATGAGCCCAGTCCATGGATCCACTGAAAGTGACATCCAAATATTCAAACAATTTCTAAGGGACTCCATTTAGTATTGGGTTTGGTTAAGTCGAATGACATTGGTTGAAAACCATATAAGTTGATCTTAGACACATTCATTTCCAACCCCATGTCTAGACAGAACATGGTAAACTGATCAAATAGTTTTTGGATCCTCAACGGCGACTTTGCCAAAAGAAGAGTGTCATCTGCAAAAGTGAGGGCAGGAACCCTCAAGTTTGCTAATTTGGGTGCATCATCATTATCGCATTTGTTTGAATAGCCATCCAGACCATTAATGAACAACATAAAAAGGGTTGGGCCGGCACACACCATTGCCATACACTTTTATTTATGGGGAAAGGTTCAGTCTGTTAACCTAATCTAGCACACCGGACCTGGGCAATACTAGCCTAGTGGAGTCCCTCTATAATTCTACATATGTAATCAGGCAACCCAATGTCAGTTAGTACCTTCCATAGAGTGGCCCCTAGCACCAAATCAAAAATCATTCTGAAATCCACAAATACGGAATACAGTCTTCCCTCATCGATTATTACAGGCTTCTAATAAATTAAGTGGAGCATAAAAATGTGATCTAAGGTTGATATGCTACTTCGAAAGCCTGCTTGAAAAGGTGATAGGACTTCATGATGATCTAACTATTGCTGGAGCCTGGAATAAAATGACCCTGCTAAGAAAACTTTGAATAGTCTCTATTAGGCTACGTTGCCTATAGTTTGCAGGACCTAAAGGAAAACCCTTTTCAGAACTGGAAAAATGTCTGCTCCAGCCCATGAGTATGGAACCTATAGGCCTTTTAGAATGGCATTAAATATCAAAATAAGATAAGGACCCCATATTCTTTTATCTCTGACAAGAAAAGATCCACCAGGATGTTATCTGAACCTGGAGCTTTATGGGGAACTACCTTCCTGATGGCACCTTCAACTTCTTCACATGTAATGGTTGGAAAGTCATCAGGACTGTGCAGGTCAGATATAATAATTCCTATAGAACCCCATGGATTTACATTATTAGGTCCACTGCATTGCAGGATTGAATATATACTCGAAAAATGGGAAATTCATGCCTCTGCCACTATGTTGGTTTCAATTTTGGTGATTCCTTCCACATTACCCTTGGTGGCCATGTTCCAAAAGGTAGTATGATTTCTTTCTCTTGTTGCTTTCAAGAGCAACTCCCGTTTGCTACACTCCCATTATTTTTTTGCATTCTTTAATATTTTACTATAATCTGCCCTACATTTTTGGATCTCCCATGTATTCTTAATTTTTACGGCATGTATTAAGGCTTCTTTGGCCAATCTACATTGCTTATTATACCAGGTGGGTACATCACTGGTTTTGCCATTTCCCCATTTCTGTATAAAAGACATCTTTGAAATCCCTAAAAAGCTTAGAATCAATCTACCCTAAGAAAATTTCCTTGATTTAGATCAAGGTCTATGTTACAGTAATCCCCTAGACCCCTTTCCACTAGGCTATAGAGATGCCTCATAGATTCTTCCAAACCCAGATCTCTTGACTGGGGGTGAATATTTTGATTTGTTCTGCATTCCGTCCATCAATTGTGTGTCTTTTGCTTTCTCGCCCTTAATGTGTCCCAGGTATGCCCAGACGTGGGTCCTGGGCTCACTGTGCCACTGGAATCAAGCTATCCTGGCCGAAGAGGGGTGAAACCCCGAAACCGGTCCTAGGATGCTTGTTTCCGGTCCAGGGAGGACCTGGCTTGCAGTTCGGGCCGGACTGTTCCCAAGAGGCACAGGGTCAAGAATGATTTGCATATGGCCAGGTCTAAACTGGGGTGGCATGGTGAGCAAAAGAATGATGGATTTAACCCAGATCTCTTGACTGGGGGTGAATGTTTTGATTTGTTCTGCATTCCGTCCATCAATTGTGTGTCTTTTGCTCATAGCTTCTTCTGAGCGCCTCACTGACTGTCATTGGATTCTTGGCAAAATATTTGATAGCTGCCATTTATTATCTAGGGGATGAAAAGTTGTAACTACAACTTCACTTGTTGTTAGGCTCAATGAAAGATCTAAGATGTTGTGGTCACTGTCTGTTCTGTTGGTCACTGTCATATCCGATACACAGGGCCACAATCTAACATCTACCAGAACATAGTCTATTAGACTCTGACTAGATGCTCTACTATAGGTGAAATTCCCTGTCTTGTTTGAGTTTGTCCTATAATTGCATGCTTGGATGCCCTGGTTAAGAGTTATCACATTTATTTGGATTGCTAAGGCAGACCATTTTTTAATTGGTAGAAGGTTTAGCTTGAGAATTGCCCAAAGTCTATCTTCTTCCGAGAGGCTAGTACAGCAAGAAATATCTAGTGGCTCAAACTGCCAATTAAAGACGCCACCTATTAATTTTACAGTTGCTGGTGCAAGATTACTTAGTTGGGGGGATTCCTGTTTACTTACTGAGGGTCACAAATATATGTTATATACATTAAGGGTAAGACTTTTGGGAAATTTTATAGTTACATGCAAGATGTCTTTTGATAACTCTTCTAGATTCAGCACCGTGGATCCAATGTTCATCCCCACCCTGGTCAACAAGTCCCCAGAGGGTCTACCACGAGCCCCTGTTACTGCTGCTATACCGTATGTGACACACCTCGGCTAGTCAATGGGAGAGGAATGTCAGGTTTCTTGAAAGAGACATATATAGTACTTTTCTATATATGATTCCCAGTCCGGGTTTCCATTTTTGGAACCAATTCCTGCAACATTCCAAAAAAACTACCTTCAGGAGAGATTTTCTCCCAGTATTCTAATTAGTAGTAGTCTCACCTGTGCTTGCTACTGTAGTTTCTGGTGGTCTACTGCATTGAGAGATTTCTCTCTTTTTGTTTTCATTCCTGTTTTGCCCAGGACTGTTACGGTCTGAAGGTATTATATGAGAGGAAGAAACCTGACTTCCCAGTTCTATATCATTAACTTTGCTAGCAAACTGTTGGTTTCCCTTTGGCCTAGTATAGTTGCTATTTGTTTGAACCTCACATTGTGCCCCCATATCGAATAAGCATTCCTGATTAAGTGGGGTGGGAGTTGGGATTGTCCCTTCACCATCGGTCAAACAACTTGGTCAAGTGGCCCAAACCTGTTAAAAGAGGGAACATTGTATGTTTCATTGGTCTGGTGCCACCTGAAGTCTGGTAACAGAGTATTGGTCCTGGTGACTCTAGCAGAAGGTTTGTAAAAGTACCACAGAAGAAGTGCTATTCTAGAAGCTCCCAAGCCCCCTGGGCATCTATAAATCCTATTCTGTAGTAGGGTCCTCACCACCCCAGGTCTCTAAAGTTAATGATAATACAATGTTCTTCTTGATCTTCCACACCTTTCCTATCCAGGTCACTCTTTGGGTGAAAATAATATTGTCAACCAGTGACATGGGGAGTTCTTGTGCCGTCTCAGCCAATTAATACACTTGTTTTTAAGCTCATGAATTTGTTTCCATCTGGTCCGTTCTGAGACCTGGAACTCCAACCTTCACAACCACATAAGGAGTGGGTTCAGGGGGCAGGCTGATCAGAGCTGGATTCCTAGTATCAATAGGTGCTAAGTCCTTCTTCCTGTTGTCTTGACAAGTCAGCCTCATTTTACTTCGGTTCTATTCCTCAGTATGGTCTGGAGTTGTTACCATAGGGCTAGCTGGATCAATCTCATCTATTGAAGCAACCAAGGAACCATCCTTTGCTCTGGAGTGTTGCTGCACGTGTATATAATTTTGTTTTGCTGTACACTCTTTACCAGCACTATGGTTTTCCTATTGCCTTGTTGAGGGAGGCACCTTGATATGAGATTTTATTAGTTGTTCAACTTCAGCTAGTCTTGCCAATATTGGAAAAGGTTCCTACTTTATCACAGCTTTGATTTTCCCAAGAAAATCCCCCACCCAGCTCTGTTTGGCAATTTGCTCGGTTCCATCCACCTCACCAATGCCAAGGGACTGGTTGACACCCTCTGGGGACAGAGGAGAGCATGCTGGTAAACTGGTCGGGCATTTTTCTTGGTTTTTGCTACACTTTTATCCTTCTTCACAGGCTGGCGCACTTTTTTACAAATAGCCCCTTCAGATAGGTTAACGCTGCGTGATAATTTATGTCTCCCATTAGGGTACCACTGTGGTGGAATCAGCTCCATTGGTTCATCAGTGATTTGGTTTAATACCTTTCCACCCTGTAGTACTTCAGTATAGATAAGCGTATGGGTATGTAAAGCATTAGGTCCTTTCAAAAGTCCAATGATTTCTTATAATGTATGCTTACACCAAGCTCATTTCAGTTTACTCCGGCTCAAATGTTACTGCCTCATCAGTGAATGCTATACCTTACTTAATTCACCAGCAAAGAACAAATGATTCCGAACCGCATTGCACCCAGTTAACATTTTCAGAAGACCACCATTCCCCATAGAAATTCAATGGATTTTGGTCTTTGTGAGAACTTTGATTTCTGCAGTCTTCCAAAGGTGATTTGGGGAAGTGGATTCTGCACTTCCTCTAGGTGTCCACCAACTTCTAAAGCTATAGACTACTGGAGCATCAGAGAACTACGGAGTGTGGATGAGGCACTAATCCACCTGTCCCTTACTCTTCATGACCAGGAAACATCTGGCATCCTCTTGTCCATCAACACTTTGTTTCATTATTTGCTATAAACTCTTTCTCCATTTGCCATCTCCTTTCTCTCATCTTTTGTTTCCCACCCTTCACACACCAAAATTGAAAGTATGTATTCCAGATGAAAGAGTGTTTATTTAATAATAAAAAATAAAAAAAGGACAGAATTTCCTAAATATATTTAAGGTGATATTTAAGTAATAAATCATGTGGTGTTGGGAAGACTTATTACTAATATTACTTTGATGTCAGTGGTGATACTGCTATGGCTGTTTTGTAGTATTCACATAGAGGCATTTTACATTGACAAAGCCTTTATTACTTTACTGCTGGCAACCATGCCTGGAAACTGAGGTGACCACTGCTTGTAATCTTGCGAATAGTGTCCACTAATGTTCTCTTGTCTGGTGTGGTAAGTGTAACAGGTATGCTGGTCAGAAAGAGGACAAAAGACAAAGGGGTGTAGGTCATTGAAAAGGAGCCACTACAAGGGGAGTAGTTCCTATTGGAAATGTGGCCCTCACACACCCTTGCGGGTGTCATGCTTCATCATTGGGCTTGCTCCTCATCGGGCCAGTGCTGCAATGCCTGATGGGCAGCCTCAGGGGGGCTCTTTATTGGAGATCTCTTTCAAAGCCGTGATGTCAAGTGCAAGTTGAGGGATTTTTGTGTTGATTGAGGAAACATAGGTGTCGATGTTGTCATTAGTGACTTCAAAAAGGCTAGGCAAGTCCCAAATCAAATTCTAATCCATGCATATGCTTGACTTATTAAAAACATGATGTCACCAGTGGGGGCAATGATTCCTGGTGACTTATAAGTTCAACTTGTTTCATGCTATCAATCAGTCAAGATGTGATCTAGGGCAATTCTTCAGGACCATAAAGTTTATAACTAATCTACACAGTGTCTGGGGAGAGGAGTTGGCCTAACGGCTAGGGCAGTCAACCTCAACTCTGGGCCACTGGGTTTGAGTCTGGGCAATGATGCTGAACATCCTGTGATTCTGGGCAAATCACTTAATTTCCCCGTGCCTAACAAAAATGAATATGTCCTCAAGTATCTCAATTGGTGCTATGTAAGGCGCTCTGATACCCGATACCTTCGGGACAAGTTTACGCTATATCTAAAACTCTGTAAAATAAAATATATAAATAAATAAAATGCAACAAGTAGTGTTCAAACACTAAGTACCCTATAAGTGTACCTGAAGAATTTAAAAGCACTGACCCAATGGGGGTGATGTCATCACCTCCTCGAGAGAAACACTGAGAAAAACGATTTTTTTTACGTGGTCATTCATTGGAGAACTTCACCAACAATCTTCCCCTTCTCATTCTGCAGGTACACTTATAGGGTATTTAGTGTTTGGACATTACTTGTTGCATCTTTGGTACTAGACACTGTGTAGATTAGTTATAACTACCCCACGCCCTTGAACATATCTTAAATGCGTGGTAAAGACATATGTTGTAAAAGCATATGCATTCTAAAACCTAGAATTTTAACCCGTTCTGTGCCCATGACGAGATGGGCTCGTCATGGAGCACAGTCGCGCTGTGCCCATGACGAGACCATCTCGTCATGACACCCACCCACGGGGGAAGCGCTGGCGCTTCCCCCGTGAGTGGTCAATCTTTGTTTTTTTAACTGGGAAGGCAGGGGAAGACCTTCCCCTGCCTCCCCCCGCCCCCCTCCCCACGTCATCAATGACGTCAACGCGCGCGGTGCGCTGACGTCATTGGAGGTGTCCCCTTTGCTCTCCGAGGCGCAGGAAGCCATTTGCTTCCTGCGCGTTGAGAGTAAAGGTGAGTTTTGGGGCTGGGGAGGGGGGATTTTAGGATTGGTGGGTGCGTGGGGGGCGGGGGGCAAATAAAGTAATACCGAGGGGTTGCAAAGTGGCCAGATTGTTTTTATTTGCATCGAAACACACCAGCATCACAGAGTTTGCCAGTGAAGCACTACTTTCGTTTTCTCGTCTTCCTTTGAACAGCATTGTTGTTCCCAGGGGGGGCGACATAAAGTAATACCGAGGGGTTGCAAAGTGGCCAGATTGTTTTTATTTGCATCGGAACACACCAGCATCACAGAGTTTGCCAGTGAAGCACTACTTTTGTTTTCTCGTCTTCCTTTGAACAGCATTGTTGTTCCCAGGGGGGGGGGGGGGGGGGCGAAATAAAGTAAGATAGAGGGGTTGCAAAGTGGCCAGATTGTTTTTTTTTTATTTTACATCCAAATACACCAGCTTCACTGAGTTTGCCTGTGAAGTGCTACTTTCGTTTTCTCGACTTCCTTTGAACAGCATTGTTGTTCCCAGGGGTGGAAAAATAAAGTAAGACATAGTGGTTGCAAAGTGGCCAGATTGATTTTATTTACATCCAAATACACCAGCATCACAGAGTTTGCCAGTGAAGCGCTACTTTCGTTTTCTCTTCTTTCTTTGAACAGCATTGTTGTTTCCAGGGGGGGCAAAATAAAGTAAGACAGAGGGGCTGCAAAGTGGCTTGAGTGTTTTTTTTTTACATCCAAATACACCAGCATCACAGAGTTTGCCAGTGAAGTGCTACTTTTGTTTTCTCGTCTTCCTTTGAACAGCATTGTTGTTTCCAGGGTGGGAGAGTGTACCATTTCTGGAGGTACTGCAATACCTGGTTGATGGGTGAATTGGAAAACACAATGTGCACCATGGCTCTGTGTTTATGGATGTGGTCTACCATACTGCTTATGTTTTGTAAGGATGTAAGCAATGGACAGTGAAACGGTTCCCTTCAGGGCCTTCTAGTCATGTCCATAACTTTTCAGGTGAAACCACTCGCTGATTTGTGGATAGTTAGTGAGAGATCGTTTAGGTAACCATGTTGTTTCTGCTTACATTTCACATGCTTTGCATTCCCTATGAGTGTTTTTTTTTTTTTTAGGCAGCGTATTACTCTTATCAAGTGCATAATTTGAATTGAGCCACATCCAAGTGTTTATAGCGGGCACAATTAGGTTATAGCTGAAGGCAGTGTGAGTTTCTCTCAGTGGGCAAGTATGGCGTTTAGTGGGGATGTGGCACTATGGCCGGAGCTGTTGAATTTGGAACTGGGGAACCGGGTTCAGCATTCATGACCAGTCCACCACACCACTGTACTGAGGGAGCACATTCCCATGCTAGACCGTAGAAGGCCCCACTAGACCTTAGAAGGCTTGATGTCTTAGCACAAGCAGGTGTACTGTAGTGGTGTCAATTGTGGGTTATCCTTGAAGGCCTGTCCACCACAATCCATACTGAAGTTCATCTCCAGTGTTGCTGACAGGCCTACAAAGCAGCACACCCTAGAGCAACAGTGATCCAGTCGCTGTGACTGTCACTGAGGTCACATGAACCTTGAGCAGGTTAGGGCGATGCGAACGGTGTGACCTCACTGGGTACCTATTTCGGGTGGGTGTTTGCATTGTGATGAGGGGATTACCAGGTAATTATTCACGCAGCTCTCTGATGGATGTCACATGAGGTAAAATACTGCAATAAATGGCAGACACTCTGAAAACAAGAGCACACATTATGTTACATGAGGCAATGGTGGTAGTTGTGCATGTATCAAAAGCAAACAAAATACAAGAGGTAGCAAACAATACGTTACAAGAGGAAAAGTGACATGTGTGCAACTTACAAAAGAGTGCAAAGTACAAGTAGAGGTATAAAAGTGCAATAAATGGCAGACACGCAAAACACAGGAACACACTGGGAAGGCACTTCTACGGGCATGGAGAACAGAATTTCCTATAATGTAAAGACTTCCTTCAGACAATAGAGAGGGTGTGAATTAAGTTTGGAAGTGTCTTTGCAGGAGGAGAACTTTGAGGTCAGTTTTGAAGGACTGGGAAGAGGGAGGGGGTGGTCCGGAGCTGAGGCTCAGTTCCAGATTCTCGCCGCGTTGCTTGTAAAGGATTGGGCCATCGATCTTTCCTTCTTGAAAGTGGGAGGTTCAAGCAATAAATTTTGCGCAGTACGTGATGGTCTAGAGCATTATATGCATATGTTACAATAACGTTTTTTTCTCCTTTTTATTCTAGTCTAAAGCTTTTCGACAGTGGTTTTTCTGCAGTTTTGTGTAGTTGCATTGTTTTGGTAAGAATTTTTTTGTTGTTGTATTTGCACCAAATGAGTAATAATATAATGTCTGAATGAATATTTTTGTAAGTGATGTCATAATGGCGGCATATTTAGTTAGTGGTTTGAGCATGAAATTCTTTGCGATGTGTTTTGCATAGTCTTATGTGTAATTGCTTTTCTCTTTCTTTTTTAGTGGGATATTGTTGATCCATACTGTGTCTGTACAGAGTTGGTGGTGGTGAGTAGTTTAGCTGCCTCTGGCAAGTGAGTGGTATTGTTTTGGAGTATATTTGAGTTTTTGATAAAGGTGCTTTTTGTTTATTACTTATTTTACAAAGTGTTTGTTGTTGTTGACTTGTTTGACAAGTTACCTTTATTAGTAAGCAATATGGCTAGCCGTAGAATGACTGCTCAACAGGTGGTCAGTATGCTTCTTGAATCTTCCTCTGAGCATGATTATGAGACTGACAGTGCGTCTGAGAGAGAGGAGGGAGGGGAAGATTCTGGCAGTGAGTTTTCACTCAACATGGAATCATCGGATGATGAAGGTACTCTCAGTGCAGATGAAGGTACTCTTGGTGTGGATGAAGCAACTCTCAGTGCGGATGAAGTGCCTGTCTTAGAGGAGGAAACTGCTGTGCCGATGGTGCCAGAGGCATCTGGATTGCAGTCTGAGGCTGCTAGGCTTCCTACTGGAAGTGCTGGACTTTGGGTTGATCCAAACATGGTGCAGCCGGTGTTGCCTGCCTTTAGCGGTGATGCAGGGTGTACAGTGAATTGTGAAAACTTTTTGCCTATACAGTTTTTTCAGTTGTTTATGGATGATGTATTTTTGGGTGAGATTGTTGAGCAGACGAATGTGTATGCTGAACAGTTTTTGAGGGACAACAGCGACAAACTTAGGCCCCTGTCTAGAGCTACCCGGTGGACTCCCACATATCTGGAAGAGATTAAGAAGTTTTTGGGTTTGACTTTATTGATGGGTGTGGTAAGGAAGCCAACCTTGGCTTCATATTGGTCTACTAGCCCCTTGTTGGCAACTGCCATATTTCCTGCAGTTATGACTCGTAATCGGTATTTACTTTTGCTACGTATGCTGCATTTTGTTGATAATTCTATGGCGTTGCCACGAGATCACCCTGACTGTGACCGTCTTTTTAAGATTCGGCCTGTTTTTGATCACTTTGTAGATCGATTTTCTGAGATCTATACTCCAGGGAAAGAAATATCTATTGATGAGTCTTTGGTCTTGTTCAAGGGCCGTTTGGTTTTTAGGCAGTACATCCCTAGCAAGAGGGCACGCTATGGAATTAAGCTGTATATGTTGTCTGAGAGTAGGACAGGATATGTTTTTAATTTTCGTGAGTACACTGGTAGAGATTCTACTATTGACCCCCCAGGTTGTCCGTCCACTTTTGGAGTTGCAGAGAAAAGTGTGGGATCTTGCTAGAAGACTGTTTCACAGAGGCCACCATTTGTACCTTGATAACTTCTATACTGCTGTGCAATTATTTAAGGAATTGTATAAAGTGGACACTTTTGCATGTGGCACAATCCGCTCTAACCGTAAAGGTTATCCGAAAGAGCTTGTTTGAAAAAAACTTCAGAGGGGGCAGTGCAGTTCCTTGCATAGTGATGAACTACTAGCTGTAAAATTTGTGGACAGGAGGGATGTGTACATGCTGACTACCATCCATGATGAGAGTACTTCACCTGTGGCTGTTTGGGGTCAGGTTGCTGAAGTGTGCAAACCTGTGTGCATTCTAGACTACAATAAGCACATGGGTGGTGTTGACAGAGTAGATCAGAGGTTGGAACCTTACTCAGCTATTCGGAAGGCTTATGTTTTTTTATAAGAAGTTGGCCATCCATTTCTTCGAATTTGCAATTTTCAATGCTTTTATTGTGTTCAAGGAGTGTTCTCCTGCGTCAAAGTTGACATTTCTTCAGTTTCAGCACTCTGTGATAGCTAGCCTTGTTGTTGTGGAACAGGCAAGTGTTCCTAGATTTGGAGTGGTGGAGGATGTGGTTCGATTGAAAGATCGCTACGTTCCTGATTTCATCCCTCCCACACCAGCAAAAGATTTTCCCACTAGGAGATGCAGAGTCTGTTGGCGAAGAGGTACGCGGAAGTAATTCGTATGTACTGCCCCGACTGTCCATCTAAACCTAGGCTGTGTGTCCCTGCTTGTTTTAGAGCGTACCATACGCAAAATAATTTTTGGGAGCATTCATGAGTGGTAAAGTTAACTGATTGGTTTGTATTCTTTGAAAAATTTGATTCTGTTTCAAGGTAGGCGTTAGTGCAATGTGTTTAGTTTCTGATTTTGTGTTTGTAGATTTGTATCTATTTGCGATTTGTTTGTGTTTTTATTTTTGTGTAAAAAAATCCTAAATGTGTTGGCAGTGTGTGTGGACTGGCACTTCTTTGGCGGTGTGCGTGAAATGGTGCTTGGCTGGCGGTGTGCGTGGACTGGTGCTTGGCTGGTGGTGTGCGTGGACTGGTGCTTGGCTGGTGGTGTGCGTGGACTGGTGCTTGGCTGGCGGTGTGCGTGGACTGGTGCTTGGCTGGTGGTGTGCCTGCACTGGCGCTTGGCTAGCGGTGTGCGTGGACTGGTGTTTAGCTAGCGGTGTGCGTGGACTGGCGCTCGGCTAGCGGTATGCGTGGACTGGCGCTCGGCTGGCTGTGTGTGAGTAGTGACTTGCTGCTGGTCACTACACGCACTGCTAGCTGAGTGCCACTCCACGCAATCCATCAGCTTGTGTAGTTGCTGTGTCAGGAATGTGGGCGTGTGAAAGTGATGGGCCCTTGAATGGCGCTGTGTGCTGGTGTGAATTTTGTTATGTGATGGGCCCGCGGCTGGCGGTGTGAATGGTTTTGTATGTCTCACACGTATGAAAGGTGTATGAATGGCCTGTAAAGAGGTTGGTGCCTTGTCGTGGCTTTACAGCTCACGAGCTGTGAGTCAATGGTTCAGTTTCTCGCCCTTTCAATTATTAACAGTGCATTTCATTTTTGTGAAATCACTTGCTAATACAGTTGTATATACTGAACCATCACTCACCCTCGTGCCAAATCCAACCAGTATGTGTGTGTGCTTGAGGATTAGATGGCTGTGCAGTAATATTTGCCTTTCTGAAGCAGGGTGTACCTTGTCCCTTTTGTGAATTTTGTAATGTTTTGTTTTTGTGCCTGGTGGTGCGAATGGTCTTGTGTGTATCACGTATGAAAGGTGTGTGAATGGCCTGTAAAGAGGTTGGTGCCTTGCCGTGGCTTTACAGCTCAAGAGCTGCGAGTCATTGGTTCAGTTTTTTCTCCATTTAATTATTGACAGTGCATTTCATTTTTGTGAAATCTCTTGTTAATAAAATTTAATATACTGAACCATCACTCGCCCTCGTGCCAAATCCAACCAGTATGTGTGTGCGTTTGAGGAATAGATGGCTGTGCAGGAATCTTAGTCTTTTTAGTTTCTCTGCCAAGGTGTATGTTCCATGTAAAAATAACCCACCAACTGTAGATATTGTCGTAAACCCATGGGAGTTCATGGTGATGTCTCTCTTGTGAATTCCAAAAAGTTTTTTTATCCTCAATGTCCTGCAAACCTCAAAATATCTGTCATATTTTCCATGCAATATTGTGCCGAAATTCTCACGCTGTAGAAACAAACAATGTCAAAACGATCTGGTTTTGCAAGGGGGTCAACTGTCTTTTTGGCCCGTGCTCGGCGGCCATCTAGGGAAACCTACCCAACCCATACATTTCTGAAAACTAGACACCCGAGGGCTTCCAGGGAGGTATGGCTTGCATGGATCCCCCAACGTTTCCTTACCCAGAATCCCCTGCAAACCTCAACTTTAGCTGAAAAAATCACTTTTTTCACAGTGTGGGAAAGTTGTGGCATCACCGGGCTCACTCAAATTTCCCACCTCCCAGCATTACCCTGGGTCTCCCGGTAAAAATGGTGCCTCACTTGTGTGGGAGGCCCAAGTACCCGCGACAGGCAAGGGCCCAAAACGTAGTGTGGTGACATCAAAATTGCCTATCTCAAAACCATCTGGTTTTGCAAGGGGGGTCACTTGGGTTTTTGGCCCGGTGCACGGTGGCCATCTAGGGAAAACTACCAAACCCATACATTTCTGAAAACTAGACACCCAGGGGCTTCCAGGGAGGTATGGCTTGTGTGGATCCCCCAACGTTTCCTTACCCAGAATCCCCTGCAAACCTCAAGTTTAGCTGAAAAAATCACTTTTTTCACACTTTCTTGTGTGGGAAAGTTGTGGCATCAACAGGCTCACACAAATTTCCCACCTCCCAGAATTCCCCTGGGTCTCCCGGTAAAAATGGTGCCTTACTTGTGTGGGAGGCCCAAGTACCCGCGACAGGCAAGGGCCCAAAACGCAGTGATGCGACATCAACATTGCCTATCTCAAAACCACCTGGTTTTGCAAGGGGGGGTCTCTTGGGTTTTTGGCCCGGTGCACGGCGGCCATCTAGGGAAACCTACCAAACCCATACATATCTAAAAACTAGACACCCGGGGGCTTCCAGGGAGGTATGGCTTGCGTGGATCCCCCAACGTTTCCTTACCCAGAATCCCCTGCAAACCTCAATTTTAGCTGAAAAATTCACTTTTTTCACACTTTTTTTTGTGGGAAAGTTGTGGCATCACCGGGCTCACTCAAATTTCCCACCTCCCAGCGTTCCCCTGGGTCTCCCGGTAAAAATGGTGCCTCACTTGTGTGGGAGGCCCAAGTACTCGCGACAGGCAAGGGCCCAAAACATAGTGATGCGACATCAACATTGCCTATCTCAAAACCACCTGGTTTTGCAAGGGGGGTCTCTTGGGTTTTTGGCCCGGTGCACGGCGGCCATCTAGGGAAACGTACCAACCTACTACGTTTTGGGCCCTTGCCTGTAGCGGGTACTTGGGCCTCCCACACAAGTGAGGCACCATTTTTACCGGGAGACCCAGGGGAACGCTGGGAGGTGGGAAATTTGAGTGAGCCCGGTGATGCCACAACTTTCCCACACAAAAAAGTGTGAAAAAAGTGATTTTTTCAGCTAAAGTTGAGGTTTGCAGGGGATTCTGGGTAAGGAAACGTTGGGGGATCCACGCAAGCCATACCTCCGTGGAAGCCCCCGGGTGTCTAGTTTTCAGAAATGTATGGGTTTGATAGGTTTCCCTAGATGGCCGCCGTGCACCGGGCCAAAAACCAAAGTGACCCCCCTTGCAAAACCAGGTGGTTTTGAGATAGGCAATTTTGATGTCACCACACTACGTTTTGGGCCCTTGCCTGTCGCGTGTACTTGGGCCTCCCACACAAGTGAGGCACCATTTTTACCGGGAGACCCAGGGGAATGCTGGGAGGTGGGAAATTTGAGTGAGCCCGGTGATGCCACAACTTTCCCACACAAAAAAGTGTGAAAAAAGTGATTTTTTCAGCTACAATTGAGGTTTGCAGGAGATTCTGGGTAAGGAAACTTTGGGGGATCCACGCAAGCCATACCTCCCTGGAAGCCCCCGGGTGTCTAGTTTTCAGAAATGTATGGGTTTGGTAGGTTTCCCTAGATGGCCGCCGTGCACCGGGCCAAAAACCCAAGAGACCCCCCCTTGCAAAACCAGGTGTTTTGAGATAGGCAATGTTGATGTCGCATCACTAGGTTTTGGGCCCTTGCCTGTCGCGGTTACTTGGGCCTCCCACACAAGTGAGGCACCATTTTTACCGGGAGACCCAGGGAAACGCTGGGAGGTGGGAAATTTGAGTGAGCCCAGTGATGCCACAACTTTCCCACACAAACAAGTGTGAAAAAAGTGAATTTTTCAGCTAAAATTGAGGTTTGCAGGGGATTCTGGGTAAGGAAACGTTGGGGGATCCACGCAAGCCATACCTCCCTGGAAGCCCCCTGGTGTCTAGTTTTCAGAAATGTATGGGTTTGGTAGGTTTCCCTAGATGGCCGCTGTGCACCGGGCCAAAAACCCAAGAGATCCCCCTTGCAAAACCAGGTGGTTTTGAGATAGGCAATGTTGATGTCGCATCACTATGTTTTAGGCCCTTGCCTGTCGCGGGTACTTCGGCCTCCCACACAAGTGAGGCACCATTTTTACCGGGAGACCCAGGGGAACGCTGGGAGGTGGGAAATTTGAGTGAGCCCGGTGATGCCACAACTTTCCCACACAAAAAAGTGTGAAAAAAGTGATTTTTTTCAGCTAAAATTGAGGTTTGCAGGGGATTCTGGGTAAGGAAACGTTGGGGGATCCACGCAAGCCATACCTCCCTGGAAGCCCCCGGGTGTCTAGTTTTCAGAAATGTATGGGTTTTGTAGGTTTCCCTAGATGGCCGCTGTGCACCGGGCCAAAAACCCAAGAGACCCCCTTGCAAAACCAGGTGGTTTTGAGATAGGCAATGTTGATGTCGCATCACTCCGTTTTGGGCCCTTGCCTGTCACGGGTACTTTGGCCTCCCACACAAGTGAGGCACCATTTTTACAGGGAGACCCAGGGGAACGTTGGGAGGTGGGAAATTTGAGTGAGCCCGGTGATGCCACAACTTTCCCACACAAAAAAGTGTGAAAAAAGTGATTTTTTGAGCTAAAATTGAGGTTTGCAGGGGATTCTGGGTAAGGAAACATTGGGGGATCCACACACGCCATACCTCCCTGGAAGCCCCTGGGTGTCTAGTTTTCAGAAATGTATGGTTTTGGTAGGTTTCCCTAGAGGGCCACCGTGCACCGGGCCAAAAACCCAAGTGACCCCCCTTGCAAAACCAGGTGGTTTTGAGATAGGCAATTTTGATGTCACCACACTACGTTTTGGGCCCTTGCCTGTCGCGGGTACTTGGGCCTCCCAAACAAGTGAGGCACCATTTTTACCGGGAGACCCAGGGGAACGCTGGGAGGTGGGAAATTTGAGTGAGCCCAGTGATGCCACAACTTTCCCACACAAAAAAGTGTCAAAAAAGTGAATTGTTCAGCTAAAATTGAGGTTTGCAGGGGATTCTGGGTAAGGAAACGTTGGGGGATCCACGCAAGCCATACCTCCCTGGAAGCCCCCTGGTTTCTAGTTTTCAGAAATGTATGGGTTTGGTAGGTTTCCCTAGATAGCCGCCGTGCACCGGGCCAAAAACCCAAGTGACCCCCCTTGCAAAACCAGGTGGTTTTGAGATAGGCAATTTTGATGTCACCACACTACGTTTTGGGCCCTTGCCTGTCACGGATACTTGGGCCTCCCACACAAGTGAGGAACCATTTTTATCGGGAGACCCAGGGGAACGCTGGGAGGCGGGAAATTTGAGTGAGCCCGGTGATGCCACAACTTTCCCACACAAAAAATTGTGAAAAAAGTGTTTTTTCAGCTAAAATTGAGGTTTGCAGGGGATTCTGGGTAAGGAAACGTTGGGGGATCCACGCAAGCCATACCTCCCTGGAAGCCCCCGGGTGTCTAGTTTTCAGAAATGTATGGGTTTTGTAGGTTTCCCTAGATGGCCGCTGTGCACCGGGCCAAAAACCCAAGAGACCCCCTTGCAAAACCAGGTGGTTTTGAGATAGGCAATGTTGATGTCGCATCACTACGTTTTGGGCCCTTGCCTGTCACGGGTACTTGGGCCTCCCACACAAGTGAGGCACCATTTTTACAGGGAGACCCAGGGGAACGTTGGGAGGTGGGAAATTTGAGTGAGCCCGGTGATGCCACAACTTTCCCACACAAAAAAGTGTGAAAAAAGTGATTTTTTGAGCTAAAATTGAGGTTTGCAGGGGATTCTGGGTAAGGAAACATTGGGGGATCCACACACGCCATACCTCCCTGGAAGCCCCTGGGTGTCTAGTTTTCAGAAATGTATGGTTTTGGTAGGTTTCCCTAGAGGGCCACTGTGCACCGGGCCAAAAACCCAAGTGACCCCCCTTGCAAAACCAGGTGGTTTTGAGATAGGCAATTTTGATGTCACCACACTATGTTTTGGGCCCTTGCCTGTCGCGGGTACTTGGGCCTCCCACACAAGTGAGGCACCATTTTTACCGGGAGACCCAGGGGAATGCTGAGAGGTGGGAAATTTGAGTGAGCCCGGTGATGCCACAACTTTCCCACACAAAAAAGTGTGAAAAAAGTGATTTTTTCAGCTAAAATTGAGGTTTGCAGGGGATTCTGGGTAAGGAAATGTTGGGGGATCCACGCAAGCCATACCTCCCTGGAAGCCCCCGGGTATCTAGTTTTCAGAAATGTATGGCTTTGGTAGGTTTCCCTAGATGGCCGCTGTGCACCGGGCCAAAAACTCAAGAGACCCCCCTTGCAAAACCAGGTGGTTTTGAGATAGGCAATGTTGATGTCGCATCACTACGTTTTGGGCCCTTGCCTGTCGCGGGTACTTGGGCCTCCCACACAAGTGAGGCACCATTTTTACTGGGAGACCCAGGGGAATGCTGGGAGGTGGGAAATTTGAGTGAGCCCGGTGATGCCACAACCTTCCCACACAAAAAAGTGTGAAAAAAGTGATTTTTTCAGCTACAATTGAGGTTTGCAGGAGATTCTGGGTAAGGAAACGTTGGGGGATCCACGCAAGCCATACCTCCCTGGAAGCCCCCGGGTGTCTAGTTTTCAGAAATTTATGGGTTTGGTAGGTTTCCCTAGATGGCCGCCGTGCACCGGGCCAAAAACCCAAGAGACCCCCCTTGCAAAACCAGGTGGTTTTGAGATAGGCAATGTTGATGTCGCATCACTACGTTTTGGGCCCTTGCCTGTCGCGGGTACTTGGGCCTCCCAAACAAGTGAGGCACCATTTTTACCGGGAGACCCAGGGGAACGCTGGGAGGTGGGAAATTTGAGTGAGCCCAGTGATGCCACAACTTTCCCACACAAAAAAGTGTCAAAAAAGTGAATTTTTCAGCTAAAATTGAGGTTTGCAGGGGATTCTGGGTAAGGAAACGTTGGGGGATCCACGCAAGCCATACCTCCCTGGAAGCCCCCTGGTGTCTAGTTTTCAGAAATGTATGGGTTTGGTAGGTTTCCCTAGATGGCCGCTGTGCACCGGGCCAAAAACCCAAGAGATCCCCCTTGCAAAACCAGGTGGTTTTGAGATAGGCAATGTTGATGTCGCATCTCTACGTTTTAGGCCCTTGCCTGTCGCGGGTACTTCGGCCTCCCACACAAGTGAGGCACCATTTTTACCGGGAGACCCAGGGGAACGCTGGGAGGTGGGAAATTTGAGTGAGCCCGGTGATGCCACAACTTTCCCACACAAAAAATTGTGAAAAAAGTGTTTTTTTCAGCTAAAATTGAGGTTTGCAGGGGATTCTGGGTAAGGAAACGTTGGGGGATCCACACAAGCCATACCTCCCTGGAAGCCCCCGGGTGTCTAGTTTTCAGAAATGTATGGGTTTGGTAGGTTTCCCTAGATGGCCGCCATGCACCGGGCCAAAAACCCAAGTGACCCCCCTTGCAAAACCAGGTGGTTTTGAGATAGGCAATTTTGATGTCACCACACTACGTTTTGGGCCCTTGCCTGTCACGGATACTTGGGCCTCCCACACAAGTGAGGAACCATTTTTATCGGGAGACCCAGGGGAACGCTGGGAGGCGGGAAATTTGAGTGAGCCCGGTGATGCCACAACTTTCCCACACAAAAAATTGTGAAAAAAGTGTTTTTTCAGCTAAAATTGAGGTTTGCAGGGGATTCTGGGTAAGGAAACGTTGGGGGATCCACGCAAGCCATACCTCCCTGGAAGCCCCCGGGTGTCTAGTTTTCAGAAATGTATGGGTTTTGTAGGTTTCCCTAGATGGCCGCTGTGCACCGGGCCAAAAACCCAAGAGACCCCCTTGCAAAACCAGGTGGTTTTGAGATAGGCAATGTTGATGTCGCATCACTACGTTTTGGGCCCTTGCCTGTCACGGGTACTTGGGCCTCCCACACAAGTGAGGCACCATTTTTACAGGGAGACCCAGGGGAACGTTGGGAGGTGGGAAATTTGAGTGAGCCCGGTGATGCCACAACTTTCCCACACAAAAAAGTGTGAAAAAAGTGATTTTTTGAGCTAAAAGTGAGGTATGCAGGGGATTCTGGGTAAGGAAACATTGGGGTATCCACACACGCCATACCTCCCTGGAAGCCCCTGGGTGTCTAGTTTTCAGAAATGTATGGTTTTGGTAGGTTTCCCTAGAGGGCCACCGTGCACCGGGCCAAAAACCCAAGTGACCCCCCTTGCAAAACCAGGTGGTTTTGAGATAGGCAATTTTGATGTCACCACACTATGTTTTGGGCCCTTGCCTGTCGCGGGTACTTGGGCCTCCCACACAAGTGAGGCACCATTTTTACCGGGAGACCCAGGGGAATGCTGAGAGGTGGGAAATTTGAGTGAGCCCGGTGATGCCACAACTTTCCCACACAAAAAAGTGTGAAAAAAGTGATTTTTTCAGCTAAAATTGAGGTTTGCAGGGGATTCTGGGTAAGGAAATGTTGGGGGATCCACGCAAGCCATACCTCCCTGGAAGCCCCCGGGTATCTAGTTTTCAGAAATGTATGGCTTTGGTAGGTTTCCCTAGATGGCCGCTGTGCACCGGGCCAAAAACTCAAGAGACCCCCCTTGCAAAACCAGGTGGTTTTGAGATAGGCAATGTTGATGTCGCATCACTACGTTTTGGGCCCTTGCCTGTCGCGGGTACTTGGGCCTCCCACACAAGTGAGGCACCATTTTTACTGGGAGACCCAGGGGAATGCTGGGAGGTGGGAAATTTGAGTGAGCCCGGTGATGCCACAACCTTCCCACACAAAAAAGTGTGAAAAAAGTGATTTTTTCAGCTACAATTGAGGTTTGCAGGAGATTCTGGGTAAGGAAACGTTGGGGGATCCACGCAAGCCATACCTCCCTGGAAGCCCCCGGGTGTCTAGTTTTCAGAAATTTATGGGTTTGGTAGGTTTCCCTAGATGGCCGCCGTGCACCGGGCCAAAAACCCAAGAGACCCCCCTTGCAAAACCAGGTGGTTTTGAGATAGGCAATGTTGATGTCGCATCACTAAGTTTTGGGCCCTTGCCTGTCGCGGGTACTTGGGCCTCCCAAACAAGTGAGGCACCATTTTTACCGGGAGACCCAGGGGAACGCTGGGAGGTGGGAAATTTGAGTGAGCCCAGTGATGCCACAACTTTCCCACACAAAAAAGTGTCAAAAAAGTGAATTTTTCGGCTAAAATTGAGGTTTGCAGGGGATTCTGGGTAAGGAAACGTTGGGGGATCCACGCAAGCCATACCTCCCTGGAAGCCCCCTGGTGTCTAGTTTTCAGAAATGTATGGGTTTGGTAGGTTTCCCTAGATGGCCGCCATGCACCGGGCCAAAAACCCAAGTGACCCCCCTTGCAAAACCAGGTGGTTTTGAGATAGGCAATTTTGATGTCACCACACTACGTTTTGGGCCCTTGCCTGTCACGTATACTTGGGCCTCCCACACAAGTGAGGAACCATTTTTATCGGGAGACCCAGGGGAACGCTGGGAGGCGGGAAATTTGAGTGAGCCCGGTGATGCCACAACTTTCCCACACAAAAAATTGTGAAAAAAGTGTTTTTTCAGCTAAAATTGAGGTTTGCAGGGGATTCTGGGTAAGGAAACGTTGGGGGATCCACGCAAGCCATACCTCCCTGGAAGCCCCCGGGTGTCTAGTTTTCAGAAATGTATGGGTTTGGTAGGTTTCCCTAGATGGCCGCCGTGCACCGGGCCAAAAACCCAAGAGACCCCCCTTGCAAAACCAGGTGGTTTTGAGATAGCCAATGTTGATGTCGCATCACTACGTTTTGGGCCCTTGCCTGTCACGGGTACTTGGGCCTCCCACACAAGTGAGGCACCATTTTTACAGGGAGACCCAGGGGAACGCTGGGAGGTGGGAAATTTGAGTGATCCTGGTGATGCCACAACTTTCCCACACAAAAAAAGTGTGAAAAAAGTGATTTTTTCAGCTAAAATTGAGGTTTGCAGGGGATTCTGGGTAAGGAAATGTTGGGGGATCCACGCAAGCCATCTAGTTTTCAGAAATGTATGGGTTTGGTAGGTTTCCCTAGATGGCCGCCGTGCACCGGGCCAAAAACCCAAGAGACCCCCCTGCAAAACCAGGTGGTTTTGAGATAGGCAATGTTGATGTCGCATCACTACGTTTTGGGCCCTTGCCTGTCGCGGGTACTTGGGCCTCCCACACAAGTGAGGCACCAGTTTTTACCGGGAGACCCAGGGGAACGCTGGGAGGTGGGAAATTTGAGTGAGCCCGGTGATGCCACAACTTTCCCACACAAAAAAGTGTGAAAAAAGTGATTTTTTCAGCTACAATTGAGGTTTGCAGGAGATTCTGGGTAAGGAAACGTTGGGGGATCCACGCAAGCCATACCTCCCTGGAAGCCCCCGGGTGTCTAGTTTTCAGAAATGTATGGGTTTGGTAGGTTTCCCTAGATGGCTGCCGTGCACCGGGCCAAAAACCCAAGAGACCCCCCTTGCAAAACCAGGTGGTTTTGAGATAGGCAATGTTGATGTCGCATCACTACGTTTTGGGCCCTTGCCTGTCGCGGGTACTTGGGCCTCCCACACAAGTGAGGCACCATTTTTACCGGGAGACCCAGGGGAATGCTGGGAGGTGGGAAATTTGAGTGAGCCCGGTGAAGCCACAACTTTTCACACAAAATTGTGTGAAAAAAGTGATTTTTTCAGCTAAAATTGAGGTTTGCAGGGGATTCTGGGTAAGGAAACGTTAGGGGATCCACGCAAGCCATACCTCCCTGGAAGCCCCCGGGTGTCTAGTTTTCAGAAATGCATGGGTTTGGTAGGTTTCCCTAGATGGCCGCCGTGCACCGGGCCAAAAACCCAAGAGACCCCCCTTGCAAAACCAGGTGGTTTTGAGATAGGCAATGTTGATGTCGCATCACTACGTTTTGGGCCCTTGCCTGTCACGGGTACTTGGGCCTCCCACACAAGTGAGGCACCATTTTTACCGGGAGACTCAGGGGAACGCTGGGAAGTGGGAAATTTGAGTGAGCCCGGTGATGCCACTACTTTCCCACACAAAAAAATGTGAAAAAAAGTGATTTTTTTCAGCTAAAATTGAGGGGCCCGATTCACAGAACTAACTTAAGACAAAATCCTAAACTTACTACCATTTTGGTATTTACCGAAGGCACTTACTCATTTTGGTATTCACAGAAGGCACTTACTCATTTCGGTATTCACAGAAGTTAGGAGTCCTAACTTTAGGACTCCTAAATGCCTCTAGGACTACTAAATTGAGAAAATTCCTAATTTTAAGACTTTCGGTATTCACAGAAGGCATTTAGGAGTCCTAAAGTTAGGAGCCCTAACTATACTACTACTAAACTGAGAAAAATCCTAATTTTAAGACATTCGGTATTCACAGAAGGCATTTAGGAGTCCTAAAGTTAGGACTCCTAACTTCTGTGAATACCGAAATGAGTAAGTGCCTTCTGTGAATACCAAAATGAGTAAGTGCCTTCTGTGATTACCAAAATGGTAGTAAGTTTAGGATTTTGTCTTAAGTTAGTTCTGTGAATCGGGCCCGAGGTTTGCAGGGGATTCTGGGTAAGGAAACGTTGGGGAATCCACGCAAGCCATACCTCCCTGGAAGCCCCCGGGTGTCTAGTTTTCAGAAATGTATGAGTTTGGTAGGTTTCCCTAGATGGCCGCCGTGCACCGGGCCAAAAACCCAAGAGACCCCCCTTGCAAAACCAGGTGGTTTTGAGATGGGCAATGTTGATGTCGCATCACTACGTTTTGGGCCCTTGCCTGTCGCGGGTACTTGGGCCTCCCAAACAAGTGAGGCACCATTTTTACCGGGAGACCCAGGGGAACGCTGGGAGGTGGGAAATTTGAGTGAGCCCGGTGATGCCACAACTTTCTCACACAAAAAAGTGTGAAAAAAGTGTTTTTTCCAGCTAAAATTGAAGTTTACAGGGGATTCTGGGTAAGGAAACGTTGGGGGATCCACGCAAGCCATACCTCCCTGGAAGCCCCTGGGTGTCTAGTTTTCAGAAATGTATGGGTTTGGTAGGTTTCCTTAGATGGCCGCCGTGCACCGGGCCAAAAACATAGTGACCCCCCTTGCAAAACCACGTGGTTTTGAGATAGGCAATTTTGATATCACCACACTACGTTTTGGGCCCTTGCCTGTCGCGGGTACTTGGGCCTCCCACACAAGTGAGGCACCATTTTTACCGGGAGACCCAGGGGAACGCTGGGAGGTGGGAAATTTGAGTGAGCCCGGTGATGCCACAACTTTCTCACACAAAAAAGTGTGAAAAAAGTGTTTTTTCCAGCTAAAATTGAGGTTTACAGGGGATTCTGGGTAAGGAAACGTTGGGGGATCCACGCAAGCCATACCTCCCTGGAAGCCCCTGGGTGTCTAGTTTTCAGAAATGTATGGGTTTGGTAGGTTTCCCTAGATGGCCGCCGTGCACCGGGCCAAAAACCAAAGTGACCCCCTTGCAAAACCAGGTGGTTTGAGATAGGCAATTTTGATGTCACCACACTACGTTTTGGGCCCTTGCCTGTCGCGGGTACTTGGGCCTCCCACACAAGTGAGGCACCATTTTTACCAGGAGACCCAGGGGAATGCTGGGAGGTGGGAAATTTGAGTGAGCCCGGTGATGCCACAACTTTCCCACACAAAAAAGTGTGAAAAAATTGATTTTTTCAGCTAAAATTGAGGTTTGCAGGGGATTCTGGGTAAGGAAACGTTGGGGGATCCATGCAAGTCATACCTCCCTGGAAGCCCCCGGGTGTCTAGTTTTCAGAAATGTATGGGTTTGGTAGGTTTCCCTAGATGGCTGCCGTGCACCGGGCCAAAAACCCAAGAGACCCCCCTTGCAAAACCAGGTGGTTTTGAGATAGGCAATGTTGATGTCGCATCACTACGTTTTGGGCCCTTGCCTGTCGCGGGTACTTGGGTCTCCCACACAAGTGAGGCACCATTTTTACCGGGAGACCCAGGGGAACGCTGGGAGGTGGGAAATTTGAGTGAGCCCGGTGATGCCACAACTTTCCCACACAAAAAAGTGTGAAAAAAGTGATTTTTTCAGCTACAATTGAGGTTTGCAGGAGATTCTGGGTAAGGAAACGTTGGGGGATCGACGCAAGCCATACCTCCCTGGAAGCCCCCGGGTGTCTAGTTTTCAGAAATGTATGGGTTTGGTAGGTTTCCCTAGATGGCCACTGTGCACCGGGCCAAAAACCCAAGAGACCCCCCTTGCAAAACCAGGTGGTTTTGAGATAGGCAATGTTGATGTTGCATCACTACGTTTTGGGCCCTTGCCTGTTGCGGGTACTTGGGCCTCCCACACAAGTGAGGCCCCATTTTTACCGGGAGACCCTGGGGAACGCTGGGAGGTGGGAAATTTGAGTGAGCCCGGTGATGCCACAACTTTCCCGCACAAAAAAGTGTGAAAAAAGTGTTTTTTCCAGCTAAAATTGAGGTTTGCAGGGGATTCTGGGTAAGGAAACGTTGGGGGATCCACGCAAGCCATACCTCCCTGGAAGCCCCTGGGTGTCTAGTTTTCAGAAATGTATGGGTTTGGTAGGTTTCCCGAGATGGCCGCCGTGCACCGGGCCAAAAACCCAAGTGACCCCCTTTGCAAAACCAGGTGGTTTTGGGATAGGCAATTTTGATGTCACCACACTATGTTTTGGGCCCTTGCCTGTCACGGGTACTTGGGCCACCCACACAAGTGAGGAACCATTTTTATCGGGAGACCCAGGGGAACGCTGGGAGGCGGGAAATTTGAGTGAGCCCGGTGATGCCACAACTTTCCCACACAAAAAAGTGTGAAAAAAAGTGATTTGTTTCAGCTAAAATTGAGGTTTGCAGGGGATTCTGGGTAAGGAAACGTTGGGGATCCATGCAAGCCATACCTCCCTGGAAGCCCCCGGGTGTCTAGTTTTCAAAAATGTATGGGTTTGGTAGGTTTCCCTAGATGGCCGCCGTGCACCGGGCCAAAAACCCAAGAGACCCCCCTTGCAAAACCAGGTGGTTTTGAGATAGGCGATGTTGATGTCGCATCACTACGTTTTGGGCCCTTGCCTGTCACGGGTACTTGGGCCTCCCACACAAGTGAGGCACCATTTTTACCGGGAGACCCAGGGGAACGCTGGGAGGTGGGAAATTCGAGTGAGCCCAGTGATGCCACAACTTTTCACACAAAAATGTGTGAAAAAAGTGATTTTTTCAGCTAAAATTGAGGTTTGCAGGGGATTCTGGGTAAGGAAACGTTAGGGGATCCACACAAGCCATACCTCCCTGGAAGCCCCCGGGTGTCTAGTTTTCAGAAATGTATGGGTTTGGTAGGTTTCCCTAGATAGCCGCCATGCACCGGGCCAAAAACCCAAGAGACCCCCCTTGCAAAACCAGGTGGTTTTGAGATAGGCAATGTTGATGTCGCATCACTACGTTTAGGGCCCTTGCCTGTCGCGGGTACTTGGGCCTCCCACACCCGTGAGGCACCATTTTTACCGGGAGACCCAGGGGAACGCTGGGAGGTGGGAAATTTGAGTGAGCCCGGTGATGCCACAACTTTCCCACACAAAAAAGTGTGAAAAAAGTGTTTTTTTCAGCTAAAATTGAGGTTTGCAGGGGATTCTGGGTAAGGAAACGTTGGGGGATCCATGCAAGCCATACCTCCCTGGAAGCCCCTGGGTGTCTAGTTTTCAGAAATGTATGGTTTTGGTAGGTTTCCCTAGATGGCCGCCATGCACCGGGCCAAAAACCCAAGTGACCCCCCTTGCAAAACCACGTGGTTTTGAGATAGGCAATTTTGATGTCACCACACTACGTTTTGGACCCTTGCCTGTCACGGGTACTTGGGACTCCCACACAAGTGAGGCACCATTTTTACCGGGAGACCCAGGGGAACGCTGGGAGGTGGGAAATTCGAGTGAGCCCGGTGATGCCACAACTTTCCCACACAAAAAAGTGTGAAAAAAGTGATTTTTTCAGCTAAAATTGAGGTTTGCAGGGGATTCTGGGTAAGGAAATGTTGGGGGATCCACGCAAGCCATACCTCCCTGGAAGCCCCCGGGTGTCTAGTTTTCATAAATGTATGGGTTTGGTAGGTTTCCCTAGATGGCCACCGTGCACCGGGCCTCAAACCCAAGAGACCCCCCTTGCAAAACCAGGTGGTTTTGAGATAGGCAATGTTGATGTTGCATCACTACGTTTTGGGCCCTTGCCTGTTGCGGGTACTTGGGCCTCCCACACAAGTGAGGCACCATTTTTACCGGGAGACCCAGGGGAATGCTGGGAGGTGGGAAATTTGAGTGAGCCCGGTGATGCCACAACTTTTCACACAAAAATGTGTGAAAAAAGTGATTTTTTCAGCTAAAATTGAGGTTTGCAGGGGATTCTGGGTAAGGAAACGTTAGGGGATCCACGCAAGCCATAGCTCCCTGGAAGCCCCCGGGTGTCTAGTTTTCAGAAATGTATGGGTTTGGTAGGTTTCCCTAGATAGCCGCCGAGCACCAGGCCAAAAACCCAAGAGACCCCCCTTGCAAAACCAGGTGGTTTTGAGATAGGCAATGTTGATGTCGCATCACTACGTTTAGGGCCCTTGCCTGTCGCGGGTACTTGGGCCTCCCACACCCGTGAGGCACCATTTTTACCGGGAGACCCAGGGGAACGCTGGGAGGTGGGAAATTTGAGTGAGCCCGGTGATGCCACAACTTTCCCACACAAAAAAGTGTGAAAAAAGTGTTTTTTTCAGCTAAAATTGAGGTTTGCAGGGGATTCTGGGTAAGGAAACGTTGGGGGATCCATGCAAGCCATATCTCCCTGGAAGACCCCGGGTGTCTTGTTTTCAGAAATGTATGGTTTTGGTAGGTTTCCCTAGATGGCCGCCATGCACCGGGCCAAAAACCCAAGTGACCCCCCTTGCAAAACCACGTGGTTTTGAGATAGGCAATTTTGATGTCACCACACTACGTTTTGGGCCCTTGCCTGTCGCGGGTACTTGGGCCTCCCACACAAGTGAGGCACCATTTTTACCGGAAGACCCAGGGGAACGCTGGGAGGTGGGAAATTTGAGTGAGCCCGGTGATGCCACAACTTTCCCACACAAAAAATTGTGAAAAAATTGATTTTTACAGCTAAAGTTGAGGTTTGCAGGGGATTCTGGGTAAGGAAACGTTGGGGGATCCACGCAAGCCATACCTCCCTGGACGTCCCTGGGTGTCTAGTTTTCAGAAATGTATGGGTTTGGTAGGTTTCCCTAGATGGCCGCCGTGCACCGGGCCAAAAACCCAAGAGACCCCCCTTGCAAAACCAGGTGGTTTTGAGATAGGCAACGTTGATGTCGCATCACTACGTTTTGGGCCCTTGCCTGTCGCGGGTACTTGGGCCTCCCACACAAGTGAGGTACCATTTTTACCGGGAGACCCAGGGGAATGCTGGGAGGTGGGAAATTTGTGTGAGCCCGTTGATGCCACAACTTTCCCACACAAAAAAATGTGAAAAAAGTGATTTTGTCAGGTAAAATTGAGGTTTGCAGGGGATTCTGGGTAAGGAAACGTTGGGGGATCCACGCAAGCCATACCTCCCTGGAAGCCACCGGGTGTCTAGTTTTCAGAAATGTATAGGTTTGGTAGGTTTCCCTAGATGGCCGCCGTGCACCGGGCCAAAAACCCAAGAGACCCCCCTTGCAAAATCAGGTGGTTTTGAGATAGGCAATGTTGATGTCGCATCACTACGTTTTGGGCCCTTGCCTGTCACGGGTACTTGGGCCTCCCACACAAGTGAGGCACCATTTTTCCTGGGAGACCCAGGGGAACACTGGGAGGTGGGAAATTTGAGTGACCCCGGGGATGCCACAACTTTCCCACACAAAAAAGTGTGAAAAAAGTGAATTTTTCAGCTAAAATTGAGGTTTGCAGGGGATTCTGGGTAAGGAAACGTTGGGGATCCACACAAGCCATACCTCCCTGGAAGCCCCCGGGTGTCTAGTTTTCAGAAATGTATGGGTTTGGTAGGTTTCGCTAGATGGCCGCCGTGCACCGGGCCAAAAACCCAAGAGATCCCCCTTGCAAAACCAGGTGGTTTTGAGATAGGCAATGTTGATGTCGCATCACTACGTTTTAGGCCCTTGCCTGTTGCGGGTACTTGGGCCTCCCACACAAGTGAGGCACCATTTTTACCGGGAGACCCAGGGGAATGCTGGGAGGTGGGAAATTTGAGTGAGCCCGGTGATGCCACAACTTTTCACACAAAAATGTGTGAAAAAAAGTGATATTTTCAGCTAAAATTGAGGTTTGCAGGGGATTCTGGGTAAGGAAACTTTACGGGATCCATGCAAGCCATACCTCCATGGAAGCCCCCGGTGTCTAGTTTTCAGAAATGTATGGGTTTGGTAGGTTTCCCTAGATAGCCGCCGTGCACCGGGCCAAAAACCCAAGAGACCCCCCTTGCAAAACCAGGTGGTTTTGAGATAGGCAATGTTGATGTCGCATCACTACGTTTAGGGCCCTTGCCTGTCGCGGGTACTTGGGCCTCCCACACAAGTGAGGCACCATTTTTACCGGGAGACCCAGGGGAACGCTGGGAGGTGGGAAATTTGAGTGAGCCCGGTGATGCCACAACTTTCCCACACAAAAAAGTGTGAAAAAAGTGATTTTTTCAGCTAAAATTGAGGTTTGCAGGGGATTCTGGGTAAGGAAACGTTGGGGGATCCATGCAAGCCATACCTCCCTGGAAGCCCCCGGGTATCTAGTTTTCAGAAATGTATGGTTTTGGTAGGTTTCCCTAGATGGCCGCCATGCACCGGGCCAAAAACCCATGTGACCCCCCTTGCAAAACCACGTGGTTTTGAGATAGGCAATTTTGATGTCACCACACTACGTTTTCGGCCCTTGCCTGTCGCGGTCACTTGGGCCTCCCACACAAGTGAGGCACCATTTTTACCGGAAGACCCAGGGGAACGCTGGGAGGTGGGAAATTAGAGTGAGCCCGGTGATGCCACAACTTTCCCACACAAAAAAGTGTGAAAAAATTGATTTTACAGCTAAAGTTGAGGTTTGCAGGGGATTCTGGGTAAGGAAACGTTGGGGGATCCATGCAAGCCATACCTCCCTGGACGTCCCCGGGTGTCTAGTTTTCAGAAATGTATGGGTTTGGTAGGTTTCCCTAGATGGCCGCCGTGCACCGGGCCAAAAACCCAAGAGACCCCCCTTGCAAAACCAGGTGGTTTTGAGATAGGCAACGTTGATGTCGCATCACTACGTTTTGGGCCCTTGCCTGTCGCGGGTACTTGGGCCTACCACACAAGTGAGGCACCATTTTTACCGGGAGACCCAGGGGAATGCTGGGAGGTGGGAAATTTGTGTGAGCCCGGTGATGCCACAACTTTCCCACACAAAAAAGTGTGAAAAAAGTGTTTTTTCCATCTAAAATTGAGGATTGCAGGGGATTCTGGGTAAGGAAACGTTGGGGGATCCACGCAAGCCATATCTCCCTGGAAGCCCCTGGGTGTCTAGTTTTCAGAAATATATGGGTTTGGTAGGTTTCCCTAGATGGCCGCCGTGCACCGGGCCAAAAACCAAAGTGACCCCCTTGCAAAACCAGGTGGTTTTGAGATAGGCAATTTTGATGTCACCACACTACGTTTTGGGCCCTTGCCTGTCGCGGGTACTTGGGCCTCCCACACAAGTGAGGCACCATTTTTACCGGAAGACCCAGGGGAACGCTGGGAGGTGGGAAATTTGAGTGAGCCCGGTGATGCCACAACTTTCCCACACAAAAAATTGTGAAAAAATTGGTTTTTACAGCTAAAGTTGAGGTTTGCAGGGGATTCTGGGTAAGGAAACGTTGGGGGATCCACGCAAGCCATACCTCCCTGGACGTCCCCGGGTGTCTAGTTTTCAGAAATGTATGGGTTTGGTAGGTTTCCCTAGATGGCCGCCGTGCACCGGGCCAAAAACCCAAGAGACCCCCCTTGCAAAACCAGGTGGTTTTGAGATAGGCAACGTTGATGTCGCATCACTACGTTTTGGGCCCTTGCCTGTCGCGGGTACTTGGGCCTCCCACACAAGTGAGGTACCATTTTTACCGGGAGACCCAGGGGAATGCTGGGAGATGGGAAATTTGTGTGAGCCCGTTGATGCCACAACTTTCCCACACAAAAAAATGTGAAAAAAGTGATTTTGTCAGGTAAAATTGAGGTTTGCAGGGGATTCTGGGTAAGGAAACGTTGGGGGATCCACGCAAGCCATACCTCCCTGGAAGCCACCGGGTGTCTAGTTTTCAGAAATGTATAGGTTTGGTAGGTTTCCCTAGATGGCCGCCGTGCACCGGGCCAAAAACCCAAGAGACCCCCCTTGCAAAATCAGGTGGTTTTGAGATAGGCAATGTTGATGTCGCATCACTACGTTTTGGGCCCTTGCCTGTCACGGGTACTTGGGCCTCCCACACAAGTGAGGCACCATTTTTCCTGGGAGACCCAGGGGAACACTGGGAGGTGGGAAATTTGAGTGACCCCGGGGATGCCACAACTTTCCCACACAAAAAAGTGTGAAAAAAGTGAATTTTTCAGCTAAAATTGAGGTTTGCAGGGGATTCTGGGTAAGGAAACGTTGGGGATCCACACAAGCCATACCTCCCTGGAAGCCCCCGGGTGTCTAGTTTTCAGAAATGTATGGGTTTGGTAGGTTTCGCTAGATGGCCGCCGTGCACCGGGCCAAAAACCCAAGAGATCCCCCTTGCAAAACCAGGTGGTTTTGAGATAGGCAATGTTGATGTCGCATCACTACGTTTTAGGCCCTTGCCTGTTGCGGGTACTTGGGCCTCCCACACAAGTGAGGCACCATTTTTACCGGGAGACCCAGGGGAATGCTGGGAGGTGGGAAATTTGAGTGAGCCCGGTGATGCCACAACTTTTCACACAAAAATGTGTGAAAAAAGTGATATTTTCAGCTAAAATTGAGGTTTGCAGGGGATTCTGGGTAAGGAAACTTTACGGGATGCATGCAAGCCATACCTCCATGGAAGCCCCCGGTGTCTAGTTTTCAGAAATGTATGGGTTTGGTAGGTTTCCCTAGATAGCCGCCGTGCACCGGGCCAAAAACCCAAGAGACCCCCCTTGCAAAACCAGGTGGTTTTGAGATAGGCAATGTTGATGTCGCATCACTACGTTTAGGGCCCTTGCCTGTCGCGGGTACTTGGGCCTCCCACACAAGTGAGGCACCATTTTTACCGGGAGACCCAGGGGAACGCTGGGAGGTGGGAAATTTGAGTGAGCCCGGTGATGCCACAACTTTCCCACACAAAAAAGTGTGAAAAAAGTGTTTTTTTCAGCTAAAATTGAGGTTTGCAGGGGATTCTGGGTAAGGAAACGTTGGGGGATCCATGCAAGCCATACCTCCCTGGAAGCCCCCGGGTATCTAGTTTTCAGAAATGTATGGTTTTGGTAGGTTTCCCTAGATGGCCGCCATGCACCGGGCCAAAAGCCCATGTGACCCCCCTTGCAAAACCACGTGGTTTTGAGATAGGCAATTTTGATGTCACCACACTACGTTTTCGGCCCTTGCCTCTCGCGGGTACTTGGGCCTCCCACACAAGTGAGGCACCATTTTTACCGGAAGACCCAGGGGAACGCTGGGAGGTGGGAAATTAGAGTGAGCCCGGTGATGCCACAACTTTCCCACACAAAAAAGTGTGAAAAAATTGATTTTACAGCTAAAGTTGAGGTTTGCAGGGGATTCTGGGTAAGGAAACGTTGGGGGATCCACGCAAGCCATACCTCCCTGGACGTCCCCGGGTGTCTAGTTTTCAGAAATGTATGGGTTTGGTAGGTTTCCCTAGATGGCCGCCGTGCACCGGGCCAAAAACCCAAGAGACCCCCCTTGCAAAACCAGGTGGTTTTGAGATAGGCAACGTTGATGTCGCATCACTACGTTTTGGGCCCTTGCCTGTCGCGGGTACTTGGGCCTACCACACAAGTGAGGCACCATTTTTACCGGGAGACCCAGGGGAATGCTGGGAGGTGGGAAATTTGTGTGAGCCCGGTGATGCCACAACTTTCCCACACAAAACAGTGTGAAAAAAGTGTTTTTTCCATCTAAAATTGAGGATTGCAGGGGATTCTGGGTAAGGAAACGTTGGGGGATCCACGCAAGCCATATCTCCCTGGAAGCCCCTGGGTGTCTAGTTTTCAGAAATATATGGGTTTGGTAGGTTTCCCTAGATGGCCGCCGTGCACCGGGCCAAAAACCAAAGTGACCCCCTTGCAAAACCAGGTGGTTTTGAGATAGGCAATTTTGATGTCACCACACTACGTTTTGGGCCCTTGCCTGTCGCGGGTACTTGGGCCTCCCACACAAGTGAGGCACCATTTTTACCAGGAGACCCAGGGGAATGCTGGGAGGTGGGAAATTTGAGTGAGCCCGGTGATGCCACAACTTTCCCACACAAAAAAGTGAGAAAAAATTGATTTTTTCAGCTAAAATTGAGGTTTGCAGGGGATTCTGGGTAAGGAAACGTTGGGGGATCCATGCAAGCCATACCTCCCTGGAAGCCCCCGGGTGTCTAGTTTTCAGAAATGTATGGGTTTGGTAGGTTTCCCTAGATGGCTGCCGTGCACCGGGCCAAAAACCCAAGAGACCCCCCTTGCAAAACCAGGTGGTTTTGAGATAGGCAATGTTGATGTCGCATCACTACGTTTTGGGCCCTTGCCTGTCGCGGGTACTTGGGTCTCCCGCACAAGTGAGGCACCATTTTTACCGGGAGACCCAGGGGAACGCTGGGAGGTGGGAAATTTGAGTGAGCCCGGTGATGCCACAACTTTCCCACACAAAAAAGTGTGAAAAAAGTGATTTTTTCAGCTACAATTGAGGTTTGCAGGAGATTCTGGGTAAGGAAACGTTGGGGGATCGACGCAAGCCATACCTCCCTGGAAGCCCCCGGGTGTCTAGTTTTCAGAAATGTATGGGTTTGGTAGGTTTCCCTAGATGGCCACCGTGCACCGGGCCAAAAACCCAAGAGACCCCCCTTGCAAAACCAGGTGGTTTTGAGATAGGCAAAGTTGATGTTGCATCACTACGTTTTGGGTCCTTGCCTGTTGCGGGTACTTGGGCCTCCCACACAAGTGAGGCACCATTTTTACCGGGAGACCCTGGGGAACACTGGGAGGTGGGAAATTTGAGTGAGCCCGGTGATGCCACAACTTTCCCACACAAAAATGTGTGAAAAAAGTGATTTTTTCAGCTAAAATTGAGGTTTGCAGGGGATTCTGGGTAAGGAAACGTTGGGGGATCCATGCAAGCCATACCTCCCTGGAAGCCCCCGGGTGTGTAGTTTTCAGAAATGTATGGGTTTGGTAGGTTTCCCTAGATGGCCGCTGTGCACCGGGCCAAAAACCCAAGAGATCCCCCTTGCAAAACCAGGTGGTTTTGAGATAGGCAATGTTGATGTCGCATCACTACGTTTTAGGCCCTTGCCTGTCGCGGGTACTTCGGCCTCCCACACAAGTGAGGCACCATTTTTACCGGGAGACCCAGGGGAACGCTGGGAGGTGGGAAATTTGAGTGAGCCCGGTGATGCCACAACTTTCCCGCACAAAAAAGTGTGAAAAAAGTGTTTTTTCCAGCTAAAATGGAGGTTTGCAGGGGATTCTGGGTAAGGAAACGTTGGGGGATCCACGCAAACCATACCTCCCTGGAAGCCCCTGGGTGTCTAGTTTTCAGAAATGTATGGATTTGGTAGGTTTCCCTAGATGGCCGCCGTGCACCGGGCCAAAAACCCAAGTGACCCCCCTTGCAAAACCAGGTGGTTTTGAGATGGGCAATTTTGATGTCACCACACTACGTTTTGGGCCCTTGCCTGTCACGGGTACTTGGGCCACGCACACAAGTGAGAAATAATTTTTATCGGGAGACCCAGGGGAACGCTGGGAGGCGGGAAATTTGAGTGAGCCTGGTGATGCCACAACTTTCCCACACAAAAAAGTGTGAAAAAAAGTGATTTTTTTCAGCTAAAATTGAGGTTTGCAGGGGATTCTGGGTAAGGAAACGTTGGGGGATCCATGCAAGCCATACCTCCCTGGAAGCCCCCGGGTGTCTAGTTTTCAGAAATGTATGGGTTTCTTAGGTTTCCCTAGATGGCCGCCGTGCACCGGGCCAAAAACCCAAGAGACCCCCCTTGCAAAACCAGGTGGTTTTGAGATAGGCAACGTTGATGTCGCATCACTACGTTTTGGGCCCTTGCCTGTCGCGGGTACTTGGGCCTCCCACACAAGTGAGGCACCATTTTTACCGGGAGACCCAGGGGAATGCTGGGAGGTGGGAAATTTGTGTGAGCCCGTTGATGCCACAACTTTCCCACACAAACAAGAGTGAAAAAAGTGATTTTGTCAGGTAAAATTGAGGTTTGCAGGGGATTCTGGGTAAGGAAACGTTGGGGGATCCACGCAAGCCATACCTCCCTGGAAGCCCCCGGGTGTCTAGTTTTCAGAAATGTATAGGTTTGGTAGGTTTCCCTAGATGGCCGCCGTGCACCGGCCCAAAAACCCAAGAGACCCCCCTTGCAAAACCAGGTGGTTTTGAGATAGTCAACGTTGATGTCGCATCACTATGTTTTGGGCCCTTGCCTGTCGCGGGTACTTGGGCCTCCCACACAAGTGAGGCACCATTTTTACCAGGAGACCCAGGGGAATGCTGGGAGGTGGGAAATTTGAGTGAGCCCGGTGATGCCACAACTTTCCCACACAAAAAAGTGTGAAAAAATTGATTTTTTCAGCTAAAATTGAGGTTTGCAGGGGATTCTGGGTAAGGAAACGTTGGGGGATCCATGCAAGCCATACCTCCCTGGAAGCCCCCGGGTGTCTAGTTTTCAGAAATGTATGGGTTTGGTAGGTTTCCCTAGATGGCTGCCGTGCACCGGGCCAAAAACCCAAGAGACCCCCCTTGCAAAACCAGGTGGTTTGAGATAGGCAATGTTGATGTCGCATCACTACGTTTTGGGCCCTTGCCTGTCGCGGGTACTTGGGTCTCCCGCACAAGTGAGGCACCATTTTTACCGGGAGACCCAGGGGAACGCTGGGAGGTGGGAAATTTGAGTGAGCCCGGTGATGCCACAACTTTCCCACACAAAAAAGTGTGAAAAAAGTGATTTTTTCAGCTACAATTGAGGTTTGCAGGAGATTCTGGGTAAGGAAACGTTGGGGGATCGACGCAAGCCATACCTCCCTGGAAGCCCCCGGGTGTCTAGTTTTCAGAAATGTATGGGTTTGGTAGGTTTCCCTAGATGGCCACCGTGCACCGGGCCAAAAACCCAAGAGACCCCCCTTGCAAAACCAGGTGGTTTTGAGATAGGCAAAGTTGATGTTGCATCACTACGTTTTGGGTCCTTGCCTGTTGCGGGTACTTGGGCCTCCCACACAAGTGAGGCACCATTTTTACCGGGAGACCCTGGGGAACACTGGGAGGTGGGAAATTTGAGTGAGCCCGGTGATGCCACAACTTTCCCACACAAAAATGTGTGAAAAAAGTGATTTTTTCAGCTAAAATTGAGGTTTGCAGGGGATTCTGGGTAAGGAAACGTTGGGGGATCCACAAAAGCCATACCTCCCTGGAAGCCCCCGGGTGTCTAGTTTTCAGAAATGTATGGGTTTGGTAGGTTTCCCTAGATGGCCGCCGTGCACCGGGCCAAAAACCCAAGAGACCCCCCTTGCAAAACCAGGTGGTTTTGAGATAGGCAATGTTGATGTCGCATCACTTCGTTTTGGGCCCTTGCCTGTCGCGGGTACTTGGGCCTCCCACACAAGTGAGGCACCATTTTTTCCGGGAGACCCAGGGGAACGCTGGGAGGTGGGAAATTTGAGTGAGCCCAGTGATGCCACAACTTTCCCACACAAAAAAGTGTGAAAAAAGTGAATTTTTCAGCTAAAATTGAGGTTTGCAGGGGATTCTGGTTAAGGAAACGTTGGGGGATCCATGCAAGCCATACCTCCCTGGAAGCCCCCGGGTGTGTAGTTTTCAGAAATGTATGGGTTTGGTAGGTTTCCCTAGATGGCCGCTGTGCACCGGGCCAAAAACCCAAGAGATCCCCCTTGCAAAACCAGGTGGTTTTGAGATAGGCAATGTTGATGTCGCATCACTACGTTTTAGGCCCTTGCCTGTCGCGGGTACTTCGGCCTCCCACACAAGTGAGGCACCATTTTTACCGGGAGACCCAGGGGAACGCTGGGAGGTGGGAAATTTGAGTGAGCCCGGTGATGCCACAACTTTCCCGCACAAAAAAGTGTGAAAAAAGTGTTTTTTCCAGCTAAAATTGAGGTTTGCAGGGGATTCTGGGTAAGGAAACGTTGGGGGATCCACGCAAACCATACCTCCCTGGAAGCCCCTGGGTGTCTAGTTTTCAGAAATGTATGGATTTGGTAGGTTTCCCTAGATGGCCGCCGTGCACCGGGCCAAAAACCCAAGTGACCCCCCTTGCAAAACCAGGTGGTTTTGAGATGGGCAATTTTGATGTCACCACACTACGTTTTGGGCCCTTGCCTGTCACGGGTACTTGGGCCACGCACACAAGTGAGAAATCATTTTTATCGGGAGACCCAGGGGAACGCTGGGAGGCGGGAAATTTGAGTGAGCCTGGTGATGCCACAACTTTCCCACACAAAAAAGTGTGAAAAAAAGTGATTTTTTTCAGCTAAAATTGAGGTTTGCAGGGGATTCTGGGTAAGGAAACGTTGGGGGATCCATGCAAGCCATACCTCCCTGGAAGCCCCCGGGTGTCTAGTTTTCAGAAATGTATGGGTTTGGTAGGTTTCCCTAGATGGCCGCCGTGCACCGGGCCAAAAACCCAAGTGACCCCCCTTGCAAAACCAGGTGGTTTTGAGATAGGCAACGTTGATGTCGCATCACTACGTTTTGGGCCCTTGCCTGTCGCGGGTACTTGGGCCTCCCACACAAGTGAGGCACCATTTTTACCGGGAGACCCAGGGGAATGCTGGGAGGTGGGAAATTTGTGTGAGCCCGTTGATGCCACAACTTTCCCACACAAACAAGAGTGAAAAAAGTGATTTTGTCAGGTAAAATTGAGGTTTGCAGGGGATTCTGGGTAAGGAAACGTTGGGGGATCCACGCAAGCCATACCTCCCTGGAAGCCCCCGGGTGTCTAGTTTTCAGAAATGTATAGGTTTGGTAGGTTTCCCTAGATGGCCGCCGTGCACCGGCCCAAAAACCCAAGAGACCCCCCTTGCAAAACCAGGTGGTTTTGAGATAGTCAACGTTGATGTCGCATCACTATGTTTTGGGCCCTTGCCTGTCGCGGGTACTTGGGCCTCCCACACAAGTGAGGCACCATTTTTCCCGGGAGACCCAGGGGAACACTGGGAGGTGGGAAATTTGAGTGAGCCCGGTGATGCCACAACTTTCCCACACAAAAAAGTGTGAAACAAGTGAATTTTTCAGCTAAAATTGAGGTTTGCAGGGGATTCTGGGTAAGGAAACGTTGGGGATCCACACAAGCCATACCTCCCTGGAAGCCCCCGGGTGTCTAGTTTTCAGAAATGTATGGGTTTGGTAGGTTTCCCTAGATGGCCGCCGTGCCCTGGGCCAAAAACCCAAGAGATCCCCCTTGCAAAACCAGGTGGTTTTGAGATAGGCAATGTTGATGTCGCATCACTACGTTTTAGGCCCTTGCCTGTTGCGGGTACTTGGGCCTCCCACACAAGTGAGGCACAATTTTTACCGGGAGACCCAGGGGAATGCTGGGAGGTGGGAAATTTGAGTGAGCCCGGTGATGCCACAACTTTTCACACAAAAATGTGCGAAAAAAGTGATTTTTTCAGCTAAAATTGAGGTTTGCAGGGGATTCTGGGTAAGGAAACGTTACGGGATCCACGCAAGCCATACCTCCCTGGAAGCCTCCGGGTGTCTAGTTTTCAGAAATGTATGGGTTTGGTAGGTTTCCCTAGATAGCCGCCGTGCACCGGGCCAAAAACCCAAGAGACCCCCCTTGCAAAACCAGGTGGTTTTGAGATAGGCAATGTTGATGTCGCATCACTACGTTTTGGGCCCTTGCCTGTCGCGGGTACTTGGGCCTCCCACACAAGTGAGGCACCATTTTTCCCGGGAGACCCAGGGGAACACTGGGAGGTGGGAAATTTGAGTGAGCCCGGTGATGCCACAACTTTCCCACACAAAAAAGTGTGAAAAAAGTGAATTTTTCAGCTAAAATTGAGGTTTGCAGGGGATTCTGGGTAAGGAAACGTTGGGGGATCCACACAAGCCATACCTCCCTGGAAGCCCCAGTGTGTCTAGTTTTCAGAAATGTATGGGTTTGGTAGGTTTCCCTAGATGGCCGCGGTGCACCGGGCCAAAAACCCAAGAGATCCCCCTTGCAAAACCAGGTGGTTTTGAGATAGTCAATGTTGATGTCGCATCACTACGTTTTGGGCCCTTGCCTGTCGCGGGTACTTGGGCCTCCCACCCAAGTGAGGCACCATTTTTACCGGGAGACCCAGGGGAACGCTGGGAGGTGGGAAATTTGAGAGAGCCCGGTGATGCCACAACTTTCCCACAAAAAAAAGTGTGAAAAAAGTGATTTTGTCAGCTAAAATTGAGGTTTACAGGGGATTCTGGGTAAGGAAACTTTGGGGGATCCACGCAAGCCATACCTCCCTGGAATCCCCCGGGTGTCTAGTTTTCATAAATGTATGGGTTTGGTAGGTTTCCCTAGATGGCCACCGTGCACCGGGCCAACAACCCAAGAGACCCCCCTTGCAAAACCAAGTGGTTTTGAGATAGGCAATGTTGATGTCGCATCACTACGTTTTGGGCCCTTACCTGTCGCGGGTACTTGGGCCTCCCACACAAGTGAGGCACCATTTTTACTAGGAGACCCAGGGGAACGCTGGGAGGTGGGAAATTTGAGTGAGCCCGGTGATGCCACAACTTTCCCACACAAAAAAGTGTGAAAAAAGTGTTTTTTCCATCTAAAATTGAGGATTGCAGGGGATTCTGGGTAAGGAAACGTTGGGGGATCCACGCAAGCCATATCTCCCTGGAAGCCCCTGGGTGTCTAGTTTTCAGAAATATATGGGTTTGGTAGGTTTCCCTAGATGGCCGCCGTGCACCGGGCCAAAAACCAAAGTGACCCCCTTGCAAAACCAGGTGGTTTTGAGATAGGCAATGTTGATGTTGCATCACTACGTTTTGGGCCCTTGCCTGTCGCGGGTACTTGGGCCTCCCACACAAGTGAGGCACCATTTTTACCGGGAGACCCAGGGGAACACTTCGAGGTGGGAAATTTGAGTGAGCCCGGTGATGCCACAACTTTCCCACACAAAAAAGTGTGAAAAAAGTGTTTTTTCCATCTAAAATTGAGGATTGCAGGGGATTCTGGGTAAGGAAACGTTGGGGGATCCACGCAAGCCATATCTCCCTGGAAGCCCCTGGGTGTCTAGTTTTCAGAAATATATGGGTTTGGTAGGTTTCCCTAGATGGCCGCCGTGCACCGGGCCAAAAACCAAAGTGACCCCCTTGCAAAACCAGGTGGTTTTGAGATAGGCAATTTTGATGTCACCACACTACGTTTTGGGCCCTTGCCTGTCGCGGGTACTTGGGCCTCCCACACAAGTGAGGCACCATTTTTACCGGAAGACCCAGGGGAACGCTGGGAGGTGGGAAATTTGAGTGAGCCCGGTGATGCCACAACTTTCCCACACAAAAAATTGTGAAAAAATTGATTTTTACAGCTAAAGTTGAGGTTTGCAGGGGATTCTGGGTAAGGAAACGTTGGGGGATCCACGCAAGCCATACCTCCCTGGACGTCCCCGGGTGTCTAGTTTTCAGAAATGTATGGGTTTGGTAGGTTTCCCTAGATGGCCGCCGTGCACCGGGCCAAAAACCCAAGAGACCCCCCTTGCAAAACCAGGTGGTTTTGAGATAGGCAACGTTGATGTTGCATCACTACGTTTTGGGCCCTTGCCTGTCGCGGGTACTTGGGCCTCCCACACAAGTGAGGTACCATTTTTACCGGGAGACCCAGGGGAATGCTGGGAGATGGGAAATTTGTGTGAGCCCGTTGATGCCACAACTTTCCCACACAAAAAAATGTGAAAAAAGTGATTTTGTCAGGTAAAATTGAGGTTTGCAGGGGATTCTGGGTAAGGAAACGTTGGGGGATCCACGCAAGCCATACCTCCCTGGAAGCCACCGGGTGTCTAGTTTTCAGAAATGTATAGGTTTGGTAGGTTTCCCTAGATGGCCGCCGTGCACCGGGCCAAAAACCCAAGAGACCCCCCTTGCAAAATCAGGTGGTTTTGAGATAGGCAATGTTGATGTCGCATCACTACGTTTTGGGCCCTTGCCTGTCACGGGTACTTGGGCCTCCCACACAAGTGAGGCACCATTTTTCCTGGGAGACCCAGGGGAACACTGGGAGGTGGGAAATTTGAGTGACCCCGGGGATGCCACAACTTTCCCACACAAAAAAGTGTGAAAAAAGTGAATTTTTCAGCTAAAATTGAGGTTTGCAGGGGATTCTGGGTAAGGAAACGTTGGGGATCCACACAAGCCATACCTCCCTGGAAGCCCCCGGGTGTCTAGTTTTCAGAAATGTATGGGTTTGGTAGGTTTCGCTAGATGGCCGCCGTGCACCGGGCCAAAAACCCAAGAGATCCCCCTTGCAAAACCAGGTGGTTTTGAGATAGGCAATGTTGATGTCGCATCACTACGTTTTAGGCCCTTGCCTGTTGCGGGTACTTGGGCCTCCCACACAAGTGAGGCACCATTTTTACCGGGAGACCCAGGGGAATGCTGGGAGGTGGGAAATTTGAGTGAGCCCGGTGATGCCACAACTTTTCACACAAAAATGTGTGAAAAAAGTGATATTTTCAGCTAAAATTGAGGTTTGCAGGGGATTCTGGGTAAGGAAACTTTACGGGATCCATGCAAGCCATACCTCCATGGAAGCCCCCGGTGTCTAGTTTTCAGAAATGTATGGGTTTGGTAGGTTTCCCTAGATAGCCGCCGTGCACCGGGCCAAAAACCCAAGAGACCCCCCTTGCAAAACCAGGTGGTTTTGAGATAGGCAATGTTGATGTCGCATCACTACGTTTAGGGCCCTTGCCTGTCGCGGGTACTTGGGCCTCCCACACAAGTGAGGCACCATTTTTACCGGGAGACCCAGGGGAACGCTGGGAGGTGGGAAATTTGAGTGAGCCCGGTGATGCCACAACTTTCCCACACAAAAAAGTGTGAAAAAAGTGTTTTTTTCAGCTAAAATTGAGGTTTGCAGGGGATTCTGGGTAAGGAAACGTTGGGGGATCCATGCAAGCCATACCTCCCTGGAAGCCCCCGGGTATCTAGTTTTCAGAAATGTATGGTTTTGGTAGGTTTCCCTAGATGGCCGCCATGCACCGGGCCAAAAACCCATGTGACCCCCCTTGCAAAACCACGTGGTTTTGAGATAGGCAATTTTGATGTCACCACACTACGTTTTCGGCCCTTGCCTCTCGCGGGTACTTGGGCCTCCCACACAAGTGAGGCACCATTTTTACCGGAAGACCCAGGGGAACGCTGGGAGGTGGGAAATTAGAGTGAGCCCGGTGATGCCACAACTTTCCCACACAAAAAAGTGTGAAAAAATTGATTTTACAGCTAAAGTTGAGGTTTGCAGGGGATTCTGGGTAAGGAAACGTTGGGGGATCCACGCAAGCCATACCTCCCTGGACGTCCCCGGGTGTCTAGTTTTCAGAAATGTATGGGTTTGGTAGGTTTCCCTAGATGGCCGCCGTGCACCGGGCCAAAAACCCAAGAGACCCCCCTTGCAAAACCAGGTGGTTTTGAGATAGGCAACGTTGATGTCGCATCACTACGTTTTGGGCCCTTGCCTGTCGCGGGTACTTGGGCCTACCACACAAGTGAGGCACCATTTTTACCGGGAGACCCAGGGGAATGCTGGGAGGTGGGAAATTTGTGTGAGCCCGGTGATGCCACAACTTTCCCACACAAAAAAGTGTGAAAAAAGTGTTTTTTCCATCTAAAATTGAGGATTGCAGGGGATTCTGGGTAAGGAAACGTTGGGGGATCCACGCAAGCCATATCTCCCTGGAAGCCCCTGGGTGTCTAGTTTTCAGAAATATATGGGTTTGGTAGGTTTCCCTAGATGGCCGCCGTGCACCGGGCCAAAAACCAAAGTGACCCCCTTGCAAAACCAGGTGGTTTTGAGATAGGCAATTTTGATGTCACCACACTACGTTTTGGGCCCTTGCCTGTCGCGGGTACTTGGGCCTCCCACACAAGTGAGGCACCATTTTTACCAGGAGACCCAGGGGAATGCTGGGAGGTGGGAAATTTGAGTGAGCCCGGTGATGCCACAACTTTCCCACACAAAAAAGTGTGAAAAAATTGATTTTTTCAGCTAAAATTGAGGTTTGCAGGGGATTCTGGGTAAGGAAACGTTGGGGGATCCATGCAAGCCATACCTCCCTGGAAGCCCCCGGGTGTCTAGTTTTCAGAAATGTATGGGTTTGGTAGGTTTCCCTAGATGGCTGCCGTGCACCGGGCCAAAAACCCAAGAGACCCCCCTTGCAAAACCAGGTGGTTTTGAGATAGGCAATGTTGATGTCGCATCACTACGTTTTGGGCCCTTGCCTGTCGCGGGTACTTGGGTCTCCCGCACAAGTGAGGCACCATTTTTACCGGGAGACCCAGGGGAACGCTGGGAGGTGGGAAATTTGAGTGAGCCCGGTGATGCCACAACTTTCCCACACAAAAAAGTGTGAAAAAAGTGATTTTTTCAGCTACAATTGAGGTTTGCAGGAGATTCTGGGTAAGGAAACGTTGGGGGATCGACGCAAGCCATACCTCCCTGGAAGCCCCCGGGTGTCTAGTTTTCAGAAATGTATGGGTTTGGTAGGTTTCCCTAGATGGCCACCGTGCACCGGGCCAAAAACCCAAGAGACCCCCCTTGCAAAACCAGGTGGTTTTGAGATAGGCAAAGTTGATGTTGCATCACTACGTTTTGGGTCCTTGCCTGTTGCGGGTACTTGGGCCTCCCACACAAGTGAGGCACCATTTTTACCGGGAGACCCTGGGGAACACTGGGAGGTGGGAAATTTGAGTGAGCCCGGTGATGCCACAACTTTCCCACACAAAAATGTGTGAAAAAAGTGATTTTTTCAGCTAAAATTGAGGTTTGCAGGGGATTCTGGGTAAGGAAACGTTGGGGGATCCACGAAAGCCATACCTCCCTGGAAGCCCCCGGGTGTCTAGTTTTCAGAAATGTATGGGTTTGGTAGGTTTCCCTAGATGGCCGCCGTGCACCGGGCCAAAAACCCAAGAGACCCCCCTTGCAAAACCAGGTGGTTTTGAGATAGGCAATGTTGATGTCGCATCACTTCGTTTTGGGCCCTTGCCTGTCGCGGGTACTTGGGCCTCCCACACAAGTGAGGCACCATTTTTACCGGGAGACCCAGGGGAACGCTGGGAGGTGGGAAATTTGAGTGAGCCCAGTGATGCCACAACTTTCCCACACAAAAAAGTGTGAAAAAAGTGAATTTTTCAGCTAAAATTGAGGTTTGCAGGGGATTCTGGTTAAGGAAACGTTGGGGGATCCATGCAAGCCATACCTCCCTGGAAGCCCCCGGGTGTGTAGTTTTCAGAAATGTATGGGTTTGGTAGGTTTCCCTAGATGGCCGCTGTGCACCGGGCCAAAAACCCAAGAGATCCCCCTTGCAAAACCAGGTGGTTTTGAGATAGGCAATGTTGATTTCGCATCACTACGTTTTAGGCCCTTGCCTGTCGCGGGTACTTCGGCCTCCCACACAAGTGAGGCACCATTTTTACCGGGAGACCCAGGGGAACGCTGGGAGGTGGGAAATTTGAGTGAGCCCGGTGATGCCACAACTTTCCCGCACAAAAAAGTGTGAAAAAAGTGTTTTTTCCAGCTAAAATTGAGGTTTGCAGGGGATTCTGGGTAAGGAAACGTTGGGGGATCCACGCAAACCATACCTCCCTGGAAGCCCCTGGGTGTCTAGTTTTCAGAAATGTATGGATTTGGTAGGTTTCCCTAGATGGCCGCCGTGCACCGGGCCAAAAACCCAAGTGACCCCCCTTGCAAAACCAGGTGGTTTTGAGATGGGCAATTTTGATGTCACCACACTACGTTTTGGGCCCTTGCCTGTCACGGGTACTTGGGCCACGCACACAAGTGAGAAATCATTTTTATCGGGAGACCCAGGGGAACGCTGGGAGGCGGGAAATTTGAGTGAGCCTGGTGATGCCACAACTTTCCCACACAAAAAAGTGTGAAAAAAAGTGATTTTTTTCAGCTAAAATTGAGGTTTGCAGGGGATTCTGGGTAAGGAAACGTTGGGGGATCCATGCAAGCCATACCTCCCTGGAAGCCCCCGGGTGTCTAGTTTTCAGAAATGTATGGGTTTGGTAGGTTTCCCTAGATGGCCGCCGTGCACCGGGCCAAAAACCCAAGAGACCCCCCTTGCAAAACCAGGTGGTTTTGAGATAGGCAACGTTGATGTCGCATCACTACGTTTTGGGCCCTTGCCTGTCGCGGGTACTTGGGCCTCCCACACAAGTGAGGCACCATTTTTACCGGGAGACCCAGGGGAATGCTGGGAGGTGGGAAATTTGTGTGAGCCCGTTGATGCCACAACTTTCCCACACAAACAAGAGTGAAAAAAGTGATTTTGTCAGGTAAAATTGAGGTTTGCAGGGGATTCTGGGTAAGGAAACGTTGGGGGATCCACGCAAGCCATACCTCCCTGGAAGCCCCCGGGTGTCTAGTTTTCAGAAATGTATAGGTTTGGTAGGTTTCCCTAGATGGCCGCCGTGCACCGGCCCAAAAACCCAAGAGACCCCCCTTGCAAAACCAGGTGGTTTTGAGATAGTCAACGTTGATGTCGCATCACTATGTTTTGGGCCCTTGCCTGTCGCGGGTACTTGGGCCTCCCACACAAGTGAGGCACCATTTTTCCCGGGAGACCCAGGGGAACACTGGGAGGTGGGAAATTTGAGTGAGCCCGGTGATGCCACAACTTTCCCACACAAAAAAGTGTGAAACAAGTGAATTTTTCAGCTAAAATTGAGGTTTGCAGGGGATTCTGGGTAAGGAAACGTTGGGGATCCACACAAGCCATACCTCCCTGGAAGCCCCCGGGTGTCTAGTTTTCAGAAATGTATGGGTTTGGTAGGTTTCCCTAGATGGCCGCCGTGCCCTGGGCCAAAAACCCAAGAGATCCCCCTTGCAAAACCAGGTGGTTTTGAGATAGGCAATGTTGATGTCGCATCACTACGTTTTAGGCCCTTGCCTGTTGCGGGTACTTGGGCCTCCCACACAAGTGAGGCACAATTTTTACCGGGAGACCCAGGGGAATGCTGGGAGGTGGGAAATTTGAGTGAGCCCGGTGATGCCACAACTTTTCACACAAAAATGTGCGAAAAAAGTGATTTTTTCAGCTAAAATTGAGGTTTGCAGGGGATTCTGGGTAAGGAAACGTTGGGGATCCACACAAGCCATACCTCCCTGGAAGCCCCCGGGTGTCTAGTTTTCAGAAATGTATGGGTTTGGTAGGTTTCCCTAGATGGCCGCCGTGCCCTGGGCCAAAAACCCAAGAGATCCCCCTTGCAAAACCAGGTGGTTTTGAGATAGGCAATGTTGATGTCGCATCACTACGTTTTAGGCCCTTGCCTGTTGCGGGTACTTGGGCCTCCCACACAAGTGAGGCACAATTTTTACCGGGAGACCCAGGGGAATGCTGGGAGGTGGGAAATTTGAGTGAGCCCGGTGATGCCACAACTTTTCACACAAAAATGTGCGAAAAAAGTGATTTTTTCAGCTAAAATTGAGGTTTGCAGGGGATTCTGGGTAAGGAAACGTTACGGGATCCACGCAAGCCATACCTCCCTGGAAGCCCCCGGGTGTCTAGTTTTCAGAAATGTATGGGTTTGGTAGGTTTCCCTAGATAGCCGCCGTGCACCGGGCCAAAAACCCAAGAGACCCCCCTTGCAAAACCAGGTGGTTTTGAGATAGGCAATGTTGATGTCGCATCACTACGTTTTGGGCCCTTGCCTGTCGCGGGTACTTGGGCCTCCCACACAAGTGAGGCACCATTTTTCCCGGGAGACCCAGGGGAACACTGGGAGGTGGGAAATTTGAGTGAGCCCGGTGATGCCACAACTTTCCCACACAAAAAAGTGTGAAAAAAGTGAATTTTTCAGCTAAAATTGAGGTTTGCAGGGGATTCTGGGTAAGGAAACGTTGGGGGATCCACACAAGCCATACCTCCCTGGAAGCCCCAGTGTGTCTAGTTTTCAGAAATGTATGGGTTTGGTAGGTTTCCCTAGATGGCCGCCGTGCACCGGGCCAAAAACCCAAGAGATCCCCCTTGCAAAACCAGGTGGTTTTGAGATAGTCAATGTTGATGTCGCATCACTACGTTTTGGGCCCTTGCCTGTCGCGGGTACTTGGGCCTCCCACCCAAGTGAGGCACCATTTTTACCGGGAGACCCAGGGGAACGCTGGGAGGTGGGAAATTTGAGAGAGCCCGGTGATGCCACAACTTTCCCACAAAAAAAAGTGTGAAAAAAGTGATTTTGTCAGCTAAAATTGAGGTTTACAGGGGATTCTGGGTAAGGAAACTTTGGGGGATCCACGCAAGCCATACCTCCCTGGAATCCCCCGGGTGTCTAGTTTTCATAAATGTATGGGTTTGGTAGGTTTCCCTAGATGGCCACCGTGCACCGGGCCAACAACCCAAGAGACCCCCCTTGCAAAACCAAGTGGTTTTGAGATAGGCAATGTTGATGTCGCATCACTACGTTTTGGGCCCTTACCTGTCGCGGGTACTTGGGCCTCCCACACAAGTGAGGCACCATTTTTACTGGGAGACCCAGGGGAACGCTGGGAGGTGGGAAATTTGAGTGAGCCCGGTGATGCCACAACTTTCCCACACAAAAAAGATGAAAAAAGTGATTTTGTCAGCTAAAATTGAGGTTTGCAGGGGATTCTGGGCAAGGAAACTTTGGGGGATCCACACAAGCCATACCTCCCTGGAAGCCCCCGGGTGTCTAGTTTTCAGAAATGTATGGTTTTGGTAGGTTTCCCTGGATGGCCGCCGTGCACCGGGCCAAAAACCGAAGAGACCCCCCTTGCAAAACCAGGTGGTTTTGAGATAGGCAATGTTGATGTTGCATCACTACGTTTTGGGCCCTTGCCTGTCGCGGGTACTTGGGCCTCCCACACAAGTGAGGCACCATTTTTACCGGGAGACCCAGGGGAACACTTCGAGGTGGGAAATTTGAGTGAGCCCGGTGATGCCACAACTTTCCCTTACAAAAAAGTGTGAAAAAAGTGAATTTTTCAGCTAAAATTGAGGTTTGCAGGGGATTCTGGGTAAGGAAACGTTGGGGGATCCACGCAAGCCATACCTCCCTGGAAGCCCCCGGGTGTCTAGTTTTCAGAAATGTATGGTTTTGGTAGGTTTCCCTGGATGGCCGCCGTGCACCGGGCCAAAAACCGAAGAGACCCCCCTTGCAAAACCAGGTGGTTTTGAGATAGGCAATGTTGATGTTGCATCACTACGTTTTGGGCCCTTGCCTGTCGCGGGTACTTGGGCCTCCCACACAAGTGAGGCACAATTTTTACTGGGAGACCCAGGAGAACGCTGGGAGGTGGGAAATTTGAGGGAGCCCGGTGATGCCACAACTTTCCCACACAAAAAAGTGTGAAAAAAGTGATTTTTTCAGCTAAAATTGAGCTTTGCAGGGGATTCTGGGTAAGGAAACTTTGGGGGATCCATGCAAGCCATACCTCTCTGGAAGCCCCTGGGTGTCTAGTTTTCAGAAATGTATGGGTTTGGTAGGTTTCCCTAGATGACCGCCGTGCACCGGGCCAAAAACCCAAGTGACCCCCCTTGCAAAACCAGGTGGTTTTGAGATAGGCAAATTGGTGTCATCACACTACGTTTTGGGCCCTTGCCTGTCGCGGGAACTTGGGCCTCCCACACAAGTGAGGCACCATTTTTACCGGGAGACCCAGGGGAACGCTGGGAGGTGGGAAATTTGAGTGAGCCCGGTGATGCCACAACTTTCCCACACAAAAAAGTGTGAAAAAAGTGATTTTTTCAGCTACAATTGAGGTTTGCAGGAGATTCTGGGTAAGGAAACGTTGGGGGATCCACGCAAGCCATACATCCCTGGAAACCCCGGGTGTCTAGTTTTCAGAAATGTATGGGTTTGGTAGGTTTCCCTAGATGGCCACCGTGCACCGGGCCAAAAACCCAAGAGACCCCCCTTGCAAAACCAGGTGGTTTTGAGATAGGCAATGTTGATGTTGCATCACTACGTTTTGGGCCCTTGCCTGTCACGGGTACTTGGGCCTTCCACACAAGTGAGGCACCATTTTTACCGGGAGACCCAGGGGAACGCAGGGAGGTGGGAAATTTGAGTGAGCCCGGTGATGCCACAACTTTCCCACAGAAAAATGTGTGAAAAAAGTGATTTTTTCAGCTAAAATTGAGGTTTGCAGGGGATTCTGGGTAAGGAAACGTTGGGGGATCCACGCAAGCCATACCTCCCTGGAAGCCCCCAGGTGTCTAGTTTTCAGAAATGTATGGGTTTGGTAGGTTTCCCTAGATGTCCGCCGTGCACCGGGCCAAAAACCCAAGAGACCCCCCTTGCAAAACCAGGTGGTTTTGAGATAGGCATTGTTGATGTCGCATCACTACGTTTTGGGCCCTTGCCTGTCGCGGGTACTTGGGCCTCCCACACAAGTGAGGCACCATTTTTACCGGGAGACCCAGGGGAACGCTGGGAGGTGGGAAATTTGAGTGAGCCCGGTGATGCCACAACTTTCCCACACAAAAAAGTGTGAAAAAAAGTGATTTTTTTCAGCTAAAATTGATGTTTGCAGGGGATTCTGGGTAAGGAAATGTTGGGGGATCCACGCAAGCCATACCTCCCTGGAAGCCCCCGGGTGTCTAGTTTTCATAAATGTATGGGTTTGGTAGGTTTCCCTAGATGGCCACCGTGCACCGGGCCAAAAACCCAAGAGACCCCCCTTGCAAAACCAGGTGGTTTTGAGATAGGCAATGTTGATGTTGCATCACTACGTTTTGGGCCCTTGCCTGTTGCGGGTACTTGGGCCTCCCACACAAGTGAGGCACCATTTTTACCGGGAGACCCAGGGGAATGCTGGGAGGTGGGAAATTTGAGTGAGCCCGGTGATGCCACAACTTTCTCACACAAAAAAGTGTGAAAAAAGTGAATTTTTCAGCTAAAATTGAGGTTTGCAGGGGATTCTGGGTAAGGAAATGTTAGGGGATCCACGCAAGCCATACCTCCCTGGAAGCCCCCGGGTGTCTAGTTTTCAGAAATGTATGGGTTTGGTAGGTTTCCCTAGATAGCCGCCGTGCACCGGGCCAAAAACCCAAGAGACCCCCCTTGCAAAACCAGGTGGTTTTGAGATAGGCAATGTTGATGTCGCATCACTACGTTTAGGGCCATTGCCTGTCGCGGGTACTTGGGCCTCCCACACAAGTGAGGCACCATTTTTACCGGGAGACCCAGGGGAACGCTGGGAGGTTGGAAATTTGATTGAGCCCGGTGATGCCACAACTTTCCCACACAAAAAAGTGTGAAAAAAGTGTTTTTTTCAGCTAAAATTGAGGTTTGCAGGGGATTCTGGGTAAGGAAATGTTGGGGGATCCATGCAAGCCATACCTCCCTGGAATCCCCCGGGTGTCTAGTTTTCAGAAATGTATGGTTTTGGTAGGTTTCCCTAGATGGCCGCCATGCACCGGGCCAAAAACCCAAGTGACCCCCCTTGCAAAACCACGTGGTTTTGAGATAGGCAATTTTGATGTTTCCACATTACGTTTTGGGCCCTTGCCTGTCGCGGGTACTTGGGCCTCCCACACCAGTGAGGCACCATTTTTACCGGAAGACCCAGGGGAACGCTGGGAGGCGGGAAATTTGAGTGAGCCCGGTGATGCCACAACTTTCCCACACAAAAAAGTGTGAAAAAAAGTGATTTTTTTCAGCTAAAATTGAGGTTTGCAGGGGATTCTGGGTAAGGAAACGTTGGGGGATCCACGCAAACCATACCTCCCTGGAAGCCCCCGGGTGTCTAGTTTTCAGAAATGTATGGGTTTGGTAGGTTTCCCTAGATGGCCGCCGTGCACCGGGCCAAAAACCCAAGAGACCCCCCTTGCAAAACCAGGTGGTTTTGAGATAGGCAATGTTGATGTCGCATCACTAAGTTTTGGGCCCTTGCCTGTCACGGGTACTTGGGCCTCCCACACAAGTGAGGCACCATTTTTACCGGGAGACCCAGGGGAACGCTGGGAGGTGGGAAATTTGAGTGAGCCCGGTGATGCCACAACTTTCCCACACAAAAAAGTGTGAAAAAAGTGATTTTTTGAGCTAAGATTGAAGTTTGCAGGGGATTCTGGGTAAGGAAACATTGGGGGATCCACGCACGCCATACCTCCCTGGAAGCCCCTGGGTGTCTAGTTTTCAGAAATGTATGGGTTTGGTAGGTTTCCCTAGATGGCCACCGTGCACCGGGCCAAAAACCCAAGAGACCCCCCTTGCAAAACCAGGTGGTTTTGAGATAGGCAATGTTGATGTTGCATCACTACGTTTTGGGCCCTTGCCTGTTGCGGGTACTTGGGCCTCCCACACAAGTGAGGCACCATTTTTACCGGGAGACCCAGGGGAATGCTGGGAGGTGGGAAATTTGAGTGAGCCCGGTGATGCCACAACTTTTCACACAAAAATGTGTGAAAAAAGTGATTTTTTCAGCTAAAATTGAGGTTTGCAGGGGATTCTGGGTAAGGAAACGTTAGGGGATCCACGCAAGCCATACCTCCCTGGAAGCCCCCGGGTGTCTAGTTTTCAGAAATGTATGGGTTTGGTAGGTTTCCCTAGATAGCCGCCGTGCACCGGGCCAAAAACCCAAGAGACCCCCCTTGCAAAACCAGGTGGTTTTGAGATAGGCAATGTTGATGTCGCATCACTACTTTTAGGGCCCTTGCCTGTCGCGGGTACTTGGGCCTCCCACACAAGTGAGGCACCATTTTTACCGGGAGACCCAGGGGAACGCTGGGAGGTGGGAAATTTGAGTGAGCACGGTGATGCCACAACTTTCCCACACAAAAAAGTGTGAAAAAAGTGTTTTTTTCAGCTAAAATTGAGGTTTGCAGGGGATTCTGGGTAAGGAAACGTTGGGGGATCCATGCAAGCCATACCTCCCTGGAAGCCCCCGGGTGTCTAGTTTTCAGAAATGTATAGTTTTGGTAGGTTTCCCTAGATGGCCGCCATGCACCGGGCCAAAAACCCAAGTGACCCCCCTTGCAAAACCACGTGGTTTTGAGATAGGCAATTTTGATGTCTCCACATTACGTTTTGGGCCCTTGCCTGTCGCGGGTACTTGGGCCTCCCACACCAGTGAGGCACCATTTTTACCGGAAGACCCAGGGGAACGCTGGGAGGTGGGAAATTTGAGTGAGCCCGGTGATGCCACAACTTTCCCACACAAAAAAGTGTGAAAAAATTGATTTTTACAGCTAAAGTTGAGGTTTGCAGGGGATTCTGGGTAAGGAAACGTTGGGGGATCCACGCAAGCCATACCTCCCTGGACGTCCCCGGGTGTCTAGTTTTCAGAAATGTATGGGTTTGGTAGGTTTCCCAAGATGGCCGCCGTGCACCGGGCCAAAAACCCAAGAGATCCCCCTTGCAAAACCAGGTGGTTTTGAGATAGGCAATGTTGATGTCGCATCACTATGTTTTAGGCCCTTGCCTGTCGCGGGTACTTGGGCCTCCCACACAAGTGAGGCACCATTTTTACCGGGAGACCCAGGGGAATGCTGGGAGGTGGGAAATTTGAGTGAGCCCGGTGATGCCACAACTTTCCCACACAAAAAAGTGTGAAAAAAGTGTTTTTTTCAGCTAAAATTGAGGTTTGCAGGGGATTCTGGGTAAGGTAACGTTGGGGGATCCACGCAAGCCATACCTCCTGGAAGCCCCCGGGTGTCTAGTTTTCAGAAATGTATGGGTTTGGTAGGTTTCCCTAGATGGCCGCCGTGCACCGGGCCAAAAACCCAAGAGATCCCCCTTGCAAAACCAGGTGGTTTTGAGATAGGCAATGTTGATGTCGCATCACTACGTTTTAGGCCCTTGCCTATCGCGGGTACTTGGGCCTCCCACACAAGTGAGGCTCCATTTTTACCGGGAGACCCAGGGTAACGCTGGGAGGTGGGAAATTTGAGTGAGCCCGGTGATGCCACAACTTTCTCACACAAAAAAGTGTGAAAAAAGTGAATTTTTCAGCTAAAATTGAGGTTTGCAGGGGATTCTGGGTAAGGAAACGTTGGGGGATCCACGCAAGCCATACCTCCCTGGAAGCCCCCGGGTGTCTAGTTTTCATACATGTATGGTTTTGGTAGGTTTCCCTGGATGGCCGCCGTGCACCGGGCCAAAAACCCAAGAGACCCCCCTTGCAAAACCAGGTGGTTTTGAGATAGGCCATGTTGATGTCGCATCTCTACGTTTTGGGCCCTTGCGTGTCGCGGGTACTTGGGCCTCCCACACAAGTGAGGCACCATTTTTACTGGGAGACCCAGGGGAACGCTGGGAGGTGGGAAATTTGAGTGAGCCTGGTGATGCCACAACTTTCCCACACAAAAAAGTGTGAAAAAAGTGATTTTTTCAGCTAAAATTGAGGTTTGCAGGGGATTCTGGGTAAGGAAAATTTGGGGGATCCACGCAAGCCATACCTCCCTGGAAGCCCCTGGGTGTCTAGTTTTCAGAAATGTATGGGATTGGTAGGTTTCCCTAGATGACCGCCGTGCACCGGGCCAAAAACCCAAGTGACCCCCCTTGCAAAACCAGGTGGTTTTGAGATAGGCAAATTTGATGTCACCACACTACGTTTTGGGCCCTTGCCTGTCGCGGGTACTTGGGCCTCCCACACGTGTGAGGCACCATTTTTACCGGGAGACCCAGGGGAATGCTGGGAGGTGGGAAATTTGAGTGAGCCCGGTGATGCCACAACTTTCCCACACAAAAAAGTGTGAAAAAAGTGATTTTTTCAGCTAAAATTGAGGTTTGCAGGGGATTCTGGGTAAGGAAACGTTGGGGGATCCACACAAGCCATACCTCCCTGGAAGCCCCCGGGTGTCTAGTTTCCAGAAATGTATGGGTTTGGTAGGTTTCCCTAGATGGCCGCCGTGCACTGGGCCAAAAACCCAAGAGACCCCCCTTGCAAAACCAGGTGGTTTTGAGATAGGCAATGTTGATGTCGCATCACTACGTTTTGGGCCCTTGCCTGTCGCGGGTACTTGGGCCTCCCACACAAGTGATGCACCATTTTTACCGGGAGACCCAGGGGAACACTGGGAGGTGGGAAATTTGAGTGAGCCCGGTGATGCCACAACTTTCCCACACAAAAAAGTGTGAAAAAAGTGATTTTTTCAGCTAAAATTGAGGTTTGCAGGGGATTCTGGGTAAGGAAACGTTGGGGTATCCATGCAAGCCATACCTCCCTGGAAGCCCCCAGGAGTCTAGTCTTCAGAAATGTATGGGTTTGGTAGGTTTCCCTAGATGGCCGCCGTGCACCGGGCTAAAAACCCAAGTGACCCCCCCTGCAAAATCAGGTGGTTTTGAGATAGGCAATTTTGATGATACCTCACTACGTTTTGCACCGTTTCCTGTCGCAGGCACTAGGCCAACACACACAAGTGAGGTACCGTTTTTCTCGTAAGACTTTGGGGAACGCAGGGTGGGTGGAAATTTGTGGACCCACGCAGATTCTGGAACTTTCCACGACAGAAATGTGGGGAAAATGTGTTTTTTTTGCCAATTGTTTAGGTTTGCAAGGGATTCTGGGTAAGAGACCCTGGTGGGAGGCAGCCAAGTCACCCCATCCTGGATTCCCCTGGGTGTCTAGTTTTAAAAAATGTATAAGTTTGCTAGGTTTCCCAAGGTGCCAGCAGAGCTAGGGTTTAAAAACTACAGCTAGTCATTTTGCGAAAAAAGGGTCATTTTTCACTGCGAAATTGAGGTGTGACCACGTTGCGTTTTGTGCCGTTTCGTGTCGCGGGCACTAGGCCGACCCACACAAGTGAGGTACTGTTTTTCTCGTAAGACTTTGGGGAACGCCGGGTGGGTGAAAATTTGTGGACCCACGCAGATTCTGGAACTTTCCACGACAGAAATGTGGGGAAAATGTGGTTTTTTTGCCAATTTTTTAGGTTTGCAAGGGATTCTGGGTAAGAGACCCTGGTGGGAGGCAGCCAAGTCACCCCATCCTGGATTCCCCTGGGTGTCTAGTTTTAAAAAATGTATAGGTTTGCTAGGTTTCCCAAGGTGCCAGCAGAGCTAGGGTTCAAAAACGACAGCTAGTCATTTTGCTAAAAAAGGGTCATTTTTCACTGCGAAATTGAGGTGTGACCACGTTGCGTTTTGTGCCGTTTCCTGTCGCGGGCACTAGGCCGACCCACACAAGTGAGGTACCGTTTTTCTCTTAAGACTTTGGGGAACGCGGGGTGGGTGGAAATTTGTGGATCCACGCAGATTCCGGAACTTTCCACGACAGAAATGTGGGGAAGATGTGTTTTTATTTACAAATTTATAGGTTTGTAAGGGATTCTGGGTAACAGACCCTGGTGGGAGGCAGTCAAGTCACCCCATCCTGGATTCCCCTGGGTGTCTAGTTTTCAAAAATGTATAGGTTTGCTAGGTTTCCCAAGGTGCCCACAGAGCTAGGGTTCAAAAACTACAGCTAGTCATTTTGCCAAAAAAGGGTCATTTTTCACTGCGAAATTGAGGTGTGACCACATTGCGTTTTGCGCCGTTTCCTGTCGCAGGCACTAGGCCGACCCACACAAACGAGGTACCATTTTTCTCGTAAGACTTTGGGGGATGTGGGGTGGGTTGAAATTTGTGGATCCACGCAGATTCCGGAACTTTCCACGACAGAAATGTGGGGAAAATGTGTTTTTTTTGACAATTTTGTTAGGTTTGCAAGGGATTCTGGGTAACAGACCCTGGTGGGAGGCAGCCAAGTCACCCCTTCCTGAATTCCCCTGGGTGTCTAGTTTTCAAAAATGTATAGGTTTGCTAGGTTTCCCAAGGTGCCCGCAGAGCTAGGGTTCAAAAACTACAGCTAGTCATTTTGCCAAAAAAGGGTCATTTTTCACTGCGAAATTGGGGTGTGACCATGTTGCGTTTTGCGCTGTTTCCTGTCGGGGGCACTAGGCCGACCCACACAAGTGAGGTACTGTTTTTCTCGTAAGACTTTGGGGAACGAGGGGTGGGTGGAAATTTGTGGATCCACGCAGATTCCGGAACTTTCCACGACAGAAATGTGGGGAAAATGTGGTTTCTTTGACAATTTTTTAGGTTTGCAAGGGATTCTGGGTAACAGACCCTGGTGGGAGGCAGTCAAGTCACCCCTTCCTGAATTCCCCTGGGTGTCTAGTTTCAAAAATGTATAGGTTTGCTAGGTTTCTTGTTGGACTTGGCCCTTCTGGCAGGTTCACCCCTGAACTTTTTTGCTGTTTACTGGTGACTTGGTGTGGTGATTTTTTGGTTTCTGCGCACTTTCCCTGTGTCCCAGGGTAAAGTGCGTGCGCGCTCTGAGTGCATGTGGTGAGATAGGCCTGCCCTCCCATAGGAATGAATGGGGAATGTATGTGTCCCTAGTAGTTCCTGATGCGTGGGGTGTGCAGGCCCGAGTTTGGTATGTGCGGACTCGTGTGATTGAATGCTGTGCGGTGATGTGTGCGGCGTGCATGTACCTAGTGTGGAAGTGCCACTTCTAGAAGTGGGCACTTCGGTGTGCAGTGTAAAATGTGTGCCTTGTCGCGTGATTGGCTGGTTGAGGTCATGTGACGGGCTAGGGATTCCCCAGAGTCAGGATGAGTCACCCAGTGGTGAATGGGGAGATCAGCAGCTAGATGGGTGGGAGGAGTACACCTGGGTCCTGAATAGGGCAGGGTTTTCCCGACACAATGCTGCCTCCGCCCCCTGTGGTGCGACTGACGACCCTAGCCCTGCCAGTGAATAGAGTGAGGGGCTGAGCACATCAAGGGTGCTCCCCAACCAGCTGCGACTGGTTTGCCCCCTCACCCTGAACCCAGAACAAAGGGTTTTAGTGTATAAAAATGGGGCTGTGTCCCCACAGAAACTGTTCACTTCCAGGATCCTGAGGGGGGGCTGCAGCTGCTGCTGCTGGAGGCCAGGAGGAACCGCCACTTGGGACTGCCTTCCTGCTCTGGAGGGCCCAGTGAGCTGGCCCCTGGCCCAGCCTGTCCCCCTGCCTACCTTCCTAAAAACTTTGCTGGACTTGGCTTGGATCCTACTCTAGGCGCTGGGAGCACTTTATTTTCCCCCTAGGGCGCCTGGAAGCGCCTTTCATTCACTTATAGCGCCAGAAGCGCTTTAATTGGGGCCAGCAGCACAACGCTGCGATTATCAGCGAGGGAACCCCGACGTAGGGATTCCCTGCTATTGTGCTATATTCGAAGCGGGTGCCCACCCCGCATTGTGTGCTTGTTGGCGGGTGCCCACCCCGCTTATTGAAGTATTCCTATGGCGGGTGCCCACCCCGCCGTGTACTGCATATCGAGGGAGCCCACCCCTCTTATCCCCGGAGAAATCACCGCGGCGGCCCGGTTCTCAAACCGGAAGTCAGGCAACGGCTCGTAGGACGGGGGCAGAGCCTCGGCCTGCAACGGAAGTCCAGGCGGGAGCCCACTCCGCACTGGACGGCTTCCTGGAGGAGCGAGAGGAGGCCGCCGGGGAAGAGAGAGAGAGCCCCCGAGGAGCGGGAGCTCTCTAGTGCCGGCCGCCCTGACCCCGACGCGTCCAGTGAGCCTGGAGCCTCGGAGGCTCCACGAGAAGCGTCGCCGGAGTCCCGGTGAGTGAGGCTCTGAGTGTGGGGGTGATTTTAGTGGCAAGGGCCCCAGAGAGGGGGTCCCCACCTCCTCTGCAGCGCCCCGTGCTTGTCCTGCTGCTCGGCCCGCCAGGGCCACTCTAAACGGCAGGAGCATTATCATCGAGAGCCTTGGTTGGTTCGGAGCCGTGCTCGGCTCTACAACGCATACGAGGGCATTTCTTTTGGTACTCAGAGCGGCCCCGGAAGGCAGCGGGCTGCTCCAACGTTACGGGGCATTATTCCTGGCGATTTCTCGAGTCCCTGATCGGGACTCCAACGAGGAGGGCAATCGTTGTTCTAGAGCGCTAGAACGCTCTAGGGGGCACATCATTGAAAGAGCCTAGAAGGCGCCCAAAAAGGCACATTATTCATTTTAGAGCCCAGGAGAGGCTCCACGTGAGTGCTGCAGATTTGTGTTTAACAAGGCACAGTGGTGCCACAGCATCTCTCCCGTTGCCCAGCACTTAGTGGGCAACGGCTACGTGTAGGTTGTGCTTTGTGCGCCCTGACTCTGCTGGACACAGGGCGTCCTTGCCCCTTCAAGGCCAGTTGGCCTAGGGACTGCCACAGTGGTGGCTAATGTGAGTTTTGCGCTATTGTTTCTTGTCCTGCACCTCTGAATGTATTTTATGCATCATGTGTTTTCCTTCCCTACACCTCTGAATGTGATGCATCATGTGTAATGTGCGTTTACCCCTACAGGTATTGTGATACTTAGGTGGTTGTTTTCTCCTCGTACAGGTGGTGCTAGTGAGGTCCTGATTCCCTGCGCAATATTTTCCTAAGGTGGTTAGGGTTACGTAGGTGGTACTTACCTGATACCAGTAGTTACTGGTTGTGTGCTACATTTGCTATTTTGTACTACAGTATTATTCCTATGTTCTAAAAAGTGCTAATTCCTGACAGCGGTCCATGTGGCCCTGGCCCCTGTATATATAATCCCTTGTAAATTCTGCCCGTGCCTGTTGGCACATTGTAGAGTGTGTGTTCTTATCTAATGTGTTGTGGTATAATACAAAGGTTATTTTTTTATAATACCTTGTGTGGAGTTTCCTTTGTGGTGGGCCTTGGGTGTTGTTGCTGGGTGCGCGCGCAAACGCTTTACACATCGCCTCAGAGATAAGCCTGACTGCTCGTGCCAAGCTACCAAGGCGGTGAGCAGGGGTTATCTTTGGCGTGTAACTTCCTTGCCCTGACTAGAGTGGTGGTTTCTGCCTGACTTTGGCGCAAGCCTTAGCCAACCAGAAATCTCATTTCTAACATTTCTCAAGGTGCCCGCAGAGCTAGGGTTCAAAAACTACAGCTAGACATTTTGCCAAAAAAGGGTCATTTTTCACTGCGAAATTGAGGTGTGACCACGTTGCATTTTGCGCCATTTCCTGTCGCAGGCACTAGGCCGACCCACACAAGTGAGGTACCATTTTTCTCGTAAGACTTTGGGGAACGCGGGGTGGGTGGAAATTTGTGGATCCACGCAGATTCCGGAACTTTCCACGACAGAAATGTGGGGAAAATGTGGTTTTTTTGACAATTTTTTAGGTTTGCAAGGGATTCTGGGTAACAGACCCTGGTGGGGGGCAGTCAAGTCACCCCTTCCTGGATTCCCCTGGGTGTCTAGTTTTCAAAAATGTATAGGTTTGCTAAGTTTCCCAAGGTTCCCGCAGAGCTAGGGTTCAAAAACTACAGCTAGACATTTTGCCAAAAAAGGGTCATTTTTCACTGCGAAATTGAGGTGTAACCACGTTGCGTTTTGCGCCGTTTCCTGTCGCAGGCACTAGGCCGGCCCACACAAGTGAGGTACCGTTTTTCTCGTAATACTTTGGGGAACACGGGGTGTGTGGAAATTTGTGGATCCACGCAGATTCCGGAACTTTCCACGACAGAAATGTGGGGAATTTGTGGTTTTTTTAACAATTTTTTAGGTTTGCAAGGGATTCTGGGTAACAGACCCTGGTGGGAGGCAGTCAAGTCACCCCATCCTGGATTCCCCTGGGTGTCTAGTTTTCAAAAATGTATAGGTTTGCCAGGTTTCCCAAGGTGCCCGCAGAGCTAGGGTTCAAAAACTACAGCTAGTCATTTTGCCAAAAAAGGGTCATTTTTCACTGCGAAATTGAGGTGTGACCATGTTGCGTTTTGCGCCGTTTCCTGTCACGGGCACTAGACCGACCCACACAAGTGAGGTACTGTTTTTCTCGTAAGACTTTGGGGAACGCGGGGTGGGTGGAAATTTGTGGATCCACGCAGATTCCGGAACTTTCCACGACAGAAATGTGGGGAAAATGTGTTTTTTTTACAATTGTTTAGGTTTGCAAGGGATTCTGGGTAACAGACCCTGGTGGGAGGCAGCCAAGTCACCCCATCCTGGATTCCCCTGGGTGTCTAGTTTTCCAAAATGTATAGGTTTGCTAGGTTTTCCAAGGTGCCCGCAGAGCTAGGGTTCAAAAACTACAGCTAGTCATTTTGCCAAAAAAAGGGTCATTTTTCACTGCGAAATTGAGGTGTGACCACGTTGCGTTTTGCGCCGTTTCCTGTCGCAGGCACTAGGCTGACCCACACAAGTGAGGTACCGTTTTTCTTGTAAGACTTTGGGGAACGCGGGGTGGGTGGAAATCTGTGGATCCATGCAGATTCCGGAACTTTCCACGACAGAAATGTGGGGAAAATGTGTTTTTTTTTTACAAATATTTTAGGTTTGCAAGGGATTCTGGGTAACAGACCCTGGTGGGAGGCAGTGAAGTCACCCCATCCTGGATTCCCCTGGGTGTCTAGTTTTCAAAAATGTATAGGTTTGCTAGGTTTCTCAAGGGTCCCGCAGAGCTAGGGTTCAAAAACTACAGCTAGTCATTTGTCCAAAAAAGGGTAATTTTTCACTGCGAAATTGAGGTGTGACCACGTTGCGTTTTGCGCCGTTTCCTGTCGCGGGCACTAGGCCGACCCACACAAGTGAGGTACTGTTTTTCTCGTAAGACTTTGGGGAACGCAGGATGGGTGGAAATTTGTGGATCCACGCAGATTCCGGAGTTTTCCATTACAGAAATGTTGGGAAAAGTTGTTTTTTTTGACAATTTTTTAGGTTTGCAAGGGATTCTGGGTAACAGACCCTGGTGGGAGGCAGCCAAGTCACCCCATCCTGTATTCCCCTGGGTGTCTAGTTTTCAAAAATGTATAGGTTTGCTAGGTTTCCCAAGCTGCCCACAGAGCTAGGGTTCAAAAACTAGAGCTAGGCACTTTGCAAAAAAAGGGTAAATTTTCACTGCGATATTGAGTTGTGAGCACGTTGCGTTTTGCGCCGTTTCCTGTCGTGGGCACTAGGCCTACCCACACAAGTGAGGTACCATTTTTATCGGGAGACTTAGGGTAATTCAGATTTGTAAAGGAACTGTTATTATCTATTGACTTTCGATGCATTTCTGATTTCTGCCTTCCAAATGAAAGACATTGCGTAAAAAAGAAGTCATTCTAAAAAATGACTGATAATTCTCATGCTAGTATGAGTATTCCCAATTTCAGAAATGTGCAAATATCTACTGTTTCTAAACTCTATATTTTGTTCCCATTTCAGAAATACATAGGTGTCTTTCATACCGATTTTTCCATGTACACATTTTTACAGAATAATTACTAGATACCCAGTACGTAATAAAAAACCATTGCAAGTTGCTGCTCAGTTTTTGGCTCTGGGTTGGTCGGGTTCTTGGTGAACCTACAAGTCCTATATATCCCCACAACCAGTAATGTCCAGCGGATGCAACGGTATATTGCTTTCAAAGAGCTGTCATAATTAGAAGTTACAGGTGAAAACTTTGACAGAAAAGGCTGTTTTTTTCAACTAATTTTCAATTTATCCTATATTTAACTGTTTGTTTCTATAAAAAAACCTTGATGGATCTACACAAATGACCCCTTGCTGAATTCAGAATTTTGTCTTCTTCTCGAAAATGTATAGCTTTCCAGGATCCATTATTGCTTTTGTACCCATTTCTGCCATTAACTGGAAGGAGGTCAAAAGCACAAAAAATAGCAAAAATCGGCTATGTCCCAGAAAAATGCCAAAACTGTGTAAAAAATGTTGGGTTTCTGACAAAAGTCAGGTATCCCCGAAAAGCTGGGAAAATGATGATTTCAACCCCACAAACCCTATTTTGATAACATTTACAGGGAAAATCCCAGATGCTTTCATTTGCAGCCCGTTTTTCTAATTTTTCCGAAAAAACACAAAATTTTGCTGTATTTTGGCTCATTTCTGTGACCCCTCTAGGAGAATCCACAAACCCTGAGTACCTTTAGAATCCCCATGGTGTTGGAAGAAAAGGAAACAAATTTGGCGTGGATACCTTATGTGGTCAAAAAGTTACAGGGGCCTAAGCGCACACTACCCCAAATAGCCAAAAAAAGGCTTGGCACAGGAGGGGGAAAAGGCCTGGCAGCGAAGGGGTTAAAAAAAGCGTCGTACAGGTCCAATATGGTAAGAACCTTGTTCTAAAGGCCTGTTTCCCCTCTGGAATTGAACTTAGAGACACTACAGGGTCAGGTCTGAGACATGGTAGCAGCATCAGGGCTACTCATGTGAGTGGCACAATCAGTGCTGCAGTCCCACTCGAAGCATTTGATCTACAGGCCTTGGGCACGCACAGTGCCCTTTACTAGTAAATCAAATATGCCTATCATGGATAACCAATCACAATCATAATTTACAGAGGGAGCACTTGCATTTTAGCACTAATGAGCAGTGGTAAAGTGCTCAGAGTACTAAAACCAGCAAAAACAAAATTCAGGACACAAAACAGGAGGTCTGAAATAAAAAACAGACAGGGGAAAACATGCCAACTATGCCAGATCTAACATAGAGGTTAATAACAACTTTGCATTTTGCATAATTACATGTAACTTCACTTACTTTTGCTAAGATTTTGCACATCCCTAAACTTGTTGTAGGGGATGATAACAAAGAAATTGAGACCACGAATCTACCTTGTCCTGGAATGAAGGTGTCTTACCCAAGATAATGTGAAAAGCATCTAAGTAGTAGAGAGTGGTTTCATTCTTCCCAGACAGTCCCCAGTGCCTGAAGACCAGATGTCCTGGGTGAAAAAGTGGGCAAAATGCTTTTCTCTCCTAAGGCAGACATGAGCTGCTAGAAACTAGTGGGAAAGGCTAAATAAAAGATTCAAAAATAAATTGCAATTGGCAATACAAAGTATGTGTCAGGTGATATCTCTGCGATGGTAAGGGTCATCAGCATTGTACCAAGGTCTAGATTTATTAAGGCTTGTACAGGCACTTGCATGGCACTGAACAATTTTGCACTGCACTTACATTCTTTAATGATGGCAAGTGAATTGATTCAATGCTTTGTATTTCTCAGGTGACAGGACAGCTGCTGTAGTTAATCAGAAATGGCTACTATAACTTTGGGGCTAGAAAAGCCACTTTTGCATTAAAAGTTACTTTAAATCTAAGTTCCGCAGTGAGTCGGGTTGAATGTAACAATTAATTTAATACCGTAAAGTACCATATTAAGTGGTCTAAAATGGCAGTTAGCACTAAGCATGTGTGCTAGGGAAATCCCATGTTAGCCAATGAAACTATCGGCCTAACTACAGTGAAATAGACAATTTTTAGTTTTTACTGTCAGTATATGTAACGTTTAAATTCAACATGTCCTTCTTTTTAATATCTGTCACCCTGCCTTATGGGCTGATAGCACCAGCCTTAGGGGTGACTTTTAACTATTAAAAAGGAAGGTATGGACTTGGCAAAAGGGTTATTTTTTTTGCCATGTTGAGTTGGGAGTTTGAAAGCTGCCGGACTAGGCTCTAATTGCAGACCTAGAGCCGTGCTTTTACTTTGTCACAGCAGTAGTGGCACAATAAGTGCTGCAGTCCACTCGTGACATTTAACTTACAAGCACTCTGTACACTTTATACCATCTATTAGGGACATATAGATAAGTGCAAAAAACAAGGGATTAGCCAGTGGCACAAGTAATTTGAGGGATCAGAGCAAACCCATACTGTGTCCTGGTCAGCACTGCCAAGTACACTTCAGAACCAAAAAGTCAGCAACATCAGTCCAAAGGTTGGGGCAGGAGAGTGATTATGCAAAAAACATCTCTTTCCTTATACTATGGAAAAGCAGTACACTGCAATTTTAATTAGTGGTGCCCTCATAAAATCCACTCCGCCGTGGAGTTCGCTGAGTTTTGCCCACTCAGCTGTATGCTTGTAATGCGGAGTTCGGAAACACTCTGCCTACCGCCCTGTGGTGGAGTTTTTCTTTAATGTGGCGCTCATCAAGGTGGCGAGCACAAGTGAGAATTTACACCCCCTAGCATGATTTTTGGATGCGAGGACCTCGCCTGGTGAGATTTTCTCAACACGGGCAGTTGCAACCATTCACGGTGAGACAGATGCTGCTCAAGTAGAAAATCTACATGAGCAGAAACAAAGAAGCAGTGCCCTCTGGCGTGCCACTTGGTGCCCAGCCACCTGATTTTGCAGAGCTGAACATGCTCCTGGTGCTAAAAATCAGCATGATGTGCCGATTCCAGCCATTCATGGAACTTTGTGGACTTTCAATGAGCTTTTATGTAACTCTGCGAGTTCCTCCCACCCCTAATTTCAATAGGGGATAAAGTGACAAATCACTTGGGGTGGGCGGAATTTGCGAAATTCACTTTCGCAAACTATCGCGAAAATGTTAAAAATCTCCGCAAACACGCGGAAATATCGTGAAGACGCAGAAGTTTTTTTCCCGCCCGTTAGCGGTATTTTCTGCGTGATCGCGGCTCGTCAAATTACCCATGTGGTAGCTCACAGGCGCGGCCATCTTGTTTTCACTTGTCCCGCCCGCTCGCATTCGATATGACGTGCCCGCATCCTCATGCTCTCGCTCGCAGTGGAGAATGACGTGTTCGAGATCTCAAGCATCTCATACTCTCGCGATGCATGATCGCGAGAAGAAAGATGTGATCGCGCGACGAATGACGTGATCGCGCGACAAATGACGTTAATGCGGGTGCGAACTGTGGCGAGACAGCGCAAATGGCTACCAACAATCCAACATCTCGTGGAGAACGTGACCGGATCGGGAAAACTTGTTGGCGAATGCGGGGATTCAGGTAAGGCGATCGCGCGCACGCGAGAATGTATTTTTTTACAGCGCGAGCAAGAAAAAAAATTCCGGTAAGATGCGGATTGCGGAAATTTTGACATTTTCGCGCTCTCCGCGGAACGTGAAAATGTCAAATTATCGCAATTTCCGCGAGCGGAATGGAATTTTCGCCTCGGCCTACAAATCACTGCTTTTCCATGAGACATTCAGAAAGATGTCAATAATGACCTATGGGAATGCTCTGCTCCTGTAAGGCAATTGTCTTTGCTCCGTGAAATTGAGGCATGGTATTGAATTACGCTGGCATAGCAATTCCCTAAATGATCATTATAATACAGTGAAATGAAGATACTCTATCCACTGTGAAATGTTCCTGGCAATGATTGCCTTAGTGTGGTGTGCAATACTTGGCATTTGATGAAATCCTATTTGTATGGCATAAACTATATTAAATAAAGGAAAAAATTCAGCAGCAAATTGTGTACGGTCAGGTAGTGTTTGTTAATCTTCGAATTTTATTTTATTAACATATTAGAGTGAAGATAATTTCACCAAACTAAATCTCACAATATACCAAAATTAACTGTAAACTAGCTGTGTATTAATAGTAGATCATTTTATTTAGAATTATGAAAGCAATCTCCATAACTCTATGGTGCTCAGAGTCTTCATAGGAAATATTAAAATGGAACACAAACTTGTAATTTATGAACGGGTAGGTAACCGCAATGGTGATGCTTTCCATCAAGGAGTAATGAGTGAAATAGACAACATTATTAAAACTTGAATTGTTCATGATGGCTAGTAAAACCGTAAGTAAATTAGTATGACTTGTTGAGGGGCGTGGCTACGGCGCCTGACAAGATGGCTGCCTAGGTGATCTGCTCCGCTGCATTGGGACATCCTCGGAGCTTGCTGGTGCGCTTCTCGTCCTGCTCGATAACAAAGTCTGCCCGCATCATGCTCCGGAAGTTGTGGGGACTCCGGTGAGGCAAGTTTTGAAGTAAAGCGCAGCTTCATCGCGTTTAGTGCTGCATCTTTCTCCTCACGACACCCGCCATTTTAGGTGCGCGCGTCCTCTCATATTACAAGACTCCCCGGCATCAACAACAATGCGGTTCATATTCCTGCCTCATCTATTTATTTTTTTATTTTATTTTAACAGTTTTGTATAGTGCGAACAAGACCCTTGCGGGTATCAGAGCGCTTTACAGGGCATATGCATGAGATTGTCAGATACATATAAGTACGATAAATTATGAGAATACAATCCTGGGAACTGTTAGCTACTAGCATATATCAACAAGAGTGTATAAGAAAGTTCAGGTGAATCTGGACAAGAACATCGCCTTAACTTCTTTTTTGAGGAAGGCAGCGGATGGATTCAGTCTTGTTTCTGGTGGCAAGGCGTTCCAAATCCTTGGGGACATTCCTGAGAAGGTACGATTGTACATTTTTTTCTTGAAGAAACGTTGTGGTTTAAGTAGATTATCAGAGCTCCTAGTGGTTCTGCTACCACCCGACAGCACTAGTTTCTCCGCAAGGTATTTCGGGGTTTTTTGGTGTAATGCCTTATGTGTCACACAGGCGATTTTTAAATGGATTCTGGCCTCAAAAGGTAACCAGTTGAGGGCACGAAGGTCAGGGGAGATGTGGCAGTGTCTTCTGGAGCCTGTGATGAGTCTTGCGGCTGTGTTGATTGAGGCTCTTAGCGGGGCGGTTGTGGATCTGGGAAGGCCGCAGAGAGCGATACTCCCATAGTCCACTCTGGGAATTACTAGGGTTTGAACTGCCTGTTTGAAGTCATTCGCGGGTATGAATGGCTTCAATTTTCTCAGGGTGTTCATCTGAAAATTGGCTCCTCTAGTTGCAGCGCTGATGTGTTTCTGCATGTTTAGTTTATTATCCAGAGTTATACCAAGGGATTTCGCAGAATCAATGATGAGAGGTTGACCATCGAGTGCGGTTAGGTGCTGCATCCACTTGCGGATCATGACTGTTTGATTGGGGGGAGCGATAAGGAGGAATTCTGTTTTTAGTGTGTTAGGTTTTAGATGGTTGCTTGCCAACCAGCACTGTGCTTTTTGGAGCGAAGAGTTAAGGGACTTGATATCATCAAGAGAGTTGACCTTCATGTAGAGTTGAGTGTCGTCGGCGTACATGTGATATTGGATGTTTGAGGAGTTGAGAAGCTCAGTGAGTGGTTCCATAAATAGATTGAAGAGTGTTGGGGAGAGGGAAGATCCCTGGGGTACTCCCAAGGTGACTGGGGTGGGGTTAGATAAAGATTGGTTGATCTTGAAGCTTTGCGTTCTGTCTTGGAGGAAGGAAGTGAACCAGTTTAACACTGTTCCAGATAAACCCATTCTGTGTTTCAGGAGGTCTAGTAGGTTGCTGTGTTTGACTGTGTCGAAAGCTGAGGATAAGTCCAGTAGGATTAACAAACAGGCTTTATTTTGGTCCAGTATTTGTAGAGCGTCATCTATAATGTGGGTCATGGCTGATTCGGTACTATGCCCAGATCGAAAGCCAGATTGGAATTGATCTGGCAGGTTGAAATAGTCAATGTGGTTACTGAGCTGCATGTGGACACATTTTTTCGAGTAATTTGGCCAGTGTCAAAATGTTGGATATCGGGCGATAGTTATTCAGGTCTGACGGGTCAGCTGATACTTTCTTTAGGATGGGGGATACCTGACCCGTTTTAAGGATGTCCGGGATGGTTCCTTGCAAAAGAGAAGTGTTTATAATCCTGGTCCATAGGGGCATTAGCTGTGGCATGAAGGTCTTTAATTGGGTTGCTGGGAGAGGATCCGTAAAATGATTGGAGAGATTCTACGCCATGAGCGTGTTGACAATAGTTTTTTTCACTGTAGAGGTTGAAGGTGGTCCAGGAGGCGTTGTTCTTGAGGTCGAGCTTTGTAGGACAGTAAAGTGGGATCATTGGTGTGGTCATCGTGGTGATAGTGTGTGGGTGGGTGTGGGATAATAGGTCCTTAAGTAGGTCTGTCTTTAACTTTTCAGTCTTTGTTGTGAAAAAGGCAGCAAGTTCTTCACAATTGAGGAGTGTTTCTGGGTTGACTTGGGGGGAGTGGGAGATATCCTTAGATTGAGCCTTGATTATTTCGAATACTTTTTTTGGGCGATTCTCAGCTTGGTCTAATTGTTTTCGGATGAAGTCAGCTTTTGAACGTCTGATCTTTCTGTAATAGGAGTTTCTGGTGCTTCTTAGTAGTTTGAGGTGGGCAGCGGATGGAGCGGATCTCCATTGTCTTTCAATGGCTCTCAGTGATCTTCTGTCTTCATTTAGCCTACCATCGTACCAGGGGTTTGAAGCCTTTGTGGTGACTCTTTTCAATTGTAGGGGTGCCAGGTTGTCGAGTACCCTGTTCATTGAATTGTAGTAGTGGTTGGTCAAGTCCTGTACATCATCTAGTCCATCCAGTGGGGGTGCGAGGATGTGGCTAGCGGTTGCGAGTGCGGTAGGGTTGATGTTATCTAGGTTCCTTCTCCAGATTTTCGTTCTCTTAGGTTGGATAGAGAGTAATTTAACTACTTCCTTGATATGGAAAGTGATTATGTGATCGCAGGACCAGTCGCAAGGAAGAATCGAATCAAGCTGAATAGAGTCTTCCTTGGCGATCACTAGATCAAGGGTTGAGCCCTTATCGTGGGTGGAACTATCACAAATTTGGAACAGCTTGAGGTCGGACAGGAAAGCTTTGAGGCTGTTGACCTCTGGGTCATTTGGATCATTCCAGTGGAGGTTGAAGTCCCCTAGGAAGATCTGAGTAATGTGTTGACCGACATTTGTGGCTAGAATATCCATAATGTGTTCGATGAAGGTGAGGTTGTTACCAGGAGGATGGTAGAAAGAGTGGAGTGAACATATTGGTTTGTTATTGCTCGAGATGTCTAGGCAGAGGTATTCACAGGAAGAGAATACCGGAGAATTGGAGCGGTTCACTGAGAGGTTGTTCCTATGAATGCAGGCAATACCACCCCCTAGCTTATCACGTCTGTTAAGTCTTGTAATGTAATAATTTGGGGGAACTAAAATGTCTAAGATGGGTGAGGATGATTCGTTTATCCAGGTTTCCGTCAAGATGATAAGGTCAGGTTTATTGGTTATAATGAGGTCAGCTATATCGGCAGCAAAGTGGGTTTCTGGTCATGAGAGATGGGTACTCTCATCAAGTTATTTGCATCAATGTCTCTGGGGGTGTGTCTTGTAATTCTAGATGCATTGGGATGGATGGGTTGGATTAAGGACAGTTTCTGTGTGTCGTCATTGTGCGCTGGTTTAGAGGGTAGGGAAGGAAGTTCGTAGGAATGAAGCAGGGAGGTGAGCTCAATTGGAGAAAGGGTTCTCTTTTTCCTGGCCGGACGGGATGAGGCATTAGGATAGGGTACTGTACTCCATTTGGGGAGTTGAGGTGGGGGGCTAGTGCATTGCCGCTGCATAGGATTCACTTGTGGGTTGGGTTGAGGCCGGATCATGTCGTGAAGAGTTTGGATGTCCTCTTCTATTTGTTGAAGGGATAATAGAATTTCATCAAGTCTGGGGTCAGGTGTAGGAGTTATTGTATTGGTGGCCTGACCTGTAGCAAGGTGAGGAGGGGTTATTGCTAGTGTGGTATCCCGGGGCAAGACATGGAATGGTTTGACGTCTGGTGGTTTTTCAGAGTGGGAGTCCATAGGGAAGGGATAGGTGGAGAAGGAATGTGAAGGGGTATTGATGTGTATTTCAGAGGGATCTGATTCGTTGTGTGATATTCTTGTTGAGTGGTGGTAACTGGAAAGGGGGAAGTGAGGAGGGGAAGTGAGGGGTTGTTGGAATGAGCTATGGGAGGAGGAACGGTGAGATTTGTAGTGCAGGTAGAGGAAGAAGATGGAACCGTGGGTTGATCTGGAGTAAGTATGTAAAAAGAGGGGATTGGAGCAGAACACGTAATGGAGTTACTGGGGATGATGATGGAGGTGGGGAGGGGAGTACTAACTAAAGGGTGGGTGAAGGTGTGGTTGTGGGGAAAGGGAGTAGTAGTGGAGGACGCGGGGGCATGAAGGAGGTCTGGGGACGAGGTGATGCGAGTGAAAAGCGAGGTGGGTATGGTAGAGATTGTGGTGGTGCCGGGGAAGGAGTGGAGATTATGTGGGTGTGTGTCATTAGATGGGGTGTCTGTTAGGTCTGGTGTGGATATATATGAACAATGGGATACCAAGGGGAGTGTCTGAATGGGGCGTCAGGTAAGGAATCTGACAGAGGGCTAGGAGAATGGTTTGCGAGGGAGGTGGGATAGGATCTTGCAACCTTCGCTTTGATGCTTGGGAAGATGTTGTCCAGTAAATTCAGGTTATGGCCTGCTGCCTGCATGAGGATAATCCCATTATAATAAATGGTACATGTAGCAGTTGCTTTGTAGAACGGGGAGGGAATGATGGTTAATGTGAGCCCATGTGCGGTTTTTTTGGTCGATGCAATTGAGAATAGGGCGAGAAAGGCTTTCTGCCATTGTGCTCTCCTTTTGGTGTAGAAGATAATGTCGTTTGTAATGTGTCCTGTGTTATTTGAAAAATAGGGGTCAGAGATTGGGGTTTCTGGATGTGATTTTAGTAGACGATGTTTGAAGCTATTGGCCGCATTTTTTGAGAGGTTAGGGGGGTATTTGATGGAGTAGGTATGTGGGCCCATAGGCTCCATAAAATGGTTTTTGAAAAAAAAAAAATAATAATTATGGGGGAGAATTATTTGGGGAGTAGGAGAAGTTGCAGGCCTCCCTGTTTATTCCAGATGATGTGTCCTCACTACATTACCATTAGTGGGTCACGTAGTGGTAGGTGGTCCTTGCTATTTGTGAGGGTCGGATTAACATGGCTTACTATGTCCCAATAAAGGTAATGTTCAGTATCCTTAGTTATAGAATTAATTATAGTAGTTAGTGTCAATTGATTCGTGGGTTAGAGTGTCTGCGTCTCAGTCGTTCCAAGATGGCTGCTTCATTATCCAGTGATGGACAGAGTTCTGTGGCTTAGTCCTATTACTATTTCCATGCAACCAAAGCTACAAAGGTATTGTCCTCTGCCTGTTTCTGTGGGGGCAGATCAGCATGTATGGTCCTTTCTTTCTGTTTGTTAGTGTACTGAATTCTATAGTTCTTGTGTCTTTGCGGTGGTGAGTAGTCCCTTCTTTGTGTTATCCATCCAGTTGACTAGTAAGTTTGAGGTTCCACAGTTAAGGCACAAAATGGTGGGGTTTGTAGTTAAGCGCAAAATGGTGGGACTTGTATTGATCAGCGAGGTGTGGCCAACCAGATCACTGCTGCGCACTTCTACACGTTCTACTGCATTGGTCTCTATGTGCACCGCTCTGAATGCCCCTCCGCATGAAGCGCGGTCTCAGGGGGCAGCCTGTACAGGGGTTGAGACCAAAAATGAGTGGCTGCAAGAGAGCAGAGCATGGAGCCCAGCTCCGATGCCTCACGCCGATGTCTCAACTGGGCGAAGCGCCGCTGCTCATGCGGGGAGCCTCATCTCTGCCACAGCTCGGGGATCCAAATGCAGAGCGGGATATCATCTGCCTCATTCCCCTATGCTGTCCAATTGCTTACACTTATGCCGGTGGTTGTGCAGCGCAGTCGGACTGTGAGTTCCTATCAATGTGAAGCATGAGACTTTCAACGCTATCTGCAACTACGGTCCTTCACTACTTGCCTGATCTTTTGCTGCTCTGTTCTTCAGTGATACCTGCCTGCATTACATCCTGTATTGTGTGGTGGTTTAGTTGAGGCAATTTTCAGATGTAACTGTCTTACGTCTCATCCTGTTTGTCACTAACAAATCTCTCTCCTCGCGGCGCCCGCCATTTTGGGTGCGCGCCCTGTTGCTGGTATCTCCCATAAATGGTGCGATTCACTGTTGTGTCTTATCGACAGCCTTATGCTTCTAATCTGCCCAATTAATTATGTGCACCTTTTCTGCCAATTGAGAACACCAGTGGCTTTCTGCAACGTGCATCTGTCTGTACCTCCCTATGCCAACATGCTATATAGATGCTTCGTCATTGTTCTGTGAAAGGTGCACTTCCTAACTTGCCTGAACTTTTGCTTTTCCAAAGGGATACAGTGTTTTAACCTATCTGGAACTGTTTTCTTCAATTGAACAACTACATTACTGCCTTTTGTTGCACGGTTGACACCGGGTTATTCTATGTCTCCTTCTTGTACTTGATGGTTCCTCATATCTTTTTGTGACTTTTTCTCTCAGAACTTTATCAGTCATATGGATTGTTAATTTTTTCTTGGTGACTGTCTGATTCTGCTGCCTCCATTACATTGTGCATTCTTCATTTTTACGAACTGAATTCTGACATTTATGGGAAGGTTGCGTAAGCCAAAAATTAGTTTTTGTACCTTCAAAACATATTCCTCTGGCTCCACCTCCATCTTCCTCAGCATCAGACTCTTCTTCTAATATAGATCAAATGGCTGGCACAGCTCCTAACCACACTTCCTTGACGCAATCTACTTCTAGCAAGCCCTCTCCACCTGCCTCTTCAACTAAACGTCTGAAACATGATCCTCCATCTCCTGACAAAACACCATCTCCCATTTCTATGGAGTTGCTATTAGAGGAGATACGAGCCCTGCCCCCGATTGTGGAGGAAACTAACAACAAATTGCAACTCCTTGAAGTCAAATGGTCTACAATGGATAACAGAGTAAATTCATTGGCGCAGCAGGCCCTGGAGATACAGGCTAATTCCCAACTAATCTCCTCTTTGGAAAAAACGGTTCTCAGCCTCGAATAACATACTGAGAACTTAGAAAACAGAAACAGGACGAATAATCTACATATTTATGGCTTGCCCGTATCTTTGGAGGGTGATGACCCTGTATCGTTCTTCTCCTCCTTTCTTCCGAAACTCCTTGATATGCCGTCTACTCCTTCTCTCAGCATCCAAAGAGCTCACAGGCTTGGTCCTCACTTTTCTTCTCCAGCTGTTCCAGTCAAACTTCGAGGCGTCATCATTCTCTTTTTGAAGTTTACGGATCTTCTCTCAGTTCTCACTGCAGCTAGATCTAAGCGCCAAATCTCCTGGTTGGGTCAGAAAGTGTTCCTGTCACAAGATGTCTCCAATGCTACTGCGTCTAGAGGAAAAGAGTTCCTAAATCTTCGTGCTCCTCTTCGAATTCTTGGTGCTAGGTTTGGTTTATTCTTCTTCTGGTGGTTGACTATTTAATGTTTTATTTTCCTTACAGGTCTCTTGCTGATATCTCCACATATTTTTTTTATCTGTTATGAAGTAATTTTAACTTCTGATGTTTCTTATATAAATTGAACAATGTTCTTTTTATTGTATACTTCTTTTTATAATTGTTCATCTTAGCAGCATAAGTTCTTCAGGTTTATCATATTTATTGATACATGTTATATAGTTGTATTTTTATTTTCTTCTGTATTAGTCTCATGTTAATTGTTTGTTTTGTTTATTCCTACAGATCTGTTTATGTTTTCTCAACCCATATGGTTCCCCTTCTATTTCCTTCCCGTCCTGATGCAGTCCAGATTCCCAGTTTCGGGTGGTTCATCTTGTCGTGTGTCGTCACTGCCCCATTGTCCTTTCTTTGTCCCCCTCAGGTATGTTGTTTTCAGTCATCCTTTTTGGATATGTACTGTCTCTTCTTATATTTCTCCTCTCTTTCCTTTCTCCTCCTTTCCTTCTTTCTCCCTTTTTCCTATTAGCTCTATTCTTCTTTTTTCTTCCTATATCTGTTTTCTCCTTTTCTATATTCACAGTTTTAATCTATTACTCTTCATACTTCTTCATTTTCCTTTACCTAATTCCCCTTCTTTATCATCCCTTTCTTCTCCTATTTATTGGCATTTTCCTTTGTCTCTTTATCATTGCAGTTTTTGTTTACTTTAAATTTGTATTGTCTTCACATTCAGAGTTATCTCCTGGATCGTAAAGGGTTTTGTTAATCCCATTAAACGGCAGAGAATCCTTTCCCATCTTGCTTCGTATAACCCAGACATAGTTCGTTTACAGGAGACTCATCTTACAAAAGCCAAATGACTTAAATTAAAAAGAAGCTGGGTGGGTACGGTTTTATTCTCGCCATCTACTAATAAAACAAATGGTGTTGTAATTTTATGTCATAAGAAATTGAAATGAAAAGTCATATCGCAAGAAAATGATGCTGATGGTAGATGGATATTAGCCAAGTTGTTAATTATTTCTGCCCTTCTATCTGTTTTTAATGTTTATGGTCCTACACAACCTGACTGTTCCTTTTGGCCTTGATTACGCAAAAATGTATTCAATTTTGAGATGATTTGTTTATCATAGGTGGTGATTGCAACCAGATTGAAGACCCGTTTCTTGATCGCAAGTCCTCCGTACGTTTTATTCCCCACAAGACCCACAAGCAATTTCTTGACACTATTTCTCAAGCACATTTTATTGATTCTTGGAGACTTTCTCATCCTGATACTCTGGATTATTCTTTTTTCTCTCCTCCTCATGCATCTCTTTCTCGTCTCGACTATATTTTTCTCTCTCAATCTTTATCTCAAAATCTATTATCCTCTTCTATTGAGCCCATAGTTATCTTGGACCATGCCCCAATTGTGACAGACCTTGATTTACTCCCTCCGCATCCAAAATCTTCCCGATGGCATTTTAGTAATTCCCTTCTTACTGATCCTCTTTTCTCCTCATCCTTTTGCTCCTTTGCTACTGAATTCTTTGTGCTTAATTGTGATCCCAGCGCCTCTCCTCACATTATTTGGGATTCCTTTAAATCAACCGCAAGAGGTTTCATTATTTGATTTTGTTTCTGAGAAAAAGAAACCTTTTCTTCAGAAAAGGAAGACTACATTGGCTCATATTAAGCTCTTGGAGCATGAATTCTATACTTCCTTAAATAAATCGATTTCACCGGAACTCATACGTGCTAAGATTGAATTTAATTAAGTTACTACTGACAATGCATCATCAATACTCCTTCGCAGTAGTGCTCGTTATTATGGCAGTCGCAATAAATCAGGAAAACGTCTTGCTAATTATCTCAAAACACCTAAGGAACGCACTCTTATAGATTCTATTTACTCTTCCGATAATTCCCTGTTACATAAAGATCAGGAAATACTTGATTAATTTAAACTGTTTTATCAAAATCTTTACACACCGGATTCTCCCCCTACTTCCTCTCTCATTCAGTCCTATCTTTATAAACTTCCTACTCCTTCTACTTCGCATCTTAATCTTCTTGCCCTTGAAAATGATCTCTCCCTTACTGAACATTCCAAAGCTTTAAATACTGTTACCAAAGGAAAAGCTCCCGGTCCAGACAGTTTTTCAGTTGAATTTTACATGCATTTTTCTGATTTGTTACTCCCTAAGTTTTTAACGCTCTTCCACTCATTTTATTCCTCTGGTAGGACAGAAAGTCCTTTTCAAGAGGCCACTATTTGCCTTATTCCTAAGGAAGGCCGTGATCCTCAATTTTGTAAAAACTATTGTCCGATTTCTTTAGTTAATGTTGTTTATAAATTATTTGCTAAATTGCTTGCTTTATGTTTAGACCCTCTTGAGCCCCATCTTATTGGTAAAGAACAATGTGGTTTTGTTAAGGGTAGACTTACCTCTGATAACTCTTGTCTCTTTCTCAATGTTCTAAACAAGGCCTCCTTTCTATTCCTCTCGCAGCTATCTCTGTTGATGCAGAGAAAACTTTTGATAAAGTTGATTGGTCTTTTTTGTTCGCATCGCTACGCTGGCATGGTTTTGGTCCTAAATTAATTTCCCTTATCTCTTTACTGTATTCTGCCCCTAAAGCTTCGGTCCTAGTTAATGGTCTTGTCTCATCTTTTTTTCCTCTCCGACGTGGTGTTCGTCAAGGCTGTCCTTTATCTCCACTTCTCTTTATTTTAGACCTTGAACCCTTTTTGACTTCTATTCGTAACAAAGACTCGATTTCTGGTTTTCCTTACGGTGATCATCAACTGAAACTCTCTGCATATGCAGACGATATTCTTTTATTTATTTCTGCTCCTGAAACATCTATTTCTCCTTTATCACTTGAATTCACCTCTTTTTCGCAGGTTTCCGGGTACAAAATTAATTCAGATAAGACTGAAATTCTTCCTCTTACCAAATTCTGTTTGCCCCATTTCTTCTCCTCCACTGGGTTTGCTTGGAATGCTTTGAAAACTAAATACCTGGGTATATGGTTTTCTAATTCCATTGCCTCTTCAATTAAACTAAATGTGTCTGCAACCCTTTCTCGAATTGAGAAACTACTCTCCACTTGGAATCCTCTTTTTCTTTCTTGGTGGGGGCACTTAGATTCCATAAAGATGATGATCGTCCCAATTCTAATTTATATCTTCTCCATGCTTCCCGTCCACATTCCTGCTATCTCTTTTAAACACATCGACTCGTGCCTTTCTAGATTTCTTTGGAAAAATAAAAAAGTCCAAAATTGCCTTATCTTATCTTCGGAAACCAAAATCCAATGGTGGAGTTTATTTCCCGGACTTTCGTCTTTATCATAAATCTTTCTCACTGCGACAAGCCTCAAGATGGCTTACATCAGTCTCTTCTCCCTTTACCCCCCTTTGGCTATCTATTGAACAAATTCTATTATTACCTTTTTCCTTCAATGAAGTCATACGTTTCTCTACCAAAACTTCTTCTACTTCTCTCCCCTTTTTTAGGCATACTTGTTCCCTCTCACCCCACTGCTATCTCTCGTGAATCTTTCTTAGACTCCCCTATTTGGCATACTTCACTTATTCTCCTCAATAACAGACCCATTTTTTCGATTGCTTGCAAATTAAAAGGTATTTCATGGTTTAAACAACTATTTGATGGAATTTTACCTTGTACTTTTCCCCAATTCCAGTCCTTATTCCATTGCCCTCGTTCTTTTTGCAGAAGTTTGCTACTCTTATGGCGATTACTCTTGACATTTATTACTCCCTTCCTCCCTCTTCTTCATCTCCATCTGCCACCCAGAATCCTCTTCTCATAATACTTCTTACTCATCCTAAGGCCTGTTTTATCTATGAATTTTTCTCAGCTCCCAATCCAGATCGCGTCAAATCTAAGATCGAACTTTCTTGGGAGTCGGATCTGGGATGCGATTGAACTTTCACTTTTTGGGATAAACTTTGGTCCAGATCCTTAAAATTTTCTCGTTCTGCTTCCCTTACCCAATCTCTGTTCTTTCTCTATCACAGGCTTTATCTTTCCCCCGTTTCCTTATCTCGTTTTTCTGCTTCTTCTGATTCTAACTGTTGGACTTGTAGTTCTTCTAATGCGGACCTTATTCACTTCTTCTTCCTCTGTCCTACAGTTTTAGAATTCTGGAAGAAAGTTTGGTCTTCTATTTCCCGTATGTTTGCGATCTCCATTCCTTATTCTATTCCTCTCCTCTTTGCTGGTAGCCTCTCTGTTTCTTTAGACCTTTCTCCACACTGCCATGGTCTCTTTGACCTCATGCTCGCTCTTTCTTTTCAACACATTCTCCTTTAATTGGAAAACTCTCACAAATCTTTCTATACAACATTGGTGGAATACTCTTTGTCTTTTTCATAGACTTGACGCTGCTTTTGCCTCCTCTTGTACTTCAACCATTAATAGAGATCTTTTCTGGTTGCCCCTTACCACCTATTTGGACCGACTGGTGTTAAAAACTACCTCACATGTCACATCTGAAAATTTCAAACTCCCTTGAATGATTTCAACCCTTTCTCTCAATTCTTCTTTACTTGGTTATTCTATTACATATTCTTAGTGCCTAGATAACTTATATTGTTATATTTACAAAATTGTTCTAATATGCCTTTCTTTGCTTTATTTTTCTATTTCCTTATCACAGTGTTTATTTTTCCTCTTCCCCCATCTCATCCCTCCCCTACTCCCTTCCCTCTCATTTCCCTTCTTTTTGTATATAATCCACAAATTGCTTTAATTCTTCCATTCCAGGCATTGTCCAATTCCTTTGTTATATTGCTATATTTGAATTATTTTAGTTTTGCTGATATCTTTATGCATTAACAAAATGTTCAATAAAGCTTTTCAAACTAGAATGACTTGTTGAGGTCTACCGATTTGTTTGCATTGGGCATTTGATTCCTTTCAGGACACTGAAACTGCTATTTGTATCTGGGGCAATAGTATTAGTTTTTTTTTCACCCACTAATGTTAGTAGTTGTAGCAGTAGTGCAGAGGAGGTAAGAGAAGGGTTGGACAAGCCAGAGGCAGTTGACATATAAATTGCGTTCCGGATTGACAGACGTAACAGTGGACAGGCATTGTTCAATGCTATAAAATCACCCCTTATGCAAAGGTAATCGAATATATCGAAGGGGAAGGGCAGTTCAAGGTAATTACTGAACACAGTAAATTCAGAGTTCGCTGAGGGACCTCCCCTACCCATTGCAAGTACCTAGGAGTGCCCATATACACATTGATAATATTTACACTGTAAACCAGAAACTTAAAATTTGGAGAGACATTCTCAAAATGTTTTGTTAAATGGTGTGTTGTTCATGGGACTCTTTAGGTGGATGGTTATATAAAGCATACCTGTTGGCTGTTTGGTGATAAGGCTCCACCCTTTATGTTTCATTGAAATGCTTTGTGCTTGGATTTGAGAGCACACAGAGGAGGATATGGGAATGATGATAGCAGATTTTAATTGCAATATAAATCATTTGTTGGTGGTGACATATTTATATTAGGAATCGTTACTACTTCTAAGTTGATTTTAACCTGTGAAAAAATTCAATATTATGAGGTGAGATTTCATACACCATGTTTTCCCTCATAATTCTCTCATGAAAGTTATGAAAGGTTCCCAAGCAGCTAAAATGAGGGGCAAGTTTTTGAACATTCAGAAATATTTTCAACATCCATGTGAGATACATGTCAGACTTACTGAGTAAGGTCCAAACTGGGGTGGCTTAGTGAGCTGAAGAACTTGCTGGATTAAACTCAAATCGGTGACTGGGGGCGAGTGTCTGAAAAGTTTCAGCTCTCCATCCATCTTCTTATTGCGTTTGCTTTGTTCACCTTAAGTTGGCAGGGTATGCTCCGATGTGGGTCCCTTACTCACTTTGCCACTTGATTCAAGCTAGCCAGGCAGATGAGGGGTGGTACCCTGAAACCGCTCCAAGGATGCTTGTTTCTGGTACAGGGAGGACCTGGCTTGGCAGCACTGATTTGCCTATGGCTGGGTTTGAACTGGGGTAATGAAGTGAACAGAACGATGATGGATTGAACCCAGATCTAATGGTGTCTGGGGCTGAGTATCTGAAACGTTTCAGTGCTCCGTCAATCATCCTATTGTGTCATCTTATTGTGTTTGCTTGGTTGAGTCCTTTTACTCATGACGTCTTGGGGCCGGAACTGCTATGGATTAGGGGTGGGCAGAAATGGTGGAGTTTGATTCCACAGAATCTTGCAGATTTACTTTAAAATTCCACCAAACTCTGTGGAGTTCAGTGACAGGCCAAGTGGGCCTTTTGCACTATGTTCATTGTGCAAAATGCACCCTTGCATCCAAATATGGATGCAAGGGTCCATTTTGCTCAATGGAAGTAGTGCAGCCAAATACCTCTCATGCACTTGCATACTCTGCAGTGATTATAAGTTTTAATTTCTGCATAGTATGCAAGTGGTATTTGCAGTGGTTTGTGAAGTTAGAAACCATTGCATATATAACTTGGCGCTCTTACATACTCTGTAGAGATTAAAAGTTAATCACTGCAGAATATGCAAGGACGCCAAGTGATATGCTGTGCTTTCTAAACTTTAGAAAACATTGCATAATTTAATTCTGCCAGCAAAGTGGTGGAAATGTAATTAATCAATAATTTTGCATTACGTGAAATTACCAAAATTCCTCTGATTCTGGTAGGAGAATTTTAACCGCCTCCCAAGCTTACTATGGCTCCTGAGCAACTGAGCCAAGTACCCCTTGTGCACTTGACTCCCAGCTGTGGAGTCTAAGGATCCCTTGGAGGGAATCGTAGAACACGGATGGAGCAGTGTAATTTTAGGCTCCAACTTATATGCATCATTTATATACATTTATTTGCATTTATATGTAACCTATATATTAACGTGAGTCTAACTTCATTATCTTTCGTGAAATATTTGAATACATTCGCAGGATGTAGTCATTTAGGAGCTCACATACAGTTCCATTTAGTTGGTCAATAAACAAATGTAACCATATGTATTGCATATTTCTATTCCTTAAGTTTCCGATGGTTGATAATATTGTAATGTGCCTCTATTTTGATTCCCAGGCTAACTTATCTGAGCATTTTTGCTTCGATCATTCTACTATGCTTTTGTTTCTCCTCTGCAGGTGCAATATCATGTTCCCTGTGAGATTGAAAAAAGGCTTATTGTTACTTATTAGTTTGATAGTGAGGCTGAAGAAAAGGGAGTTGTCAGCAGACAAGGAGGATGACCGTGAAAGGGCCTTCTGCACGATGAGGAGGGTGACAGTGAAAGGGACCTTCTGCACTGAGTGTATCAGGAGCATGCAGCATTCAATGACAGCGTATGTGCACATAATTGTGTGAAGACCAATTGTGTACATCCTCAGATGCAGTTATGGGATAGGCTAATGATGGTGGAATTAAAAATGGAAGTTCTGGAACCTTTGGTTGTGTTTCTAATTGGTGTTTCACAGCTAATTAGTGCAGACTTTATCTTGATTTGGAGAGCGAGCAGAACTTTCACCCTGCTAGGTTACCCTCAGTGGAAAGATTTAAGCTGAACACTCTTCATGTTTCTTTGAGCTTCTACTGAAGAGCAAAACCATGCTGACACCTTCAGTGTGCCTCTTTAGAAATCCCCTGCTTATTTGCCAAGCTGAGAATAGATAGGGAATATTTATTTATGGAACACTTGATTTGGATAATTGGTTTATGTAGGGACCGTTTCTATATTGTATTTCATTATACTGAGAATTAGAATACTGGAACGTTTTGGCCGTATTGTTATATTTTCTAAATCTTTAAACTGCGTAGTTATTCTTGATACCTTTAAGGTTGTCAAACTGTTTCTTGGTTGTTTTTGTGAAGCTGCATTGGTTTCACATAACTGAAGTGTATTTCCAATGTTTGCTCCCCTAAAATGCTTCAAGTCGACAATCAAAGGTCAATACGACCAGTGAGGGACATTATATGATGATTTTATTAAACGATTGAGGTGTAGATTTCCCCACACCATAACAATTCATAACTCAAAGTGCACTCAGTAATGTAAATAAAACAATGTCCAGTCAAATGCTTTTTTATATATTAAAAAAGTAGCATTTAATTTCCAACTCTGCATTGAAAGCAGTATTACTACATTTATAAGCAATAACACAATATCCTTGAGGTCGGGGCTCTAGTGTTTAACTGGAAAGTCCCTATCCTACCCTCTTCCTTGTAATGTGGTCAGGGTATTTCCTCATTCACTGGTGTCTGCATCCTGGGAATGCTCACTTACCTTCCCTTACTCAAGAATCCACTCTGACTCTTAGAAAACAATCAAAAGTGTCTGTGTTGCTGCAGCACATTTAGGAACAAGTCCCCTGGGGACTGCGGTCCCTCATCAAGTCTTATCCACTCGAGCAATGAAGAAGTGATCTGTGTCTTGGCAGGTGCCCCAACAGCCGGAACTCGCATTGCTCCAGTCTTGTTTGGTCCAGTTGGTTTTGCCCCGGAATGTGCGGTAGCACCCAGCAGGCACAGGGTCTCCATGAGGAGCGCTTCCAACTCCAACTACAATCAGAGTTGTTTTTGGCTTCCGATGATGTTCCCCAAATGGGGTTGTGGGAGTTAGTCCTGGTGATCCTGATCTGCTCCCAGTGTCAGGGCGATGTCCTCTTGACGACTCTGGGGTCCAAAAGACAGGTCAGGGGCAGGTCTTGGTGCTTGCTTTTGTCCCCCAGGTCGCGCCTTCAGTTTCCTAGGTGATGGTCCAAACTTCAGAGTGCCTAGTGCTGGAAGGTACCCTTTGTGGTATACAGGGTTTCTGTGTTACCCACTGGTAAAGTTTCGGCCTTCACTGCACAATTACCTATGCCACACTAGACACTCCTGGCATATGATGTCACCGCTAATGCTCACAGAGGTCTTGGTGTTTTTTGGCAGACATTTCACAGTGTCCTCTCCTGGCATACAGAGTCACTGCAATGAAGCGGTATGAGTTATATGCTCCCTGTACAGCAGTCCATTTGCAGCTAAATTCACAGCGGCCCTTTTCAGGCATACAGGGGTCACATACCCAAACCTTCACATGGGCAACAACCCATTCAGTGCACAGCCATGTGCTCACACCTCATACTGGGTGTCCTCTCGGGAGGGCTCCCCACTAACACTTACTAATGTGCAACACTCTATTTTTCTTCAAAGGGTACTCCGATCTTAAAAAGCAGGCAGGCACTGGAGCTCCAGAGCAGGTGGTCTTGGTTTACCTGGGTGATGTTCCCTCACCCAGCAGGAAGACAAGTTGTCCTTGGTCCCCAGTCCTGGTCCTGGTCATGCAGAGCTTCCCCTCCTCACACAGCCCATCTGGCTGCTTGGCAGATGACAGATTTTTTGGGTTACAATCTCCCCTTTTTATAGTCCATTTTCAGACACCAAATATGACTTAAAGTCTGGGTCTTTGAATATGTATGTTGGGGTTCTGCTTCTTTTGAAGTACACCATTCTCCCTTCGCTTCTTCCTCCTGAAAGGTTGTCTGACACATCAGGAGATACTCCCAACCTGATAGTCACACATCACAGGCCATGGATGTGGCAAGTGTTCACACCTGCCATGAGAGTGACTAGAGTTCACACCTGGATGTCAGTCTCAGTTAAATGTGCATCATACGGTTAATAACGGGCTGCCAGCCCTTCTCTTTATTACTGCCTTATCAGCCCCATCTCATTGGTGAGAAGGGTCCAGGCCCCTTCCTTGTGACCTGTCACTGAACCTTAAAGCAGCCTTTGAAGAGTATAGGTGTAGTTTCTCTCTCTCCTTTCTCCAGTGTGTCTCACCCAGCTCACAGGAATGCAGCAATACAGAAATCTATCCATGGGGATTGCTCTACTCTTCATGTCTTCATCAGGTCGGCCTTGACTAATCGAAATCTAACCCAGGGTCCTCCATGTAATGTACTATTGCAGGCACACTTTCACCCAGTGTATGGACATAACACATACACTATTCAGTACTGTTATCTCCATGCATTGTGTCACCACAGACACACATTTATACAGTACACACATTCATTCTGTGTGCACTGCTCATCCTTTCTGCTATGGTGTGCTACTTACAAATACACCAACTGTCAGCTCACACATTCATTATGCCTGCTGCACAAAACCTCACCATTCATGTATGCTACCTTTCTCGAGTATACATACACCCAGCACATGCTGCACAGCATTACATATCTCTTGTAATGTGTCCCTTGCAGGTATACATACGATGTATGTTAATGGGAAAACAAAAACTGAGAAACCACATTGGAGAAAAGCAAATCATGAAAAAAACAAATTTTAAGGAAATAATTTTTTTTAAGGAGATAAAAATACATCAAAAATTAAAGGAAACATTTCAAAGGAAAGATTATTTTAAGGACAAATCCCAAATGACATTAAACTTAGAGTTTAGGACAAGTGAGGGTTTTTTTAGGATCAGGTATGGGCAATGTTTAGGGGTAGTAAGGGTTTTTTTAGGGGCCAACATTAGGTGGAATTCTGCCACAGTAAGGGGTTTTTAGGATTCTGGAATGGGGGAGTGTAGTGGGGCTGGGGGTTTTTATGGTATAGTGATGATCAGAGGATAGTATTGTTGGATACATTTTAAGGTCCAGTATTTGGTGGAGTTTAAGGTGATGAGGGATTCAGGTATGGGTGGAGTTTAGATGAAGAAACGGTTCAGGGCTCAGAAGAGTGTAGGGGAGGTGAGGGTTTTTAGTGGTCATGAATGGGTGGTGTTTAAATGAGGTGAGGGTATTTTTTAGGGTTTAGGAATGGGTGGATTTTGTATGTGGAGAGGGCTTTTAAGGGGTCTGGGATGTGTGGGGTTCGGGCATAGTAAGGGTCTTTTAGGGTTGAAAAATGGGTGGCAATTTGGGATCAAGCAAGGGTGTAGTGAGGGTTTTATAGGTTTCCATGATAGGTGGAGTTTAGGAGTAGATGGGAAATTTAGAGTTCAGGAATGGGTATAGTTTAGGAGTTGTAAGATGCTTTTAGAGGCAGTAATGGATGGTGTTTAGAGGTTAAGAGGGGTCAGGAATGGATGGTATTAAGGGGTGAGGGGAGTAAGCGAATTGAAAGCATCTGAAATAACTGTTTGACAATGTTAAATATAGAAATCTGAAATAATGTCCCCTAAATTAAAGAACTTGTTTTCAGTGCTGCTGGTTCCATTGTAACATTGAGAAGGACCAGTCTGTCACCCAAAAAAGTGGAGAGGTTAACAATGATCAAAATGAATCAGCACTTCATACCACCGAATTACACAATACAGGAAGCAATGGAGGAAGATGAGGACAGCGGCTCAGGTGACGGAAGTAGTGTGTCACATGATTACCTACTACTGGCTGAACCCCCAGAGTTTGAGGATGAGCTATACTTCCCTGACAATTAGGCTTGCACTTACTGTCTTCCTCCCTTTTTTTCCCCTTTATTTGTGTGTCTGTCGTCCGGTTACAAACTTGTGAATCACAACAAATCCATTACCACCGTCTTCTAATTTAATATACAAGTTTCAGGTGTCTGCAATTTGACAGTACAGTCCTCCGAATCCAGCTCCTCCGCTCCATCATACTGAATCTCCCACCTAAATCCATTGCCCTTATGAATGATGATTGGATGATGGAAGATAGAAGAAAAAATTAAAACTTTCCTAGTCCCGCCAAAAGAAGTGGAGCATGAATCAGATGACTACTATAGCTATCCTCCTTTCCGAGCCGAGAGAGACTGCCCATTAACTGAAAATGAGATGGAACAGGTAATGATTGATGCCATGCATTGGACGCAGAGTCGCAGACTGAGTGATTTTGTTGTGTTTGTTGTGCATGAAGTTATGTCATTATGCACTAATCATCTTTCTACAGTACACACTAAACGTAACTCAAGGTGAATTTTCCCCTTCTTGCAAATAAGAAATTTGTACTTCTCCTGCAGCTTGATACATTGCTTTTAATTCAATATAGGAAGGGGACTCAATCTGCGCACTGAGTATGATTGACAACACCACCGTCCATGATGATGATGGCGTAAAAGACGGCCTGTTAACTTAAGATGAGAAGGAATAGGTAATGACAATTAATGGCATGCATTGGACACCTGACTGAGCGATTGGTGTTTGTGTTTTCGTTGTTTGTTTGTTGTGCACGAAGTGAAGTCAAAGTGTACTAGTAGTCTTACTGTACACACTAAAGAGTGACTCAAGTCAATAATATTTCTACTCTTGTTGTGTAATAACAAAATGTTACTTCTACTGCATGCCGATCTTCACAGTCAGTCAGTACAAGTATCGGAGATGATTGATGGAATAATAACAAGTCAGGAGGACGTTTCATGAGTGGCATAAAAGCCTAAAGGTAAACACGTCAACAACAACCACAGCAGACCCAAATGTCTGTGTAGAAGTGGAGTCGAGTGTAGCGGTGGGATGACTGTGGTGCATTGATTTAGTAACTTAAACTGTAAAATGCTATGTTTGGAATGGAATCATGGATAATGTGATTTGCCTTTGTCCAACCCTGTCACTGTGGGCCTGCTCTCTCCTGTTGTTGTTGAAGGTCAATGCTGGAAACAGACTAGAGTAGAGATGATGAATACATGCCGCCTCGGAAAGTGTTCCTGTTGCACTACACCATAACTTGTGCATTTGTTTCAACTTTGTTTCTCAATATCCCCTTTCCATCTACAATTACAGGCCGGGCCTTGCCCTATACTTGGGAAAACATTACAATGCACACTTACCTTACCAATAAATCGACAATTTTTTCCAGCCGGGCAGTGGCGAGTCGTGACACCCAAGATTGATGGACGAGAGGACCGAGAGGAATGCCGAGATGCAAATCCAGTCCACATTTTTTACCAGGATAACACAGTAACAGTATCAACTTTCATCTTCATTTAAATAATTTGATTCATTTTTTTGTCTACAATCTTTACAACAGTGTGTTATTGTTGTTGTTGTTATTATCATCATTAGGTTTGCTCTCTGTTTACGATTCTTCCCGACCAATATTTAAAATTTCTATTTGCTATCTGTAAAAGTATTAAGGCCGGAACAACAGAACAAGAAGTGTATGTAATCCGGGTCTCTCATCATCATGCATGCATTTCCTTTTTCTCCCTTAACATATGGATATGGTTGTCTTCAAAGATTGTCATTTGTTTGTCCATGCATACTGTTTTTCACTGTCAAAGCTTTCCCAAAACCCCCTTCCCATCCATTCAACAAACCCTAACCCTCTTCCCCCGGGCTGTGTGACTTATTGTCAAGGTGTGACTAAATTAAATGTACACCAATACTTAATCACACGCTGGGGCGGATGTGGCGAAAGCAACAGTACTTCAATTTCAAGGCAGAGCGATGATCTTCTTCTGCTTGCCCACCCATGAGCATTATATTTTAGAGGTGATTTTATTTCACAAAGGAACATATACCTCAGCATTAATTGCCGGCATTGATTGGATCTGTTGTCATTCCTCATACACAGCACTAACTGTTACGCTGTAGGCCTAGTCAAGTGCCTCGACACAACTATAGTTTGTAACTCTGTCTAGTAGGCTATCCCAACCGCCATTATGTTTTGTTGTAAAATATTTTAGCATATTATTGTTGCTCGGTAAGTTCTGTACTGTACTTCATACTACTACTCCTCGAACAGTCTCCGAAAGGCGATTGACTGTCTCATTTTCTTTTTTTTCAAATGCTGCTGCCCTGCCAGTGTCTACTACTACTACTATACTACCACCACCAATCATGGCATATTAGAAAAAGGAAACCATCTTCACCATGCAACCATTGCTGTGCCTAAGTTAAACATCAAGCAAAGGTAAGAGAAGTTTGGGGGAGGCAGAATTAATAATGGACATGTTTTCAATGAATTCAATTTCACACACCCCTTTGAGTCCAGATAAAGAATGCATAGACTAGAGGAGAGACTGAAAGTACTAATAGGACAAGTCAATCAGTGAGGGGTGTCGCATCTATCTGTTTGTGTCTTACACAGTCAGCCAATTATTTAAACCAAACACTGGCTATGGGCGGGCCTGCAGCAGCAAGGAAAGAGTGTGATGTAAAACAGTAACCCCACCTACAAATCATTAACAACATTGCATGTAACGTATAAAAATATATTTAATTGACCCTAACAAAAATAAACTAAAAACCCACAAAAGCTGACCCGCGCCCCTCCCTAACCCCAACCAATGTCCATAAGAAAGTCCAGAAAATACTAGTCCAAAAAGCAAAAACCCAACGCCCAAACCAGTTCCCACCCACCCAAACAAGAATTAAAAAAGGGGCAGAAGACAGGGACTAAGGTATGGGGCGGGATTGCAGGAGGACACGCATCTGCTCCTCTAGACGGGCGACGCGGCGTCTGAGGGCGCGGCAGTTGCAGCCACAGTGGGGGGCCAGAGATGGCATTGTGGTGGCGGCAGGCAGCCGCCAGATGGTGGCGACGTACCGCTGGAGGGCGGTGGCTGGGGTCCGGGGCACTGGAGGAGGCTTCAAGTGCTGCTGCAGTCTCCTCATCCTCCTCTGCCAAGACCACCAGCTGCCGATATTCCAGCTGGATTGCCTCCAGCTTCCGGCGCCGTGCCTTGGCGGCCAACTCCTTCTGATTGACTTTGGAAGGAGTAGCTGTGTATCAAAAAGAAAAAAACAAGACAATTGTAAAATATACTCTTAGAAAAACAGTAAGACAAGTTAATTATACACATAGTGGCATGGTAGAGTAGCACTATAAAGCACAGTACATAACATTTTAAATCTCTCCCGTCCTTCTTCCTTCCACCCGTCTTTCACTTTTTAGTTGAACAGTGCACCAGGTGCTCTTCTCCATAAAACTTTCAAAGAGGAGTTGAAATCAGATAGATGAGGCCATTGGTTACTCAATACTCCCGCCCCTATGCCAATTAAAGGGTGTCTAGTCTAGTTCACTCTTCAAACTTTCACAACAACTCATACTTACTTAGGACATCGGATGGCGGGCGGACTTTGTCTGCCCGTCATCCTCACGCTAAAAAGGGTGGGGGTCCCATGGGGACAATTAGGAGGATGCGCCCGGCACAGTGGCGGGCGCATCCTGTTTTTTTTACATTCTGGTGGGCGGTGCCGAAAGCAATGCTAAAAATACATGTTGTGCTTTTCCAAGCACAACATGACAGGCACCGCACGGAGCCTGTCACCTTTTGCTTTGAAAGGCAGAGGGTTACCATAGCATAGGTACCCTCCATGGGGTCCCCCAAGCATACTCTGCATGCCTTTCCGTGGTGGCCGGCAATGCCGCCACGCAAAGGCATTCCAAAATGCAGATTATATGGCTGGCAATGTGTTCAGAGAGACACCACCACCATATTGAACCCTTTTCCGCCTGGTCGACATGTGGGGGGTCTGACTCTTTTCTACAGGGATGGCGGGAGGTTTGCCCATGCGGGGTCGGCGGTGACTACCGCCGGACCGGCGGGGGCAATCCGCCCACCATCCTAATGGGGCCCTAAGTCTCAACAGTATAGTATACATACAGTACATCCTTGCAGTGAGTGTACTGTCAACAATAGTTAAGGATTATGAATCTAACTTACCACCGCCCGCCACTGGTGCTGGCACTCCCCTTACTGCTCCATCGTCGCTATCAGCAGCAACTGCCGCATCCTCTCTCTCCGCGTCGCCATTAGCTGGCCCCGGCAATGGTGGTTGGTAGTGCGCCTAGAAAACATTACACATTTATTAGGCGTCATATACACCTCCCCCTATTGGTCAGTAGCAAGATTGAAAAATGAGTTAATAGTATATAACATACATCACTAGTACAAATCAGGTAGTAGTAGAGTAGACACTAATAGTTATATATGGTCCCCCCTAGGGTCCTTCTAGCCTTTGCTTAGTTATCCCGAGCCATGCAACCATTTTACCTTTGTTTCTTTTATTTTTGCACATGTGACGTTACCTTGCAGCTTTTTGTATAAGACACCTTTGAGCCCACATGACCTGCCTCACACTGCTACTGTCTACGCGCTGCGTACAAGCGGTCAACAAAAACATTAACAAGCCACTTTTTTATGAAGTACTGGTGTACTGTTAGTCCATATTGCTTATCCATAAATGCTACACTTTTTGGCACAGCTGAGAAATGCTTGCAAGTTACAATATACTAACGCGCACCATTTCATTTTTCACATTACAGACAGAAGATTCCCTTCTACGAACCAGAGCTTTGCAGAGCTTATGAATGATGCAACAACTACCAGTACTAGGTTCTTCTAAGGTGAGGGGGCCCTTCACTCAGAGATCTTCATTTATAAATTTATATAAACTAAATTCCTAGGGGATGGTGGTGCTGCCTTCCACCACTGTTCAGTTATCATGATTTAATTCCCAACTGTAAGTAAGTGTAACAATGTTTATTCTTTTAATGTTATTGATTTTCCGGTTGGTGCTGCATTATATTATAGAACAATGTACGGAGCTTCTCAATTCAAAATAAACATTTTGAACTTTTATAGACTTGGTGGTATTTGGTGTGGACTTACACGAGTGAGCAAATTAAAGGAAGGGTGTGCATGTGCATTGCTTCCACGAATGAGAGGTTGGGTGTGTTATGTTCTAGGTTGCCTACTTGTTGGTTATCTTGAGGGGAGGGTTCAGAGACCTAATAGTTATGACAAGACAGTACTATAGTCGGGCAGGGGATTGTGGTGGGTTCTGAATTTCTGATTGAGGTGTGTGAGGAAGGTCCAACCTACCATCACCAACATCCTATTTTCTTGTGCAAAGGTCTGTATGTGCAAGATCCCTACAACAGTAGTAGTATGTCCTATAGGCTATCATATCAAAATAGTAATAAATCTGGTTGGGCATTTATTGCTGTGAATTGTCAAAGCCTCAAGATTAACAAAGACTCAAGATCAATAAGACTAGAAGTAGTGCAAGAGGATGACCCAAAGGACTGGACTCAATGGCTAGAGCTACTGGTGAATCTGAGTTTTATTTACAACCTTTCAAATAAAGAGTGGCACTGGCCAACTGGGCAAGCTTAGATACTACAGTACAGACAGACTGATAGAAGTAGTAGTACAGAGAGTCATCATAGCAGAGGCAGGGATAACAAGATTTTTTAAACCGTACAGATCGAAGGATAATTGTTGGTAAAAATTAGCATTGGGAAACTGAAACAATAGTTTGTGAAAAATATGGTGCAGTAAAAGTTATGGAATAAGAAATATTATTAAAAACAAGAAGACTTACTGGGGCCAGCAGAGGAGCCCTCGTTGGTGTCCTCCTGGTGGTGGTGTTCTCCCGCCGACTGCCCACTCCCTGCCTGCCTGCCCCTGGGTGCTGATGAACAGGAAAGATATAAGAAAGAGACAAACATTGATGGATGGTGTCAAACAGATACAATATTTTTAAAGAACGGTCAAAAAACACTTATGTAAACAACAATTGCAATAACTAAATTGACCGATCTCATCTGGTCAACAAGTAGTATCGGGGGATTCACGGATCGACTACTTAAGTTACTATTTATCAACAGTAATCCAGTCTTCCATTCTAATTCCAGAATACTAAGTTACAACTAAGCCTAAGTACCACGTACCACCCGATCTAGCCCACCTATTCCAGGCGTGCCAATTGTACATTAAGTTTGCATTTCCACTTCTTTTAGTCCTCAACAATGCATATGGTCAAATGGAGGACACATGACTACATTTTTTGTATACACCAAATTTTGGGTTGATTGATTGATGCTGATGTTCTGCTAATGCTAAGCCAATTCCACCACTCATTGAACAAACTATAAAAGGTTCTAATAAAGACTAGCGTACTAGCAGCACGTGACGTAACAGAGGGAGCATCATGCATACCACTAAAAAATTACAAACTCATACAAAGTACCTAAACCTAAGTATCAATCCGCTCCTATCTCTTAGTGACAGGACAAAGTAAGGACTGTAGCATTATGTAACTTAATTTCTCTAAGATAAACTCTTACAGAATCCCGCTAAGCGAGCGCAAACGCAAAGTTGCAAACAAGTAAGATTAGTAGTAGCGCAGAGGAGCACCTGTGTCATAACAATCACAAAAGACTTTTAAACGTAATTAACCTGGAATGTAAGCAGCAACATTCTAGCTGGTTGGAAGAAAAAAAAGATATTCGCAATATAACACAGATCAGAAGAACAGACACAAAGTAGTAATAATTAAATAGTTACTCACCAAGACCCGGGACCTCCACTCCTAGCAGGTCCAGCAGGTCCTGCTCACGGTCCAGGATGTCGGACCACCGGTGCGTCAACTGCGCCTGGGTGCGCCGGACCCCAGAGCAGCGCAACACTGCCCGGCGCACCTTACCCCACCGCTGTCGATGCTCCCGGAGGCCGTACCCGGACCCAGGCCTGCCACCTGCTGCCAGGGTTGAGGGGAGGTGGCGCTGCACAAAGAAAATGAGTGCAGCCAACTCCACCTCACCAAATAAGGCCCGTGCCTGCACCCCTTATGGGCGCCGCCTTCCGCAAGGAAGGCGGTCGCGGCTCTGGCTGCGACGAGCCCTACCCTTTGACATGGTTCTGGGACGGGGCGGGAAAGAAAAGTTAATAAAATTAAAAAAGTAAGTAAAGGAAATAAATAGCAGGCAATAGAAAGAGTGAAAAAGTAGCTAAAAACCAAAAAAAAAGTAGACAAAAACCAAACATATAGAAGCAGTAAAATAGTTAGAGAAATAATAAATAAAAAAGATTTAAAAAAAGTGGCTTCAAACAAAGGATTGAAAAGGTGCAGGGAGGATTCAAAATCAGGCCCCAGAACCATGCAATAGAGTGAAAAACAAGATGGCCGCGCCCATTGCGACCACGTGCGCAAGTTCACGCGATATTTTCTCCCCGAGCAAGCAAAAAGCAACGTGAACAAGTAAAAGCGTTTGTGAACAGGAAATATCTACCGCGAACGGGTGCGAGCATGCATTGCGCGACCCAGAACAGGAAGTAAGCATCGTGAGAGGGCGGGACAAGTGAAAACAAGATGGCCGCGCCCGTGATCAACCGCATGGGTAAGTTGGCGAGCCGCGATCACGCAAAAAATAACGCGAACAGGCGGGAAAAAAACTTCTGCGTCTTCGCGATATTTCCGGCGTGTTTGCGGAGATTTTCAACATTTTCGCGATAGTTTGCGAAAGCGAATTTCGCAAATTCCGCCCACCCCTAACCAATGCCTGTGCTCTTCGGCTGAGAGTCCTGATTTGCCAAGTGATGCCAAAGCCAGTTCCTGGGCCCTTGGAAGTGTAGCCTGGTGATCTTAACTGCTTCCATGCTCATGACGAGCCACAGTGGAGTTGTGCTCATGACGAGCTGGGCTCGTCATAACGGTCGCGGCACTTCCACACGCAATTGATTCCCCGCCTGTGCCTCATGATGAGCTGGGCTTGTCACGAGCACAGCGCCGCTGCAGCCGCCCCCCCGTGCCGCAGGAGAATTACCCCAGCGGTGAAGGGGTTAAGGAGAAAATCAACACATTAACCCTCAGCATCTGTTTTCCTGATGCATCGCTGGAGAAGATCGACCCATCGCCTTTGCCTGTACCGAATTTGCTCCCATTTGAAGCATCAACCACAGCTTTCCCCGCAGGTTCTAACTTACTGTCCCAGCGTATAAGAAGAATCACCACAGTGTGAGTCCCAAGCACGTGTCACCAGCATCCTAGGCATCTGCTCTGACTCTGATGCAGCACCAGATCAGCACCTGCCTCCCAGCAGTGAAATCAACGCAGTGTCTGCATCACCGCTGTCAAATCAATGCAGCATGCCTGGATTTTTGATGCATTGTCCTTTGAGGCCGACTCTTTATTGACACCTTACTGCAGCAAGGAACGGAGAACACGAGTACAGAAACCTATTCATCACCTCCCCTACCAGTGAGGAAACTACGCATCACCTACCCTGCCAGTATGGAACCAATGCATCACCTCCCCTGTGTAGTAAGTACCGATAATCACATTTCCGGCACCTCACCTGATCTACGCCTTGCACTGTCTTATTTTGGCGCATCTAAGGTCCTTTTTGCTTATATGAACAATGTCATTGATTTCCATAAACTTAACTTCCTTAATCTTTTAAAAGTGATATTTTGACATGTGTATGTTGGAATTTTGTTGATTTGGTCTTATATTCAGATAAATATTTGTTATTTTTCTAAACTGGCATGGACTCCTTTTGTAGTGTTTTCACTGTGTTACTGTCTGTGTGCTTACAAATGTTTACATATTGCCTCTGAGATAAGCCTGACTGCTCATTCAAGCTACCAAGGGGGTGAGCAGGGGTTATTTTAGCTGGGTGACTCCCTTACCCTGACTAGAGTTAAGGTCCCTACTAGGACATGGTGAAAACCACTGCCAGCTGGCCTTATTTATGAAGAGGTTGCAATGCCAATGCGTCTGAATTTTTGCCTCATTGGTGGCACAAATTTACTCCATATTTATAAGGTGACTTACCCGTGAGGATGTGTCACTTTTCCCATGCCCATGTCAAGAAGATACTGCGTCGGAATGGACTCTGTCATGTAAGTCTTAAAACATGTTCTATCTTAAATACATGTGTTAACGTTTTCCTTGGATATTTTTGACATTTTGCAAAGATGACGCAGCCACAGCTTAAGTGGTGCAGCGTTGTGGGAACGTCAAAATCGATGCACCTGCAAAACACACATGCATGAAATGACGCATCCATACAGATATATGAGGAGAAGCTGGGCATGGCAGTGCTGCAACTCGAACTACAGCATGGAGGTAGTAATGTTTCTACTGGGAGCCAGAAGGAGACGACCACCATCATTCATCCCTCCACAAACACTCTTGCCACCCCCTCCATCAACTCCACAAAGTCATTCCAGGAGAAAGTAGCGCATATTTCACCAAAGGAGCACTCTGATTGACCTCAGGGAGGAGGAGGTCATAACTCTTCATCGCCTGGAGAAGCAGTCCATAGTAGACCTGGTACACCTAATTGCTCCAGAGCCAGAGGTCACAGCTAACAGGCCTATCAACATATCTCCACAGGCTAAGCTCATGGCTTATGTTACATATACCGGTGTCGGGCTCCTTCCAAACAACAGTCTTCCAAAGTGAATGGAATATCTCAGCCCCCCTTCTCCTCATTCCTTCCCACTGTCCTGGATGCCATTATCCAGCTGATGCCTGCCTACCTCCGTTTCCCCAACACCCCAAAACTGCAGATGGAGATAAGACAAGGCTTCTATTATATTGTTGGGTTCCCACATAGGCTGGGTGCCATGGAATGCACACATGTGCAATTTCTACCTCCTACACTAACCTCATATCTGTATAGGAACCAGAAACACACTCACTCCATCAATATACAGGCCATTGTGGATCATTGGGACCTCTTCATCAATGTGCTGGGAAAATACCCTGGCAGTGTACATGATGCTTTCATATTCTGGCACAACATCATTAATGACCGCTTCAAGAAGGGCCAGCATGGCAATGGCCTACATGTAGGTAAGCTATACAGTAACACCTAACACAACCCCTAACATGTAGGAATGGATCACATCATACCCATGATAGTTCTGTTGACGCACATAGGAACTAAAGTAAGTGGGGTGTGGTAATTATATGCCCCATGTATTATGGTTCATGTGTGTGGTAAACAAACTAAGTGGTCTATTAGGATGGCGGCCGGAAAACCACACCGACCACCATGGTAGCAGAAATCAACTGTCCGCTGGTACCGCCGCAAAACCGGCAGTCCGATTAGGATCACCCGCCAAAAAATCCAGACCGTGGTGGAATGATGCCATGAAAGACCGCCGGTAGCGGTCGGAGCTGGTGAAAATGTGTCCGCGGAAGTCGAATTTGCGACAGAAACACACTAAACCGCCGCCAGGCCAGCGGAGTGACTGCACATAAAATTAGGATTCCCCAATGTGGCAGTGGGACGTTCCGCTGTTTCCGACCGCCGCGATCTCAACCAGTGATAAATGGGAGAGCTGGTGGAGGGGCTGTAGCATAGCCACCGCTGCAGATGCTCTGTGAAAAATATGGCAGTCGACAAAAAAAACACACAACAAGGCCACCAAGTGCACATAGCAAACTAGTTCTGCCCCCAAAACACCTAATACACCACAATGACACCCCCCCAAGGCAACTTAAAAAATACAAATCCCAGGAAATCCCACACAACACACCTGAAAGCAATACCTCATTTTGACACACCCACATAGCTGAGTATAAAACCATCCCCTTCCCTAACCAGAATCCTTTGCACTACTCCACCACTGAAGGAACCAAACCCTGCATCACATTAGATAGGCAAAACACCACACATCTCACCAGCACAACAACACACATACACATCCCCACACCACCCGCACCACCCTCACAACTGCACCTCAAAACATTAGCACATCACACACTATGTCACCACAGAAAATGCCCAAATTCACAGAGAGTGAGTTGCCAGTCATGGTAGATGAGATAATCAGAGTAGAACCACAAGTTTTTGGTCACCTGGTCCAACAGACACCATTAGCCACAAGAGCACAAATGTGAGAAAGGATAGTCGACAAGGTCAATGCAGTAGGGACCACCCTGCGCTCCAAGCAGGAAATCACGAAACGGTAGCATGACCTGAAGAGAGTTGTGAAACAGAAGAAGAACAAGAACTGTGAGCTGGCTCCGAGGATGGGAGAAGGCCCTCCCATTCCACCAAGAACATTCACTGCATAGGAGGAAAAGGTGCTTGCCATACTGCATCCAGAGAGTCTCACAGGAATAGCCGGTGGAGTGCAGGCTGGTAAGTACAAACAAATGTATACCATTCCACTGCTATGTACTGTCTTGCACAACCACAAAGCTACTCCTCCTAGGCCAAAGTCCATTCATATGCACCACAATACCCAACACAGGTCTCACAGATGTTATATACACTCCATCTGAATCCGAAGGGAGCCTGCAACATTGCCAGGGTTGCATGTGTACAGGCAGCCAGCACTACAACTCCCACCAGGCCCCCTCATTCCACAGCTCAGCAAGATGGAACACTCCCCCCACCCAGAAGCATGTGGCAGCCATTGCATTAATCACCTTCATCTAACAGATAGATAGCCATCTTCCCAGGGAGGCCAGGTTGTGTGTGGTAGGCCAGCATAACAACTCCAACCAGGTACCCCTGACCCACCCCTGAGCAGGATGGAGCACTCCCCCCCAAGAAGCATGTGGCAGCCATTGCATTGTTCACCTTCATCTAACAGGTAGGTAGCCATCGTTCCAGGAAGGGCTGTTTGGGGGTGGGAGGCCTGCACAACAACTCCAACCAGGCACCCTTGACCCACCCCTGAGCAGGATGGAACACTCCTCCCCACCCAGAAGCAAGTGGCAGCCATTGGATTGCCCAGACATGGGTCCCTTGCTCACTTTGCCACAGGATTCAAGCTAGCCTGGCTGAAGAGAGCTATTAGCCCGAAACCGGCCCCATGCTGCTTGTTTCCGGTCCAGGGAAGACATGGCTTAGCAGTTCGAGCTGGACTGTTCCCATGAGGCAGAGGGTCGAGATTGATTTGCATATAGCTTTGTCTGAACTGGGGTGGCAAACTAAGCTAAAGAATTATGATGGATTCAACACAGATCTGTGACTCGGGGTGAGTGTTTGAAATGTTTCTGCACTCCGTCCATCATCTCCTTGTGTTTGCTTTGTTCGCCCTAAGTTGGCAGGGTATGGCCAGACGTGGGTCCCTTGCTCACTTTGCCTCTGGATTCAAGCTAGCCTGGCTGAAGAGGGCTGTTAGCCCAAAACCGGTCCCAGGATGCTAAAACCGGTCCGAGGATGCTTGTTTCCAGTCCAGGGAAGACATGGCTTGGCAGTTCAGGCTGGACTGTTCCCATGAGACACTGGGTCAAGACTGATTTGCATATAGCTTTCTCTGAACTGGGGTGGCAAAGTGAGCTAAAGAATGATGATGGATTCAACCCAGATCTGTGACTGGGGGTGAGTGTTTGAAATGTTTCAGCACTCCGTCCATCATCTCCTTGTGTTTGCTTTGTTAGCCATTGGATTACAACAAACAAACTTACAGGTAGGCAGCCATCTTTCCAGGGAGGACTGTTTGGGGGTGTGAGGCCTGCACTACAACTCCCACCAGGCACTCCTGATCCTCCCTTGAGCAGGATGGCACACTCCCCTCACCTAGTGGCAGCCATTTCATAGTTCACCTTCATCTAACAGATAGGTAGGTGTCTTCACAGGAAGGGCAGGTTGGGGGTGTGAGGCCTGCACTACAACTCCCACCAGGCACCCCTTTCCCACCCCTGAGCAGGATGGAACACTCAAACACACCCAGAAGCATGTGGCAGCCACTGCATTGTTCACCTTCTTCTAACAGGTAGGTAGCCATCTTTCCAGGGAAGGCAGTTTGGGGGTGTGAGGCCTTCACTACTACTCCCACCAGGCACTCCTGACCCACCCCTGTCTCATCTCCCGTCACTGACAAGTAATTGCTTCACTATTCACCTTTTTGTAATTATTCCCTCCCCTGTCACATGTACCCATTGTAAATAAACACTCATCACAAACATGTCGTTGTGTCTGATCCATTTTTATCATAGGATGTGCAATGTTCACGATGATTACAATGTACCAGGAGCACGGATTGTTTGTAGGCAAGGAGAGGCTGAAGGGACTTAGGAAAACACAAAAGAACAATATTCACTAGTCAGGCGGTGGCATCACATCTATCACACAACACTTGTCATCAAGGTACTCAAATCTGCACACATTCCAAGGAGCAACAGTACCGACATAGACATCCTGTATCTGTGCCAAACTACCCTGTCATAGAAACATTGGCAGCCAGCAATGAGTTAACAACAGGCTGCAGTCACAAAGCTCACATAGAGCTTTTCACCAACAATTACAGCAGCAGACAAGGGCCCCTTTGTACATGGTCACTCACCTTCAAGTGAAGTAGCGGTTGATGAGCTGTTGACGCAGGTTGACACCTTCCTCCTCTCCACTGTCCTCGTCACTGGACATGGGTTGGTTTGTAGGCGGGGGCCTCGGCTGCTCATCAGCGTCCAGGAGCAGGGGGATCTCCTTGAGCAAGGCCAGGTTGTGAAGCATGCAACTACAATCTTACACAGCTTTTTGGACGAGTACATCAGTGCACCCTGGGTCTTGTCCAGGCAGCGAAATCGTGACTTCAGGAGACCAAAAATACGCTCCACCACATGACGTGTCCTTCCATGGGCCTCATTGTAGCAGACATCACTTGGGGTCCTGGGATTCCGCAGAGGGCTCAGCAACCAAAGACGTTTGGGATATGCAGAGTCACCTAGGTGTGAGATACACAGACCAACTTTGTACTATAACTGGCAGAGGGCAGCATGTCACACACACAGCACGCAACTTGACTCTGCGTACTCACCCACAATCCATGCACGCTCCAAAAGCAGATTAGCCATCAGCTGTGTCACAATGCTGTTACGCATGATGTACGAGTCACGGGCCGAGCCAGGAAATTTGGCACCGACGTGTAAGATGATCATATCCACCTGGCACACCACTTGCACATTGATGAAATGGAAATGTTTCCTGTTCCTGTAGATGTGCTCACGTGCCTGTGGTGGAACCAGGCAAACATGCGTGCATTCAATGGCACCAACAACATTGGGGATGTGCCCACGGGCAAAAAACTCACACTTCACAGCCGCCAATTCATGCCTCCTGGGGAAATGGATGTATCTGTCCTTGTAGGTCATCTTAGCGGACAGGACATCACGTAGTACCATGCTGAACATAGGTTACAACACGCCCCTGCGCTGGACACCGTGTACTGGAATGATCCAGTAGCAAAAAAATGCAGGGCCGCCATCACCTTAGACGTTGGTGTGAAAGCAGTCGGATATGTTCTCCATATAATGGGGCTCCAACATAGCACATAGGTTTTGTAGGGTGGGTCGATCCAGATGGAATTTCCTTATGACCTCCTCATCCTCCATGTCTGCCAGCACTGTGAAGGGCCGATGCACATTTGGTCTCCTCCTAGGAGTGATGAAAGGGAACACATGTCAATGCAATCCACCATGGGATGTATCTTAAGTTTTGACTGACGCAATGCCAACAATGACTGTTATCACACTTCAGCTTACAGCCCAACTTACATGTCGGGACACCTTCAGCTACACTTGCCGTACACTTGTCCACTTTTCACACAGCGAGTACCTCCAAAACAATATCTGACTATGTGAATGCCCAAAGGGATATGGCCACATCTTGCATGAGCAGCCCAGAGAGTAGTTCATACAGCACGTGTGAAATTGCAACACTACTGTCTCCTACCTAGCTGCCGTACCTGCCACACCTTCTTGCGTAAGTCAAACAGGGCACACATCAACAACACAATGATCACAGTCTGTTCGTGAACAACAAGTGTGTGCTGGAGCCAAGCAAAGTAGACAGACATATGCACGATGTGTTGTCAGACATTCATCACCGTGAGTTGCTCAGCCCTATCACACATTGACATCTGTACATATTGGAGAGTCCATCACAACACTGTTCTATGTAGATGCCCAGTAATATCACAAGTGACATGTGAGGGAGTACATGCCAATGTTTCCTATCATATATTCCAACATGGCATGTGTAGTCAGCAGTGGGGTAAATGTTACATTAGCATTGTGTGCACAATCCTGTGCCATGAATCATGTGTCTATTCTGCACTGTTGAGAACTGGCCATTGGCCATTCACACAGCATGATGTGTCTATAGGTGCTGTCAAAGAGCTCCGCAACACAAATCGCGGTCACTGGCACCAATGTATTGCAGCCATTTCGTGGTAATGACAGCCTGGGCCCAGCAGTGTATCACTGTCAATGCCAAATCCACACTCTTGCGGTAGTGATAGGTATATATATATATATATATATATATATATATATATATATATATTCACTGAAAAAAAAATAGGTTTCACACATGTTATAGTTAGCTGGACATTTCACTCTTAAAAAACCAATGAAATTCCCCCGTTATAGTTAGTTCAGCTAACTATAACTCGCGCGCCCGCAATCCACTGCTGATGACGTCACATATTACATCACTCATGACATGGTCAGTGACATCACTCATGACATCACTGATGACATCTCAAATGACATCACTGATGACATCACTGATGATGTCATCCAGTGAATGTGTGTTTCTGACCAATTTTAATATGTTTAATATATATGGGGAAAGGCCTGTTGAAGAATGAGTGGGTGTATAAGTGTGTGAATGGATGATTTTCTAGGTGCGTAACTGACTCTGTAAGTGAGTCATTAAATGTATCTTATTGCAGACTAGTGACTAAACTGTGTGAATGTCTGTATGTGTCTGTTGGTGGTGTATAAGTGGCTGCATGGTTTTGTGAATAGCTATATGAGTGACTATATGGGTTATTGATTGGTTGTCTGAGTATCTGTATGGGTGCCTAAGTGTTTGTGTGGGTAGGGTGTGTGTGACTCTATGCATAAATGTGTGAGTGGGTGATTCTATGGGTGCATGGTTTTAAGAGTGCATCTGTGATGGACTGTATGGTTGAGTGAGTGTATGTATGGGTGTTTTAGTGAATGAATGTATATCTCAGTAGTACATTTGTGACTAACTACATATGTAAAAGGCAGTATATGTGCGTGTAACAGTATATAAATGAGTAGATATGAGAGTGTGTGATTGTGAAAGTGACTGTATGGATAAGTGTGTGCTTGTATGAATGATTCTATAAGAGGGTAAGAATGTGGTACTTTTTTATGACTAAGTGAACTTGAGTGTGTATAACCACATAGGTGAGTAAATGGGAGTGTGATTATTTGCATGATTGAGTAGGTCTGAGAGTACCTCTATGCATGATTGGTAGTGTGTGAGTGTCTATATAGGTGTATAAATGCATATGATAGTCTTGTATGGAGTGTCTGTAAGTATGAGTGACTGTACAGGTGAATGAGTGGAGGTGTATGTAGACCTAAGAGTTAATAACTGGGTATGTAGCTATTGGTATTGCAGTATGTATGGTTTTGAGAATGGAACTCTTAAATTTTGAGTCGCTGTATCAAAGGTTATATTAGGGTTTGAGAAGATGTGCTAATTTTTCACATGGATGACATCATCAGTGATGTCATCAGTGATGTCATTTGAGATGTCATCAGTGATGTCATGAGTGATGTCACTGACCATGTCATGAGTGATGTAATATGTGACGTCATCAGCAGTGGATTGCGGGCGCGCGAGTTATAGTTAGCTGAACTAACTATAACGGGGGAATTTCATTGGGTTTTTTACGGGTGAAATGTCCAGCTAACTATAACATGTGTGAAACCTATGGTTTTTTCAGTGAATTTGCAAGGTTTTTTAAATGCTAATTCCTAACTATAACGTGTGTGAAACCTATGGTTTTTTCAGTGAATTGGAAAGGTTTTTTAAATGCTAATTCCTAACTATAACGTGTGTGAAACCTATGGTTTTTTCAGTGAATTTGAAAGGTTTTTTAAATGCTAATTTTTTATTTTTTTAATATATTTTTTATATATTTCTTTTTCAAAAATGTCCCTATGTATACATTTATAAATTATCTGTTTCCATTTTTTTGTTACTTTGAATTTGGATAAAGTTGAACAGCATAGTTAATATCTTCTATTAACTTATGTCCACTTTATTTATTCTATAAATTCTTAGGGTGCGCGCTCAGAGCGCGCACCTAGTACGTTTGCATACGTTTTTCATGTATGCAGGCGTACGTTATCTACGTACGCATACATACGTTTTAGTGTGCGCTCGCAGCGCGCACCTAGTACGCATGCGTATGTTTTTTGTGTACGCATGCGTACGTTATATACGTACGCATATGTACGTTTTAGTACACGCTCGCAGCGCACACACAGTACGCATGCGTATGTACGCATGCGTGCGTCGTACGTGCTACACTCGCTACACTCGCGTATACGCGTAGAGTACGCGCGCTGACGTTCGCGCATGCGCGCGTGCTGCGTATGCGCGTTACGTACGCGCAGAATACTTATGCGCATGCGGGCGTACGCGTTCGCGCATGCATAATTGCACGGTGCGCGCTCTGAGCTTGCTCCGTGCGCGCACCTCGGGTTATGTGAATAATAAAACAACACTTTTAATTGGTTTTCATTACTTTCAGTTTCAGATTGTTTCAACACCACACCCAATCCCCTCATGGCAAGTCATGTGATCAAGAAACATCACTTTTCATTGGTTCAAAGTACTTTGTGTTCCAGATTCTTCCAAAACCACACCCACTCCCCTCAATATGAGTTCTGATTCCCTTGGAGAAGGAGCTACTCTGTTTTTGTGAGACAATGGCAGAGCACCAGCCACCTTCTGAGAGTGAGCAGGACACTCTTGAGAGACAGAGGCAGAGGAAGCAGAAAGACTCCTTTATATGGCAGTTTTTCACTTTTCCTGAGGGACAAAAGAAGGTGAATGCACCAAAGGTCACCTGCACACTGTGTCAGCGCACCTTGTCACGTGGGAATGCTAATAAGAAGTACTCTTTTAGTATTCACACTATGATGAGGCACGTTGAGGCAATGCATCCTGTGACTTTTCGTCAAGCTTCTGGAGCAAACCCTCCACCTGCTCATCCGACGACATCTGCAGCAGCTCAGCCGAGCACATCTTCGGCAGCTCAGGCGAGCACTTCTTCTGCAATGGTGCCTTAACCTTCTAACACACCTCTGGATATTCGTCCTTGTTTTGGGAGGATGAGTACACGGTGCATGGATTGTGGTAATATTATTACTATGGGTGAGAGCAGTATTGATCTCATTCAGAGGAAACTTGAGGAGCACCCTTGCACTAGGCCATAGTTTTGTTATTTTTTTTTTTCATTTTTCTCTTCCTCTGTCCCTACATTAACTCAAGGGTTCTTTTTAGAGCCACCTAAAATCAAAACACAAAGACTTGTTTTTTGAATCTATTTGCCTTTTTTTTGGGGGGGGGGGGGTGCGCGCAATGACATTAAAAAAAAAAAAACATTTTTCTCACCTTTAGTAAACCTTCAGGGACTCCCTGACAAAGAGAGGGGAGTGGCAAAGTAATTAAAAAAGAGATGGTGTACATATCACACATGAAGGGAAGAGAGTCTTCCTATTAAACTTTAAACTCTGCATCAGTACTTACCTATAGGTACCCTAAACTTTTCAAAAAAGATAATAGCTCATTTTAGTGCTGCATTTGAATTGGCTGTATTTACAAGGAGAGGAAAAGACACACAGAGTGGCTTATCCTCTCCTTGTAAATATGGAAAAGCACCCTGCGCCACTAGTACATCAAGAAAAGTGATGTAGTGGTGGTGCAGGTGGTTTGTAAATGTGCCCCAGAGATGTTAAGGAAATTAAGGGTAAAACAGACAAACCGAGAGTGACAGATACAGAGACAGAGAGCAAACAACTGAGAAGGTGTAAGGCAGTTAAAAAGACTAAGACATATGGATACAGAGAAAGAAACATGGATGAAAAATTAGTGATGGAGGTAGTAAGGGTAGGGGAATATTAGACAAGGAGTGAGGGAGTTACAAAAGAGTAGTAAAGCAGGAAGAGAGAGTGAGAAGAGAAATGAGAAAAGCAGAGTAAGGAGAGTAAGGAGAGGTGAAGAAAAGGAAGCATGAAACGAAAGCAGTGACACATACAGATATGTTAAACTTACCTGACCATCAAAGTAAATTATTTATAAATAAATGTTTTTATTTAATTGCAAGGAAACTGAATTACATCTTCTAAATTTTCTTTCTAGTTCTGAAAAAAAGAAAAAAAGTATTAATATTCAACAATACACTTTATTAAACAGTACATGTTTTTTCATATTTAGCAAAGCAATTTTTTGCCCTTTTTTTGCTGTTTTCAGAATGTTTTGATTTTCACTGAAAATAGTGAAATCAATTGTATTCATCATTTAACAGCGGGCAAAAAAAAAAACAATCTGAAAGATTGTTTAAAAAAGCCCCAAATGTATCCTCACTAAAACATACCTTAATAGAAATGTCAAAAATACCTTTTAAGAACAATAACAATTTACAAGAAATAACGTCTGTAAACCTTGTTGCAAAAGAACATTTTCCAAAATAATATCTGTCAAAGAAGTCCACAATTGTTTGTTTTACCTTTCCTTGAGGCCAAATGGTAAGTTTAAAATCCCTTTTGAGTGAAATATCCAATTTTAATCCTTTTAAATTTTAATAATGCTTTCTTCCGATGCTGATTTTAGTATTTAAAATTTGGGTTTCAGAAAAATTAAGTAACAATTGGGTAAATCATAACGTTGCTTGAAAATCAATTGAGAATCATTACACAGTGTCCATCCTTTTTCACATTTAAGATAAACTGTGTAATGACCAGAAGTTATGGAAGGACCATCATGAAAAATTATTGCAACTGCTGCAAAAGTTTTTCCAGATATAGATAATTGGTTGCCAACAAACTTCTTTAGTAAAGTTTCCAATTTTGTTCAATCAGCTCTACAACGTTGTACCATTAAAATTACATACTGTCCATATTTCTTTAAAAATAACGTTGACAACATTTCAAATTTACATTTAGAACATTCCATGTTGTGATTAGCATCTTTAACTAATTTACTAAAAGTCACTGTTTTACTTTCTGGTAATGGTAAATATATGAACCTTTCAGAATCTACATTACTACTGCTTGTGTTCATACAGTTATCACAACAATGTTCCCATGTATAAGAGACACCAAATACATTTTCAACTTCTACCCCTTCATCTTCCAGTACCATCAGGATATACATTAAGAATTCCTGTGCATCTTGCTGGACATTTTGTGCAAACTGTGTACATCCAGAACATACATCTAAAAGATTTCTAACATCAGAAGCACTTTCTATTTTATTTTTATCATTACTCAGGTTCTCATAAAAGAGACTCAGCAAAGAACAGAATCTTTTTTCATGATTTAGTATTATCTGCTCCTGCAAAGTTTCAAGATAAAATACAACATTCAGTACTACATTTGCGTAGCAGTTGACACCAGAGCAATTTTCAAAATGACAACCAACAACCTCTTCCACACTGTCCTTTTTCTTTTTGCTTGCAGTCACATCACTGTCTTTTTGTTTTCTCTTCTGTACATCCTCATTACAGATATTCTCAAATCTCCTTTTCCGACAAACAACACGTTTTTCAAACACAGGATACTGACCTAAATGAGGAGCATAGCTTCTTCTTAATCTATTATACTCCTTTACACAGTTTGCATCAGCAATTACTTTTGAGTCATCAAAGTCTATCATGAATAAACCAGATAATGTTTTCACGCGTGACAAAGCAACATATGCCATACCTTCTTTAAACACACTAGATCCAATGTTTACAAAAGCACTATCAACAGTTAATCCTTGAGACTTGTGAATAGTTACAGCATATGTTAGAGAAATCGGAAACTGCTTCCTACGTACATATAAGTCTTTCACTATCAAAAAACGAACTGAACAATGACTAATGACTTTAACCTCTTCAATCTGATCAAATTTTATTTTTAAGAATTCAATTCCATCTTTTTTCTGGTACTTTACAAAACCCACAACTTTACCCATAGCTCCATTCACTAAACCTTTTTCTACATCCAAATTACGTCTTAAAATTACTCTACAGTTCATACACACATAAAGATTCTTTTCCAAACCAGCTGTTTTTGAAATGTTTTTCTCCAGAGAATCCAATTTAGTAGCCAATTTGCCTGTCAATATAATAGTATTTCGTTCATGTTGAATTTTATCCACAGCTTCCAGTTTTATGATCTCTTCATTTTCCAATTTCAAAAGTTCTTGATTGAATACAGAGCATTCATGTAGTGTTGGCATTAAGCAGATTACAGTATTTTTTTCAGCAATTTTCTTGTATATTTTCTCTGGAACTATTTCTTCTTTTGTAAACAAATTACTCAGCAATTGACTCTGTAATGCTTTTCTGCCATGTTCTGTGAGTAGTCCAATTCTTATATCTTTCAGAATACTTGCATAGTCCTCATCATTGGCTTGCCTCATATTGGTAATGAGTTCCTTATACTCAAAATATGTCCAAATATTTACATTACCTATACGACTTTTTCGTGTCTTCATGTGTAAGAGTATGGAATACCGGTTGTCCTTTAACTGGAGTAAGTTGCAAAAGATCCCCAAAAACTATGACGCGTTTTCCTCATACTCTGTCAAATTTTGCAGAACAACAGCAACACAAATAACATCTCTGACAACAATTCCTCTGTCCACACAGACTCATGCTGTGATTCTAGGCAGAAAACGATATTTCCTTTGGCAATTTGAAAGCACATTTAGTACTGTGGATGGAGCAAGTGATAATTACTGAGACAGCCTCACACATTTTCCTTATAGTTTAGAGAGGCAGAAAAGAGCACATGTCCTAACAGCTACTTGAGACCATGAGCATGTGGAACCTGGGTGAGTGATTAGAGTAGAGCAAAGGAAATGAGCCTTGGTGCCGTTGAATGTGTTTTCGTTATACACTGCTATCTGAAACAAAACACAGAGCTGAGTATTATGCATGGGAGTGTAGGAGAAGCTGCTGCATGTGTGCAAACAGTGTGTTTCTGGAGACTGTGTATTGTCAGTTGCAAGAGAGATCTGCATGGAGACTTTTACAAGTGCATGAAGACTGCAGATATGTTTGTAAGACTACATGTTTGGTAAAGGTTAATTGGAGTTTTGTACATGTAGGAACTACCTCACCCATTACAAGATTGAAAGGAAAATCTACCCTGTTGATTTGAAATGTGTTACCATTTGCCTCTCATTTTTCTGATAGTGATTTCTGCTGAGTACTAACCAACACATTTGAACAAAACAAGCTGCCCCTTTCCTGAAAGTGCAAATTTTACAGAACAACAGCCACACAAATAAAATCTCTGACAACAATTCCTCTATCCACACAGACTCATGCTGTGATTCTAGGCAGAAAACGATATTTCCTTTGGCAATTTGAAAGCACATTTAGTACTGTGGATGGAGCAAGTGATAATTACTGAGACAGCCTCACACATTTCCCTTATATTTTAGAGAAGCAAAAAAGAGCACATGTCCTAATAGCTACTTGAGACCATCAGCATGTGTTACAGGGTGAGTGATTAGAGTAGAGCAAAGGAAAAGAGCCTTAGTGACATTCAATCTGTTTGCGTTACACACTGCTATCTGAAACACAACTCACAGCATGTTAGCATCTACCTCTCATTTGTGAGATAGTGATTTCTGCTGAGTGCTAACCATCACAGTTGAAGAAAACAAGCTACCCTTTTCCTGCGAGTGCAAGTTTTACAGAACAACAGCAACACAAATTAAATCTCTGACAACAATTCCTGTGTGCACACTGTCTCATGGTGTGATTCTAGGCACAAAACAGTATTCCTGGGTGACACAATCTACCCTGTGGTTTTCAAATGTGTTAGCATTTACCTCTCATTTGTGAGATAGTGATTTCTGCTGAATGGCTAACCATCACAGTTGAAGAAAACAAGCTGCCCTTTTCCTGCGAGTGCAAGTTTTACAGAACAACAGCAACACAAATTAAATCTCTGACAACAATTCCTGTGTGCACACTGTCTCATGGTGTGATTCTAGGCACAAAACAGTATTCCTGGGTGATACCAGGCCCTTTCCTGAAAGTGCAAGTTTTACAGAACAACAGAAACACAAATAAAATCTCTGACAACAATTCCTGTGTGCATGTTGTCTCATGGTGTGATTCTAGACATAAAACAGTATTCCTGGGTCATACCAGTACACCTTAACTTATGGTGAAGACATCATCCATAATATCTTTCAAGTTCAAGGCACTTACATTTCTTCCTTAACATAAAATGTAAAACACAACTTTTAAATTGGTAGGAAAAAGTACCATGCTATTTTCAAATGTGTTTGCATTTGCCTCTCATTTTTCAGATAGTGGTTTCTGCTGAGTGCTAAGCAACACAGTTGATAAAAAGAAACTGCCCTTTCTTAAAAGTGCAAGTTTTACAAAACAACAGCAACACAAATTAAATCTCTGACAACAATTCTTGTGTGCACACAGACTCATGGTGTGATTCTAGGCACAAAGCAATATTTTCTTTGGCAATTTGAAAGCACATTTAGTACTGTGGTGGAGTAAGTGATAATTACTGTGACAGCCTGACACTTTTTTCTTATATTTTAGACAAGCAGAAAAGAGCACATGTCCTAACAGCTCCTTGACACCATGACCATGTATTACAAAAAACAAGCTGCCCCTTTCCTGCGAGTGCAAGGGTAATAGAGCAAGACCAACACGAATTAAATCTCTGATAACAATTCCTGTGTGCACACTGTGTCATGGTGTGATTCTAGGCAGAAAACAGTATTCCTGGGTGATACCAGTGCACCTTAACTTATAGTGAAGACATACTCCATAATATCTAACATGTTCAAGGCACTTAAATATATTCCTTAACATAAAATGTAAAACACCACTTTTAAAGTGGTAGGAAAATGTACCATGCTATTTTCAAATGTGTTTGCATTTGCCTCTTTTTTGTGAGTAACTAATTTCTGCTGAATGCTAACCATCACACTTTAAGCAAACAAACTGCCCCTTTTCTGTGAGTGCAAGGCTAACAGAACAAGAGCAACATAAATTAAATCTCTGACAACAAATCCTGTGTGCACACAGACTCATGATGTGATTCTAGGCACAAAACAGTATTCCTCAGTGATACCAGTACACCTTAACTTACAGTGAAGACATACTCCATAATATCTTACAAGTTCAAGACAGTTAAATTTCTCCTAAATCACAAAATGTAAAACACAGCTTTAAAACAAGAATGACAACTCTATTATTTATATCAAAATACACCACATACTTCCCCTCTCAAACTCATAACTCACCTTTAAAATTAATTAGTTGAGAAAGAAATGTGGCACTCAAACAGCAGATTATCAGAGCCAGAATCTCAGAGCTGTACACCTCTCTCCTCTCTCCACAACCAGTAAATGGCAATTTGTCCCTCTCTTTTTTCCCACATATACATGTTAATGTAAAATCACAGTCCTTCCCACATTTTTTCAAATGGAATCACACATTTCTATTGGTTGCAACTTTCAACCCCTTTCCAAATCATCCCTTCCCCCAACATGACTTCTGCCTGCTACCATAGCAACAGGTCATGGAACACTGGTGTGAGCAGAGAGGTCAGAAGTTCAGCACACAATGTTTCTAATCCTTAGAGCAAGACTGCTTGACTTTTCAAACCTAACAGCAAATCCAAAGTAATGTTCAGTGGGAACACATTTTTCTGTACCAATCCAAAACATGCTTTTAAAAATGTAAACATACAGCCTAGTTTTAACTTTAAAATGGTTTGAATCAGTCAATGAGCTCTTTTTATTAAAAAAAGAATGTTAGCCTCCATGTTACAGCTATCTTTCTTTTCATATTGCCATTCTACTGAAAGACACCTCCTGAGTGCATCCTGTTCTCCTTGGAAGATGTTCACAGTGTGGATTGTAGGTCATAGCTATGTCTTCTGGAGTGAAAAGTATGCAGAAAAAAGAGGTATTTTCAAAGACCTTGCTTTGCCAAATGTAGACATTAAATGGATTGGTCAGAGAGGGTTAAAGTGGCACCAATTAATGCCTTTGGTGAAAACCTTTCTACATCTCCCACAGCCTAACCTTATTATTGTGCACTGTGGTGGTAATGACCTTGCCACTTTAACTGGGGTAGGTCTGGAAATGCTTATTAAGGACACCTTTCTGCAATTGATGTCACTTTTTCCACAAACTGCCTTTGTATATTCTAATATATGCCAAAGGCAAAAGTGGAACTGGTCCAACCAATTTTGTCCGCAAATTGACAAAGCAAGAAAGCACGTCAATAAGTCTGTTTCTGCTTTCCTCAGAGACTATGGTATGGGTTCTATATACCACAACAACTTGCGTTAAAACATGCAAGACATTTATAGAGGAGACGATGTACATTTCAATGATGAAGGGAACAGAGTCTTCCTCTTGAACTTTAGACTCTGCATCGGTACTTACTTGTAGGTACCGAAAAACACTCAATAAACACAAGGGCTCTTTTTAGAGCCACCTAATATCTAAACACTTAAACGTGATTTTTATTTCTATTTTTTTAAATGTTTTTTTTCGGGTGCGCGCAGAGTGCGCGCACCTCGCGATGTTTTTAAAAAAATTTAAATCTTTTTTTCCCCCTTCGTGCTCCTACTGTGACCCCCTGACAATGGCTAGGGGTCAAGAACTCCCTACCCTGCCCCCTATTCACGGTCTCCACCTTTCCTTTTCAGTGCAACAGACAAAATGGCGGCCGACACTTCCTGATTTCGACCGATTCGAATGTTTACTGACATCTAACAACCAATCAGAATTACGCTTGCGCACGGCAGGGTGCGCGCACAGGGCTTGCACAGTGCGCGCACCCTGCGCGCGTATAGATATTGATATGCTTTTAAATGCTATTTTCTCAGGAAATACTGAACAGATTTACACCAGACCTGCGAAAGGCACTTCCTTGACCTTATGGCTACCTCTCTGCCAAATTTCAAGTACTTCTGTTCAGCCGTTCGGGCTGTAGCTGTGTCTAAAGGTCCTATTGGAAAATGCATGGGGAAAACGCGTTTTGGGACCCACCTTTTTTCTCAGCCCCTGCTTGACGAATCACCCCGAGACTTTCAGGGTAGGAGCTGAACTGAGCGCCCCATTAGTTTTGAAAATTTCGCGAGGATTCATCAACCGGCGCAAAAGTTATTCAAAATAGAATTTTCAGATTTCCTATGGAAACACGGTCCTAACTATAACTATCTACTGGCGACCGCCAGTAGATAATATATATATATATATATTCACTGAAAAAACCATGGGTTTCACACACGTTATAGTTAGGAATTAACATTTAAAAAACCTTTGAAATTCACTGAAAAAACCATGGGTTTCACACACGTTATAGTTAGGAATTAGCATTTAAAAAACCTTAGAAATTCAATGAAAAAACCAAAGGTTTCACACATGTTATAGTTAGCTAAACATTTCACTCGTAAAAAACCATTGAAATTCCACCGTTATAGTTAGTTCAGCTAACTATAACTCGCGCGCCCGCAATGCACTACTGATGACGTCACATATTACATCACTCATGACATGGTCAGTGACATCACTCATGACATCACTGATGACATCTCAAATGACATCACTGATGACATCATCCTTGTGATAGAGTGGTAGACCTCCTCTCACCCTAATATAACCTTTGATACACACATTTAAAAATAGAGACTGAAATTTTCAAAAAAATGGACATACCAATAACAGTTACAACAACCTATTCAGTAATTCTAAGATCCACATGCACATCCACTCATCCACCAACAATCCTATACAGTCACTCATACATGTACTCACACATCATATGTACTCATACACCTAAACATCCTGTAACACAATGCCACTCATTCATAGAGTTACTCACACATAGTCACTCATGCTAATAAAGAATCAAACATCCATTTACCTGCATATACAGTTATACACACACCACCACACTTACTTTTACAGAAACTTACACATACTTAGTCTTTTAAATAATCACTTATAGAAACACATACTTATTCATACAGGCACTCTTCCAATCTCTCACTCGCACATATACTTACTTATATACACCAATAGTCATATATACTAGTTTAAAACATATGTAGTTACTCATAAAGACACTATTGAGACAGTCATTCACTCACTAACACACCCATACACACACTCATCCACCCATACGGTCCTACACACATGCTGTCTTCAACACATACAAACAGTGAGTCACTCATTCATGCACCTATGCACTACATAATAACCCCCACCGAACCATGAAGACACTCAGACACTCATACTGATACTCAAAAAACCAACTAATAACCTATATAGACACTCATGTAGCTACTCACCAACCCATGCAGCCACTTATATACAAAGTGAGAGACTGATACAGGTATTTACACATTTAAACATTACTCACTTAGCCATGTATTCATAAAGATACACTTAATCAGTCAGTTACACAATCAATTTTTCAAAAACAAATCATCAATTTAGACACTTATATACTCATTTATTCTTCCATCGACCTTGAGATATACATATATTAAACATATTTAATTTTCAGAAAAACACACATTCACTGGATGATGTCATCAGTGATGTCATTTGAGATGTCATCAGTGATGTCATGAGTGATGTCACTGACCATGTCATGAGTGATGTAATATGTGACGTCATCAGTAGTGCATTGCGGGCGCGCGAGTTATAGTTAGCTGAACTAACTATAACGGGGGAATTTCAATGGTTTTTTACGAGTGAAATGTCCAGCTAACTATAACATGTGTGAAACCTTTGGTTTTTTCATTGAATTTCTAAGGTTTTTTAAATGCTAATTCCTAACTATAACGTGTGTGAAACCCATGGTTTTTTCAGTGAATTTCAAAGGTTTTTTAAATGCTAATTCCTAACTATAACGTGTGTGAAACCCATGGTTTTTTCAGTGAATTTGCAAGGTTTTTTAAATGCTAATTTTTTTTTTATCTTCTTTTTTTTTTTACATATTTTTATTTTAATTTTCTATCCTTTTTTAAAGACTATGGTTAAATTTTAAAAATTCTACAATATGTTTTTATTTTACATTTTTTTTAAAATAAACAGGTAAAATTTATTAGCAATACATTTTTTCCTTTTTTTTTTTTTTTACCGTGCGCGTACGGTAAGCGCACGTCTTGCTGTAATTACGTTAGATTTCTACGCTGTTTGCGTTCATTTACGCAATTTGCGTAGACGCACGTCACGCGCGCATAGCGCGTAACGCGTACGCTGCACGCGCACGTTACGCGGAAGTGAAGGGGCGTGCCTGTTTTGCACATGGGCGCGAGCGCGTGTCTTTTTTACGCGCATGCGTACTTTTGCCGTAAGCGCACCGTAAGCGTACCGTAAGCGTACGGTAGGTCATGTGATCATGAAACACAACTTTTGATTGGTTGAAACTACTTTCAGTTCTAGAACTCTCCTACACCACACCCATTCCCCTCATTTCTGCTTGTGATCCCTTAGGAGAAGGAGCTGGGTTGTCTTTGTGATACGATGGCAGAACAGCAGAGCTCTTCTGAGAGTGAGGCTAGCAGCACTACCTTGAGGCAGAGAGCGAGGAAACAAAAGACCTCTTACGTATGGGAGTATTTTTCTTTTCCAGAAGGCCAGCAAAAGGTAAATGCACCCTTAGTGACTTGTAAGCTGTGTAAGCGTGTACTTTCAAGAGGGAATCCTGACAGGAAGTATTCCTTTGGGAATCACACCATGATGAGACACCTTAAGGATGTACACAGAAGGACACATGCTCGACTTACTGAAGGTAACCCTTCAGTAAATCAACCAAGCACATCCACAGCAGCTCAGCCTGGACCATCATCTGCAGTGCCGAGTCCTTCTTCTGCAGGTCAGGTGAGCCCTTCATCTGTGGGGGGAGCATCTCCTTTTTCTGGTCCTCTGGAAATTAACCCTCGGTTTGCGAGGGTTGAAGTACGGTGCGCCACTTGTCATGATCTAATTAGTTATAGGGAGACCAGTATTTCCCTAGTGAACAGTAAAATAGATCAGCACACTTGTCGTAGCATCTAATATTCCCAATCTTTCTTTCCTCTGTCCCTGCATGAACACAACGGCTCTTTTAAGAGCCAACCTTACCTTTCATCTATTTTTTATATATGTTTTTAAAAACTTTTTTTATTTATTTTTTTTACCGTACGTAATTTTTTTTTTTTTTTTTAAAAACACTAAAAATCAATTATCACATTACAAGGTCCTTGAGAGACTACAATTAAAAACTGAAAATGTGATTGTAGAGAAGTGGAAAAAAGGGACCATGATATTATTGACTTACCATACCCACTCAAAAAAATATTTATTCATTTAAAAAAAAATTTAATTGCTTTAAAAATGGTTCTAGTTTTCGAAAATTTTCTATCTCAATCTGAAAAAAAAGAAAAAAGTATTAATATTTAATAAAACATTTTATAATACAGTACACATATTGACATATTTTTCTAAAAATATTTTTGCCTTTTTTTTGCTGTTTTCAGAATATATTGCATTTCACTATAAATTGTGAAAGCAATTGCATTCATCATTTAACAGCAGGCAAAAAAAAAATTAACAATCTCAAAGATTGTTTTAAAAAAGCCCACAATCTCTTTTTGCATAAACATAACTTTATAGAAATGCATAATATTCTTAAAAAATATCATCTAATATCAATACTTATTTCTTTAAAATACCGTCTGATATTTTTGTTTCAGAAGTATAATCACAATAATATATCTCAAATAACTCCACAATACATCGGGTTCCATTTCCTTTAGGCCAAATAGTAATTTTAAAATTCTTTTTTGGTTAAATTTCCAATGGTAATCCAATAAAAATCTAAAGTTTAAATTGTACAGATCTCACCGATTCTCTGTAACATTTTGGTTTCCGAAAGATTTATTAATAATTAAATAAGTCCACAATAGAATTGTTTACCTTTCCGCATGGCCAAATAGTAATTTTAAAAATCTTTTTTGAAAAAATTTCCAATGGCAATCCAATAACATTCCAAAATTTAAATTGTGCAGATGTTACCGATTTTTTCTAAATTTTGGGTTTTCCAAAGTTTCCTTAAAAAATGGAAAAATTCCACATTACAATTGGTTACCTTTCCATTAGGCCAAATGATAATTTGTTAAATCTTTTTATTTGTAAATTCCAAATGGTAATCCAATAAAATGGTAAAATTGTTTTGTCCAGATGTTGCCAAATCTCTCTAAAATTTAGGTTTCAGGAAGATTAGATAGGAATTTGCTAAATCAAAAGGCAAACGTTGCTTAAAAATCAATTGGGAATCATTACACAGTGTCCAGCCTTTTTCACATTTAAGATAAACTGTGTAATGACCAGAAGTTACAGTAGGTCCATCATGGAAAATTATTGCAACTGTTACAAAAGTTTTTCCTGAAATTGATAATTGCTGTCCTGTAAACTTCTTTCTTAAAGTATCCAATTTTGAACCATCAGCTCTACATCGTTGCATCATTAAAATTACATACTGTCCGTATTCCTTTAAAATTAACGTTGAAAACATGTCAGATTTACACTCACCGCATTGCATGCTATGATTAGCATCTTTAACTAATTTAGCAAAAGTGACTGTTTTACTCTCTGGCAATGTTAAATAAATAAACCTTTCATTATCAACATTAGAGCCACATATATTATAACAGTTTTCACAACTATGTTCCCATTTATAAGAGAGACCGAATACATTTTCAATGGGAACCCCTTCTTCTTCCAGTACATGAAGAAAATACATCAAGAATTCCTGTGCGTCTTGCTGTACATTTTGAGAAAACTGTGTTCGTCCTGAACATACATCTAAAAGTTTTCTAATTTCAGTAGCACTTTCTATTTGAGTTTTATCATTACTCAGCTTTTCAAAAAGGAGACTCAGCACAGAACAGAATCTTTTTCCCTGATTTACTATTATCTGCTCTTGCAAACTTTCCAGATAAAGTGCAACATTCAGCACTACATTAGCGTAGCAGTTGACACCAGAGCTATTTTCAAAATGACATCCTACAACCTGTTCTTCATTTTCCTTATTCTTTTTGCTTGCAATTACATCACTCCTCTTTTTTTTCCTCCTCTCTACATCTTCATTACAGATATTCTCATTTCTCCTTTTACGAGAAACTACACGTTTCTCCAACACAGGATACTTACCTAAATGAGGAGCATAGCTTCTTCTTAATCTATTATACTCCTTTACACAATTTGTATCAGCACTAACTTTTGAATCATCAAAGTCTATCATGAATAAACCTGATAATGTTTTCACTCGTGACAAAGCAACATATGCCATACCTTCTTTGAACACAGTTGAACCAATGTTCACAAATGCACAATCTACAGTCAATCCTTGAGACTTGTGAATAGTTACAGCATATGCTAGCGAAAACGGAAACTGCTTCCTACGTACATATAAGTCTTTCACAAGCATGAAACGAACTGAACAACGACAAATGTCTTTAACTTCTTCTATCTGATCAAATTTTATTTTTAAACATTCAATTCCATCTTTTTACTGATAATTAATAAAACCCACAACTCTTCCCATAGCTCCATTAACTAAACCTTTTTCAACATCCAAATTTCTCCTTAAAAATACTCTACAGTTCATGCAAACATATAGATTTTTTTCTAATCCAGCTGTTTTGGAAATGTTCTTCTCTAGTGAATCCAATTTATTTTTCAGTGTGCCTGGTAATGTGACAGTAATACTTCCATCCTCAATTTTGTCCACTGCTTCCAATTTCCTGATATCTTCCTTTTCCAATTTCAAAAGCTCCTCATTGAATATTGAGCATTCACGTAGAGTTGGCATTAAGCAGATGACACTTTTGTTTTCTGCAATGTTCTTGTATATCTTCTCTGCAACTATTTCTTCCTTTGGAAATAAATTATGTAGCAGCCGACTCTGTAATGCTTTTTTGCCAGCTTCAGTGAGTAGTCCAATTCTGATTTCTTTCAGAATACTTCCATATTCTTCATCGTTTGCTTGCCTCATATTAGTAGTAAGTTCCTTGTACTCAAAGAAGGACCAAATATTTGTATTACCGATGCTTCCCAATGACTTCTTCGTGTCTTCATGTGTCACAGTATTAAACACTGGTTGTCCTTTAACTGGAGTAAGTTGCAAAAGATCTCCAAAAACTATGACGTGTTTTCCTCCAAATAACACGTCATAGTCTGTCTTCAGAATTTGCTGCATTCTTAAATGCACAAAGGCAAGCATTAAGTTTGATACCATGCTCACCTCATCAATAATGAGAACTTGCATCTTCTTCAATACTCTTGAAACTTCCAAGCATGCTTCTCCAGTTAGCTTGTTGTATTGTATTTTGTTCTCATGCTCCACTGGTAACATTAGCAAACGATGTAAAGTGATTCCTTTTATGTTATATGCTGCTAACCCAGTTGGAGCAGTAACCACACAAGACAAAGTAGAATCCGTTTTTTGCTGTAGGTAGCTTCTGATGACTTTTATTAGGAAACTTTTTCCAGTTCCAGCTTGTCCGCTTACATACATCCTGGTTGGATGAAATGATGTGCATGAGCACTCTTTTTTTTCATGTAGAAATCCGTGATCAATTTTGTTTCTGATCTCTTCATAAATTTGTTGCTGCTCTTCGTTCAGTTGTCTTTCCAAATTTTGTAAGTCTATAAATTCTTCTTGAGCTTGATTCATAGCCGTTTCCACTTCATTCATGGCTATTGATGCTTCATTTTCAACGATTGGTTGTCGTAGGGGATCTTGACTGAGTGTTCCTGAACTTTGGCTGTCCTGAGAACTGTCTCTAGCTATTTCTGCTGCAATTGTAGTTTCCTGTTCAATTTCTTCATTTTACATTTGCAGATAAGTTGTGAATGTATTGCATTGTATGCTGTCTTTGCAAGCATTAAAAGAATCTTCATAGCTTTGAAATTCTCCCAGTAGTTCATCCTCTGTACGCCATGGTTTAAACAGCTGTAAAAGAGCCAAGTAGTAAAATTCCTTTTTGTCAGTAGTGTCGCAACTCAGCTTCCGGTGATTTATCAAACTTCCTTTTGTTTGCTTCACCAAACATCCTTCCTCACCAATGACTTTATATTTTCCATTGTTGATGTCTTCTGCGGCTTTCCGTGAATAAATGTAGTTCTGCAGCACTTCATAGAGACACATGTTCTCTAGATGAAGACTTCTCTTGGGATAATATGTGTCCAACATGTTTGATTTCAAAATATCTGTACTTTCTGGGTCATTCTCGGCCAAATATTCAATTTCTCCAACAGATTTCAGTACCCGATTTCTCATTGCTGCAAGGCCTAAACTTGCCCAAATTATTCTTCTTGATTTCGAGTAGAGACTTGCAGAAGATAACCTATCTGAACATTCGTAGGATCCAATTTCTCGATGCGATAACATCTTCAAACTGAAACTGTACAGCTTCTTACTGACAGTTTTCTCGTGAGAAATCTCTTCCCACATTTCCTTCAATTCTGTTTTTTCTGATTTCGTAATGTAAGACGTTACATATCGAGCAACAGCAATGGAATTGTCAGCTACATACTGTATATCCATGTTAGCGTTCCACATGGATAAAATCACTGAGTTGTAGTCATTTATATTTTTTGATTCTTCTTTTCTTTTAAGGTTGTAGGTATTCTTAGGTGATTTTCTTGTGATAGTATGTCTCACAGATGACATAAAACTGTTAACTCTTCCATTTGAAAGAACAGGTCTAGGAAATCCAAATCGACATTTAGGTGCCGATCACGATCCGGTAAAAAATTCCCCCGTGCGACTCGTATCGGGTCTTTTTACCGTACGAATCGTACAAATGCCGTACGAACTGGCAATCACGATTCGCATGGTAAAAAGTCCATACGACCCGCACCGGGAATCATTCCCCACACGTCCTCGGGTCGGAAAATGTGTCCGACACGTCCTCGGACGATTTACCTTACAAACGTAAAAATCCAAGTCCGACCGAGGAATCACGATCCATCCCGTGCGTCCGAGCCTACAACCGTATGGAAAAAACACCGTCCGCACCGAACACCAATAGCAACCATGGAGACATGTGCCCGCATACGCGCCCAACACTCCCCCCAGCCCCCGTACGTCCGACACGTACCCCCCGTATATGTATACCCCCACCCGTCTATGTACACCCCAGTACGTTCCAGTCGTACCCCCACCCCAGTACGTGTCGTACCACCGTCAATGTAAACCCCCCCACCCCTGTACGTGTCGTACCACCGTCTATGTACACCCCAGTACGTTCCAGTCGCACCCCCACCCCAGTACGTGTCGTACCCCCCGTGTACCTACACCCCAGTACGTTCGAGCCACACCCCCACCCCAGTACGTGTCGTACCACCGTCAATGTACACCCCCCCACCCCTGTACGTGTCGTACCACCGTCAATGTACACCCCCCCACCCCTGTACGTGTCGTACCACCGTCAATGTAAACCCCCCCACCCCTGTACGTGTCGTACCACCGTCTATGTACACCCCCCCACCCCTGTACGTGTCGTACCACCGTCAATGTACACCCCCCCACCCCTGTACGTGTCGTACCACCGTCCATGTACACCCCAGTACGTTCCAGTCGTACCCCCACCCCAGTACGTGTCGTACCACCGTCAATGTACACCCCCCCACCCCTGTACGTGTCGTACCACCGTCCATGTACACCCCAGTACGTTCCAGTCGTACCCCCACCCCAGTACGTGTCGTACCACCGTCAATGTACACCCCCCCACCCCTGTACGTGTCGTACCACCGTCAATGTACACCCCCCACCCCTGTACGTGTCGTACCACCGTCCATGTACACCCCAGTACGTTCCAGTCGTACCCCCACCCCAGTACGTGTCGTACCACCGTCTATGTACACCCCCCCACCCCTGTACGTGTCGTACCACCGTCAATGTACACCCCCCCACCCCTGTACGTGTCGTACCACCGTCAATGTACACCCCCCCACCCCTGTACGTGTCGTACCACCGTCAATGTAAACCCCCCCACCCCTGTACGTGTCGTACCACCGTCAATGTACACCCCCCCACCCCTGTACGTGTCGTACCACCGTCAATGTACACCCCCCACCCCTGTACGTGTCGTACCACCGTCCATGTAAACCCCCCCACCCCTGTACGTGTCGTACCACCGTCAATGTAAACCCCCCCACCCCTGTACATGTCGTACCACCGTCAATGTACACCCCCCCACCCCTGTACGTGTCGTACCACTGTCCATGTACACCCCAGTACGTTCCAGTCGTACCCCCACCCCAGTACGTGTCGTACCACCGTCAATGTACACCCCCCCACCCCTGTACGTGTCGTACCACCGTCAATGTACACCCCCCCACCCCTGTACGTGTCGTACCACCGTCAATCTAAACCCCCCCACCCCTGTACGTGTCGTACCACCGTCTATGTACACCCCAGTACATTCCAGTCGTACCCCCACCCCAGTACGTGTCGTACCCCCCGTGTACCTACACCCCAGTACGTTCGAGCCCCACCCCCACCCCAGTACGTGTCATAGCCCCGTCTACCTACACCCCAGTACGTTCCAGTCGTACCCCCACCCCAGTACGTGTCATAGCCCCGTCTACCTACACCCCAGTACGTTCCAGTCGTACCCCCACCCCAGTACGTGTCGTACCCCCCGTGTACCTACACCCCAGTACGTTCCAGTCGTACCCCCACCCCAGTACGTGTCGTACCCCCCGTGTACCTACACCCCAGTACGTTCGAGCCCCACCCCCACCCCAGTACGTGTCATAGCCCCGTCTACCTACACCCCAGTACGTTCCAGTCGTACCCCCACCCCAGTACGTGTCGTACCACCGTCAATGTACACCCCCCCACCCCTGTACGTGTCGTACCACCGTCAATGTACACCCCCCCACCCCTGTACGTGTCGTACCACCGTCAATGTAAACCCCCCCACCCCTGTACGTGTCGTACCACCGTCTATGTACACCCCCCCACCCCTGTACGTGTCGTACCACCGTCAATGTACACCCCCCCACCCCTGTACGTGTCGTACCACCGTCCATGTACACCCCAGTACGTTCCAGTCGTACCCCCACCCCAGTACGTTCCTGGCGAACCCCCAACACAACCTCCTAAGTACGGAGCGCACCCCATGCCCCAACATCACAACCGCATGTACGAGTCGTACAAAGCCACACACAAGGACAGCACCGTACAACCAAATGGCCCATGTACACACCGTACACACGCTCAAAACGCACGTACACAACAAGGACAAAACAAAACAACTCAACAATACACCATTCGAAAGGCACACAGCCACTAAACATGGCCAACAACCACTAAAATAACACAATCACTGACCTGCAACTGTCAAAAACAAACAGAGGCCCAATACACCACCACTCCTTATAACACACCCACCCAAAATTCAAACACTGCCACACCCACCCATGGACCAATAAAAAGGGCCCACACACACAAACCATGAGCCTTTGCAACAGACCCACTGCTGCCAGACACCACAGAACCAGACTACAAGCGACACCACATCTTACACTTGCACACCTTCACACGACCACCCTCACAAACACCCTCTCATCACATTCACACACACACACAACCATCCACACCCCCCCCAACATCCACACACCCCCCACACCCACACCATCCCCACCCACACCCCTCACCATGCCCACTACCAAGAATCCAAAGTTCAGTCACCGAGAGTTGGAGGTCCTTGTTGATCAAATCCTCAGAGTCGAGCCACAGATCTTTGGAACATTGGTCAGAAGCACCAGCCAGGCAGCCAAAACAGCCATGTGGCAGACCATCGTCGATGCTGTGAATGCTGTTGCGGACACCAGGAGGACCAAGCAGGATTGCCAGAACAGGTGGTACGATCTGCGGAGGAGGGTCAGAGCCAAGAGACAGGAGGAACACGACCAGGCCAACGCCACCGGAGGAGGGCCCTCCCGCAGACCCGTACAGTACCATCCCTGGGAGGAGAGGGTGATGGCCATACTGCCGGTGGAGGCAGTTGAAGGAGTAGAAGGACTCCGAGACCCGGGTGAGTACACAAACAACGCACCTCACATGGGGGGAACTGCAACCACAAACAAAATTACTAACAGGCACGCAACCACCACAAGCCATCGCATTACTCAACCACACTCCATGAGCAGGCACATGCCACTGCTGCCACCATGCCCCATGCACCCAGCTGGACAATGTCAAGTCACAGGCCACAGAAGACAACAACACATGACACGGTAACCCGGATGGCGGGAGTGTGGGCACCAAGAATCACATAGTGCGACTCCAAAGCAGACAACAATGCCCTCTGCCCATATGGCCTAGGTCACAGCCAGACAAACACTGTGTCCCAACACAGGAATGACTTGCCAGCAAATGGCGGATGCCTTGCATCAACACATGGGGGTGAAGGCACTGTTTTGCACATGCCAGCAGCTAATGAACAGCCAACAGTGTGAAAGAGTGGCAGCACACACCACCACAGCAGCAGCGCACAGACACACAGCAGACAAAATGGGTGCCTGGAGATCAGAAACAAACTCACATCAACAGGCCAAGGGCCACTCAAAGATCTGCTAACAGTGTGTGCCCAGGAAGCTGGGCCAAGGTGACAGAGGGTGACACACGGAGGGAGGGAGAGGGGGACACAGAGGGAGGGAGAGGGGGACTGAGAGGGAGGGAGACACAGGAAGATGGACAGAGGGAGGAGGCTGACACACAGAGGGAGGGAGAGGGGGACACAGAGGGAGGGAGAGGGGGACACAGAGGGAGGGAGAGGGGGACACAGAGGGAGGGAGAGGGGGACAGAGAGGGAGGGAGAGGGGGACAGAGAAGGAGGGAGACACAGGGAGAGCAAATCAGTCCTTTGGTGTGTGGGAATGTCTGCTCGTCAGCAGGTGGACTGCGTGCATGTAGACAAGGGTGCCCAGTGCCAGAACCCCCCCTCTTCATCATGGCAAAACGCAGGGCCATGTTACAACCTGTACACGAGCACAAGGACAGCCACCTGCATCATATGAGTGTGTGGATCCACTCCATGTGCACATGTACAGTGCTACAAGGAAGGCGCAAACGCATAGCTCGGCACACATGCACACTCCACTGCTGACTGCAGTCACACTTGACGCAGCAAGTAAGACTGTGCCACACATAGTTAAAGGGGCCAAATTGGTGCCCAAGGGACACACACATGCACAAGTGCACTGTGAGTGGAATGCAAGACAGATCCTAATTCCAAGAGGAAATGTGCCAACTTTGTAACGGATGCAACATGGATGTTGCATGGATCAAAAGTAACATTGTCTCTCTCACACACAGGTCAACGTCGTGCTGCACCCCCCAACACTGGGGGGGAACACTCACAGGACCCGGATCTGCAGGAGACCGATCCCACCGGCAGCGACCACTCTCACCACTCTGCGGACGACCCCGACCGACCTGGCCCCTCTGGTGTCCAACCACCTGCAGCACCTGCGTCAGGTACAACCGTGCCAACCACCACCCCCACTCCTGCCACATCCCAGGAGACACCCAGGATCCCTGCCCCAACACCACAATGCAGCCAGGCTCGCCAGGAGGGACACGGTGTCCCGGGCACCCAGGAGGAGGCAGGCGACAACGCCAATGCCACCCCTCAGGGGTCCCGGAGACCCCATGTGCCCACAAGTGCAGGCCAGGCGCAAGTGGGCAGGGGTGGTGGGAGTGGAGAGCGGCGGAGGCGCGAGCCTGACCAGTTGGCTGGGGATCCGGTATTTTCCCATGTCCGTAACATCCTGGACTCATACCGGCAGGACACCACGGGCATGGCCCAGGTTGTGTCCGTCCTCGAGGGGATCAAGGTCCAGCAGGCCCAGCAACATGCGGAGCTAATAGCCTGTCTACAGCTACACCAACGGAGGATGGAGGACAGACAGGCTGAGCAAGTGACGGCGTCCCAGGGGATTCACGCTGAACTCCGTCGGATGGCCGACACCATGGCCGACCCTCCCTGTGCCAGAAGGCGGAGAACATCACCACCCACAGGGAGGGATCATGAGGAGGAGGAGGAAACATCCGACGGAGCATCCCAGACGTCGTCACGGCCTGCTGCTGAGGTTCCCCGCAGGAAGCCGGGTCGTCCACGGAAAGGACCGTGAGGGTGGCTGCTACATCACCATCTCCCAGGACACCTGGCCTGGCACCTGGCCCACTGGAGCAACAGCATCACAGCATCAAGAGACATTCTCTGCCACATGGCCCTGCTGGTCACTGGCTGACCAATGTTGACAAAGACTGTGGCATGGACTCTGAGGATTTCCAATGGCAAGGACACCAACTCCCCTACTGAACTTTGGATTCCCTAATCCCGGAAAGGCCCTCACTTGGCCCCCCCCCCCCAATAATAAATCACACTATTAAGAGTAGATGCCTGCTGGTAGCATTATTACCTAACATGTGTCTTGTACAGTCTAAACATGCCTGAGTCATCTGTTCACTTCAACCATCCACACCCTGGGGCCTGAGTCTGGCACAGGACACATGGGTCACAGTTTTCTAGGCAAGACAGACATGGAGCACCATACACACCCGTGATGGTCAGAACCAGCTGAGGGGGTGGCCGAACAACCGTGCTGACAGACACATTGAGTACAGCAACAGTCATGCGCAGAGGTCAGGGATCCTGGCCCGTGTCCTGGGGGGCACCCAGGTACGTGTAGACAGGTGGCAGAACCATGTCCTGCAAGCTTGAGTCCGGTGGATGCAGAGAATGGGGTCATGGACAACGTTGGATGCATGGGGATGGCACATGTCACAATACCCACACAGTCATGGACATCATGCCCATTACACAGTCTCAGCACACACACACAGCTTGCATCTTGCCACTCGACACATTGACACATAGCCACAATCAGGGAATACCATGCCAGACATGCAGGATGCACCGTGCCAACACACCAGCATTGACTGAGAAGAGGCACCTTGGAGGCATAGGGACACCTTTAATAGTCATGTGTTTGGGATTGCAGAGGCAACTTGAAGTACACATGAACACATCATGTGGAGTAACATGTGGCTCCAACACTGGCACCCCCCTTCTGCAGCACAAATGCGTGATAGCCATGGAACTGGCACACAAGTGTCAGATAATAGCTAAATACCCACAGCTGCTCACGGAGAGCCTGCCATACACCATACATCCGCTGATGTGGAAGTCCCACGCCATGTCAAGACAATGTTAACCGTATGTGTCCGAGGGCAGTGTCACACACATTGATGCCTTCATCACAATCCACCATCCCATCACTGATGACTGACAACCAGGCAGCCCATCTATTCAGGTGTACCCAGCTGCATGTCGTGTCCCATGGGGATGCCACATGTCTGCAGAGGACCCAAACCCCGACCGGGGCAGTGTGCACACATCGTGAACAACTGCCACACCCAATACACCCCAGATGCATCCCTTACCCCATGGAGACTTCCAAACGTGTCCGTGCCTGTAACGCTGAGTCAGCCCACGATGCCATGTCCATGAGGAATAGCAGTGCCACAACAATGCAACCAGCAAACGGCATGCGCAGGTACCTGGGGAAGAGAGACACACAAGAAGTCAGCCACAAGAAGCACAGCCACTTGCATGTGCATGTACTCGACACATGTATGTATGACAACATGCTAGGTCACAATTATGTCTGGGGAAATACTACCATCACTGCCACCATCACTCCAGTGACACACCCACACACACCTCTGACCCACGTGCCATACATGCAGGTGGAGACACACATCACAACGCATGCCACACGGGGACCAATGCGTGCACACTCAGACCCTGGTACTCACCACTAAGCAAAGAAGTCGCGTATGAGCCGAGTCCGGATGTCCTCTTGCGGCTCCACATCCTCCACATCACTAGCCCCATTGCCAAGCCCTTCGTCCTCCACGGGTGGATGGTCCTCGTCATCTTGATCCAGGATGAGGGGCACAGCTCTTTCAACTGCCATGTTGTGCAGCATGCAGCAGACCATGAAGATCTTGCAGACCTTCGCCGGGGCATATGGGAGTGCGCCGCCGGTCTTGTGGAGGCACCGGAATCGGCTCTTCAGCATGCCAAACGTCCTCTCTATCACTCGCCTTGTCCGGCCATGGGCGGTGTTGTAGCGGAGCTGGGCCGGCGTGATGGGGTTGCGGAGAGGTGTCAGCAGCCAAGGCATGTTGGGATAGCCAGCGTCCCCTAAATGGAAAGCACATGGATATCGTTAGAACAGGCGAAGCGGTAGTGCTGCTCGGCCAAACAGAATACAGGACAGACAGACTGTACCCACCAACAACACATGCACGTTCGTTGCGCAGCTGCATCATCATATCAGGCATCCCGCTACGCCTCATGATGTAGGCATCGTGTGCTGATCCTGGAAAACGAGCACAGACATGTGAAATCACCATGTTGGACAGACACACCACAAGGGCATTGATGGAGTGGTAGTGCTTCCGATTGCGGTACGCCACCTCCCGTGCGTGTGGTGGTACCAAACCTACATGTGTCCCATCTATGGACCCAATGACATGGGGCATCCCTCCCAGGGCATAGAAACCACGTTTGACCTCAGTCATCTGTTCAGGGGTTGGGAACTTGATGAAGTCATCCAGGTGAATCAACATGGCCTCCAAGAAATCATGCAGCACACCGCTGAACATGCTCTGGGACATGCCACCAACATGAGCTATGGTATATTGGAAGGTACCCGTGGCAAGGAAATGTAGGGCAGCCATTACCTTCAGCTGGGGTGTCAGTGCCGTAGGATACCTGTGCTGCGGTTGCAGGTGTGGTGCCAGTCTCGCCGTCAGCTCCAGAATCAACGGTTGGGTGAAGCGGTAGAGCCGGATCCTGTCATTCTCCTGCATGGTGGCCAAGTCTGGAATTCTTCGGGCAACAGGAGGCGCTCTGCAGTAATTTGGAAGTGACAAGGAAGAGTGAGTGCACTACGAGAACAACGCATGTCTACTGAGCACATGTAAATCTGCCAATACACACATGCCACATAGGGAGTCAGGCATGTGCTACATGCCCAGGACACGTATGGATGCAAGGTGACACTCCTTCCAAGACCCAGCCACACACGGTGATTGAGAACCTCCCCATGCCACGCCATGGGAATAGCTGTGTCCCAGTGCAAGTGAACAGCCCGACGCAAGACAGAAGTGACATACACCCACACATCAGCAGAAGTAGGATGCCGATTGTAGAGACTGGTAGCGGAACACCGGAGCCACAGGTCACATGACATTACACTAGGCCTGCCCACACACCTTGCCATGAAGGTGCACATGTCATGACTCACCACACATTCCTTGTGAGGATGCTGACATGGCCTTGTCACGCTACTCCGTGTCCCATGCATACATGTGCACCTCACATCAGATACCACATGTGGCATGGTGTGCGGAACAGTGTGCAATGATAATCTACACACAGACACATGTTGGTTGCTGCAACGGCTGCAGCTTTTGAGGGTGCTACAACATCAACCTGATGTAAATCCCGGACACATAAATAACATAGTCACATTGTGCACTGTGGGTAGTGACAAGTCAGGTTTCATGACCCCTGTACCGGCCATCATGGGACACTTCCGTGTGTTGGTGTCCGTGCCATGCCAGTGACGCTCACCCCAAGTGCGCAGTACGACATGCACACATGTCAAAGGAGTCAAGGGCATGCCTGGCACACATTGCACCCTCACACAGTACACCTGTACACATCTCATCATACATCTGGTGCCTCCTCCACTCAGGAGGCATGTTCCACATCACAGCCTGTCACACCTGTGCCCCACACATGTAGTAATGCACAGACGATGCCTTGATGTCCATTCCTGGACAAGTATGTCCATCCATGGACAAGTATGTCCGCCCTATTCCTACCTGTGTGTCGACTATCACCACAGTGATGTGTACAAACCGGCGTACTGCTGCTAAGAGGGCCTGTGTATGTTCCCCAATCACTGTGGGAGTGCTGCCGTATGTGTACCCATCGTGATGGCGAGCGTACAGGCATTTGTACGGTCCGTACCACAACGAGTACGCATACGCGTGCAGAACCATAATGATAGTGAGCGTACACGCATTTGTACGGTCCGTACCACAACGAGTACGCATACGCGTGCAGAACCATAGTGATAGTGAGCGTACATGCGAGTGTACGGCCCTCTCACTATGGGTCTGCACGCGTATGCGTACTCGTTGTGGTACGGACCGTACACTCGCATCTACGCTCACTATCACTATGGTTCTGCACGCGTATGCGTACACGTAGTGGTACGGACCGTACACTCGCATCTACGCTCACTATCACTATGGGTCTGCACGCGTATGCGTACACGTAGTGGTACGGACCGTACACTCGCATGTACGCTCACTATCACTACGGGTACACAGACCCATAGTGATAGTGAGCGTACAGGCATTTGTACGGTCCGTACCACAACGAGTACGCATACGCGTGCAGAACCATAGTGATAGTGAGCGTACATGCGAGTGTACGGCCCTCTCACTATGGGTCTGCACGCGTATGCGTACTCGTTGTGGTACGGACCGTACACTCGCATCTACGCTCACTATCACTATGGTTCTGCACGCGTATGCGTACACGTAGTGGTACGGACCGTACACTCGCATCTACGCTCACTATCACTATGGGTCTGCACGCGTATGCGTACACGTAGTGGTACGGACCGTACACTCGCATCTACGCTCACTATCACTATGGGTCTGCACGCGTATGCGTACACGTAGTGGTACGGACCGTACACTCGCATGTACGCTCACTATCACTACGGGTACACAGACCCATAGTGATAGTGAGCGTACAGGCATTTGTACGGTCCGTACCACAACGAGTACGCATACGCGTGCAGAACCATAGTGATAGTGAGCGTACAGGCATTTGTACGGTCCGTACCACTACGTGTACGCATACGCGTGCAGACCCATAGTGATAGTGAGCGTACATGCGTGTGTACGGTCCGTACCACTACGTGTACGCATACGCGTGCAGACCCATAGTGATTTTGAACGTAGGCATGCATGTACGGGCCGTTGCCATGCATTTGGGGTGCCCTAGGGCCCGGAAACGCACCGTACCTGTGTGTGATTCTCCTAATTACATAGGGGACATGTATTAAGGCCTACATGCATGCTGGTTGTCATGGCGACCAGGTTCAAATTTCGATTTTGTTCTGGAAGGTGCACAGCAGAAGTCAGTTGGAATTCTTCTACTTTGTTGCAATGTGTTTGTGGGGCTGACATCATGCAGGAGAATGAAACCGATAGAGAACCCACAGACTGCTAGGTTTGAAGGGATTGGTGGAAACATAGGATGCAAATGTGAGTGACCAATCACTCTGTACTCCTGTGCATGAGACTGGGCAGAAGGCCACATATAAGGCAGCCAGGTCCCATGAGGGATTACTTGCCTGCACATCTTTGCATTTGTCGACCAAGCTGCTGCTACTGATTCCCTGGAACCATGTCAAGGGCTGTGGAGAGGACACAGCCATTCACCCTGGAGGAGAACATGGCTCTGCTGGATGTGATCCTCCCACAGTACCCCATGCTGTATGGGCGACCAGGGTATCAGGTGAGTGCATAGGCCACTGCCACAGACTGTCCCTATGTTGTGACTGTGTCTTCAGGCATTGTGACCCGGTGTGACACACATGCCATGTACTGTCGGGGGGGTACCAGGGGGGGGGTGCCTGATGTCTCCCAGCAGTGCCCTGAGACAGGAGGGGTGTGTGCAGAGTCCTCCCAGCAGTGCCCTGAGACAGGAGGTGTGTGTGCAGAGTCCACCCAGCAGTGCCCTGAGACAGGAGGGGTGGGGGCCTATAACTCACAGCAGTGCCCTGAGACAGGAGGGGTGGGTGTGGAGTCCTTCCAGCAGTGCCCTGAGACAGGAGGGGTGGGTGTGGAGTCCTTCCAGCAGTTCCCTGAGACAGGAGGGGTGGGTGTGGAGTCCTCCCAGCAGTGCCCTGAGACAGGAGGGGTGGGGACCTATCACTAACAGCAGTGCCCTGAGACAGGAGGGGTGGGTGTGGAGTCCTCCCAGCAGTGCCCTGAGACAGGAGGGGTGGGTGTGATGCACAGTGTGAGCCTTGATCATTGATTGTGACATTGCCATCATTCCACCTGAGTACCCACTATGGCACGTACTGCCTTTTCCCTCACCAGAGGATGATGTCCCTATGACAGAGGTGCAATGCGTTGGCTGCATTACATGCCATGTAGTAACCAGCTATTATGTTCACATATGTCTCTCTGTGACATGTGGCTGGTGTATTGATGTGGTGTCACTTGTACTTCCTCACAGGTAGGCGCCTCTGCCAAGGAGCAGATCTGGCTGACCGCCGTCAGTGCCGTGAGGCGTGTGGATGGTCGGAGGCGGAGCCTGTCCCAGGTGAGGAAACGCTGGCAGGATATCCGGTGCTGGACGCGGAGGATTGCACGGCTCCTGCTGGGGGACTCACCTGAGAGCCACAAGAACCGCGGCCGCCGCCGTCTGACCCACCTCCACAGGCGTGTGCTGCCGGTGGTCTTTCCAGACCTGGAGAGGCGCTTACAGGCGATGCAGCAGGCGGAAGGGGGTAGGTACATGTGCGTTTGTTGTGTGTCACCGGCATTTGTAAGGGCACAGTGGCATTAATTCACTGGCAGGGTTTAAAGGTGCTGTGCCCATCCAGTTTGCCCAAGTGTAGCGCTGCGCCCCTGCCACCCTTCCCCTCCTTGCAATGTGTTCCCTGGTCTGTGTGTAGTCACTCCTTCACAAGGTAATGTAGGCTGGCGCTTTGTCCACGAGAACAATGACTGTAGCATCATGGGTGGTGGTGGTGGGTAACAGGTTGTGGGACCTTGCCTGTGAACTGTCAAGTTCACTGCATGTGGGTTCCATGTCAGTTGGCACTGATGCTGGCTCCAGACATGGGAGTTGGTCTCTCATGTGTCATGCCTTACAGCGCGCATGTCCTATGTAGTGGCCTGTGACATGATGTGCATGAGTGTGCGCTACGCATAGTGCAGGGATGGTGACGTGTGTAGCAGTCATTCCCATTCAGCCATTCAGTAGCATGTAGTTGCGTGCCCAATACTGTCCCCTGGGGCACCTTATCCTCAGTGTTGTTTGTGTCATCATCAACGTGGACACTCTCACTGTCTACAGCGTAGGTTGTGCTCTGTGCCATTGTCCCCTGTCACCATGTATATAGACGTGCTATTATGTACAGGTGTCCACTGTGCAGCCTGACCTGATTGTCCCTCTTCATACTCACAGTTGCCAGTGCCTGTGTGTCTTGTTATACTCATCTGAGGATGGGCACTGGTACCTCATTATTTGTACAGGCGCACCTTTGCTGTTTTGCGTCCAATCTTGCCTTTTGCCTGCCACTGTGTTTATCACCCAGACTATGAGATGTTGGTGCCACCTGTGTCTCAGCAATTAGCATCGTGTGGGGGTTGCTTGGGGCGGGCAATGCCTATGTGTCAAATCCTGATTCCTAATTGCTGGGTCTGGACAGTGTGTGATGTTACTGGACACACACGCAAGGTGCAGTGACCGAGTTATGTTGGGCATGTTTGCAGCATTACCTATGCAGCATGTGTCTCAAGTTCATGGATATTGTCCCTGGTCATAGGTATTTTCACAAACGCTGTGTGGTGCAGAGGCAGTGCAGGATTGTCCCCAGGGCCTGGGTGCTATGTCAGACTCCGTTTCCTGTCATCAGCTATTGTCTCATGCTCTCCATGGTATTTCAGTGGCATGGTGGCTCAACCAACTGTGTTTCATGCCCTACATCGGTACCTTGTTTTGCAGATGTTAGGGATCTGCCTCTTCAGGCTATGCAATGTTGACTATGTAGATTGGACTCATGTGACAGATGTGTACAGGTGTCTGATTAATTTCTGTCTCTCCACCCTGCCCACAGCATCGTCGGGGGACACAGAGGGAGACATGGACACGGACCAGGCGGAGGGACCGAGCACCAGTGGCAGCCGTGACATCGGGGCTGGCACATCGAGTGGGACAGAGGCGGAGGATAGTGTGGCCGAGGACCTGTCGACTGGCACATCAGACTACGAAGCTGACAGGTCCGAGGAGGATGTCTCAGGGTTGGCGGAGGCTGCACCAGCAGCTGACAGTGGAACAACACCTGCCACCGCCCCCTCAGTTCACACCAACCGCCTCCCACTTGCTCGTGTCCCTTCCCAGCGTGCCCGGTCACCGCATGTCTCCTTCCTGCCAGGCACCGCACCCCCTGCCCCTGTCTCCACTGCTGCCGCCAATGCTGAGTCCATGGACATCCAGCGGCAAATGCAGGTTGGTCAGGCTGCGATCCTGAATGTCCTCCATTCCCACGGGAAAACCCTCACCAACATCGAGGCATTCTTGGAGGGCATTCATTCTTTGCAGGCTGACCAACGCAACTTGCTGAGGTCCCTAGACTCCACACTGACTGCAGCAGTGGGTTTCCTGCAGCGCGACCTCCCCCCACCTACCCCTGCCCCATCCACACTTCCCACTTCCATGCCTGTCCCACGTACACCCAGACGTCGGCATGCACCCACCACAACAGACACAGGCACCACACCAGCAGGGAAGGTCCACCGCACTCCTCCCGACACGCACACACTGGGTGAGATAGGCACACCCACTGGGTCGGGGGGCAAACGTGTGACACGCAGCCAGAGTGGGAGTCCGCATTCCACACAATCCACTCCCTCCAAATCCCCTCCCCTCAGCTCTCCTGGCCACATCTCCCCCAAGGACTCCTTCATGGCCGCTCTGTCCCTGAGCCCCACAGTTACGCCACCACGCAAGCGGTCAAGGAAGTCCTCGGTCAGGGTGGTTGAGTCTCCCCCCCTGTCTCCACCCTCCCCCGGTGGCGCTGCAACCCATCCCTCTGAACCCCCCCCCTCCTTGGGGCCTGAGGTCACTTCGGGTGCAGGGGACTCCCTGGAGGACCTTGCTAAGGTGTGTAGTGCCATCCTGGCCTCCGCCTTTGGCCATGACACACCCCCTGTGGTTGAGTCCTCCATCCCTGCACCCACGACGCCGCCCCTTTGCCCTGATGTCCCTGCGGTGCCTGTTGCTTCCCCCCCCCTGATGCCCTCACCAGTATGGAAGACGATGGCATTTGACTGTGCAGGCAAGGTAGGGGACACACATCCCACTGTGTCCCCCATGCAGCTGGGAATAATTGACTGCCCTATGGCCTTTGTTGACTTTGAACTGCCGTTGATCCACGGACATTGTGCTCATGCTGATTAAAGCTTTATTTTTTTTTTCATTATCACACTCCTGCTATGGTGGTATTGGTGTTGGTGGGGCTGCTACATTGTTTTGGGTGGTGTTTAAGGCTTTGGGTGTGTGGGATTTGTAGTAGTGTTCTGCTCTTTGGGGCCACCCTAGGATCTGTGTGCCATCACAAGGTGTTGGCTAACTTCCTTAGGTCATGTCAGCAGTTACTGCATGGTTCAATTGTCCCAGGGTGTATTCCTTCCTCTGTGTACCCAGTTTCTTCCCTGCAGGGTGTTCCCAATGTTTAGCGCAGAGCTGTGTCTACATGAGCTGTGTGTGTGACGGAGCCCTTCTACTTTGGCCATGCATGCATGGCCATGTCTCCACCTGCAACAATCGTGGCATCCTTGGTGATCACTGTACTTGTGTGTGGAGTCAGTTGACATGAGTTCATGGGGACATGTTCCCTTGTAGGCAGTATGGATGTGGGTAATTGTGGCATCACACACATGTGTTACACCCCTCCTGGGTGTGGACACTGCTGGGAGGACTCTGCACCCACCCCTCCTGGGTCTGGACACTGCTGGGAGGACTCTGCACACACCCCTCCTGGGTCTGGACACTGCTGGGAGGACTCTGCACACACCCCTCCTGTCTCTGGGCACTGCTGGGAGGACTCCACACCCACCCCTCCTGTCTCAGGGCACTGCTGGGAGGACTCCACACCCACCCCTCCTGTCTCAGGGCACTGCTGGGAGGACTCCACACCCACCCCTCCTGTCTCTGGGCACTGCTGGGAGGACTCTGCACCCACCCCTCCTGGGGCTGGACACTGCTGGGAGGACTCTGCACACACCCCTCCTGGGTCTGGACACTGCTGGGAGGACTCTGCACACACCCCTCCTGTCTCTGGGCACTGCTGGGAGGACTCTGCACCCACCCCTCCTGGGTCTGGACACTGCTGGGAGGACTCTGCACACACCCCTCCTGTCTCTGGGCACTGCTGGGAGGACTCTGCACCCACCCCTCCTGGGTCTGGACACTGCTGGGAGGACTCTGCACACACCCCTCCTGTCTCTGGGCACTGCTGGGAGGACTCACCACCCACCCCTCCTGGGTCTGGACACTGCTGGGAGGACTCTGCACCCACCCCTCCTGTCTCTGGGCACTGCTGGGAGGACTCACCACCCACCCCTCCTGTCTCAGGGCACTGCTGGGAGGTCTCTGCACCCACCCCTCCTGTGTCAGGGCACTGCTGGGAGGACTCTGCACCCACCCCTCCTGTCTCAGGGCACTGCTGGGAGGACTCCACACCCACCCCTCCTGTCTCAGGGCACTGCTGGGAGGACTCCACACCCACCCCTCCTGTCTCAGGGCACTGCTGGGAGGACTCCACACCCACCCCTCCTGTCTCTGGGCACTGCTGGGAGGACTCTGCACCCACCCCTCCTGGGGCTGGACACTGCTGGGAGGACTCTGCACACACCCCTCCTGGGTCTGGACACTGCTGGGAGGACTCTGCACACACCCCTCCTGTCTCTGGGCACTGCTGGGAGGACTCTGCACCCACCCCTCCTGGGTCTGGACACTGCTGGGAGGACTCTGCACACACCCCTCCTGTCTCTGGGCACTGCTGGGAGGACTCACCACCCACCCCTCCTGGGTCTGGACACTGCTGGGAGGACTCTGCACCCACCCCTCCTGTCTCTGGGCACTGCTGGGAGGACTCACCACCCACCCCTCCTGTCTCAGGGCACTGCTGGGAGGTCTCTGCACCCACCCCTCCTGTGTCAGGGCACTGCTGGGAGGACTCTGCACCCACCCCTCCTGTCTCAGGGCACTGCTAGGAGGACTCCACACCCACCCCTCCTGTCTCAGGGCACTGCTGGGAGGACTCCACACCCACCCCTCCTGTCTCAGGGCACTGCTGGGAGGACTCTGCACACACCCCTCCTGTCTCTGGGCACTGCTGGGAGTGATGGGCACCCACCCCTCCTGTCTCAGGGCACTGCTGGGTGGACTCTGCACACACACCTCCGATTTCTGGATATGTGCGCTTGGCACATACACGGTGGGGTTACGCACACTGCATTAGAGGTGAGGGTACGAGTCTACTGACACTGGTGTGGTGGGGGTACGCTCCGTACGTCCGCGGGTGGGGGTACGGGTCGTACTTACACTGTTGGGCTGGGGGTACGCTCCGTGCGTCCGCGGGTGGGGGTACGGGTCGTACTTACACTGTTGGGCTGGGGGTACGCTCCGTGCGTCCGCGGGTGGGGGTACGGGTCGTACTTACACTGTTGGGCTGGGGGTACGCTCCGTACGTCCGCGGGTGGGGGTACGGGTCGTACTTACACTGTTGGGCTGGGGGTACGCTCCGTGCGTCCGCGGGTGGGGGTACGGGTCGTACTTACACTGTTGGGCTGGGGGTACGCTCCGTGCGTCCGCGGGTGGGGGTACGGGTCGTACTTACACTGTTGGGCTGGGGGTACGCTCCGTGCGTCCGCGGGTGGGGGTACGGGTCGTACTTACACTGTTGGGCTGGGGGTACGCTCCGTGTGTCCGCGGGTGGGGGTACGGGTCGTACTTACACTGTTGGGCTGGGGGTACGCTCCGTACGTCCGCGGGTGGGGGTACGGGTCGTACTTACACTGTTGGGCTGGGGGTACGCTCCGTGCGTCCGCGGGTGGGGGTACGGGTCGTACTTACACTGTTGGGCTGGGGGTACGCTCCGTACGTCCGCGGGTGGGGGTACGGGTCGTACTTACACTGTTGGGCTGGGGGTACGCTCCGTGCGTCCGCGGGTGGGGGTACGGGTCGTACTTACACTGTTGGGCTGGGGGTACGCTCCGTGCGTCCGCGGGTGGGGGTACGGGTCGTACTTACACTGTTGGGCTGGGGGTACGCTCCGTACGTCCGCGGGTGGGGGTACGGGTCGTACTTACACTGTTGGGCTGGGGGTACGCTCCGTGCGTCCGCGGGTGGGGGTACGGGTCGTACTTACACTGTTGGGCTGGGGGTACGCTCCGTGCGTCCGCGGGTGGGGGTACGGGTCGTACTTACACTGTTGGGCTGGGGGTACGCTCCGTACGTCCGCGGGTGGGGGTACGGGTCGTACTTACACTGTTGGGCTGGGGGTACGCTCCGTGCGTCCGCGGGTGGGGGTTCGAGTCGTACTTACACTGTTGGCATGGGGGGTACGCTCCATGCATACGCGGGTGGGGGTACGGGTCGTACTTACACTGTTGGGCTGGGGGTACGCTCCGTACGTCCGCGGGTGGGGGTACGGGTCGTACTTGCACTGTTGGGCTGGGGGGTACGCTCCTTGCATACGGGGTGGGGGTAGGGTCCGTACATATCCGTCCCCACGCTATGTGATGTTTGTGCGGCCCGTACCCAGGCCTTTGCCACGTGGGTGCGATCCGTCCCGCCATTGTTGGGGTGACGTGTGTGGGCGTGGTCCGACTCGTACCCACGCTCTTCAGGCGTGGGTACGGGACGTACCTGTCTGGTTGTGTTGCCGGTTCGCGTGGTGACGGACTTCCGTTGTGGCAGTCGCTGGATTATCAGGACACGCCCCAACCCCCTCGTGGTGACCAGGGCATGGGAGTCAGGTATGTCCAGGCCATGTGTAGTGTGTCACTCATGTGGTTGTTTAGTGGCCTGCCCTGGTCGTGCCACCCCCACCCCACCCCACTTTCCCCCCTCCCTTAGTTATTCTGACCTTCTGCGGCGTCTGCGTCGTAACCTGTAGAGGAGGTGTACTGCTATGAGGGCAGGGATGACTCGTAGGTTCGGGTCCATGTCTGTCCGTCGCGTACTGGTACTCCTTGCTCGCGTCGTCCTGTCGCGTACGGGTCCTCCTTGATCGCGTCGTCCTGTCGCGTACGGGTCCTCCTTGGTGGCGTCGTCCTGTGTGTCCGTCACGTACTGGTCCTCCTTGTTCGCGTCGCCGTCTGTCCGTCGCGTACTGGTGGTCCTTGTTCGCGTCGTCCTGATTTCCCGGCAGTTTTTGGCTGCCGCAAAATATTCACCGTGCGGGGTGACGTCGGTGCGAATCGTGATTCCTGGGTCGTGAATGGCTGGCTGCGTGCGTCCCGACGTCAGGTCGGCGCTTTCCCGGATCGCATTGGTAGGTGTTTTTTGTTCGGTCGGTCTTTTTTACGATTCGTACGGTAATGGTGTACCCGTGCGAATCGTAATTCCATGTTTGTATATTTTGACGACCGGGTACGCGTCGGACGGAGAATATGCTCCGTCCGACGGTTCGTACCCGGTTTTTGCCGGATCGTGATCGGCACCTTAGTGTAGTATTTATCTTTGCTCTTGTATTTCCGTCGACAGTATTTTCCACACCGATGACTTTGGAAACGTAAAACTTGCTCCTTTAACTTTTTCTCTTCTGTGCTTTTTGGTATAGCACATGTTGCATATTCTTCAATGTAAGATAACACTGCTTCATCAGTATCTGTTCCAAACTTTGGGACATCCTTGATCCACAACAGCATATGAATATGAGGAGCACCTCTTGCCTGGTACTCTTTTCTCCAAAAGAAATCCACTACTTCTCCTAGAGGTGGATTTTTTTTATTGCAGATGAAGGACATCATAGCCTTAAATCTATGATTGAAATATCTGCAAACATTAACGGGATCCAATGAGCACAGTTCTCCTGCTGTCTTGTATTCGATGTTTTTAATGTTTGAATATGCCTCTCGTAGAAAATCCAGTAAATCATCCCAAGCGTACTCGGCACAGCTTAGGGTAACGAACCATGTTGGTGTTCCTAAATTCCGTAACATGCATTTTAATTCACCATGGCGTCGGTACCAATATTCATTTGTCCCACGCTGACAAGCCATCAGATTGATCAGTTGTGTTTCCAAATGATCATCTCGGTGCTGCACTTTCTCCATAAAATCCTTAGCAGACACATTTTGCAAATGTACTCCACTTTTTAAAATGTGATTTACTGCATAAGACAATGCAGACAAGTCGCTTTCAAATAAAAGATGGAACAAATAAGGAATACTTTGTCGAAATCTGGGATCTTCAGCATATAGTCTTGTAGTCCGATACTCAGAAGCTGGAATCTGTTCCGGACGTTCATCGTATCGTCCTCCTTTTCCTTTAGGAAACAGCTGGGGAAAACATCGAGCTTCCAAGCTCTCCTCCCATACACTCACGGGAGTTCCTTTTGCTTTCTTCATCTGAAATAGATCAATATTGTCTCCCATAACTTCTTTTGAATGAAGAGGATGTATGCTAAAATGTTCATAAATTTCTTCTTCCTTTGACTTGTCCACTTTTTCAATTTGTCCAGTTGGTGTTTCTGTGTCTTCTTGTAAATCTTCTTCTTCTTCTTCTTCTATATAAATTGATTCATACCATTTGTTATTCCTTTTCAAATACAAATTTGCTCTTTGTACTTTCCGTACATCTACCAGCTCCTGCCAAATCTTCTTATTCTTTGTAGGTACACCATTAACCAGAATAATTAATGGTTCAGTTTCCAAAGTATCCGCATCAATAGTTTCCATATTTTTTTTCAAATCCAAGGGCAAATACACCACTCTACCTTTTAAACCTCTCAGTAAATCTGAAGGAGGTAATTTACCAGTTTTGGGCTCCATACGTACTATGGTCTGGAACGGATGAACACATTGAATGAGTATAGACTCATATGTATTTAATTCAGAAAGTTCAGCAGGAATAGCATCCAATTCTAAATTATTATGTACAGCTCTGGTCGGCATTCTATTTTCCTCTAACTTGTTGTAACAGTATTTACAAATACGCTGATCTTCACCCAATTCAAAACAATTTTCAAGAAATATATATGTGGCAAAATCCTTCCACTTATAATTATCTTCATTTTCACTCTTTCTGTAGAGATCAACATTCCTAGTTTGTTTTCTATAATGAGTTCTGCGGCAACAAATACAAGTAATATTTGGTCTTTCATTAGAGATTATTGCAAATTTTGTTATGTGATCATTAAATGTCTTACTTACAGAGGGTTCTACATTCTCTTCCACTTCTTCCTCATTTACTGTGTCCTTCTCTGCACTGTTTTGTTCAGGACCAAAGTAACAAAACTGAATTTCATCAACAACCTTCTCTACATCTGATACCGTTCCACGGAACAGAGCCCTATTCAATTCATCTAACTTTATTGCTGGACTTTTAGCAAAATACAACCGTCTCACAAACTTTCTCATTTCAGTATGATGAACAGCCAGCATCCTAAAATGATGGAAAACACTATTACACACTTTTCTAGATAGACAAGCCAGAGAATGACCCTGCAAACCAGTATTCTCTCTCACTCTGCATGGATCCAGACTTTGAAGCACCTTAATCTTCTGTTTTACACTTTTTTTACTATATTCTCTTAGAAACTCACGAAATTTATCAATAGATTCCTGACGCACAGTGCAAATACTACTACAATTCCAAGTGTACACTGGGGCTTTAGGACGTCTCCCCATAGCCTCATCCGCCATCACTTGTACCTCATCTCTTGGAACCATTATCTCCTTCTCCATTATGCAACCATTTTTCACTTCATAAGCACGACCTCTGGTGTCAACTGCATGCAGCAAACTATTACTTTGAAAATAACTCTCTTCATTAAAAAAAGGTTCACTACTTGAACTATGCATCCATTTTCCTAAAAACACTTTAGAAAAGTTTGTTCTGTTCACTACTCTTCTCCTTTTGCTATGTGATTTCAGTACATTAACCATTTTGTCTAATGTACGCATCCTATTCAAAATTAAAATGAATAGTTTCCTTTTTAATTCTAATGCCTTTGCTGCAATGGCTTCAATTTCTTTTTTTCTCTTATAAAACTTAGCCTTTTGCTTATATTTCTTCACATCCTTTATCAAATTGGACATAACTCTTCTCTGAAACATTTTTCTACGTATCTCTTTAAACGCTGTTTTTCTGTTTAAGTTAATCTTTTTAGTTGCATTAACTAAATTCTCAATTTTTTCCTGTCCTTTTCGATTGAAATCATTCTTTCCAGTACAGACATTTTGTACATTTTTCCTTTTTTTGAATATGTTCTTTAGAAATTTTTTTGTCTGCTTACCAGAAGATTTTTTCTTTTTCCCAACATGAGCATCTTCAACTAACTTAGGTCCTCCAGTTGTCTTCAAATATAGGTTTTTTTTGTGGTCTTTTTTTACTCTGGATTTTGTAGGCATCTTAAATTTTGTTCACTGCTCTTCAGCAATACCTGAAAAAAACTAAAAAATAATTCCTTTATTTTATTTAAATATATTACTACATTTGTTTTCACATTAGTCACAAAACGAAATTTCTTTGCCAATTTGAAAGCACACTTACTACTCTTTTTTTTTGGCAAGTGATAATCACTTTTACAGACTGACACATTATGAATCCACTTTTCAGATTTTTTAAAAAGCACATGTCCAAACTGCTTTTTCAGACCAGCACCATTTGTAACCTGGGTGACTGCCTACACTCCAGCAAGGGCAACCAGCCTTAGTGATGCTGAATGTATTTGCATTACTGACTGAAACCTCAAACCCCACTCGCTTGTGAATACTGTGCATGATTCCACATGGTAAGCAGCTGGGTGTGTGCTAAGAGTCTGCTTCTGCACCAAAAAATGGCTCCCCCTTTCCTTCTAATGCAACTGTAAAATCACCAGAGCAATACGCAATAAATCTCTGCCTGTAATTTCTCTTTGCACACAGAGTCATGTTTTCACATTAGTCACAAAACAAAATTTCTTTGCCAATTTGAAAGCACACTTACTACTCTTTTTTTTGGCAAGTGATAATCACTTTTACAGACTGACACATTATGAATCCACTTTTCAGATTTTTTAAAAAGCACATGTCCAAACTGCATTTTCAGACCAGCACCATTTGTAACCTGGGTGACTGCCTACACTCCAGCAAGGGCAACCAGCCTTAGTGATGCTGAATGTATTTGCATTACTGACTGAAACCTCAAACCCCACTCGCTTGTGAATACTGTGCATGATTCCACATGGTAAGCAGCTGGGTGTGTGCTAAGAGTCTGCTTCTGCACCAAGAAATGGCTCCCCCTTTCCTTCTAATGCAACTGTGAAATCACCAGAGCAATACGCAATACATCTCTGCCTGTAATTTCTCTTTGCACACAGAGTCATGTTTTCACATTAGTCACAAAACGAAATTTCTTTGCCAATTTGAAAGCACACTTACTACTCTTTTTTTTGGCAAGTGATAATCACTTTTACAGACTGACACATTATGAATCCACTTTTCAGATTTTTTAAAAAGCACATGTCCAAACTGCTTTTTCAGACCAGCACCATTTGTAACCTGGATGACTGCCTACACTCCAGCAAGGGCAACCAGCCTTAGTGATGCTGAATGTATTTGCATTACTGACTGAAACCTCAAACCCCACTCGCTTGTGAATACTGTGCATGAGTCCACATGGTAAGCAGCTGGGTGTGTGCTAAGAGTCTGCTTCTGCACCAAAAAATGGCTCCCCCTTTCCATCTAATGCAACTGTGAAATCACCAGAGCAATACGCAATAAATCTTTGCCTGTAATTCCTATTTGCACACAGAGTCATGTTTTCACATTAGGCCCTTAAACGAAATTTCTTTGCCAATTTGAAAGCACACTTACTACTCTTTTTTTTGGCAAGTGATAATCACTTTTACAGACTGACACATTATGAATCCACTTTTCAGATTTTTTAAAAAGCACATGTCCAAACTGCTTTTTCAGACCAGCACCATTTGTAACCTGGGTGACTGCCTACACTCCAGCAAGGGCAACCAGCCTTAGTGATGCTGAATGTATTTGCATTACTGACTGAAACCTCAAACCCCACTCGCTTGTGAATACTGTGCATGATTCCACATGGTAAGCAGCTGGGTGTGTGCTAAGAGTCTGCTTCTGCACCAAAAAATGGCTCCCCCTTTCCATCTAATGCAACTGTGAAATCACCAGAGCAATACGCAATAAATCTCTGCCTGTAATTCCTATTTGCACACAGAGTCATGTTTTCACATTAGGCCCTTAAACGAAATTTCTTTGCCAATTTGAAAGCACACTTACTACTCTTTTTTTTGGCAAGTGATAAACACTTTTACAGACTGACACATTATGAATCCACTTTTCAGATTTTTTAAAAAGCACATGTCCAAACTGCTTTTTCAGACCAGCACCATTTGTAACCTGGGTGACTGCCTACACTCCAGCAAGGGCAACCAGCCTTAGTGATGCTGAATGTATTTGCATTACTGACTGAAACCTCAAACCCCACTCGCTTGTGAATACTGTGCATGATTCCACATGGTAAGCAGCTGGGTGTGTGCTAAGAGTCTGCTTCTGCACCAAAAAATGGCTCCCCCTTTCCATCTAATGCAACTGTGAAATCACCAGAGCAATACGCAATAAATCTCTGCCTGTAATTCCTATTTGCACACAGAGTCATGTTTTCACATTAGTCACAAAACGAAATTTCTTTGCCAATTTGAAAGCACACTTACTGCTCTTTTTTTTGGCAAGTGATAAACACTTTTACAGACTGACACATTATGAATCCACTTTTCAGATTTTTTAAAAAGCACATGTCCAAACTGCTTTTTCAGACCAGCACCATTTGTAACCTGGGTGACTGCCTACACTCCAGCAAGGGCAACCAGCCTTAGTGATGCTGAATGTATTTGCATTACTGACTGAAACCTCAAACCCCACTCGCTTGTGAATACTGTGCATGATTCCACATGGGAAGCAGCTGGGTGTGTGCTAAGAGTCTGCTTCTGCACCAAAAAATGGCTCTCCCTTTCCATCTAATGCAACTGTGAAATCACCAGAGCAATACGCAATAAATCTCTGCCTATAATTCCTCTTTGCACACAGAGTCATGTTTTCACATTAGTCACAAAACGAAATTTCTTTGCCAATTTGAAAGCACACTTACTGCTCTTTTTTTTGGCAAGTGATAATCACTTTTACAGACTGACACATTATGAATCCACTTTTCAGATTTTTTGAAAAGCACATGTCCAAACTGCTTTTTCAGACCAGCACCATTTGTAACCTGGGTGACTGCCTACACTCCAGCAAGGGCAACCAGCCTTAGTGATGCTGAATGTATTTGCATTACTGAGTCCAACCTCAAACCCTTAAACTATTCTTTTTTTATACCAGTACACCTTAATTTATTGTGAAAACATAGTCCATATTATTTTACATGTTCCTCACATTTAAATTTCTCCCAAAACAGAAAATAATAAACACAACTTCAACAAAAAGAATTGCATTTCTATTATTCATTTCTTAATTTACCATATACATCCCCTCTCAAACTCTAAACTCACCTTTAAAATTAGTTAGTTGTGAAAGCAAACAGCAGATTATCAGAGCCAGGATCTCTGTTCTTTACACCTCTCTCCTCTCAGCAGAACCAGATAATGGCAAACTTTCCCTCTCTTTTTCCACATATATACATGTTAATTTCAAATCTCAGTGCTTCCCCCTTTTTTTCAAATGTAATCACACATTTCTATTGGTTGAAAACCAACCCTTTTCCAAAAGTACCCTTCCCCCAACTTGACTTCTGCCCAGTACCCTTCCCCCAACTTGACTTCTGCCTGCTACCATAGCAACAGCTCATGGAACACTGCTGTGTGGAGTTAGGTCGGAAGTTCGCCAAACAATGTTTCAATTCCACAGAGCAAGAGTGCTTGACTTTTCTAACCTAACAGCAAATCCATAGTACTGTTCTTTGGTAACACATTTTTCTGTACCAATACAAAACATGCTTCTATAAATTTACACATACAGCCTAGTTTTTAGTGTAGAATGGTATGAAACAGCCAATCAGTTCTTTTTTAAAAAAAAAAATATGTATGCCTCCATTTCCAAACTGTCTTTCATTTCTTTTTACCATTCTACTGAAATACACCTCCTGAGTGCATCCAGATCTCCTTTGAAGATGTTCACAGTGTGGATTGTAGGACACAGCTATGTCTTCTGGAGTGAAAGGTTTGCAGAGAAAACAGGTATGGTGAGAGACCTTGCTTTGCCAAATGTAGACATTAAATGGATTGGTCAGAGAGGGTTAAAGTGGCACCAATTGATGCCATTGGTGAAAATCCTTCATGCAAAACCAACACCCTGACCTCATAATAGTGCACTGCGGTGGCAATGACCTAGGCACTTTGACTGGGGTAGGTCTGGAAATGCTTATGAAGGACACCTTTGCACAACTGTTTTCACTTTTCCCTAAAACTGCCTTTGTGTTTTCTAACATATGAAAAAGGCAAAAATGGAACTGGTCCAATCATTTCTGTCCACAGATTGACAAAGCAAGAAAGCACGTCAACAAATCTGTTTCTGCTTTCCTCCGTGACTATGGTATGGGTTCCATTTACCACAACAACTTGCGTTACGACATGCAAGACATTTATAGAGGAGATGGTGTGCACTTCAATGATGAAGGGAACAGAGTCTTCCTCTTGAACCTTAGACTCTGCATCGGTACTTACTTGTAGGTACCACTTAAAAATCACTTCATAAACACAACGGCTCTTTTTAGAGCCCCCTAATATCTAAACACTTAAATCTGCATTTCATTTCTTTTTTTTTTTTTTTTTTACCGTACGCTTACCGTACGCGTACCCCGCGATTTTTTTTAAAATCAATAAATGTTTTCTTTGTACTTTTCTGTCCTTCTTTGACCCCCTTACAAATGTTAGGGGGTCTGTAACTCTCCTCCTTGCCCCCTTTTCTTGTTATCACTCTTTTTTTTCTGAGTGAAACACACGAAATGGCGGCCGCCGCTTCCTGGTTTCGGCCGATTCGAATGTTTACTAAGATCTAAGAGCCAATCAGAATCGTGCTCGCGCACCCCACCGTACGCGTACGGTAAGCGTACCGTAAGCGCACCGTAAGCTGGCTCAGATATATATATTGATTTAAAGGCTATTTTCTCAGAATCTACTGAACAGATTTACACCAAACCTACAAAAGGCACTTCCTTGACCTGAGGACTACCTCTCTGCCAAATTTCTAGTAATTCTGTTCAGCCGTTCGGGCTGTAGCCCTGTCTAAAGGTCCTATGGAAAAATGCATGGGAAAAACGCGTTTAGGGACCCCCCTTTTATCTCAGCCCCCGCTTGACGAATCCCCCCGAGACTTTCAAGGAAGGAGCGGAGCGGAGCGCCCCACCTATTTTGAAAAATTTGCGAGGATTCGTCGACCGGCACCAAAGTTATTCAAAATAGAATGTTGCGGATTTCCTATGGAAACGTGGTCCTAACTATAACTACCTACTGGCGACCGCCAGTAGGTAATATATATATATATATATATATATATATATATATATATATATATATATATATATATATATGCTCAAATGGCGGTTGGCATGCTCCACAACCCAAATTATGGTCACTGGCACCAATGTATAGCAGCCATATCGCGGTAGCGACCGCCTGGCCCCAGCGGAGTGTCACTGCCAATGCTAAAGCCACACTTGCGGTAGTGATAGATATATATAAATGCTCAAATGGCAGTTGGCATGCTCCGCCACCCAAATTACAGTCATAGGCACCAATGTATAGCATAAACATCATATTTGATTGAGTTGTACTCCTTTCTTTACGACAAGTTTCTCCGAATTTATAATCGTTTGAATAATGGAAAAGAGGAATATGAGAAGAAAATACATTGCAAATGCAATTTTTGCTGTGCCAATGGTTAGGGGCAGAAAGTTGTCCCAAATATGTTGTTGTACCAATGTATAGCAGCCATATCGCGGTAGCGACTGCCTGGTGCCAGCGGTGTGTTACTGCCAATGCCAAACTCATGGTAGTGATAGGTATATATTTATGCTCAAATATTGGTTGGCATGCTCCGCCACCCAAATCACGGTCACTGGCACCAATGTATAGCAGCCATTCTGCGGTAGCGACCGCCTGGGCCCTGCGTTGTGTCACTGTCAATGCCCAAGCCCTTACAGCCAATGGGAACCACAATCGCGGTAGCCTAATGCAATTTTTTTAAATCACAGTAGGCGTGCTCCACCACCGCGGGGCCCGTCATTGGATGCAATTGAAATATGCATGACCGCGGTAGCGACCGCCTGGCCCCTGCGGTGTGTCACCACCAATGCCCAAGCCCTTACAGCCAATGGGAACCGCATTTGCGGTAGCCTACCACAATTTTGTGGAGGTCATCAGATGATTTAAAAAAAAGCGGACCTGGAACACCAATTGCAGCAGCATAGAACCACTGAAACTACCCCAGGGGGATATATATGTGTGGGAGAGAGCCTCACATGTCCACTGCTTTCAGACACTGCTGACTGACACCCCTCACCACCAACTGCTGCTGCTCCTGTCTCCAGACAGTGCTGCCTGACACCCCTCACCACCAACTGCTGCTGCTCCTGTCTCCAGACACTGCTGCCTGACACCCCGTACCACCAACTGCTGCTAGTCCTGTCTCCAGACACTGCTGCCTGACAACCCTCATCAACAACTGCTGCTGCTCCTGTCTGCTTACACTACTGCCTGACACCCCTCACCAACAACTACTGCTGCTCCTGTCTCCAGACACTGCTGCCTGACACCCCTCACCAACAACTGCTACTGCACCTGTCTCCTGGACCCAGTGATGGCAAGGACTGAGAAGATCAGGTCCCGTCCACTAACCAATGAGGAGCTAGAGGTCCAGGTGGACGAAGTGCTCACACAGTGTGGGGGGCTATAGGGTGCTCCAGATGTCATGGTAAGTGTTTCAGAGTGACAGTGAGAGTGCAGGGAGTGCACACATGAAGCATGTGCCTGAGAGTGTGGGGTTGTGTCATGCACTGCCTAGCATGCTGACTGCAGGGGAAAGGGGTGTGTAGCCTATTTCACATGTTTCCCTGGCTGCACATCAGAATGGGAGGGACATGTATTGTTTTGTCAGCCATACAGTGATGCAGCAAGTAGGTTAAACAGGAGTCTGGACAGACATTGCCTGTGTGAATGGATGTGTGGGTCCATGATGTTTTTCACAGGCTCATCTATGACATTACCAAGGGTTAACATCCAGAAGGTAATGAGGGAAGTGTCTCTGACTCAAAATTGCCATCATGTATAGGTCAGCACTATGCTCGGGACTGAAATGCCAGAGTGTGACACTCTTGGTGGTAATTCACCTATGACACAGCAGATTGTTGTACTCTTGTACAGAGCCCCTTCCATTTTCACCAGCATGTGTACTGACTCGCATATGTAGGCACTGTTTACGCTCTCATGTTGTCCCTTCATGTGACATTTCTGATGCCCCACGTTGGATCTCAGTGTGAGCCCACCTGGCCTGCACAGTCACTGCCCAATCTGACAAGGACACATCACTGAATGTACAGAATGAAACATATGGGTTGTCTGCTAGACTATCCATCAAAGAACTATCTCAGCCCTGTAGATTGCACATGACAGACCTTGTGAGAAGGGTGTGAGATTGTAAGATCATGTCCCTAAATATGACCTCCATGACACAGTGAGCCATTCACAGGGCAAGGACATTGAGGGCTGTGCATTGTTGGACACAGTGAGTCTGCACCGGAACATAATTTCCAATGTAATGTATGTCTTGCTCACCCACAAACTGGATAGCAGATGTGTTCACCCTACACATAGATTTATGTGCTGGCATCCTGCATGTGTATGAGATGGGCAGGTACTGTGTCCACCCTCATACCTGCATGCATTTGTATATGATTGTCCATTGCTAACATACTATGTGAGATGCTGTTTTGTCCCTGCTAGACATGTCTGTGAAGTAGTGCTGAGTATCATGCTCCTGTACTGAGAGATAGTGGGACATAAGCTTATGTCACTGATTGTTCCCCCTCTTGTCTCCAATGCCTGCAGCTCAAAGTCCACCAGTGTAAGGCTGTGTGGGGGGCCATTGCATGCAAGGTGTAGGCTCTGGGTGTCTCCAACCGACGGAGCACACATTGTCACAAGAGGTGGAATGACATCTGCCGGTTGAGCAAAAACGTGGCAGAGATGACACTGGGGCTGCTCCCTCGGACTGGAAGGTTGATGCGCAGGAGCATGACACCACTAATGGCCCGCATCTTAGCTGTGACACAGCCTGAACTGGACGGTACAAAAGGGGGTGGTGATGGACGGAGCATCAGAACTAATCAAACACTCACACCCAGTCAACAGATCTGGGTTTGATCCATCACTGTTCTTTAGCCCACTCTGCCACCCCAGTTCAGACATGGCCATATGCAAATCAGTCTAACCCTGTGCCTCATGGGAACAGTCCAGCCCGAACTGCCAAGCCATGTCTTCCCTGGACCGGAAACAAGCTTCCTAGGACCGGTTTCTGGCATTTCAGCCGTCTTCAGCCAGGCTTGCTTGAATCCAGTGGCAAAGTGAGCAAGGGACTCAACGTCTGAGCATACCCTGCCAACTTATGGCAAACAAAGCGGTACAAAAGGGGGTGGTGATGGACGGAGCATCAGAACCAATCAAACACTCACACCCAGTCAACAGATCTGGGTTTGATCCTTCACCGTTCTTTAGCCCACTCTGCCACCCCAGTTCAACTGGATGCACGTTTAGAGGGGCATCAGCAGCAAGCTGGGGGTGAGTATTCTGGGGAGGGTGACTTTGGTTGTGAGTGGCTGCATGTGTTCCAAGCCTGGGCCAGTACTGAGCTCTGTGATGTTGCTTGTGTGATGCAATGGCTTGTAAGTGGCCTCTGTGTTGGGTGCAGCTGTCATGCATTTTCCTTACCTGTACTTTCTCATGTCATTGAAGTAATGGCCCTTGACATTGCATTCTGAGTTGTGGCCTTCTGACATCGTCTGCTTTGGGAAAGTCAGGGACATCCCATTGAAGGGAACGGCAGTGTGCCTCATCTGAGTGTGCTTTCATCAATGTGTGCATTGCCTGACATCAGAATTGTGAGGACTACACATCTGACACCAATTTGCAACTGTACTTGTGCCCCAAAATACGACATGGTGGATGGCATGAGCTCATGGCCATTTTGGACTAATAGGTTGGAGTCTGTATCTGTGTTGTCCCCTTCTGCTACCTCCAGATGTGACTGTGGCAACATGTTGGGAAGTACATATTTTCCACTCTCAGGGAACTAGGTATGCTCAGAGGGATGTGTATGTCTGGTTACACGGAGCCACGGGCAGGCAATTTGGCTGTGTGGTCATCACATGGGTCACTTATGCCAAGTTTGCATAATGCCATACAAAAATCGAGTTTTGAATTAAGGTTGCACAATGTTTCTGCACAGGGTGTTGTGCAACATGGGGATATCATCATCTTGTTTAGTGCTTTGCTTGCATATGATGTTTGTGTTAATGCCACTAAACTGACCCTACGTCTCTGTCTCTTGCAGCATCTACCGTGGGCACAGAAGGACAGGGGACGGACACCGGTGGTGAGGCATCAAGCACGACTGCTACACACCAGCAGACTGACAGAATGTGACCCGCGCCTCGGAGGGGGACAGGAGTCTGCTTGAGGAATCACAGCCAGAGACACCAAACTCAACGTCATCAGACTCCAGTGGTGACATATCTATGTTGGCAGGCACAGGGAGTGGGAACTCTGCCTCCTCTTCCACCACACCGTGTCCAGTGCCCACCCTCCCAGCTACTTCCACTAGTGCTGCACGTGCTCGCATCAGTAAGAAGTGAAGAGTGTCCTTCACCTCAGGCACCGCTTCCCCTGCCCCTGTCTCCCTTGCTGTCATCAGTGTTAAGTCGGTGGACCTTTTGCGCCAGATGTGTGTGGATCAGACAACTCTCCTCAATGCCTTCCTAGACCACGACAAAAAGTTGGCACAAGTGGTTGCCTTCATGGAGGGCATTCATTCAGACATGGGTGGGCCACACCGGACTGTCCAGTCTTTGTTCTCCACAGTGACGGCAGCCATTCAGCTGTCACAGTCTCAGAGTCCAGCTCCAGTCCCTTAGGCCACCCCCCTGCCAGTGGCAACATCTGACGATAGTGACCACACACCACAGACCTCAGGCTTCTAGATACAGCACATGCAGCACACAACAGCATCAGCCCAAGCAGGCCAGAGTGCACACACCATCCCCACAAAAAACCATTGCCACCCCAGAGCGCAAAGGCAAAAGCCATTCAGGCGACACTCAGGGGCATAAAGCCAAGAAGCAGGCCTCAGGCTCACATGCCGTAGAGGCATCCCCAGCCAAGGACTCTCCTGTCCCAAAAGCATCTCACAAAGAAAATTTCAGTTTCCATTCCTGCTGTGAATCTGGTGCCAGCTAAGAGTCCACAGAAAAAGGCCGCTAAGGCATATTCACCCACAACCTCAACTCCCATCCAGACCCCCTTTGAAGCAGGGTAAGGAGGTCAGTGTAGGGGGTTCATCTGGTCAACAGGTAATTGAGGAGAAAAGGCAATGCCAAGCCAAGCGTATCTCCGAATCCAGCAGGTCCCCAGAGGGAGGGCCACTGGCTGCACCTGTGTACCTGTTGTGGCCACCCCACCTACCACTCCTCCCAAGACCAAACTTCCATTTCGACTCCCCAGGAAGTGGAAAGGCACCCCCCCACATTCACCCTCACACACTATGTCTCACGGCAGCATGACTCCACCTCCATGTGCCACCACACAACCCGGTCCAAGCAGCCCTCCTGCTTCCAAAGCCACTGATGCCTCTACCACAGCTGGTCCTCTCTCTCCCAGGTCCAGTACTCCAACTGGCCCGACACTCAGCCACCTCCCAGTCTGACTGACAGCCAAGTCTGTGGCTAAGTCCCCCTTCCACACCTGTCTTTCGACAGCGGTGCCTGGACTGCCCATTGTTATCCCCCTGACTTTGTTGCTGACCATGGCAGTGTACAGTCTCACCCATTCCCTGTGCAGCCTCTCATGCACACATGTGCCTGCTCTGCACTTTGGACTGGCCACTGGTCTTGCTGTTCATTGCTTTGTGTGTCCATTCCCTGTGCAGCCTCTCATGTACCTACTCTGCAATTTGGACTGGCCATTGGTCTTGAGCTTGTCTACTTTTCATGCCTATCTGTGTGATATGTAATAAAGACAGTTACTTCTGTTGTCTGCTTTGTCTGTGTCCTTGCTAAATAAAGGGTTTTCTGTGTGGGTATGGTTTAATTTGACACATGCCTAGTATGCCACTTTAACATTGCCATTCCCTTTTTTATCACGTACATGGTTTAGCAGGAGTGACATGTACTTCAGTTTGTCTTCACTCTGAGGCTTGGGGGTTCAATGACGGTTATTTGTGATGACCTACCGTCATCCTAATCATTCTATGGTCATGTTAGCTACATTGTACACATGTCATGTTTGGTTGCACTGCCAGCACTGAGTGTTATTCTATCCACAGGATTGCAGGCAGGCCGGCCAGGGACCGTCATGTTTGTGTGATCTTTCTTGATGTGTGCACAGCAGTGTTTGTGTATGGTCATCTTGTGATGGCCAGTCATCCTAGTCCCATGGGTAAATTTAAATGTGTGCACTTGGATGGTCATGAAGTGTGCAGTGAGGAAGGGGTGACTTTGTCAGTAGTGTTGATGTGTGTGTGCCCCTGCAATGGCAACTGCACCCATGTGTCAACCAGGTGTTGTGTGCCTGTTAGTTTTATTGCAGGGTAAGGATTTTTCTCAGTTTAGGAGTCCTAAAGTTAGGAGTCCTAACTTTACTACTCCTAAACTGAGAACAATCCTAACTTTAAGACTTTCGGTATTCACAGAAGGCATTTAGGAGTCCTAAAGTTAGGACTCCTAACTTCTGTGAATACCGAAATGAGAAAGTGCCTTCTGTGAATACCAAAATGAGTAAGTGCCTTCTGTGAATATCAAAATGGTAGTAAGTTTAGGATTTTGTCTTAAGTTAGTTCTGTGGGTTAGATTCTGAGTTTTTGTCATAGGGCAGCGGCGCAGGCCTTCCTACGGCACTGCCCTACAGCAAAAGAAAAGGGCAGGAATGCACCATATCTAACAGATACAGTGTATTCCTTTCCTTCTCCTCTGCACTGGTGCACAATCGGCTGTTGTGTGCCAACAGAGGCACCCTTGCACCACGGTGCAAGGGTGCCTGCATTGCAGGGATGATTATTTTTATGCAGGAAGGGAAACCTTTCTGCACAAAAGCAATCACAAGAGCTTTTACATTTTTCTTTGTGTGCTGCAGAATGCAGCACACATAGAAAAGTGAGAATTATGATAAAGATATTTCTCCTCTTTGTGCCTCCCTAACGCCTCCCCTGGGGAGGTTTAGGATTTTGGCGCTGCTGAGGAGTTACGATTTCATGTAAATCTGGGGTAGTGTCAAAAAGCCATGGATGATGATGGGAACGCCCCCAGCAGCAACCATTGCACACACCTTTACTACAGAAAACTGTGTTAAAGGGAACAATATTTACAAGGCAGCAATAAACCAAAAAATGTGACTTAGTGCTGGCTGGTAAATATGGAGTTTGTGTTTAGATATAGTTATTATGAGTCTCATGTCAAATTGTCCCATAAGGGAGGGAGGCTATTGTTTTTGCTGTCTGGTGTGATACATGTGTAGAGGACCATATGGTGTAGTTATTTGGAATAGGGTGGGATGTTCGTATGATAGTGTAGCTAAGTTGGTTTAAGGTAGTGTATGTTTTATATATTCATAGAAATTTGTCAATAAACAGTTTTCCATTTGTTATTTGTTATACACACGCTGGGTTCAGAGTGGCAAGTTTGAGCATATGTGGGTCAATAGGTGGAAAGTACAAGGAGTCAGATTTCCTCATTGGCAAGCACCACAGTACTACTGTTGGGAAACAGTATCTGAAGTACCAGAGGAAAAGTATTGCAGCTCACATAGAGTAGACCAAAAAAATGCAACTTTCCTGAGTTAACAAGGCCTTTGACATATATGCCCCTTTATTCTTCAGTAGTCTGTGTGACAGGAGTGTTCAATCAGTGTTATTGTGCGTGTTTGAAAGCTACATCCATGGACCCTTACACATTTCCAGATTTACAAAGTGCCATAAACCCTGTTAAGTGTCAGATTCACACATCTCTCGAGTACATGGTAATAGAGATTAATAGGCCTATTGGTAGTCACTGTCTACTTTTTCATATGTATGCTGCATTATGAATACCACTTAGACAGTGTTTTACGGACTCAGGGGCTTAACTCAGGGGCTTCAATACAAGTCCCTTGCGCCGCCAGTGTGTCACTTTTAATATGAAAAAAAGTGACGTACAGTTGGCGCAAGGGTCTTGGAAATAAGTCCCTCAATGTAGTGTACTATCTGAAACGTGTCCTTTCCTACACAAAGAAAATTGCCCCTGCAAACACATGCCCCCTTGCACCAAGGTGCTAGGCTGTCTGTGTTAGCATAAATCAGTTTTATTTTTAAACCAGCTCATGGATCGGAAAACAGGAATGTTCCATATCATGTACCTGATATGCATTCCTGACTTTTCATTAAATGTACAAAATTGCAGACAAAGAGGCAGTTTGGCTGCTGTGCATCTATGTCTTGTTTCTGACTAATATTTGTATTCTATAGATTTGATTGAACTTGAGTGTCAAATATATGACTAAAGATTGGTGAATGGACACAATCCACGGTAGCTCTAATGGTGATTTTGTAGTGTATGTTTGGCACATATAGCACATGCTATATCTGTGAAGTTGTGACAAATATAGGATGTGCTTGCTAGCACACTGATGGCACTCACACACTTTCCAAAGCAACAAATTGCAATGCCATCACTAGGGTTTCCAGTCTAAATTGCCTTTCATATCAGCCACCTGGCTATATTTGTACATGTCATTGTTAGTTCAACTATTGTTGTATAGCAAACATTCACTTATGGATGCCAACCTGACATTTTAGCTGGTAATCTGAATAGCTTGTACTATTTACCCATGTTTTAAAAAAATGCTACTGGCTGTCATACCAACATTGTACATCATGTGATATCTTCTGCCTTGCATTGTTATCATCTCCCAATGTACTAGTCCCCCCACTCATGGACAAAGGAGCACCATACATGCAGAATATGAAATGTCAATTTATTTAGACAAAACACCAAGTAGCAAGGTCCAACTGGCATGCCAAAAACGAACAAACCCTAAAATAGAGGGTGAGCCTGTGGATGCTAAGCCATAGTCCATGGTGAATACATGTCATGAGACATGTAGAGGAGAGGAATGTTTCAGTGCGGAGGAATGTACAATTGCCATTATCCCTCAAAAATGTTGTTGACAGTCCACAGATAGATAAGAGATCAAATGGTGCTCAAGCAAATTGAGGAAAGTTCCAGTTTAGAGGTACACTGGCATGTAGCACAGGACAATGGATCATTTGGCCATGTGGCAAAGAGAAACGTTTTCCTTAGCACAGATGTAAAATCCAAATCTTCTTCCTCTGATGGATGTGTTGGCTTAGGTGAGGGTGGTTTTGAAGGTCCCGAAGCCAAAGGAGGCACACACACATCAGGAACTGAAGATGTGGAAGGCAGGTTCCCGGCAGCATTTCCCTGTGCCAACAGGTAATGCAGCAATGCACTAAGCAGGATTTGCTAGTTTGTCAGCACAAAAGCTACATCACAGTGATAGGCAGCCATTGTTGAAATGTAGGAGTCCTGCTCCTGCTCCATGGACTTCAGAATGTTCTGAATGGTCCCTACCCTGTTGGCAACCTCTCTGGTGTCACTTGTGCAGGGCATTTGATTGTGCCTCTGCTGCATAACACAAGTGATGTCAGCCAGGGACTTGTCCAAGCCAGGGTGTGGAGAGTCAGTGACTCTTCTAACCTCTACACTGCCTCTATTGGAGCTGAGGCACCACCAGACTCCCTCTAGGGTGGCTGCCATGGTCTCCACCCCTGTCTGCACCTCCTCTGCCAACTGAGTCTGCACTTCAACAACACCTTGTTCAGAAACACTTGGAAGTCCTGTGAGTCTGGTGGTTCAGATGTGATGGGAGGTGGTGTTTGATGGGCGCCAGACAGGCCATGTGGAGACCCAACAATGCAGCTTGTCCTTCTTGTGACTGGAGAAGGGGTTTGGATGGGTTCAAATAGTTCCTGGAGGATGTCTTGATCCAGGCTTGTCTCACTGTCACCCTCCACAGGATCCACTTCCAGGAGAAGTTTCTGCTCAGGAGTAGGTGTTGCATGCTCTGAAAAGTGACACAATGTAGGTTGGTGCTCATGTTTGGCACCTATTCTCAATGGTCAACATGGTAGGGTTTACTTGCATCATTTTGTAACTTACATTGTTGGTCAACATAGCAAAGTTCATGCAACACAGCATTAAATTATGATTTTAGGTCATGGATGCACCATTTCTTAGTCATTGTGGACATTTTTCCTGTCATGTTCCAATGCATGCACCCTTGCACCATAACATTCTACTTTGACTTATGTGTCATGCTGTAGATGTAAGCCTACAGACTCCCTCCTACCACATGTCCCATTTTCTGACTAGTATATATCACATATATGATGTGTTTGCCAAATGGACTCATATCTGTCATAGCTTACCATGTCCCTCACAAGGCTGATGCTGTCAGACACACCTGTGGATATGTTAGAGTGTATTAAGCTTGCTGGATACTTTGCCATATCACTTCCTTTGTATGTAATTTTTCCACATGCTCACACACTGCCAGTTGGATGTGCTCTGCCTGCACCTACAGTACACAGCAGTTACTGGGAAGAGCCAGAGTCAGCAACGTGGCTGACATACATACCGAAGACCTGCTGACCTTCAGGAGACAACTCAAGAACTGGCTCTTCGACCAGTAGCAGCAGCACTCCCCCCCCCTCCACCCCCAGCGCCTTGAGACCCTTACGGGTATGTAGTGCGCTTTACAAATTACATGATTGATTGATTGATGTATTAGACACGGGCCTGCTCCACTGGTGATCCATCTGTACATCCCTATGGCTACATGTGAACTAATGATAATGCGTAATGTATGTGAAGGATCATGTTGTAGGAATTTGCACCTGCACTAGCACACAAATGTATTCCAGACAAAAAAGCAGACATTCCTGAACCTTGCAGTAATGGAGTTTGAGTTGTAGGGGAACCTTTTTTGCATTCAGAAAGCACACCGTCTTAAAAAAATAGATTCCCAAGAGGTAAATATACAGTTGTATTGTTCTTGTTTACATTTAACAACACATGTAACCCTGAGGATGTAGATATTTAGCCATCCTATGAGCCTTAACATAGTCAGCATTGGAATATTAAACATAAAAAAGTGTGCGATACCTAGAAACAATTGTTTTGCATCTGATTCCACGAGTTTTGTTATAGAACAAACAATGCAACACACACAGACCACACCTTTGAGACAGTGAAATGCTTGTATTCTGAACGCTTGTTATAAGGCATGGAAAATCAAGCAGGGTAGCTTTGCATTGCTTCACATATTATTGAGGGACATATACCACCCAAAGTGTGATGAAATGTAAGTGTCACACAGCATAGGTCTATGCTGAGAGTAATGCTGGGACCCTCATTTACAGTCATGTAATGCACAGCAGCACAGCAACCCTTCACTCTGCACTGCCTGCACTGCCTTGTGTCATTGTATATTAACAATATTGTGACATCTATACAGCAGCTATACACCAGTGGAGGAACCCGTACACCATGTTGCATGGGTGACTCAATTGCAGGGGTGATTGTTGTTGTGCAAGGAGAGATACATTCCTGACAAAGGCAAAAGATATGATGGCCTTTCAGTATTGTGATGTGAATTACAGATTGCAGCACACAGTGTTTGTCTCATTAAAAGGGTGTTTGCCAAGGGCAGCAGCACAAGGAATCTTGAAGCACTGGCCTGCATCAAAACAAAAGGGCATGAATGTGCCATTATGAATGGCATTCAAAACAATATGGGCATTTTAACATACGTCAGCACACAATGGTTTGGCATGTGGCAATGTAGTCATCCCTGGACTGTGGTGCAAATGAGCCAGTGTTGCTGGGCAGATTGCTTTTGTGCTAGGAGGGGGACCTATCTGCTCCGAAAAAAAGAAAATTAATGGGCTTATTTGCAAGCCTCTTGCTCTGCTGGTGCCTTATTTTTGTAATGTGAAAAAGTTACGTACTGATGGCACAAGGTTGCAGAAAATAAGCCCCTAAAACATTTTCTACTGTCTCTGCATGCTGCAGAAATCAGCACACATGGTAAACGTTACACCAAGGAAAAATATACACATTTTGGAAATGTGAACTTCTCTATCTACACCCCTGCAGTGGCATTAGGAACTATGGTGACAAATTAATTAATTTCAATTTTCCATGTTACATGTGTGCTGCATTCTGCAGTACACATCTATCAAGGCATTTGCACATTGTAATTGAAAATGAGCAGGACTACCAGCACTGATTCAATCAGCCCCACTACACAAACACCCTTGTACCATAGTGCAAGGATGTCTACATTGGCACATGGCAGCTCATTGAGCACCACGCAGGGGAAAAGGGCAGGAATGCAGGTAGGTTTTAGATTGAGCACAATTCACACCTTTAATTTTAACGCACTGAAGCACAGCAAGACTCCTTGCAGCCCTGACCAGCTCCAAAACCAACGAGGCTCTAAGTATGTGTAGTAGACCATGGATGTTGTGTCAGTACACCAACATCAACACCCATGATACAACACATTCACACATAGTACTGGCTGGAAGGGAACTATGATTGCAAGGCCTCGAAAACCCACAAAGAGTGAATCTAAATGGCCTTTAAAATGTTTTCTGAACCATTGTGCCACCAGTACAACTCATGAAGACAAGCACAAGTGGTTATGTGGTATTCTTCATAAGAACCTAAGGACCTGCCCCTTGCACCGCTGGTATGTCACTTCATAAATGTAGCAAAAGTGACACTCCAGTGGCGCAAGGGGCTAATGTATAAGCCTATATGTCTTTGTCAGGATGTTGCAGGATTTGTAGTTCAGATGGGTTCTGGTGTAGGTACACCTAGATGTGACACTTCACATTGGTGGCAATGGGCTGGTACTGCACTTCTGACATGTGGGAGTTGCATGATGGATCTAGAGTGATCTGGGCAACATCTGACTGTCCAGTGTATGTGACATTTATGCAATACTTAACTGTAATTGAGACACATGCCTTCCCTTTTAGGCAACACATATTGCAAATGAGGACTGGTACCAAGGTAAATGCACTGCACAAAATTAGCTTGTTAACCACATTGCCCCTTGTTGCGACTTATCCTGTGGGTCTTGAAGTTCCTCATGGTCAACACTGTCCTGTCCTGGAAGTTGTGCCCGAGCTCCTTTGGGATGACAGCTGCCAGCCCCTCCTCCAGGGCATCCAGCTCCAGTAGTTATGCTGGGCACCCTCCTACGGTCTGCATTGCTGCCTTCAGGTTTTGAACAAGAAGGGGTTGGGCCTATATACAGCACCCAAACTAGGCCTCAAATAGTATAGAACAAAACTGTGAAGTGTGTGGGTCCTACAATTCAATTGTAAATGTCAATAACAGGACCACTGAATTGGATATAGTGGTCTTAGTGATTTATTTCACCTTCATTATTTACTTTACTTCTTTGAAAAAAAAGTCATGGACATTTCAAGCATGTCATACATGGTAGAACACCATTTCTAGACAAATGGAAAACATACACAATCACCATAATAAATACAAAATGAAAAGCATGTGAATACAAAAACATAACAATTGATAGGTAGACCTATCCTTCATTTTTGATGAAAATGAATGGCGGTAAAACAATTTGTATGATAGTTAAAATGTGGATCCTGCCATTACAAACTAGTTGGGATGCAAATAGCACAACAGTTTCCAACTAGCTGGGTCGGTCCTTAAGGACATTAAGTTGGATAGACTACAAGCAGCCAACAAACATGGCAATCAGCCTGTTGTGTTATTTGCATCCCAGCTAGCTTGTAATGGCAGGATTCACATTTTGACTATTGTGCAAAATTGTTTACTGCCATTCATTTTCATCACAAATGAAGGATAGGTCTACCTATCAATTGTTATGTTTCTGTATTCACATGTTTCTATTTTGTATTTATTATTGTGATTGTGTATGTTTTACATATGTCTAGAACTGATGTTCTTCCATGTATGACATGCTTGAAATGGCCATTACTTTTTTTGTCAAAGAAGTAAAGTAAATAATGAAGGTTCAATAAACCACTAAGACCACTATATTCAATACAGTGGTCCTATTATTGAAATTTTCAGTTGAATTGTAGCACCCACACTCTTCACGGTTTTGTTCTATGCCTTCAGGTTTTGGGCACCCTCCTCCAGTCTGCATTGCTGCCTTCAGGTTTTGGGCTATTTTCTCTTTGGTCCTGTGCTTAATGTTATACCAGTGTTTCTTCAAATCTGACACTATCGTCTCACTTAAGCCACACAGTTGACCTTTGTCAATATGGACTGCCAAATGGCATCTTTTTTAGATAATGGCAACTTAGAAGTGACAAACAGTTGGGGTTGGTGGTCTGTCACCTCATTAATATGGATAACCTTCTCCTTCTCACTGAAATGTAATTTGTTCTTTCCCTGGGTTTCCGTCTGGACATCCTTGTTGGCGTGGGGGTTGCTCCCTCGAATGCTGGTGTCTCCTCCCAGCTCCATGGATTTTTTTCTTGGCCTCCAAAAATTATTTTTAATGTAGTTGGGTGTATTTTGGGTTCTTTTTAAATCATGACACAATGTAAAAGTGGTGCAAGGCTACTTTGTCTTGCATCCAAATACGTGATTCTGACTTACAACACTTTTTCAGCAGTTGCTTCACTTTTTGGTACATTAGGACGGCGGCATCAACGTCATTTTTTTTTTTACTTTAGTCATCACTTGCGACATGGTGCACCAAACCATAAATTTGATGCATCCATGCCGCTAAAAAGTGACGCAGCATTTCGTAACGAATTGTGATGCATCTCTGCGACAATGCAAAGATGCAATTCTTTTCATAAATGAGGCCCCCCATTTCTAGCACCATCCATCAGAAATCTTTCTCTCTTATTTTTTTAAAACAATTTACATTTTTCACACTTTTTGAAGATCACACAGTTGACAAAACTTCAGGGCTGCCATTTGCAGAAATCCATGCCCTACCTGGGTGGGGGCAATCAATGTGCAAGGGAATATAGAGATATGTCGACCATATGAATACATTGCAAGTGTTTAGTTACGTGATTTCTTAAATTATTAGTACATTTGTTGTTAATGTGCTTGATTTGGTTATAGTCTCAAGCATGCTTTGCGCTTTTCTATGTGAAAAATAATGTAAGGTGATTCCAATCGGAATTCAGGTCGTACCAAAACCATATGCTTTTACTTTAGTTATATTGTTTTCCTAGAAAACAGTCTGCAATGCGTCATGCTATGTGTGTCTACATTGTGCTACAGAGTGAATGATAGCACTTAAGGGTACCAGATGGAATTCAGTGGCCCGATTACACCAATTGCTTCCAGTGGCAGTATTGCTATTTGGTGCAAGAGTGATGTGTTGTTCTTTGCGATTTATTATGAATGAAGTACACTTTGCAAGTGCTAACTAGCACCAGCATATTAAAGGTTGATTTTAATGACTTTTTATTTGTACAACAAATTGTACACATTCTTTACTTGTAGACTTTATAGTAGCTCCTTTTAGGAAGTAAATAACATAAAAAGGCATGGAACGTCTCCAGACTGTTTTCTTGGAAATCTGTCCAGCTAAAGTTAAAACATATGCTCTTAGTGTGATTTGTATTGTGACAAGGTAAATCGTACGATTCCCATATTACTGCTCAGCACAGGGAAATGCCGGCCCTTCCCAATATAGCAGAAACGAGGAACGCAAATACCACCACTGCACCGTTAATCTATGGTAAAGCTAATATATTGTGCAGTGTTTATGTAAACAAAAAATCCCGTAGGTGGCATTTTTCTGTTTATAAGGTGCTATCTTTTAATTGAAACACAATTATGTTTCAATGATTTAAAAGTCATTGAAGCAGAGCATTGATGTGTTTTAATAAGCAATGACATTTTAGGTAAATTCGTAGGAGAAAAACCACTTTTCAATGCACAAATGTATTTTATTTAGTCTTAAACGCAGACTTTAAGCAATTAATTATATTCATAGCATACTTCGAATTAATTTAAAGATCAACTATATTTTTAAAAAAGCTTAATTTAAATTAACATGTTTATATTACATTGCAAATTAGAAAGTAAAGTTTCCATACTAATGAAATCACACTCTAGTTTCCATTTTGTGTGAGAATTCGACGAAGGACCAGATTTCCGAAAAAATGAGTCATCCCATGGCGAGGACAGCAATGCGCCAAATATTTAAAGATATGGCACATTCTTGCTCTCTCCCTGCGCTAGCACACACAATGTCGGCTAGCGTCAACGCAGGCATTCTTGCAGCATGGTGCAAGGGTGCCTGCATTGCAGGCAGAATTGTTTTTATAGAGGAAGGGATGCCTTCCTGAAAAAAATAATCCTTAGATGTTCCTGCAGGACATGTATAAAGAGTAAAAAAGGAGGAGAAACAAAGTTATTTCTCCTTGTTGCACCTCCCCTGGGATGGCATACATTTTTATGCATGCCCATGTTTAATACTGGTAGTAAATCTGGGAATGCGCCAAAATCCATGGATGGATGCATGGGAAAACTCACGTTACACCCATGGAATGCCTTTCCAGGGCAGAGTAATGCAAGGCAACAACTTGCACTGCCTTACATTAATCCAGATTTAGGGTTTGTTTTGCCCTTGGGTCACCTTCCATGACTCAAGAACAATGCAAGCTCTTGATAAAATCTGTCCCTTAATGTTAAGAATTTCCCTCTAGTGTGTCAACAAAGATGGCACTCATCCAGTCCCTGCTCAATTGTCCTTAGGCCACCATCCCATATGAGCAATTATTTGAGCCCACAGAGAACATTTCCCAGAGTGTCATTGCTGCAGATTCAATAACAACTGAAAGAAAGGTTTATCATTATACTGAGCACACTTTCCCTAACACTTTTGAGGTTCAGCAGTTGTTGATATGAGAGGCTTGGGCTTCATTGAACGCAGTGTATCACATCCTTTCTCCCTTCTATCTATATTGAGTTGGCCTTACTAGCAAACTTCAGATTTTCGGAAATCTTGGCTTGCGTTAGGACAATATAGTCTGTGGACATCCTCACAGTGAATGATGGAGTCCAAGTACGCTGGAGTTTAATGTGAACACTGGAGACATGCAACAATGAGAATAATCAGAATTGATATGCATAAAAAACTAAAATAAATATGGTTTTGAGCCCGTTTCACTAATTTCCGGCAATATATGGACAGTGAAACTGTTCTGCTCGCCAAAGACTGCGCATACGTGGGAGGAAAGCTCACACAGAGACTCAATATCTCAAAATAGCTGAACCACATTAGTTAAGTGTAAAAGCAGTTATGGCAGGGCTAACGTGGAGGTGGTCCTAATAATGTTGGATGGTATTGCAATTTCGGCTTGTTCTATTTTTTGTTTCTTTTCAGTATGATGATCTGCATTTTATTTTGTTTTGTAAATGTGTGCATAAATGCGTTTGCTGAAATTGTACCGAAAGCAACCTGTAGGTTCTCTTTTGCCATTTTATGCACTCAGACATTCATTCCACATATTCATTAAGTATGTGCATCAACCTGATTCCGTCATATGCTTCCATCTGAATTCACCAAGAGCTTACAGTATAACCGTCTATGAGGTAGGCAAAGTGACAAAGTAAACCATAGCATCCCCGTGTCCCGCTCCCTTGCTGCTTCTGCTTTCCTGACTTGATCTGTTCCTTAGTTGTGTTGTCATTCAGATTGCCCATATTGCTCTCAATTGCTGACATTTAGCATTTTATTTTGCAGTTCACGTTGCCTGAATGTTGTTTTATTTTCTTTGTGTGTTTTCCCCAGCTCTCACTCAATTCCCACTGTTTTTTTCTCCCTCCCACCAGCCCCACCCATTGCCTTACCAGGGACCCTCCCACCTCCTACATAGAGCAGGTCACAGCATCACCACGCAGCAGACATGTGCAGCGGGCGCACCAGTGATGCACTAAAGACAAGCCAATCGGTGCACGTCTGCGGCTGGACCACACCCAGCCCCGGGAACCCTGGATCTCATACCACCCGCAGCTACATCAGTGCCGAGCTCATAGCCATGGACTCCAAACTCCACAAAAACAACTGCTGCCACACCTCTCCATGGTCAATAGTGGGACCTTTCACATGCTGCCACTGCTTCTTCTCCTGCAACACCGGAACACCTAAACATGCAACCGCCACCACTACATTGCCTGGACAACTTAACTGTCTCCTGCTAAACTTCCAATCGCTCTGCAAACACTCCACCGAGATCTGAGATGCCATCACCTCCCTCACACCGACATCTTCTTCCACAAAGAGACCTGGCGCAACCCTGCATTTTCACCTGACATTGCCATGCCCGATGGCTACAAGATAGCCCCCAGGGATCGCATCAGCAAACAAAGGTGGGATCGCTATCCACAAAGAATTCATCTACTGTACAATCATGGAGCAACTCAAACTCCGACTCAGAATCGATGGCAAAACCACCATCAGAGGCACTTCTGCGACACCATCCTTGAATTCATCATTCTCCAAGTAATTGACACCAAACACTGAATCTTCCTCAGGGACCTCAACTTTTACCTTGATGACCCTGATGCCAACACAGCCAATCTTTTCGAAAGCATGAATAACATCAGCCTCACCCTTCTAATCACAGTCCCCACACACAAAGCAGGCCCATGCTGGACCCTATCTTCACAGCCAGCAACAGAGTCAAGTGACGCTGTGCCACCAAGCTCACCTGGATGGACCACACAATTGTCCACTTTACCTTCACAGCTGCCCCCAGCTCCGCCAATAGACCACCCAGCATCTCACACCCCAGCTGAAACATAGTATAGGAAAACTCATGGACCGAACCCCTCAACACCTCCCACCCCAACACCACTACCAACCTTGAACAGCTGGTCAAGACCTTCACCACCTGGATCTCCGACTGAGCCGACAGAGTCGTCCCCATCAAACCCACCAAAATAAAGGGATACACCAAGCATGCCAGTTGGAACACCCCGGAACTGAAAACCACGGAACGCAAATGCAAGTAACTGGAAGGGAAATGGCACACCAGCAAGGAGCCCACGATCCAGACCCCCTTCAAGACACTGCTCAACCAGTATCACCGACTCCTGAAAGAGGCGAGAAGGAATGCCTTAGCCAGCCACATTGAAACCAGCTCCAACCACAGCAGAGAACTCTTAAGCATTGCCAAGAAGTTCTCCAGCCCTTCAGCTAAATGAAACATCATCAACCCCGCCCAAGATCTATGTGACACGCAGGCGTACTTCCTCGATGACAAGATCTCCACCATCTACAAAAACTTCAAACCCCAGCCCGCCATTGCCAAAAATCATCAGCTTCCTTGCTCCCACAGCTGCAACCTCTGGTCAACTGATCGCTGCTTGGGGCCAGCTTACCATGCAGAGCACCAGTGCTATCATGCACTCCGTCCACTCAGGGGAATCCACAGACCCCATTCCCCACAACATGGTCAACCTCGGCAACAAGACCATCCGCAACAGGTTCACAGTTTTTTCAACACATTCATCACTTTGGCCACCTTCCCAGATGAGTGGAAATATGCTGAAGTCAAGCCCCTCCTCAAAAAACCATCTGCTGACCCCAACTCAAAAACTACCATGCTTCCCTTTCATGACAGTGTCCTCAAAACGGCCATTAACCACCAACTCACAGAATATATCGAGAAAAACCATCTTCTGGATGTATCCTTATCTGGATTCTGCTTGAACCATGGCACCAAACCAGCCCTGATCACTGACAACATCAAAACCCTCCTGCACTGGGGAGAAGCGGCTGCCCTGATCCTCCTCGACCTCTCACAGCTTTCAACACTGTGACCCACCACACCCGAATAGACCAGGTTACAATGCATGCGATATATTGCATGCCATTACAACGCGGTCATTACAAAGACTGCGTTGTTACATTGCATACCATTACAACACAAGTCGTTACAACGACTTGCTGTAGGGTGGTTCTGGATTTTGGAATAGTATAATTTATATATTCCAACTCCAAGCAACAGTAGAGAATGTGTTGGATTTTAAATCCCACACCTTCTGCCTCCTACAGCAAGTCGTTATAACGACTTGCGTTGTAATCGTATGCGATGTAACAAAGCGGTCATTGTAATGACTGCATTGTAATGGCATGCGATTTATCGCATGCATTGTAAATGATGTTTCCCACCACACCCTGACCAAGAAGCTTCATCAGATCAGAATCCAAGAGGATGCCTTCAAATTAATCACATCCTTCCTCACCAGAAGAACAGAGAGAATAAGCCTTCCACCATTCACTTTGGAGCCCAAGAACATCATCTGCGGTGCCTCTCAAGGTACATCCCTCCGTTCTCCTTGGTTCAACACCTACTTGAACCCCCTGCCCAAAATGGTCATAAACCACAGACTGAACTTTATCTCCTACACAGACGACACCGAGCTAATCCTATCTGAAAGCCAACTTCCACATGTGCATGACCAGCATCGTCGGCTGGATGTAAAACTACTGCCTTAAGCTCGACATGGACATAAATGAAGCACTGATCTTCTGGAACAACACCTCCCCGTGTAATGACTCCTGGTGGCCAGCTCAGCTGGGACCCTCTCCCATCCCTATGGACCATGCCTGGTACCTTGGCATCATCTTGGACAGCAAACTCACCATGAAGAACCAGATCAATGCAGCCTCCACTGCCTGCTTCTTCGCGCTGTGCATGCTGCGAAAGATCTTCAAATGGCTCCCAGCCTCCACCAGACACACCGTCACTGAAGCCCCCACCACCAACCGTTTTGACTACAGCAATGCACTCTATGTAGGAAATTCCAAACACCTCCTGAAGAGACTGCAGAGGATTCAGAACTCAGTGACCAGACTCATCCTCAAACTCTTCAGACGGACCCACATTACCCCTCACTTGAAGAAACTCCACTGGCTACCCATCGACAAGAGATTCCAATTCAAGATTCTGACTCACGCCTATAAATCCCTGCGCAACCAAGGACCAGCATACATCAACCATTGCCTGGGCTTCCACCAACCCTCCAGATTCCTGCAATCCACCTCCCTCTCCCTCGCTCACACCCCCAGCATCTTGCGAAGCAACATTGGAGGACGCTCCTCCTGCCTCACCGCGAAGTCCTGGAACTGTCTCTCCCTCCATCCTCTCTTCAGGAGTTCAGAAGGGGACTCAAGACCTGGCTATTCAACTGAGGCCACCCGAGCAGCTTGAATCTCAGTGCCTGGCTACCCTGCAGTTGATTAGCTGTGCATTATACATCTGGTTTGATAGATTGATTGACAGCACAGAATGCAAAAGTAAGTACAATTGTAAACCAAACAACTGTGTACTTACAAAGAGCAGCATTTTGATTAGCACATAAGCTGTCAATATCTACCTAGCCAATTCATATCCATAAGCAGAATCTTATTAGTATTACAACCCATATACCACTATACCTTATTCCCATAACAGCAGCCCATGAATACCACAGCTTTCTCGTAAGAAGCTAGAGGGTTAATTTAGCTCACAGGTGCAAGCAATGAGGAACGTTTTGCTGTACAAGACTATTTTGATATTCTTCACTTTCCTTTGCAAGTGGCCAAATATTAAATGAATCTCTGCTGCTACAAATGCTAGAAACAAAGAAGTCCATAAACTGACTGGTCTTGCATATTTGAAGTGTTCCTAGTCTGTGAAAAATGCTTTAAACTGAATAATAAATGCCAGATTTTACAGTTGTCTAGAAAAAGGTGCCTTGTTCTTCAAATAATCTAAAATCTAAATTATTAATGAAAGACAATTGCCCTCATAGGTATCATTTAGCTAAATAAACAATTTGAGAAGGCTAAATAGCCACATGCATCTGATGCAAAATTATAAATCCACACACATAACCATCAAGGTACTTCAAAAACATATAAATATGCATTTATAATGTACACCAAAGTACAGGTTTATACAATCACAGATGACAATCATAAAAGCCAAATACATAAGGGCGTGGTGCCCCCAATGCAACAGAACTACAAAGAGTATTGGTAACCTGTTATACAATTGTTGGAAATGGCCCTTTTTGCAGGGTTATCACAAAACATTTAGCTTCTTCCTCCTTTACTTTTCCTGACCTGTGGTTGTGGCCTATAGGACTCTAGGCACTTTACCACTGCTGATCAGTGCTAAAGTGCATATGCTCTCTCTGTAAATTATTATTGTGATTGGTTATCCATGATTGGCATCATTGTTTTACCAGTAGGCCCCTAGTAAAGTGCACCGAGTGTGCCAGGGCTAGTTATTCAAATGCTACTAGTGGGCCTGCAGCACTGACTGTGCCACCTACATGAGTAGCCCTAAATTGGTGTCTCAGGCCTCCCACCGCAGGGCCTGCGTGCAGTTTGTTAACTGCCATGTTGCCCTGGCCAGTGTACACACTTTCCAGGCCTGATGCTTCCCTTTTCTTACACATTGTACACCCCTATGGTAGGCCTAAGGTACCCACCTGGGCAGGGTGCAGTGTATGTGAAAGGTAGGACATGTACTAGTGTGGGTACCATGTCCTGATAGCGAAATATTGTCAATTTCGTTTTTCACTATTGAAGGCTATCTTGCCCATAGGATAACATTGGGGAATGCTGTGTAACATGTTTACCTGCATATCTTCCCATAGCAGCAAGATAGACAGGTGGAATCTGGTATCCCTGAAATCAGAATTTAATAACACGTCTTTTAGTGAAGATCGTTTTTAAATTCTAAGTTTGGAAATAGCACTTTTAGAAAATGGCTATTTTCTTGTTCAGCCTTTCCATGTGCCTCTGCCTGTTTGTGGATTGAGTGGTTTGCGAGTGACAGGGGCTGGGGTGGCTCCAGGAGGCTGGGTGAGTCAGCACTAGGCTGAATAGACCCATCTGCATGTAGAGTGGTGGGAGGAGTAGCACCTGGGTCTGAATAGGGCTGTGCCTGCCTTCCACAATGCTGGCTCCACCTCCTGCGGTGCGTCTGATGGCCTTGGCCCACACTCACAAAGTAAGAAGATGTGCACTGGCAGAGTGCACCCAGAACTGGTTTGGACTGGATCCAGGACATCTCACACATGAGTAACAAAGACTTTTGGGGTATAAATATCTGAGCTGAAACTCCTAGAATTTAGATTAGGAAACTTTGTGATCAAGAAGGAATCCCTGCCAAAGAAGAACAGCCAGGAAGACTGAGGAAAAGTGCTGCCATTGCTGAGTGTCTGGGAGCTGACCTGCAGTTGCTGTGATTGCTGAGGAAGAGGACCAAGGGACTCTCTGCTGTGTGCTGTGTCCCCCTTACTTGAAGAGGAGCTGTGCTGTGTGCTTTGCCCCCCTCTGAAGTCTACCTATCTCCAAGGGCCTGGGAAGAGCTGGCCTCCTGTTAGCAAACTCAGGGACACAAAGTTTGCAGATGGAACCATTGTGTTGGTGCTGAGTGCGTGTTGCTGTGCACTACCTGTGGCCTTGTGAACTCTGCCCTGCCTGTCTGCATGTAATTTACTCAGAGGGCTATCGGCACACAGCGGGACTCTGTGTGAGGTTTGCCGTACCTCCTGAACAACTGACCCGGCGTTCGAGAGTGCGTGCCCCTGCACTACCCGAGTCCCTCACCAAGGGGCCGAGATCACTGCCGCCGGCTTGGTATGAGGAAGAATGGAAGCGCTGTGTGCGGAGAAATCACCGCCGCCGGCCCGGGAACCTCGCAAGCACTGTATCCATTCAGTGCCGACGTCAGGGGAAAGCTGCGCTGAGATTGGACTCAGCGCAGTGTATTGCCTAGCAACCGGGAAGCTCGTCCCCGTGAAGCCGCATCAAGGAGAAGCACAGCGTAGGCGTCTCCTAGCAACCGGGGCTTCCTCACGTTTAGTATCGAGGACGGAGCCGGACCAGAAGTCAGGGAGCGCCGCCAAGGAGCGAGAGCTGCCCCGTCGGAAGATCAGCTCGGATTGCCGAGCCCCCTCCGCATTCAGAAAGGTAACTGAAGCCAGCGCAGAGGGGAATTGCTGCTGGCGGGCCGCATAGAAAGATGTGGAAGTCTGCGGGTGCCTGGTGCGCGCCCGCGCATTTATGAAGTGGGTGATTCCAAGTGAAGCAGGACAATATTTAAGGACAGCATCCTTCTGGTTACTAGCACACACCCACACATTTGCTAGGGGTGATTCAAAGTGATGCAGGACAATATTTAAGGACAGCGTCCTTTTGGTTACTAGCACGCACCCGTGCATTTGCTAGGGGTGAATTCCTGATTTTAAAAGTGAGCACATAAGTACAGTACATTCCGTGCTACAGCGGGGGACATTTTATCACCAAGGGCAGTGTCTTTGCAGTGATACTCCCTACGCCAGGAGCGTCATTATTGAAAGGCACATTATTGGCATTTTGCAAGTAGCTTTCCCACACTAACAACAAGGGCTCACAGCCATACTGAGCCTACAAGTGTTTCTATGCTTACCAGTATGTTTTAATCAAGAGAACATTACTAAAGTGAACTTTTGCCATTAGAGAACATTGCTAAGACAAGATTGATGGTGTATGTGATTTTTATGTCGTTTTGATCTGCCTAATCTATACAAAAAGTGATTTATATTTTTATAAACAACTTGTGTAGCATCCATTTGTGGTGTTTCACTATATTACTGTAGGTGTTGGTACAAATACTTTACACTTTGCCTTGGGGGATAAGCCAGTCTGCTCATGCCAGCTACAAAGGGGGTGAGCAGGGGTTATCAACAGTGTGCATCCCCCTTACCCTGACTTTAAGTAAGGGTCCCTATTTGGGCAAAGGTACTTACCTCTACCAACTAGAGATCCCCAGACCTAACAACAATGTAATAATACGTGTGTTACAACTAAAAGCAACCACAAAAATTAATGCATCAGCCTCAAAGTGGCACCAAAATGTATGTTTGTTTGTTACAATTTGTCAACAATGTTTTGGTCCTAAAAAGGGGATAACTGGGTCTCATCAAGACCTAGTATGATATGGGGACCATCTTCATAAAGATTAAAATGAAAAAGAATGCCAAATATAATGCACCCTCGTGAGCAGATAGATTAAATTACTTACTCTGAAGGGAGAATACACCGACTACAATGTACTATTGAGGTGAACCGCAAGTTTCCTAGAAGCCAAATAAGAAAGCTTCCCGACCAAATCTGATCAAAGCTAGGTCAATAAGAGTTTCTTGTCAATGGCTGGTCCAGGCATAGCCACAGAACTGGTGCAACATTGTTTTACATTTCTTTATTGCCTTTTGAAAGTAAGCACAACACTGCAACATTAGCATTAGAAGTGGAAGGAGAGAACATAGGGAGGGGAAGCACAGCACTTATCAATCATAGGTACAGTATAGCAGAATACTGTCGTCCATTAATGAGGGTCCACCACACACAGTAAATGCGGCTTAAAGATCCCTGGTTCAATACATCCAGACGTCTGAACATTATGCAGTATAGCATACCTGCAAGGTGTCAAGTGACCTGTTGTATTTACACGTATCGAGGCGTGGGTGTGTAGGGTCTGCCCCAGCTCTGGGCAGAAGCGTGCATCGAGCCAGGGAGGGAGAGGGGTTCCACCAGTGCTGAAGAACCTGTTGCGGGGATTCTGCTCACGCACAGAACTATGCACAGGAAACCAGGACCTCAGTGAATTGTGGTGTACCAAAAAACTCACCTCAGTACCCAGAACCCCTATCCGACTAGCATCAGTGTCTCATTCGCTCTCCGTACTACAGCGAAGCTACCAATGATTAGACAACCCAGAACAAGCGACTTAGGGTACTCTCAGGAATGGTGGGAATCAAGAACACCTTTCGTCTTTATTCTCATACAAGTCCACAACGTGAGTAATCAGAGACACGGAAAAGTTTAAAATGTTTATTTTTAACTACGTGCTCTAAGATGCAGTATTTTGGCTAACATAAGCAGGAAAATGATTAGAAATAAAACAATCAATATTGTTATAATTCCATAAAACACAAAGGGAGAAATCATGTTATAATAATAGTGGAAACAGGTCTTATAGCGCCTTGTGTACCACCCTCCCCTGGCTAGGAGCTAGGTTTTATAATAATCGAAGGTCTCTAGGTTTGAACGGGGAACCCCATACCTCCAAGATCAGCTAAGGTGAATCACATCACAGGATCAGCAACGCTCTCTATAGATGGAAAGGTTTTCTCCAAGTGCCAGGATCATGCATTCATTGCAATATTAATGGCACCCGAGTTTCAGATATTCGCAGCTGTGTGCGTGTTGTGTCCAGAGCATGGGCCGATCAACCTGAATCAACAGCATACATTATTATTATAATTAGTGTACAGACTGAGGTCGCGGTGTAAGTCTAGGGATGTGAAAAGCAGACCGTTCTCATGAGAAGAAAAGCAAGCAGTTTATCTTACAATAACAGTTACACGTAGTGTTGTGTGCAAAAGCGGCAAAGGGTCAAAATGGTGTTTAAACTTCTAATAACGCTTATGCTAACATAGCAATGTGTGAAGCAGAACCCTGTCTTCACTACACCCTCCCGAACAAAAGGGAAGCAATTTAGGAATGCAGATTTTAAGTTCAAGTGACACAGAACTAAGTTCATATTTTGACAAACCGGATAATTTGGAAGTGAGAAGTTTGAAGTTCTGAGGTAAAAAAATAATAATAAAAAAAAAAAACACGAAGGGGCGGTATACAGCCCAGCCTTGAGAGAAAAAACAAAATAGTTAAAAAAATGTAAGAAATATTATGTATTGAAAATGGACAAATGCCAATTTAATCCATCAGTGTATACGCACAGTACGTTGCAACAGCCTCTAAGAGGAAGTCATTGTTACCATCAGTAAAGGATTCAGCCATTCAATTTAATAAAGTAGACGAACATACATGTTCTTAGATAACTGGAGCCTCTAGCACCATCAGAGGACAACTTGCGTGTTCTTCGAGGTAACTTTGTGCCAGGAAGTCATGTGCCGCTGCACATATATCCCAAGTCACTAGAACTTCATATGCAGCTGCGCAGGCCATAATCCCGATACCAGAACAGTCCAACTTATGAACCACTAAGAACTCATCAGTCGATCATAATCCGGGGCAGGAGACGCCGTATTGGAGAGACACAAATCCAGAGCCTATTCAAATGAACAATCCAGGCAATGGAAGACAGGTTGCATGCAAGTAAAGTATGAGAACCGGAAGGATAATCCATAGGCTACACTCAAAGTGACCAGAGGTAGCGTTCCATAGTATTCAAGAATCCGGTTGTGAAACTGAAACAGCCGGGGCAGGCTGTCTTGTGACACAGATTGTGCAGCCATTTCGGAGCAAACAAATCGACAGCAGCAGACCAGCAGCCAAGGCGAGAATTATGGTAAGTAGCCGAAGATGCTGGAAAAAATAGAATGAAAAAATGCCGGTATCACATCAAATATTGTTTGGAACGAGGTCACAAGGCCAGATCCCACAACTTTGAATCAAGGCACCAGGCCAGTTGTTGACGAGGCATTGAATATAGTGTGAATCAGAGCGCCGAAAGGAAGTGGGAGATCAGTATTGAAAAGCGCATGCACCTTGGTGCGGGTGTTAGCTACGTGAAAGACAAATGTTTCACGAGAAGAAGTTAGGGCGACTTCTTTTTGGGACAATAGAACCCTTATTCTGCTCATCTTGTTGAACTCTGCTTTCAAGGTCGGTATGGAAGGCCAGATGGTTATGTCGAGTCTCCCATGCGGGGGCGGGAAAAGTAAATTTTTACAGCAAACTACATCTTGGGAGACATTTACAATGTACGGAATCCCTGGTAGCATCCCGCAGCACGCTTCATTATTTAAAAGCAAATAACGACTGTTAGCTAGTAACGTGAAAGTGGATGTTATAGCTGGCACTGGATTTCCTTTTAAAATGCAAACTAAATTCAGAGCTTGGGTGTTACACGCGCCATGCAATTGTATATTTTAGCACACTAGTGCATGATCAAGTGTAGAAGTGCACTCCTCGCCCTTCAAATAAACTTCTTTACCCTCTTTATGGCAGCTGTATGCGAATGGGAGTGACCAAACTTCATGGAGAAAAGCGCTACATAAAGGTTCATATCTGTCTAAGACATAGTGTTTCATACATGAACTGAACTTAAACAAGGGAAAAGGTAGTGTTATTAACCCATGAATGAGCCATACAAGTGAGTTTGATTCGGCCACAGAAAATGGTAAAGGTTCCAACTTTTCAATGTGCAAAAGCGAATATGTGGCATCCTTCATGGACATGAACTGTTGTTTTTCAGTCAGATTAAACAGTAAAAACAGAGATGAGGTATTCATGTAGTCCCAAGGAACTTTTCCAGATTTCAATGTTTGTAAAGTCCATGCAAACTGAATTATGGAACGCAATTGATTTTGACCATGGTATAAAACAGACACTTCATCCTGTACAATGTCTACAACAGATGAAACAATATTATCTAATGTGTAAATTCTGGAAGAAAGAGTATTGATGCTATTATCAATGACAGCAAGCACTTTTTCTAAATTAGCTTGATCAATAGCCCTCAATCTAGAAGCAGCTTCAATTTGAGATCATTTCCAAACGTCGTTGTAAATAGCATATACCCATCTTTTGGACCTGCCTCCTACAGGGACTTTAACAAAGTAATTCAAATCAACATCATCAGTCAATTGAAACAAATGAAATTTAACTGACGCTAAGGTGGAATGTTTAGGCCAATTTTGACATAATTTGCCTACTGTATAGGTAGTAACAGAATGGGAGGTTTCAAAACGGAGGTCCACCCTAACCTGTGTATAGCCTGGGGCTAGACCCAGAAAACGATGGTGGCATGAATCCGAACATTTTTGCCATAATAACCACCCTTGGGGATCCAAGTTGGAAATATTGAATGAGTTACTAGTAATTAGGGACTGCAATTCATCAAGGGACATATCTGTGTGATTGTCCCATGTAGGATAAGCACCCAGATCAGGAATGGTAGGGGCATTCACTTTTTTTAGAAGTAGCCAATCCAATGCAAGTGTTTTGAAAAATAGTTGAATTCAAATACAATATGTGGTTTGGTATGGGGCACGCATGATGTAAAGCCTCTATGCCTTGCACCTGCCAGCTTTTAGAACCCCAAACAGATTTAAGATCAATTGTATCTTTCCACTGCTCATAGCCCCCTATAGCTAATTGATCCATAAAGGATTTTGAATACAGTAATTTAGTGTGTGTGAGTGTAACTTTGTAAGTGGACATAGCAGTCATTTTGAAATAAAAGGCTTCAGGATTGGATTGACTAAAATAAGTAAAATATGTAACTTTTTTCAATAGAGTTTTTGAACTACCTTCAATGGGAGCTGGGCAGTGTTCCCATTGTGTATAATTAACCACATTTTCTAAATGTATTAGCTTTATGCAGGAAATGATTGCCATAGAGCTGGTAGCAAAATAACTCTGCATAATTCGCTGAGTCCAAGTACAAATCTTCAGCATCAAAAGCAGCATAATATTTCAAATCAGAAAAAAGAGCCTCAACAGCCTGGACATCCCAATCATCAGAGCGTATGTTTTGTTTCACAATACCCCCCATAGAAACCCAAAGTACATTGGGGACATTATTCACCTCTGTTGGGCCATGAATTTGAAATTTTACAGCATCCCATACAATCCCATCTAACACAGGCTAGGAAGGGATATTGACAAAAGTCTGGTCCCTCTTCATGATGTGTGATGAGGAGTGGGGCGCCAACGTTTCATCAATTAATCTAATTGCAGATCTTACTAGGCGAAAAAATACAACCACAAATCTAATCGACATGAACAAAAAAATAGAGATGAGTACCAACCAAATGTAAGTCCAAGGGGTAATTACAAAATTTATTTTTAACCAAACAGCAAAAATAGAAATTTTCTAAGGGGCACTCGATGTGGTAGAGTTAGTGTCAAATGAAAAACTTGACTGGTGAACTGCACTGGTCTGCACACCAGGCAATGACACATCTGTGGGATAGGAATGCTCATTATCATCATGGTAATCACCAGCCGGTGCATTCAACAATGTATTAGTAACTGTATGCATCTCAATGGCAATGTTAGGCCTGTTCGTATTTGCTGAGGGCAAAACAGAATTTCTCAGCATTGCTGGACAAGAGACCGCTGGTGTCATACTAAGAACAATCGGCCACTCATTTTAGTTTGACATTGTCAATGGATATGTACCTGTTATCCTTGCGACCAGGAAGTGGAGGTAAAATGACTGTTCTTGTACCCTGCACGCCAAGCACTTGAACAGGTGCACGATAAGAGGGGCAGAACTCCTTCTTGTTCTCCACCTTCTCACGGACCAGGTCACCGACTCGAGGTAGCCAACCAACTACCGGAATCTGAAGTGCAGCATCAGTTGTGGAGGGCAAGTGTTCCTTTGCAAGACTGTCTCGCGCCTCTTGTAGGTTCTGTAACACAGCAGAATGATCATCTACATCAAAGGTTGCGGCCGACGCCGCCATGTCTAGACCATCAAGGTCCGGGACAAACATTGTTATGTCAAAGAGCATTTCTTATGGGGTTCCGCCCACCCAGAGACCTTCTAGGGAGATTATTAAGTGCATGTTGTACGCTATAAATGGGCCAACCAGTTTCTGCCAGTACCTAAAACCCTAGGGGCCCGATTCACAGAACTAACTTAAGACAAAATCCTAAACTTACTACCATTTTGGTATTCACAGAAGGCACTTACTCATTTTGGTATTCACAGAAGGCACTTACTCATTTCGGTATTCACAGAAGTTAGGAGTCCTAACTTTAGGACTCCTAAATGCCTTCTGTGAATACCTAAAGTCTTAAAATTAGGATTTTTCTCAATTTAGTAGTCCTAAGTTTAGGACTCCTAACTTTAGGACTCCTAAATGCCTTCTGTGAATACCGAAAGCCTTAAAATTAGGATTTTTCTCAATTTAGTAGTCCTAAGTCTAAACTTAGGACTACTAAATTGAGAAAAATCCTAATTTTAAGACTTTCGGTATTCACAGAAGGCATTTAGGAGTCCTAAAGTTAGGAGTCCTAACTATACTACTACTAAACTGAGAAAAATCCAAATTTTAAGGCTTTCGGTATTCACAGAAGGCATTTAGGAGTCCTAAAGTTAGGAGTCCTAAATTTAGGACTACTAAATTGAGAAAAATCCTGATTTTAAGACTTTCGGTATTCACAGAAGGCATTTAGGAGTCCTAAAGTTAGAAGTCCTAACTATACTACTACTAAACTGAGAAAAATCCTAATTTTAAGACTTTCGGTATTCACAGAAGGCATTTAGGAGTCCTAAAGTTAGGACTCCTAACTTCTGTGAATACCGAAATGAGTAAGTGCCTTCTGTGAATACCAAAATGAGTAAGTGCCTTCTGTGAATACCAAAATGGTAGTAAGTTTAGGATTTTGTCTTAAGTTAGTTCTGTGAATCGGGCCCTAGCTGTCAAGGATTGCTTTAAGTTACGGGTCATTCGCTCCACAACAGAATTACCCTCAGGCCGGTATGGAGACGAAAATTTGACTTGGACCCCCAAAGACCTCATGGCTTCTTTGTACGCCTTAGAGGTGAACGCCGGACCCTGGTCCGAATGGAGGGTGCCAAATGCAAAATCCCACAAAGACACGCATATCCCTGATGACAGTTCGAGCATCAGCACTCCTTTGTGGCCAAACCCATAGAAAGCATGTGCACGAATCCACTGCAACTAAGATGAACTTATACTCAGTATCAGAGGAGAAAGGAAAGCAGTGACCTAAATAAACACAACCAAGCAGTTTATTAGATATGTGCAACTGTGTTTGAGGTGGACGCGCAGCAGGTGAAGGCTTAATCTGCTGGCAAATGTCACAAGTAAGGACATAATCACGAGTCTGTTTATACAATCCGTGCCACCAGTAGCGTTGCTGCAAGATAGTAACAGTCGCTGAAACGCCTGCATGAGCCAAGGCCATGCCTTCGTGAGCGGCTGTTATCAAGGAAAGCCTGTGGTTCGCGTTGGGAATCAATCTATCACCAACATTGTTAATTGTCACATAGGGAACTTTATCAGGACTTAAATGATAAGAGTGTTTAGAAGGGAAACCTCTTGGGTAATTATCTCCCTTCTCTGTTGCAGCAATAGCTGCCAAGATGTCATCATCAATCTTACTTTTGGATCTTGTAACTGCTACTACTAAATATGTTGCCACTACTGTTTTCACTGCTTCGTCAGATAAACTGTTACCAACAGCGTGTACTCCTACGCGCAGGTACTGCAACTCAAACCCAAAGCATTTTATGTTTGATTGTGCTACCTTTGGATTCACGATATCCATTTTGAGTCCAAAAGAATTAATTGTAGATGAAAGACTGAACACAGTAGTAAGAGTCACTTACAATAAGAGTAGTCAGTCACACGAGGATCAGCAAACTCTACTGCAAGCACCAGAGCACGTAGCTCTGCCAACTGGGTGGTACAGTCCCCTAATATCTGCGTGTGCACGATATTGGACTTGAATTCGCCATTCACCATGGTACCTACCACTATAGTGCATGCTGCTGAATAAGCATGCTTCGATTCCGTCACCGGTTGCACCGAACCGTGAGTGTAAATGATACAATGGTAATCCTCAAGAGGGCGCATGGACTGAGGAGCAGGATGAACAAATTCATACAGCAAGTACTCCTGAGTTTGCAATGAGGAATCAAAGATAAACATGACATCTGGAGACGTCAAGGAAGTGGCCCATTGTGAGAGGGTGAGGGAGAGCGAACCCGCCATCCACTTCCTTCTGGGCAAAGGAGCTAGACAGGTGCATGGTGGCGGAGACGGAAGTCTTCGTAGCTAGGGGATGCCCAAAAAATGGGATCGGAAGTGGTCAAAGTGGAATGAGTATCTTGGTGATATTTGTGTGTCTCCTATGGTAGAACTGGAAATGCACAGGAATGCAGAGAGGGATGGAAATGGTTGATATACACCCAATTCACTGTATGCACATGTACTGTACTGAATAACTTGACAAATGTGGTCTAACTTTTTCTGTATGGCTGTTACTAAAACCAATAAACATATTTAAAAAAAAAAAGGAAGTGGCCATTGTATCCAACATGGATGCAAAGCTTTAGACTTTGGTACACTGGCTCTCGTTACTGCCTCAAGGGCAGGATTTGGTGTGACAACCAACATGCATTTCCCCTGCGACAGCGCTCTCTCTTTTAGAATCGCCATCTGCACTGCAGTCAATACTTTTTCGACAGAAGTAAAGTGCATTTCAGCCGAAGTGTACAAGTGTGACTTGTAAGCAATAGGGACTGTGTCTCTCTCATTAAACGTCAAATACGTGAAACCCACTGCACCTGGCACAATTCTTATTACCAGGTTTGTGTGGTTGTCAAGTGTCAGTAAGTATTTAGATTCAAGAAGATTGGACTGCAAGGATTGCAGTATAGCTGAATGTTCTGGAAGCCAGCAAGATTTAGTAAAAGTTGGTTGTATCAATGCATATAGCGGTTTGATACGATGGGCATAATCGGGAATGTAAGTATTCCCGAAGTTCCAAAAATCCAGCAAAGATTGTAGTTTTTTCAGAGTTTTTGGAGCGCGCAAACATGCGCATTTCTCCAGGAAGTGAGGTGCTAAACCTCGTCCATAATTGTTGAGCTCATAGCCCAGAAACAACACTGTGTACTCCGCAATGTGTGATTTTGCAAAGTTACATTTGTAACCAAAGTCTGCAAACATGACAATGATGCGGGCAACGTGACACAGATACGGCCATAATTTGTCGTCTGTGGGATAAATATTATCAACATACGAGTATGCATCAGGGTCAATGCTCTCTAAAGAGAGACAACATGTGCGGCAAAGACGCCCGGGCTGTTTTTATAGCCCATGGCTAATTTCTTAAACTGTTTCTGTTTGCCGCTAGAAGTAAAGGCTGTCCATTCACTACTAATAAAGGACAGGTTATGACTATAAAAGCCACTAGAAATGTCAAGTGTGGTCTTTAACCTTTTTCTCACAAGACTATCAACCAGGGCAGAACTGTGGGTATTCTGTACCGCGCACGTCCGACAATGAGAGTTCAAATGCCGATAATCCAAAACTTGGCGGTACGACCCATCAGGTTTGGTTACAGTGTAAAGAGGATTATTCATGGGTGACACACATGTTTCAATTACACCTTGATATTCCAATTGTTCAAGGATTTCTGTAACGGGAGCTTTCACTTTTCGCCGCATGGGATATTGGAGTTGTGGCTGTGGCATTGACCGCAATGGAATCTCATGGCAGGGCGAAAGTTTATCCCATCCGACCTGAGTACGGTACAACGCCGGTGCAAGCACCTGAGCCTACTCTTCTGCAAAGTTCTGCGACTGCTCCTTCGGCACAGTGTGTGCAAAAGAGGGGAGGATTACCTCCTCCCCTCTCGGAGCAGCCAAAACAAAAGGTAGGGGCCAGTCCGCCTTCGCTAGCAAAATGTCGTATGTAGCGGTTAGATTTTCCCCAAAAATCCCTGTTATTGTACGTTGTATGTCACCTTCAATTATATAGTCTGTCAGGGGGAGCCACTCTAGTGTCAGCAGTCAGCAGTTTCTACTGTGATGAACGTGTCAGTTGCTGTCGCCTTCAGATACGGATGCAGTTCTTGCCACACTATTGTAACCTCCGCTGCGCTGTCTAGCAGCGTTAGCGCCCATGTCAGGTTCCGAAGCTGTGTTCTCACTATCTGTGGCATACCTTGCTGTTAATGCAGCAACTTTCTTTTTCTAAGACTGAGGGCGTTGACGTGAAAAGTCGTCCTGCTTGCCTTTACCATCAGCCGGGCGGGGCTGCTCACGTCCTTGTGGGGCACCCCAACCTCTTCCGCGTTCTCTTCCACCGGCTTGTGAGACTGATGTTTCCTGTGAAGAACGAGGAGAATGTTGATCAGGAACCTGAAATCTATCATGAGACCTAGTTCTCGTTTGATCGCGTAACTCATATGTGCATTCAGTTGACACTGGTATTGGTGATGCAGGACGTGACCCTTGTTTCTGTTGCTGCTTCCCCTGTTTTTTATTTTTCCAATTTTGTTTAGGAAAAACTGGACGCTCGTAGACGTAACCACCAGTGTTTGCGGTTGAGCTACTATTTCAGCAAAACACCCAAACTATTGCGGCCAATGGTTTTATAAGCCTTAGCAATAATCTTGGGTAACTGCCGGGGTTTATCGGTGTCGGCGACGAGGCGTAACTCATTTGACACTTGAAAGTTAACTGCATCTCCCTTGACGTTAGCAAGGATGAGATTAGCAACTATGTCAAACACTCCGACAAGCCTCATTCCCAACTCGACCGCCGCCTCTGGACCGTGCTCATCCTGAACACGCTTAATCACAGAGGGCAGTACAGTCATAGACAGTTTGCATAGACCACTGCAAATACTTTACCCCAGTTCTCACAATCCGTCACCTCAGGTACTAAGTCTCTCTGCAAACGAATCGTGAGAATCCTGTGTTTCTCCACAGGAGTCGTATTAGGAAATACTGCTTCCAGTTGGTAACATTTCTCAGCAAGCCAATAAGGCATATCGTCCTTATTCTGGGGGCGCTTGCCCATTACAGAATTAACCATGACGGGACTAATAGAAACCCGGCCGGTCCAACTGGTTGTGTCGCAACCCCAGGTGCCCCCACCTGGAGGTTGCGTGAGACGTGTTGCACTAAAGCCTTGTGTACCGTTAACAAGGCAGTATGTAGCTGACGTACGTCATCCACTGGGGCTTGCAAATAACGTGGATGGGGTGTGAACCCGGCCAAGACTGGCCAAGTGGCCCTAGGGATAGACAAGGGGCCTAACCGAACCGGAGTTACGGCATGGGGGAGGGCGCCATTAAACCAAATACGATGCTGCCATGCCGAAATCGGAATCTCCTGTGTCCTATATGGTGTGTATTTCACAGGTATCGCAGTGGGAGTGTAAGTATGGAATGTTTCATCATCCACATTTACTGCAGATAACGTAACCCAAGAGTAGAAAAGCTCAAAGGGGAACGCTGCATCGGCACTCACCACAAAGATTACTGACATACCATTGTCGGGCACCCCAAACTGCGTCAGATGACGCCGGAGCGCTGCGCAACTATGCAGTGCTATATTAATATCACCCATACGGACACAGAGAAGAAAAACAATCTATATGAAATGTAGCACAAAAAAGGGCAGTAATTCAAAATGCAAACGTTTTTAATTGTCAAGCTTGAATAAACCTACAATTTATCCATATAGGTAGGGTAATCCATCACTTCTGTCAACTGCAAACAGGAGTGAGGGTGTTGTGGACAAATATAAGCACTACTACTAAAGCATCTCGAATACAAGACCAAACGTTAGGTGCGCCATGTTGAGGGGATTCTGCTCATGCACAGAACTATGCACAGGAAACCAGGACCTCAGTGAATTGTGGCGTACCAAAAACCTCACCTCAGTCCCCAGAACCCCTATCCGACTATCATCAGTATCTCATTCATTCTCCGTACTACAGCGAAGCTACCAATGATTAGACAACCCAGAACAAGCGACTTAGGGGACTGTCAGGAATGGTGGTAATCAAGAACGCTCTTTTGTCTTTATTCTCATACAAGTCCACAACGTAAGTAATCAGAGACACAGAAAAGTTAAAAAGTTTATTTTTAACTATTGTGCTCTAAGAAGCAGTATTTTGTCTAACATAAGCAAGCAAATGATTAGAAATAAAACAATCAGCATTGTTACAATTCTATAAAACACAAAGGGAGAAATCATGTTATAATGATAGTGGAAACAGGTCTTATAGTGCCTTGTGTACCACCCACCCCTGGCTAGGAGCTAGGTTTTATAATAATAGAAGGTCTCTAGGTTTGAATGGGGATCCCCATACCTCCAAGATCAGTTGAGGTGAATCATATCACATGATCAGCAACGCTCTCTGTAGATGGAAAGGTTTTTCTCCAAGTGCCAGGATCATGCACGCAATGCAATATTAAAGGCACCCGAGTTTCAGATATTTGCAGCTGTGTGAGTGTTGTGTCTGGAGCGTGGGCCAATCAACCTGAATCAACAGCATACATTGTTATTATTACCTTGAAGACTTCTGCACACAGAGTACAGATTGAGGTCGCGGTGTAAGTCTAGGGATGTGAAAAACAGACCGTTCTCATGTGAAGAAAAGCAAGCAGTTTAACTTACAATAACAGTTACACGTAGTGTTGTGTGCAAAAGCGGCAAAGTGCCAAAACGGCGTTTAAGCTTCTAATACGCTTATGCTAACATAGCAATGTGTGCAAGCAGAACCCTGTCTTCACTACAAACCCATCCATCAGCAGGGGACAGGCCTCTCTCTGTCACAGAAAGGCTAAAAGGGGTTTGCAGATGTCTATGGGGCGAGTGCGTGGTGGCATTTATTTCCAGTAGGTGGTTAGTTGCTCCTGGCAATATGTTGCATCTTGCAACCATACCTCCATAATGGGGACGGCTTTGCATCCCCAGTGCATGGCCTTGTGTCCTTGAGCCAGGAGTAGTAGAATGGATTTCAATCAACCATCCCAAGTGGGGATGTCCCTTAAGTAGCCGAGTATGCCTACAAGTGGAGTCTGAGGTACAGAGTTACCTGTGATGATGTGTATGATGGAGAATACCCTGGCCCAGAAACTGGCCACCTACGGACATTTCCAGGCCAAGTGTAGGTAGGAGTTCTGAGTCCCTGCGCAATGACAGCACCTCGTGTCTGTTGCCAAGCCCATGCCCAGAAGCTGCATCAAAGTGTGACAGAGCCTATGAAGAAGCTTAAAGTGTATAAGCTACAGTTTATAGTTAGGGGACAGGGCAGCTTTTTGGCCACAGCAGTAGGACCACTGGGCCACCTTAATGGGGTAATCCATGTCTGTTTCCCAGGCTGCACACGCCACCGGCATCCGGACAGGGGCTTGCATGGTGGAATACAATCATGTGACAGGTATGTATGGGGAGGGATTAGTGAGGATGTTCTCCAGTGCTTGAAATGTGGGAGGTGGCGCAGTGAAAGTGGGGTGTATCATGAAGCAAACGGCACAAACCTGATAGTAGAAGAGGATCTCGAGCACCGTGGGGTCCACCTGGCCGTCGGCTACAAATGGCAGTAAGAAGAGGTCTGCTGGATAGAGATCAGCAAAGGTTACTAGGTCACACACCCATGCCCTAGTTCTGGCACCCTCATCTTGAAAGGGCAGCAGGAGGGGATTGTTCTGATTAGGCATTGATGGTGCTTGATGTCAGGGTAATCCAGCTCGCCGTCTCATGTCCTCCTATACCCAGCACACTCATTTGACTGTGTCTATTGCAGCTCATGGCAGTTTGTAGAGGCATAGTGTGCAGCAGGCACAGGGCAGGTTGCCACATGATCAGCCTCTATGGCAGTGTGGGGTTGGAATTGCGTTGGGTAGAGCCAGAGGTAGATGTACTGTGCCTGTGTGCTAAGTGCATGAACAGCCATGTCTGATGCACCCAATCCTCTTGTTTGAGAAGTAAGGTGAGAATTTCTTATGAAATCTGGAGTTGTCTGTCATCCCAGGCCAGTGTCACCAGACTGGAGCAGAGCCAGTGTACAAACTGGCTCGTGTGGGGGAGGGGTATGATCCCAAAAAGGTTTCAAAATATGGGAATGATGATCATTTTCGCATTGGCTATCAATCCCATCATGGATAATGCCAGCCGGGTCCAGATGGGACACTGTCCTCCAGCCACAACACAAATCCGCCATAATTGGCCCTGCAGAGCTCATCCAGGTCATGGCTTAACGAAATGCCCAGGTACTAAACTGGGTCGGTGGCCCATTGCAGCAGGTAATTCAAATAGAAGGGCTGTGTGCAGTTGGTGAGTGGAAAAAGTACAAATTTGGCTCAATTGACTTGGATGTCAAAATATCACCCAAAGCGTATTACCTCAAGAATCACTGGGGCGAGGTTTTCCTGAAGGTTCCTAATGTATAGTGTTACATCATCAACATAAATCAATACAATTTAGACCCCAAGCTGTGAAACCAAGACCGCGGGGTGTGATCTTGTTGAAGCTTGTCCAACCACAAGAATTGGATAGAGTCCAAATATGCATTTTGCTCAGCTGAATCATATACTGGTTTGGTCTGGTGGAGAAAAAAGAGGTCAATGTTTGCAAGAGACTGACAGGGGCGGTCTGGAGCGTAGGTTGTTTATCCAGCAGCTCCACAACGAAGGAAGGAGGCACAGGGACCATGGAGAATGTCAGTCAGGGTTTTGCCAGGGTGGTATCCTTCTTGCCAGAGTGGTCTCTTTCCCCATAGCAACGCGCCACAGCACAGGTAGTTTGTCTCCCATGAAGCCTCCTTGTCATATTGAGTTATTTTTGCCCCAATGGCGGCCATATGGCAGTGCTTTTTGAAGTGTAGTTCCCCAGCTCAAGAGAAAGAAGATCTTGCTCCAGCTTGGTTAGTTGGGCCCGTATCGACCTAAGAATGCTTGATTGTTTCGCAATACACATTCGGCATATAACTTGTTTCTTTTATTTCTGCAACTGCTTATGAATGCACTTTGGGCACATTCCTTTTGCCTGCAGCACGTATTGTATCGTATCTTACTTTATTGTTCAATTAATTAAAATTGTTACAATATGCTATCATTACAGTATACTATAAGTGAGAAAAGTAAAAAGGTTAAAACTCACAGGGTTTACTAAAAAGCTAAGCATAAGATAAAACCTTAAAAACTATTATCAAAGCTGAAACTAAAGTGCTGGTGCGTCGAACTTTTGAAGATGTTTAATTATAGTCCCTCTTGCTTGGTGGCCGACTGAGAACTTCTTGTATCTTTAATGTTTTCTGTCAGTGCTGCCCGAAGTGCATCAATGAATTCTCCAATCGGGCCATGGTTTGCACTGTGTTTGCAGAGAAGCACAAGTCTGCCACTTCTCTGCATCGACCAAGGCCGTAGGTCCTGCAAATTGGGAGTACCAGGCAGTGCCACTCACTGGCTAACTTCGTGCAGCAACACAACAAAAGAAGCCTAGATTCTCGATAGTAACTGCAGAGACGACAGGTGACTAAGTGGTCTTGCCGGGCCCAGCAAGGATTAAAGTCCACAATGGGCAGTGCTAGTAGTCTCATATAAGTGATAATTTTACGGGCCGTGGCTGTCAGAGCCTGCTCAAAGTAGGGCTGCGGTTTTCCCGGGATGTAAGTGGCATCCAGTGTGAAAAGGTTTGGTTGATGCTGTAGATTTTCCAAATCCCTTTCAAAGGATATTCTCTTGACCTGTTTTTTCACCGTCTTTTTCCAGGCTGTAACCGGGATATCCTGATTGTGCAGATTTTGGACTTCTATTTCAAGTAAACTTATAGCTGCTGCCAACTGGACCTACCAGGGAGAGCCTTCCTCTTCAAAAATTGTTTTAATTTGCGCTTTCAGTGAAGTTGGAGGAGCACGCAACGTGCTTATATAGTATTTTAATATGTCCCCTGAGGCAGTGATATCCAGACAAGTGAGTCCCAGCTCCAGCCTTACTCTGGCTCTACTGGCCTGTCGTGGGAGAGCCAGAACCTTCTTGTAGGTGGAAATTTGGAGGTTCATGAGGATCTTATTGTAGGCACCGGGAAAAGCCAGGTGACCATAGTTAAAAGATGGAATAAGTTTAGCTCTTAGTACTTTCAGAATAGGTTCTGCTGTTGGACTGTGTAGACACTGATTTAGATGTTACAGACTGTAAATCATGCCGTCTCCCTTACTTCTTAGGTGTTTCAGTTGGACTGTTGGTTTTGCCCCTTCCGATGCCCAAGTATTTATAGCTTGTGCATGTTTTGAGTTGCAGTTCACCTAGGCACCATTGTTTTCTATCGGTGGTACTTCCCACAAATTAGTATCCTGGTCTTCTCCTGGTTCGCCAATAGGTTTTTTTTTAAAACTATACCTGTATAAGGCATTTAGGGCTTTCTATAGGCCAATCCGCGTATGATCCATCATTACAATGTCATCAGCGTATTGAAGGATTTGGAGCCTTACTTTCCCCAGCCTTGGTATTAATAAACTTGCCCCTTCCAGGGCTTTTCCCAGGTTGGCTGTATAGAGATTAAAAAGTAAAGGGGCAAGGACGCATCCTTGTTTCAGGCCGTTATTAGTTGGTACCTTAAATGTTAAGGTTGTTTGGCTGGTCTTGATGCGGACCCAAGTCCCCTGGTGTAATGCAATTATTGCCTTTAGCAATTGTTGAGGTATTTCTCAGGAGTACAGTTTTTCCCACAATTTTCCTAGATCAACCTGGTCAAAAGCTGCACTGTAGTCCATGAAACAGCAAAAAAGGGGTAATTGTGATGGCTGGATTGCTCGATGTAACAGGTGACCCAGTGCTATGATGTTATCCGTGGTTGAACTTTCAGACCTAAAACCAGATTGAAAAAAAGGAAGGATGGTATTTTCTTTTGCCCAAGCTTCTAGGTATTCTTGCATACGCTTTTGTTTCGAAGTCTAATAGGGCAATAAGCCGATAGTTTTCTGGTTTTGTAATGTCCCCTTTTTTGTAGATGGGGGACAGTATAGAACCTTTCCATGACGATGGGATGGTGGATGTGGTGAAAGCGTGCTTAAAGAGTGGTGTGAGCTGTTCTGCCCAAAATGCATGAGAGGCTTTAAACACTGATGCGGGGACCCCATTAGGACCAGGAGCTTCATCTGTCCTCATTTTTTTGATCAGAATGGTTACTTCGGCCTAGATGTTTTGTCAGCATTGCTTGATACTGGAGAGGGTTGTTGTAGACAAGTTTGGGACGTGTTCTGATGGGTTGAGTATAGCTGTTTTGCATGTTTGACCCACTCAGTAGATGCCACTCCGTTCCCCTTTGTCTGTCCGGTGTTATTAAGTTGATTAATGTGTTTCCAGAGTTGGGTGTGACCCCGTTCTTTAAAGAGGGTAAATATTTTCACACATTCTGCCTCAATTTTCTTAGCTCCTGTCTCCCAAACTTTCTTTCTGTGCTCAGCGCAAAGAACTGTTATTACCTGAGTGTGAGTGCCTTTGGTTCCTTTTCTTCAGGCCTTCAAGGACTTTAAGAGGCTGCATTTGGTTTGTTGAGGTCCCCATGGTTTTGTTGGAAATGAAGGATGATAAGTGTGGGTAACCTGTGCTTGCATGATTCCAGGTCGCACCCTTAGGGCAGGTTTTAATTCCACTAAAAGTGCTTTCCAGTGCTCTATGGGGGGGGGGGATAGCTGTGCACACATCTGTAGGATTCAACTCTTGTTATGTTGTCCACTCCAAAAGTTTTGGGCCAAGGTGTGAGGACCATTTTATTCTGCACAGGACTTTGTGATGCTCTTCTCCAGTGGACAGGACTTCAGGATACATTCAGCATATAACTACCTTAAATGTCTCCCATAAAATTGAGGGGGAGGTTACAGAGTCCTCATTAATTATGAAGTAGTCCTCTAGTGCATTGCGAATTTCATCTCAAAAGACTGTGTCATGGAGTGCCTGGGGGACCTCCAGCAGAAGAGCAAGCTTTAACATAACAGAGGCATGGTTTGATAGAGCATGGGGCAAATGAGCCACCGATGTGAGGCAAGTGTGTGTGCCACACAACAACGGCCAGTAATCAATTTGTGACCATGTGCTATAAAAAGCAGTAACACAAGTGCCCTCCATGCTGGTCTCGTGTGTAAGCTACCAGATGTTGCTGAGGTAGTTATCTTCTATAAGCATGTTGAGTTGAGATACAGAATTAGTTTTAGAGTGCTGTGGTGCACCTGAGCGGTACGTCCGGTCATCTAATGTCACATTAAAGTCTCCCCGCACAGGATGGCACCCGGGCCTAGGCTGTCAATTAACCTCCAGATCTCACAGAAAAATTCAAGACTGTAATGTCGGGGCCCTTTTTTGCAGCTAGTATGACAGGGTGTCTATGTAATGTACCAGCGAGGAGTACATATCAGCCTTTAACATAGCAAAGGGATAGCCTTCATTGCAATGGTATGACTTTGTGCATCAGTATTGCTACCCCACACACAGTTAGAGTATAGGTATCTCTGCACTAGCCTGCATAGCCTGCATAGAGTCTAAGTGCTGTATGCTGGGTTAAGTGCAGTTCTTGATGGTAACAGATGTGAATGTGGTGTCTGTTAAGGTAAGCGTGGACCAGTCAAGTGCGGTTATTAAGCCCTTGGATATTCCAGATCCGGTATCTAGTGGTGATTCTGTCAGTGCGTGCATGTAGTATCAGAGTAGTGTTAGGGAGTACCGATAGCAGTCTGCCACAGGGGCGGTCTGAGACGTGCTGTGGACCTGTGCGGGGGAAAAGATGATATCCAACACTGGAACACAACCAAAACCCACCAACCACCCATTCCAACCCCAAAACATGGTTGGATGCAGCAAACCACCCCCACCCATATACCCGTCCTGGGCACATGTTGATGTCATTGGAATTATCCCTGAGAGTGGTACCCACTGAACTTGCCGGTCTTGGTTCGACTTGGTGACCGATGAAGCTCAGAGCTCCTAATATGTGTTCAGAGGCTCCCAGAGTGTTTCAACAGAGTCAGTGATAGTGGCAGTGTTGGGTTGATGGAAGGATGCAGCACCACTTGGTCATTCCAGGGCACCAGGCCAGCCTATGCTAAGCAGGGGGAAATGGTCCAGCCAGTAGCATCTGTTGTCCCCTCAATCACACAAAGTTAATTTGGGAGCAGTGGCAATGCTCCACAATAAAGACCTGACATCGAATTGTGCACGGATCATGAACTCAACATATTCTTCCATTTTGTCAGTGAACTCTGGTACCCCCGTGTTGTGAAGGTTATTGCATCGCGAGTGTGCTTCTAGATCTATATTTTTTGCATTAATGAGGTTGAGTACTTTATCCATTCATAGGAGATGTCCACTGGAGATGGCATGAACGTCATCTACACCAGACAAGCAGGTCTCATGGTGGTCTAGACAGTGTTTGTGTTTGTCCACCCGCTCCTTAATGTAGTCTAAACGGCTCTTCAAGTTTGGCATTAATGGTTCAAAGACTGGATTTGACCTCAATTAGTAGCTCTTTGATGATGATGACTTCTTCAGGTGGTGCATCTAGCTCCGGGTATCTAGTTTGGTGCTTGTCCTCAAATGTGAGATTTGACTGTTGCACGTAGAGTTTCCCAAACTCGGTGCTGCTCCAGGGGTGAGGAGAGGGCCCGCAGTATTGAAGAAAGTTGGAGCAGGCAAACAGGGCAAGAGGTTACAGTGACAACATTGCTGTGTCAGTACTGAGCAACACGTGGGTGTCTGGTCAGGTGTAGAGGGCAGGAGGCCTCAGTAGTCCTTACCCCCTATGACCTGCCATACACCGGAATAAAAACGTGCAGCAGATGGCATGAGGAAGAAGGCCGCAAGTCCCAGCTGCATGCTTGCGGGGAGCCCAAGGTACACCACTCACTCACCATTTGTCCTTATGTGTCGATCATCGGGCCCTGATCCAGGCCAGCCCTCTCACATTGGCTAGACCTAGCAGGATCCAATAGCAGACACAGCAGTGGCAACCCTCTGCAGGTCCCCATCTCCTCCCCAGGCCTCAGTAAACCTTCCCCCCAGGTCCCAACCACACCTGGCATGTATACACCAGGGGGGCATGAGCTGACCCTTGGTTAGTTGGGTGGGGGGGCACGCCTGCAAAGGGTCATCGAGTGCACAGTGGCAATAAGGGGCCCAGCGATCAGTTCAGCCCCGAGTCCAACCTCCAAGGCATAGGGTAGTCAAGTCTTAGAGGTGGAAGTTATCTGTGGGGAACCTCTTTATTACTAGAGCACAATCAAGGGCACAGTGTGGTTGTGGCAGTCAATTCAAGAAGAGGGCTTAGGTCCCAGCAGCATGCTTGTGGGGGGCCTCAGGCACATCACTCACTCACCGCGTGTCCTTATATGGCAATCATCAGGCCCTGGTCCAGGCCAGGCCTAGCTGGATCCCATGGCAGTCAGAGAGGTGGTGGCCTGCCATAGTTCCCCATGCCTGCTCCCCAGCTCCAGTGGGGCAGGGGCAGCCTGCGGTCCGGGCAGCCCAGGAGTAGGCCCAGGCAACACAGCAGTAGGAGCAGACCTCAGTGGCCCCAGGACCATACATGGCAGCAGTAGGCCCAGAGATCACTCCAGCCCCAGATTTGCCACCCCAGGATTGGGGGTGAGGCCTAAATGGTATACAACATCCATAGGGGGCCAGTGTTAAAACAGAATACAGTCCAAGTCTCAATATATTTGTGCTGCTAAAAGCAAAGGCACCAGGTACCAGGAGCATGGCCAGGGCGGGTGCAGGCACACCTCTCGCTCACTGCATGCCCAGTGTGCATCAATAGTCGAGCCCCGACTGAGGCCTACCTCTCTCACATCCTCTCAGCTGGGCCCATGAGGATTCAATGGCAGGCGTGGATGCGGCCTCCCCCTGCAGCTCTCCCTGTCCTCTCCTCAGATCAGGCAGGATGGGCGCAGTCTGATTCAGGTCAGGAGCCCATGCAGAGCAGAAGCAGGACTTATGTCCCAGCAGCACCGTCAGCACACCGGGTCGTACAGCAGTCAGGGAGGGCTGGGTGGCTCAGTGTCCTGGCTCAGTAGCAAGGATGGCGGCTCAGAACCCGCTCTTCTGCATCTGCACCCGTGGTATGCACGTGGTATGCATCTGGGGGTCTAGGTGGGTGCACTGCCTTGAGGCCCAAGGCACCACCGCGACCACAAGGCCCAGGCTGCAATCAAAGGACGGTTCAGGTCACAGACAGGCACAATGCAGAGCAGGACCACCGGGCAACATAGGGGCCTGCTAAGTACACCAGCAGCTTTACAGCATGGTTAGGCAGGCTGCCATCTGGTTGTGAACTACGTGGGAGTCCACTGAAGCCGGATTTCTAGCTGATGATAATATCGGCCAACAGAGTCCTCTGAAGAGCAGTCATCTTGCTGCCCATTAAGGCTTAGACCCCCCCTTCATGGTGCAGCATTTTAATTGACTCTTTTGGGGTAGCACTGGGTGGTGGTGAGATTTGAGTCAAAGTGAGAGGTTTGCTGAGTATTGCGGGCAAGAAAACCTCATGTGATCCATGTAAGGCACACCACCTTGGAATCTCCAGGTTGTCTAGTTTTAAAAAATGTCTGTGGTTCATAGGTTTGCATGGGTGGCACCACATACTGTGGCAATCCCTATTGCTTATCCATCAATGTAGCGCTTTAGTGCCTTTTGTGTCATGGTCTCTTGGTCCACCCACACAAGTGGGGTACCGTTCGTATTGAGGAACGTGTGGGAACTCAGGGTGGTAGGCAACGTGTGGCTTCCTGCAGGTTACAGCAATTTCCATTACATCAATGTGAGAATAATATGGGTTCTTTACCAAAGTCCAACGTTTGCAAGCACCTCTAGGTAAAATTAGCTTGTGAGAGCCACGTATGTCACGCACCTCTGGACTGCCCTAGTTGTCTTATTTTAAAAAATATGCAGGTTTGCTAGGTTTCCCTAGGTGTGGCTGGAATAGGTCCCAGAATCCTCAGCTACCCACTTTGCAAAATAATAAAAAAACATCAGTTTTGAATGGAAAAATCTTACATCTCCATGTTCCATTTTGAGCCGTTTCCTGTTAAGTGCACTAGGCTTACCCGCAACATGAAGTACTATCTTTATTGGGATACTTAGGGGAATGCTCGGTAGGGGTGGGCGGAATTTGCGGAATTAACCTTCGCAAATTATCGCGAGAATGTTTAAAATTATCGCAAACAAGCAGAAATATCGCAAAGATGCGGAAGTTTTTTTCCGGCATGTTCGCGAGATTTTCTGCATGGTTGCGGGTCGCCAACTTACCCATGTGGTTGCTTGCGGGCGCGGCCATCTTGTTTTGAGTTGTTCTCGCGGTGCATGATCGCGAGAAGAAAGACGTGATCGCGCGACGCATGACGTCACTGCGGGCGCGAACTGTCGCGAGACAGCGCAAATGGCTAAAAACAATACAACATCTCATGGAGAACGCGACCGGATCAAGAAAACTTGTCGGCGAACGCAGGGATTCAGGTAAGGCGATCGCGCGCGCGCGAGAATGTATCATTTTACAGCGCGAGCAAGAAACAAATTATCGCCAAGCTGCGGAAACCGGAATTTTTGACATTTTCGCGCTCTCCGCGGAACGCAAAAATGTCAAATTATCGCAATTTCCGCGAACGGAACGAAATTTTTGCCCAGGCCTAATGCTCGGTGGAATAAGTGTGTGGCTTTTCTCAGATTTCAGACCTTTCCATAACAGAAATGTGTGTTTTTAGTCAAGGTTTGAGGTTTCCAAGAGATTCTGTGTAAAAAACAACCTGGTCAGAGCCATGCAAGTCGGCCCAACCTGGATTTCCCCAGTTGTCCAGCTTTCAAAAATGTGCAAGTTTGCTAGATTTTCCTAGGTGCTGGCTGAGCCAGGGCCCAAAATCCACAGCTACCCACTTAAAAATAAAAGGGCCAGTATGGAGTGGAAAAAAATGTCATGTACCTATGTTGCATTTCGGCCTGTTTCCTTTCGCAGGGACCAGGCCTACCCACACAACTGTGTTACCATTTTTATTGGGAGACTTATGGAAATTCTAGCTGGAAGGAAGTTTGTGGCTCCGCACCAATTCCAGAACTTCTATCAGAGAAATGTGGAGAAAAGGTGATTTTTTTTAGTTTAAGTTTGTAGTTTGCCAGTGAGAGCCACGCAAGTTACTCCACCTTGGACTTTCCCAGGTGTCTAGTTTTCCGAACTGTGCAAGTTTGGTAGATTTCCCAAGGTGCTGGCTGCCTTAGGACCCAAAATCCACAGCTACCCACAGTGCAAAAAAGGGTCAGTTTTAACTAGAAAAATGTGATGTATCCATGTGTCATTTCCTGTCATTGACAGCATGCCTGCCCACTCAAGTGAGGTACCATTTTTATCAGGAGACTTGGGGCAATGCTCGGTGGAAGGAAGGTTGTGGCTCCCCACAGATTCCAGAAGTTTCCTTCACAGAAGTCGGAGGAAAAGAAAATGTGTATTTTTTAGTCAAGCTTTAAGGTTTCCAATAGATTCCAGGTAAATAAAAATCAGTGAGAGCCACACAAGTCACCCTACCTTAAATTTCCCCAGGGGTCTAGTTGTCAAAATATAGCAAGTTTGCTAGGTTTCCATAGGTGTTGACTGAGCTAAGTCCCAAAATCCACAGCTACCTACATTGGGAAATAGTTTTCGGTGGAAACATTTGATTAGTCCATGTTGTGTTTTAGCCTGTTTCCTGTTTACTCCTACCCCCACCAGTGATTTACCAATTTTATTGAAAGACATGTGGAAGCATAAAATAGTAGAACAGATGTTATTACCTGTTGTAATTCTCTGCATTTGTGCCTTCCAAATGTAAGCCAGTGTGTAAGAAAAAAGACATCTTGAGAAATACCCTCAAAATCATATGCTAGCACGAGTTCCCACAAATTCAGAGATGAACAAATAACCACTGCTCCTGAACTCCATATCATGCGCCCATTTCAGAAATACATAGGTATCCTTGATACCCATTTTTCACTCTACATATGTCATAATATGAGTTGGTCTGTACTCAGTACCCACTGAGAAACCAGTGTACGGTGCAACCCAGTTGTTGGCTCTGCGTACGCTGGGTTCTTGGAGTACCTATAACCCTATTTCTCCCAGAACCCAAAAGCATCTAGTGGACGCAATGGTATTAAATCGCCCATAGTGACAAAAGGTTACACATGAAAACATTGTCACAAACGGTTGTTTTTCCCAACTCATTTTCAATATTTATTTGAGCAGTAAGTTTCTTTGGGAAAATCTGTAGCTTTTCAACTACAATGCGCTGGCTAATGAATGCAGTGATATTTTGCATTAGTCTTTCCTAAAATTCATTCGGTTTATAACTTACATTTTGTTCCCATTTAGCAATATAATGAACATCTTCGGTGTTTAAACGTAATACAGCATACTTTTCCTGTTTGTCACTACTGAAATATATGTTCAGGAGCTTTTTATGTTATTACATCATTTTGTACCCTTTACAGAAATAGTTTCTTCCTCTTTATGAATTACTTCTGAAAGCCCTGTATTAACCAGCACATCCATATCCCAGTCAAGTTTTTTAAACCACTGTTCAGTAACAAGGTGCATCTGTAACTGACACATTGAAGCTTTTTCAAAGGCAGAAAGCCAAGGGCCCATGCTAACCAGCGCTTGAGAGACCAGGGGGCATATCAACAACAACCGGTGATAATTATCGCTAAGCGCACTTAGCGCTAGGATAATTATCGCCGGCTAGCGTTGATTTTTATCGCTGAGATAGCGTGCTATTAGCAACGCTTATCTCAATAGCGATAAAAATCCTCACGCTAAGTGGCTAACGTGAAATTATCGCTGGAAACCCAGCGATAATCTCACGTTAGCTTGTTGATAGGGACAGACAAATTTAGCCATGATAACCTCCTTCCATAGGATATCATGGCTAAGTCAGAAAAACACCAGACGTAAAAAAGCAGCGTTAACCGCGGTTAGCGCTGCTTTTTTTGTCTCTAACAGGGTTAGCGATATTCTTGATAATAGGAGAAATGTCGCTTAGCGACATTTCTCCTATTATTTTACTCTGGAACGCCCCCTTTGCATCTCATTAGAGATGCAAGGGGAAGCGTAGAGTAAATGGGTGCTAACATGCAAATTTGCATGTTAGCACCCTGTTGTTGATAGGGTGCTAGTTTTATCTCTGCTTTTTTGGCTTTTAAAGCCAAAAAAGCAGAGATAAAGCCCTTGTTGACATGCCCCCTAGTTTCCAAAAACAATGGGCATTACCTAAGCCTTTTGGATTTTCTGGGAAAATGTGGGCAAATAGCGAAGGCTTAACTCAAGGGGTGTGTTATGGATGAATTTGGGCACAGTACAACATAAATATATTTGTTTTCGTTATGATAGGCTGCCCTGCAAAGGTTGTGTAACATGCAACACTTTTAATACTATCACATATACATTAAATATGATTACAAAGTAAAACAGTGTACTGATGTATGTTCCGCTCATGAAAACCCAAATGTTTCCATGTTTTGCCTTCTCACTTTATTTTGACCTCTGATCGGGCATTAGACCCCCAAATGGATTCACACTGATCAAAATACTCTGTGTTAATTGACTGTGAGCTTTAACCTCCAGTAGACACCTTACAATAGGTCAGTGTCTGTGGATATAGTACTGTGAGCAGGTCATGAATAACTTTTGTGAGCACACCGTGTAAATGTGTAGGATTAACGAACAGTTCTATCCAATTTAGCCTGGCATCTGTGCACAGATAATGAGGCATAGTTGTATTTGTTATAATTCAGGTACATAGTAAAAGGAAATGCACCTTTCCTTTAGGTAAGGTGTGCCATTTGCAGTGTTTTATTTTGTAGACTATACATTTGAACTGTATTCAATTGTAAATTTGGATTTGACACATCTTACATGGAATGGAGGGAGTTATGGCCTTTTTAGTTTCTGTTTTCCTGGGTCTAAAATCCCTATGAAAGGTTAGTTTTGCAAAAGCTTGATTCTGTGATATACATCTGCAAAAGCAAATTCTCCCAGTCAGTCATTAATAAAAATCATCAATTGAACTGCCTGGTTGAATGGAGTAATTTCTGTGCACATCTGTGGACAAATCTTAGGCTCCAGTGAACAATAGGCCCATTCCTGGGAGATACGGTTTTTCAGACAGACTCCCTGTTGTTCACAATATTTTAAGGTACCATTGTAAAAAACACAGAAGAGGGCAGACTTCTAGTGTCTTACATGAGGGCTGTTCTACCACAGTGTAAAATGTTTTATTAGTGACTTGCAACTATATCAATTCCACAACAATGATTATCAACATATTGTGGAAGTAAATATATGTGGAGTTAGGAGACATAAATCCATACATAAGCCATATTAGAGAGTCAATATATATTCAGGTCGAAAAAAATGCCAAAGAGATGAGGTGCTCTGAATTCGGTGGAAATAGCCATCTAAAATGGTTCTTAGCATGATGGGCAGGGCTGGGAAAGCCATTGTGCTGGAAACTTTGGTGTGAGATAGAAATGAAGGATTATGTAGCATCTCTAGAATGGATCTGTGTATCATCACTCACAAAACTCACATAAATGTCTTGTATGACAGTGCACTGCCAGGAAGAACTGAGAAGGACCTTGGCAGGGAGTAAGTAGGACCAGAATCAATTTGACTCCTGAGGAAACTTGTGGAATCTTGGGGACTCTATCACAAGGGCTGGTGTCACCAGAACTCTGATTCTCTGCAAGCCTAATGGGAGAGAGGACCCACTATTGTACCCTATAAGATGTGGTGCTCTGGACTCCAATTGAGACTGGATATGCTGGAACACTCAATGAAAAAGGCACTGTGGACTCTGGATTTCTGCACTGCTATCCAGCTCAAAGTCTGGATAGCTGGGGTATGAAGGGATAGAAATGTGTCTTCTGTCGCGGACCGATGGGGTACAGCTGAAGTACAGATGTTTCCCAGGTCAAAAGACCAGAAGGTAAAGGCAGAAGGGTAAGCTGAAAGCCCCTTGAGAAGGTTCCCAGGAGGTTGATGTTGAGGTGCAGAGGTTGAGAGGGGGTGAATAAATTCTCTGTTTGTCTGTCAGAAAGACCCAAGTTGACGTGCTGGTGAAAAGTTAGGACGCCTGGGGGAAAAAATGCCAAACCCAATTGAAATTGGTTGATTGAACTGAGATATCTGGATTTAAGCTTCCGATTCATGCACAGCATTTTCCTCCCTTACACTGCGTACCAAGATACTGCGGGCATTTACTGCCATAAATAAAACTGTGGTGCAATCTAGCGAGCACTACATAGATCTTGGCCTGAGAAGTGGGCTTAATTTATTTCTGTGCTAGGTTGCATATGCTCTTTTGACTGAAAGGGGGCACCACTAGAACCCCCTCATCCAGAAAGCCCCCAGGCAGCATCTTCTTGACACGGCCCATCTTCGTTAACAATCTTCACATCCAATAAGAAAAATAAACAGCAGATGGATGAGCAGGAAAGGCTGGCTTCACACACCCGCCACAGGAAGAAGAGTTTAAAGAAGTCAGTGGAGCCAGCATGACCTTGAGGCTCAAATGACATGCCACACAGTACCATTATAATTAGGGCTCCTGGTTTTATGGTGTTTATTTTTTTGCCATATTCGTCTGTATTTATCCATATATATATTTTTGTTCATTTTATCTGTATTTATCCATATTTATTATGGGTTTTGTGGAAAAATGAAGCTGAAATTAGTATATTTCCACATTTAATTAACCAATAAATATGTACTCATGCTTGAATCCCTGCCAGGTTTCAGTGCTGTGAACACCCACTTATATGAAAATATGCAAATTTCAGTATCAACCTTATGCATATCTATTGCTGTTAAAGCCTCTTTACTAAAATGTCTTTATTTTTTAACCCACTTATCTATCAATCCACACATCTATTGGCCTGGCAGTCATGGCAGACAGTATTAAGAATTACTCCAATAGCAACCCAATTTCTGTTTTTATCCACATTTAAAAACAAATACAGACAAGAAAACAAATGTTTTCAGTCTGTATTTATCTGTAAAAATCAGTAAAAACGGAAAACAGAGAGCCTTAATTATAATATGCAATTGGGCTAAATGTTAGCCTTCAGCAAAAGTAGGTGATCTGATTCAATGTGGCTTGTCTCAGTATTCTGGAACAAAGTTCCTCTACAACCTTTTACACTCTGTTTTTAGATTTGATAACATTATCTAGTCATTGTTGAACTTTTAAGAATAAATAATTTACAGGAAAAGTCCCTGCTAACTTTTTACTTATTTTCATTCTATCGAACTGTGCCCTTTATGGAAGAAGAAGAATCAAGAAAGTAAACTTCCATCATACAGTGTTTGTGCATAATCCCTATGAATGTGTTAAATTATGTTTCCTTAATAACATAAAAACATTGAATCAGTATTCATTTATTGAGAGTTGTTGTGTGTTGTTGTTACGATCACTTACCAGTAATCCTCATTACTGTTAGTCCTACTCATCCTCAACCCAGTCATAAGGCTTGACGTATGTTCCACTGATAGGAAACAAAACAGGAAACACTTTTAGGCTCCACCCACGCTCCTGCCAGTGGCTATAATACCATAGCCAACAGGCAGCACTTCCTTACATACCAAGCACAACAAAGGCCTGACACAGGGAGGGTGGATGGGAAACATGACAGGGTCGAAGACGAGTAGGACTAAGAGTAATGATGATTACCAGTAAGTAATCATAACTTTACTGTTGTTATTTATGTAATTCTACTCATGGGACCTTATGTGTTAAGATATAAAATTCGTCATGATGTGAAGAAAATGTTTTTATGGCTTTTCAATTGTTTCATCTTCCCTTGTGCCTTCCCTTACCCCCCCACCCCCCTTGTTTATGGAATCTTCCTTTCCATTGTCTAAGCTGCCTAGCATTTTTTACAGTTGGAGAAGGCACCCGATTGAGGTTGCATTAAGAGTGAATAAAGACTTTTCCTGAAAAGAAACGCTTCATCTTATTTACATCACTATCTTATCAGAGGTGAACTGGACACCATATTTTGAGAGACAGAATCACTCATGGGTGGCCTCCCAAGTCTAGTGGATTACAAGAGGAGATTCATGGTTACTCAGCCGTAAGACATGAACAGCACTTGTACAATGAGATGGTCACGAGAGGTTAGAAAATTGTTTCTCCCAAAGGATTGTGGGAGAGAATTGTGGATTTAGCTCATGAGGGGAACTTGGGGTGCAGCATCACAAAAACCAAGGTTTGTGCTACCTACTGGTTTCCTAAAGACACAAAATTGATGGACGGAATGCAGAACAAATCAAAACATTCACCCCAGTCAAGAGATCTGGGTTAAACCCATCATTCTTTTGCTCACCATGCCACCCCAGTTTAGACCTGACCATATGCAAATCAGTCTTGACCCTGTGCCTCCTGGGAACAGTCCAGCCCGAACTGCCAACCCAGGTCCTCTCTGGACCAGAAACAAGCATTCTAGGACCGGTTTCAGGGTTTCACCCCTCATCAGCCAGGAAAGATTGATTCCAATGGCACAGTGAGCCCAGGACCCACGTCTGGGCATACCTGGCGCACTTAGGGCAAGAAAGCAAAAGACACAAAATTGATCGACAGAATGCGGAACAAATCAAAACATTCACCCCAGTCAAGAGATCTGGGTTAAATTCATCATTCTTTTGCTCACCATGCCACCCCAGTTTAGTTCCGGCCATATGCAAATCAGTCTTGACCCTGTGCCTCATGGGAACAGTCCAGCCCGAACTACCAAGCCAGGTCCTCTCTGGACCAGAAACAAACATCCTAGGACCAGTTTCAGGGTTTCACCCCTCATCAATCTACTGGTTTCCTAGCATGGACAGCTTAGTCGAGCAGAGAGTAAAAGAGTGTCCTCTTTGAGTGCTAAAAACAAACATTTAATAAAAGCGCCCCTATCGCTTGTGTGTGTGCCTTCTAAACCGTGGGACAAACTAAGGTTAGGCATTTTGGGTCCTATGAATAGTACCTTATGGTCTGGCAAGTTCCTCATAGTCCTGGTAAATTACTTCTTGCATTGGATTGTAGTTTAGGCTGTTAATCACATCACCACTAAGGACATGATTGAATTCTTGTATGATACCTACATGGTGGAAGGAATTCAAGGGTCTACTGTGACAGACAATAGTGTCCAGTTCACCTCTGATAGGATGAAATAATTCCTTAGGGATTTATCCATTGCCCACCTTAAAACGGCACTATATTGTCCTAAAGCTAGCAGAATGGTGGAAAGAATAAATCGGATGGTGAAAGAATTCATTCAAGCAGCACAAGCCTTTGAAGCCCTTGTTGATCTTGCTGTCAAAAAGTTGTTGTCATCATACCACACTGCCCCTAACTCAGTTACTGGAGATCCACCATTCCAGATGGTAAAGTTTAGACATCCAGGAACTAAAATGATTCCCAATTGGAAGGGTGGGGGAGACCCGCAGAGGGTGGATTATGGCAGAATGAGTGAGTCCATCTGGAGATACCAATACGACTATAAAACGATGTATGATTTCAAACATGGTGTTAAGGAAGACAAGTTTTCAGCGGGTAAGTGGGTAGTGGTGAGAACTCCTGGCACTGGGTGTGGAGGCTCTGGCAAATTTTCAAAACCTCTCAAAATTATTGAAGTCCGCCATAATGTGGTAAGAATATAGCATGTTACTACTTATTAGATTGACTTGCTGTAGGGGGCGCGCTGGACGTAGGAATAGTATAATTTACTATTCCAGCATGTGCAACAGTATGGAAGGTGTTGGAATAGTAAATTATACTATTCCTTTGTTTAGAGCTCCCCCTACAGCAAGTCGATCTAATGACTTGCGATGTGAAGGTATTGCGTACTAACAACACGGTCGTTGTAACGGCCGTGTTGTAAATGCACTGTGATGTAATGGCAGCGTTGTAAATGCTGTTTCCCATGTGGTAACTTTGGAGGATGGAAGGGTGTGGAGCATGGATCGTATTTCCAAGTGCAAGGACCCTTGTCTTGAAGGTGCATCACAGGATGTTTCTCCATTGTCCACTTCTAATTCTCAAAATGTGTTCCCCTCCAAGTCCCGCAAATGCTTTGTTCCAATTTGGCACAAAGATTATGCTTTTCAGTAATTCTTCATAGGAAGGAGATGTGTTGTGATTTTTATGTAATTCTACTCATGGGACCTTATGTGTTAAGATATGTAAATTCCTTATGATGTGAAGAGAATGCTTTTATGGATTTTCCCTTGTTTCATCTTCCCTCGTTCCTTCCCCTGCCCCCTCCCCCTGTGTTTATTTACCTATGGAATCTTCCTTGCCATTGTCCAAGCTGCCTGGCATTTTGACAGTTGGAGAAGGCACCGGATTGAGGTTGCGTTAAGAGTGAATAAAGTCTTTTCCTGAAGAGAAACGTTTCGTCTTATTTACAACAATTACCTCTACATCCCTCGTCCTCGACCCAGTCATAACACATGAGGTGTATCAAAGCAACCAACAAAGCGAAGGCCTTTGGAACATCATCAGAAAACAAACCACACAGCACACAGGAGGGAAGCGCACCACAGTGAAATGTTTAAAGGCATGACAGAATCAATGAGGAGCAACAGGTTCTACAGTACGCAAAACACCACACCCAAAAATCAAACTGTCATTCATAGCTTAATTCAACCTGTAATGCTTAATAAAGGTAGACTCAGAATCCCCAGCATGATAGATCCCATCTAAAGACACCCCATGAAAGGCAGCCTAGGAAGCCGAGACAACCCTCATGGAACGGGAATGCACACCCGAAGGACAAGGCAAACCAGAGCCCTGATAAGCCAAGGAATTCACTGACTTGATCCAACGACCCAGGGTAAACCGAAGGGCAGCCTTCCCACAACCAGCCAGCCCAAACATCACAAACAGACTGTCCGGGGATAGAAAAGCCAATCACCGGTCCACATGCACGGTCAAAGCATGCTTAACATCAAGAGTGTGCAACAACCGATCTTCAGGAGAAGGATGAGAAAGGCGGAAAGAAGGCAAGATCAACTCTTGAGAAGCATGAAACTTAGAACGCACTTTAGGCGGAAAACCAGGATCCAAACGTAAAATCATAGCGTAGTCCATAAACCTCAAAAAGGGTAGTGGAACAACACAAAGCAGAAAGCTCACCCAACCTCCAAGACGAGGTAATGGCCACCAGAAAAGCCACCTTAAAACACACGAATTTGAGATCAACAGAAATCAAAGGCTCAAAAGGAGAAGACTGCAGAGCACCCACGACCAGAGAAAGATCCCACGCAGGCACCGAAGAACGAACAACACGAGAGAAGAGAGAAATACTCAGGAACAACCGAAACACCAACAACCCGTCTGAAGAGGGCAAGGAATCATCGAAAACCTGAATAGCCGTCCACTGACCTTTCAGGGTAGACAAAGTAATCCCTTGCAGAACCCATCCAAAAAGGACTGCAGAATATCAGAGACAGATCAAGAAGTAGAGGACAGACCAAGACCAGAACACCAGGAGTCAAAAGAAGACCATTGTTTAGAATAAAAAGACAACGTAGACCTCCTATAGGAGGCCTGCGTCACAAAAATGATGTGGTCAGGCAAATCCAGTCCCCCTAGAGACTGACGTTCAACTTCCAGACCACTAAGGTGAGAGGGACCAGCAGGAGAGGAGTAGGTGACCTCAGGTGAGACAGGCATCTAGACAAGATCCAAGGAGGACCCACCTACAGGCTCAGCAACAACGGGAGCCAAGAGCTCCTGGGTCAGTGAGGTAACACAGCCACCACCTGAGTCCTCACCCTCTGAATCTTCAACAGAAATTCAGGAATGAGAGGAAAAGGAGGGAAGGCATACAGTAATCAAGGGGGCCATGTCAGGGACAAGGCCTCCACCCCCATGCTCCTTACTCTGGTGTTTGGGAACAAAAGAGGGGCAGAAGAGCATTGATCCTGGAAGACAACAAATCCATCATGGAGGTCCAGAACCTCTGGCAAATCAACCGGAACACCCTGGGAGGCAGGCACAAAGTCAGAGAGGACGGGAACCTGCGACTACGCACATCCGCCACCACATTGCCCAAGCCCCGGATGTGCTGAGCCGAAATGGCCTGGATATGAAGCTCCACCCAACCTGCAATAGCACTGGCCACCAGATTCAAAGACTGACTGTGAGTAACCCTGGGCGTAAACTCCGTTCAGCTTGCGGAGTTTGTGGATTTTTGGCAACTTGCGTACCACATGGAACACAGAATTACTGAAAACTAGGCGCTCCGCAGCTGAGCAGAGTTTTTTTTGGGGTTCGTGCTCTCAAAATGCGTTTTTGTGCACGTGGGAGCAACTTACCAGGATGCCTGCCATCGCCAACAAGATTTCCCATCGGTTCGCGAGCGCCAAGAGATCTGGAAGCCGGCCGCACGGTCCCATGCAGGTTGTGGGATGGCGAACATGTCATTCGGGCATGCCATCGGCCTCCCAGCAGAAGTTTTGCAAAGATCACGATCCCAAACACACAGAATTTGCAATCTGGAGAAGAATCTCTCTAACAGCATAAAAACCTTCTCGAAATGATGATTTGGATTAAAAAAAACTCCTCAGATTGACATTTGGCTATACTTTTTTGTCCAAGGAGTCATTTTTCTTTTTTTCCTTATTTTTAAGAGGAATGAAGTGCCCCAGAGTCACCAACTTCCTGTTCCTGTCCAGCTGGCTCCTCCCAGTGTTTTGCTCATTTCCTGTTCACTTTTCATTTGGAGCTGGGAGGATCACGTTTTGTGGCTGCTGCATCATATATCATTCGATTTGAAGACTTAGCGAGGGTAATAAAGGCCCATGGGCTGAGACTTACATCCTACGCAGATGACACCCAACTGGTTCTGGCAATACACAAGGACGGCCCAGCGGTGGCAGCTAATTTCCAAAGCGCCATGCTTGCTGTCAGTACCTGGATGTCCTCCAACTGTCTGAGGCTTAACTCGGACAAAACCGAGGTCATGACCTTTGGTAATCTCTCCCCGGTTTGGTCTTCTGCCTGGTGGCCTGACCAGCTGGGCTCTCCTCCTGTCCCAGTTGATAAGGCCAGAAACCTGGGAGTCATTTTTGACAGCAAGCTGTCATTCAACCTTCATGTCAACAAGTTTGTGTCATCTGCGTTCTTTATTTTAAAGAAAATTAGGAAAATACTGCCTTACCTTCCCACCTCAGCTGGGAAGACCCTGGTCTCTACCCTAGTGTTTTCTAAAATCGATTATGGGAATGCCCTCTTCCTTAATACTCAGAAACTCGTTCTATCTAAGTTGCAGTCCATACAAAATGCTGCTGCAAGAATTCTTCTTGACATCCCCCGCCGCCAGCCAACTACTCCAGCCATTCGTCACCTGCATTGGCTAAGAGTAGAGGGCCGCATTAAATTCAAGGCCCTCTGCATTGCCTATAAGGCAGTGCATGGCGTCGGTCCAAAGTTTCTGATTGAAGCATTCCAGTTGTATAGCCCCAAGAGACAGCTGAGATCCGCCAACTCCTGCCTGCTTCCATTACCTCGCACCAGAACGGCAACCTGGGGAGACAGGCGCTTCCTGGTTGCCACACCTAAACTCTGGAACCTTTTGCCACTCACATAAAAACTGCCCCCAATTTGATAAGCTTTCGTAGGCTCTTAAAGACATGGCTGTTCAATCAGTAATCCTGCGGCTTGGTCTCTCGTTTTTTGTCACATGCGCCGAGACACCTTCGGGTATTTGTTTGCGCAATAAAAATCGCGAAATAAATAAATAAATAAATAAATAAGACTTTTGAAATTAAGATTTCACAAGTGAGTTGGAAAATTGTTGTTGTTTGTTTGATTGGGGCACTGCACCTCCGATTTTTTTTGTAATTTTCATCATTTCTAAAAAATGTATTATGGTGGGTGGCCTGTAGTTCAGTAGAGGCCTATTTGTCTCTTTGTAAGTAATTTTTCATCTTTTATAAAGGAAACATGTTGCACAGTTCACTGCATTTTCTCCAACTTTTGAAATTAATTTGCAATATTTATTTAATTCACTAGCCCAGTAGTCTGCCAGTGCCAATAGGCCTTTCAGCCAGTAGGCCCAGAGCTACTCATGGGTGCATGAAACAACTGTTTCTGTGATGTCTGTTGAATTTAAACATCATTTAGGACATGGATGACATTGGATTGAATTGCAAAATGTGTTCTTTTGGGGTATTTCACTTTTTTCGTGTGTTTTAAAATAAATGCCTTTGTTGGATGTGTGTGGTGTGATTGTTGTGTAACTTGCAAACCTATTTTAGCCCTATGCTTTTTAGTTTTTGCATTGTTTTATTAAAGCTGTGTTGTTTAGCATGCCTCCTTTGTCTGGCCCTTTAGGCCTTCTTGAGTTCATTGTTTTCCAGGCCTCCTGCTTAATGTGAGTAACCATGTGGCTGCTTTTGCCATAGGCCTGAATGTCTTTCCATTGTTCCTCTTGGCTTCAGCTTCTTTTTGTTGTGGCCTGGCTATGTGACTGGCGGCCATTTTGTGAAGGCAGACAGTATGCTTCTGCATCAGGCCTGCAAGATTTCTTTGAGGTGGCCATGCCTTGTTGTTATTTTGCATGCAATTTTTTCTTCTTGTACCCATCAAAAAAATGCAGCACAGTCCACAACATTTTCTAATACATTTGCAATAGTATTGATTTGAATTGATTCACTATATGGCCTAGTCTGCCAATGGGTTTTCCAACCAATAGGCTCAGCGCTACTCATTATGGGTGCATGAAGCAACTGTTTTTGTGGTGTTTGTCGAATTTAAACATCATTTATTTCATGGATGGCTTTGGATTGAATTGCAAAATGTTTTTTGGGGGTATATCACTTTTTTGTGTGTGTTAAATAAATGCCTTTGTTGGATGTGTGTGGTGTGGTTGTTGTGTAACTTGCAAACCTTTTTTAGCCCTGTCTATTTTCGTCTTTGCATTGTTGCATTAAAGCTGTGTTGTTTATTATGCCTTCTTTGTCTGGGCATATAGGCCTGCTTGAGTTCAGTGTTTTTCAAGCTTCCTGCTTGTTGTGAGTGACCATGTGGCTGGTGGCCATTTTGTGGTGGTAGTTAGTGTGCTGCTTTTGCCATAGGTCTGCATGTCTTTGCTTTGTTCCCCTTGGCTTACTGCTTCCATCGCCCATTGCCAGCTGCAGCTCCCTGAATGCTGCATCTCACATGATGCGCAATGCCAAACAGGTTCAATTACATTTGTATTTTTGTTTTTGTTCTTCTTTCCTATCCTTCCTGAGTGTACACAGTACACCATGAAAGCCCTTGTTGTCAAAGTCTCACAAATGCCTACACTGTTGTTATGTTTTTTCAATAACTGAGTTAATAAAATGTAATAATATTAATAATAACACTAACAAGTGTGACCACACACTAAGTTATATATTATATTTGTTTGTTTTTACTAGTAGTAATTGAACCACAATAATAAATGTCACATTTCACTGATGTTCTTCTTGCTTCTTTGCTTTTAGGTGCACAAAAGGGGAGGAGGCGTCATCACCCATTGTACTGCCAGACAAAAGTCTGCTGCGCACGACGTCACATGACGTGTGACCACAGACATCTCTTCAACTTGTGCCACAGCGTGCTGCTTACATCTGAAGAAGATGGCCCCAAAGAAAGGTACCAGGTCCTCCAGTACCTAGAATGTTGCCAGTGAGAAGAAGGAACTGTCACTTACCAAGACTTGTGTCGCCCTCCACTCATAACAACAATATATCAATAAAGACCTGCTCTGGACATGGACCAATAATTTTTCAAAGACCCACGGGTAGGGTAATCAACTGTCCTCTCAACGAATAGCCTCTAACAAATGCAACTCATAACCGGGTCTTGATGTCCAAATGTGGATGCCTGTCTCTCAACCCCGCTTCTAGCCCCATATGTAAGTGCACACGGAGAAAAAATGTGTGAAAGGTCTGAAAGTACCACACGTAAGTACCACCAAGGGAGCTGCTGGTAGGTACTCACCATGTCTGCTCACGTTTTATCATCATTAGTGACTTTCAAGACCACAAAATGAAATCAGTGATGTGAAAAAAGAAGAAAAACCTAGTAATTAATAAAAGGATGCACAACAGCTACTTGTCATGTGCTATCCCACTATGACCCCATAGTGAAAAGAAAAGGTAAACTCTCTTCTCCACGCTGAAATGAGATATGACTCACTCGCAGCAATGCAAACTTTAATAGATGCCGTGAGCCCACTCAGGTTAAAAACTAGAACACACAATGTTGCAAACCAGTTCAATTAGGGAAGGCCAACATGTTTCATTGCCAAATACCTTATGGCAATTTTATCAGGGCTCGGGGTCAGTCTTCACCTCACTAGTGTTTCATTCTGAGCATGAGGAGATAGACAAACAAACAAGACACAGACAGTGCCACACAGTCAGGATATCTCAAAACATTTAAAATATTACCACGCATGTCAGTGCATCGTGTAACAGAAATTGTTCAGAAGTCATGAGGGATTTACCAGGTGGTTGCCCTCAGCGTTCATACCGGCAACCCACCTCATTGGGAGTGTGTCTGTGTTCTCCAATTTTTGGTCACACCACCCCTCCTGTGTACACGCACGGTTGCTGCCCGTCAACCTGTGAATACATGTGTTGTATCAATTAAAAGACAAAACAATTGTAACAAGTAGAGAGTTCAGACACTTCCCCTCATCCACTCATTTGTCCCAATTGATTTATTAAGAAATTCCTAAATAGTTACAAGTACTAACTGACTTGTGGGTACATTTAATAAAATATAAATGTTCGTTAGTTGGTAACAACAATGAAGATGACCCCCACGATTATTAGGCCCTTCGTAGGACAATTCTCCAATCTTTGCCTCTTGCAACAGGGAAACCAACACTCTCTCGTTCTATCTGAGATCCCTGAACATACACAGTCTTACCGGTACTGCTAATGTGTCTTGCTTTGCTCTGCACACTGCTCCGGCGCCACCGCACTCTATTTCAAGATCAAACGCCACATGACCAAGCAAGACTACGCCCACTGATTTCCTGTAAACTCCGTCTGTTCCGGTAAATAGAAGCATAAGTGCCATCTTTAAACAGTGTCAAACTGGTATATTACTGATATTAAAAAAGTCATATGAGTGTGGAAACAATGTTTAGCCTCAAATAAAACGCACGGGGGCAACCCAGACAGGAGAATAATCCCTTTGTAAATTTATCAATAATAAAAACTTTAGTTTTTTAGACAGACATTTCACCTGTCTGTTGTATGACAAGGACCCCAGAATCTTTTTGGATGTTTTACTGCATGAAATACCATTCAGATGATATGGTGGTGTCTCTAATCCATCAGATACAGCAACATGGCATCTGGTCTAGGAATGAAGAAAAGATATTCATCACACTGCAGGTCCACCTTTATTCATAAGGCGACTCCTGCCACGTTTCTCCTCCACATGCCAAAGGGACTTCCCTTGCAATACCTCAAGTTGTGGATCCCGCATCAAAGAAAGGTGGATCGACACCCCCTGAGCCAATCCGAGTGACTCTTTAGGACGAAAGTGAGAAGTCACTGGTCTTTGCAGTAACAACCATCACTGTCACCAAAGATCCGACTGCATGAAGTTGTAGGAAATATTGTACTGTTTACGGAATGAGCAAGCCAGAAACGGCTGTGACCCAGAAATATCACAGCTACGTGTCCACTTTATTCCACTCAATATAATCGTTCAGACCCACTTGATCTGCTCACTCTTGAAAAATCCAACGTGCCTCCTTCCTAGCCAGTCTACTTTCCATCACCAATTACTCTTTCTAGCACTGTCCATCTGACATCCCTGAAGTTATTTATCAAAAAAAGATTCCTTTCTGTGTATTACTCTTTTAGTTGGTGACCATGAGGCCTACACATTTAGATCAATAACCTTTGATTTTTGACTGTGACACTGGACAAATATTATTACTCCAGACTAGAATATACTTTTTGTTACTCTCAAAATTTATTTTTCATAGGAAAACACTTATGTTCAATAAAATCATATTTTAAAATTGCATTCAATATATACTCTGATTGGGTGCTCTGGTACAGTCTTATATATGCTATCTAACAATTCCGTATTACGGTATCTATCTCAGAGTCACACACACTTCAAATCATGTACTTTCAAAATTGCAAATTAAATACTACACAAATACATTTCATATGCTTTAAAAAGTCCCACTGTCGACGCGTTTCGGTGCATAGGCTAAATGTGTAGGCCTCATGGTCACCAACTAAAAGAGTAATACACAGAAAGGAATCTTTTTTTGATAAATATCTGACACCCAGTCCTTTCTGGTCCCTGGGAAACTCTCTTTTTTGAGATTATCCCTGAAGTTATGTCGCTGTTCTTGAAAATAGTGAACCAGGCGGGTGGTTAATTTCCTTGCCTTCAATGCGCTAACTTGTTCCTGAATCCTTATGTATGTAGTGCAGACCGCAAGCACAAGTCAGTCTGTGTATCACATTTAAGGTGTTACAATTACTCAACTTCTTCAGGTACTATGTTTTACCAGTGGCCAGCTGCACGCTTTTAGTTGTTTCTGTTAAATCATACACTGAACACCCCCCACAAGGATAGTGTCCCGACAGAATACCAGAATCTTTAGTCCATAGGATGGGTCGGGTGTGAACCAGCCGATCTCGCTGATTCGTTGCTCTTCTAAAAGGAAACCTAGGTGGCAGCATTTTGAATTTGCTTGTATTTAGCAATTACCTATGTTTGTTAATAATTTTGAAAATTCCCGTTGACAAAGGGTCAAAAATGGTAACCAGTGGCAAGCAATTCCCCCTCTCCCTCACATTCCTTTCCAATAGGGCAGCGCGGGGGTGTTGAGAGCTCTCTTGCGACCTCTTTTCACCTCCTTTCTTGGATAGGCTCTATTTTCAAATGTGACCACCAACTCAGCGGATTGCTCCATATACCTTTATGTAGACGTACAGTTCCTACGATAACGCAAAAATTGCCCGACAGGCAAATTATCACGCAGTGCCCTGGGGTGAAAGGAGCGGTAATGTAACAGAGAATCTCTGTCAGTTGGTCTTTGATGGACAGTGGTGAGAAGTTTATTGTCCACTGCATTGATGTCTAAATAGAATGTATGATATAACAACGCACGCATTCATCACGCATGCCTTTACAACGCGACCACTACCACGCATGACCCACTACCACGCATACCATTTCGTCACACATGCATCCGGACACTTTGTATGTTCCATTACAACGCTTACACTAACCATGCATACCACATCATGCACACTTTTATAATGTATTTGTGGTATGTGCTAAACTACCTTTAGCGCTGAAACTTTCACTCAGGGCAGCTCTTCGGCTCCGTGTCAACATTACTGTTTATGCTGCAAACATGCACTCTCGCATCCGTATTCCCCTCTCATGCCGATTCACCTACCTCTTACCCTTCACAGTGACATACCCCGCAGTTCCTGGTGTGCTCCTCTATGGGCCATGGCCACACCTCCGAGACCATTAGTTTCTGGTTGTTTTTCAGCACCAGTTGTGGTGTCTACGCATGCGCAGCTTCCTTTCCAGGATCACGCTACTCTCTTTAGCTTCAAGTTCGCCAAGCCACCCTCTTCTCGTTGCAGGTACTAAATTGCCGCTCTGTTCTCCCGGGCCGTGGGGCTCATCCGCTGCAACACAATAATAATATAATTTTAATAATCATAATTTATTATTATAATTATATTATATTACGTATTTACATTGTGTTGTCTGGGGCGCCAAACCAGGATTACATACGCCGACCTCTGCCATTTTAGTAGTTTTCTGCCGTCAATCTTAATTTACCTGCCACACACCCCCTTGAGCCAGGAGATTTCCTGCCACAGACACCCCGGTGCTTGTCCTTGAAGCCCACAGTTAGTTTTAATGAGGCCTCCGATCTTTTCAGACTTGGTCACACTAATCCCTAAAAACTAATTTAAAGCACTTAAGCCACAGCCATGACAACGTGTGACAGTAACCGATTGTGACCGTCACCACAAAGCCATTACCACCCTTATGCCTTTATCATGTGTGGTAAATGCATACTCGTGGTAAAAGCATGCGTGGTAAAGGCATGCATGGTAAAGGCATATGCGTGGTAACGGCTTTGTGGTGACAGTCACGCGTGGTTATGTCTGCGTTGTAATGGCTGTTTCCCATCTAAATCTAAGTAGGTGGCCATATACCTACTGATTGTCCAAGTGAATTTAAGGCATCTGTCCAACCCATTAAGCCAATTCAAAAAGTTCAACAGGCCGGTCTCAGGCCCTACCCAGATACATATCACATCATCAATGACCTTCTTCCAGAGGGAAATGTTCCTCTGGAAGGGGTTAGAGGTATGATAGATGATAGATGAAGTTCTCCTCAAACTGGCCGACATAAATGCAGGCCAGACTAGGCGCAAAGGTTGCCCCCATCGTTGTACCAGGCACCTGCAAATAGAACTGGTTCTTATAGGCAAACAAATTATTTGTCAAGGCTACCGCCACACACTGAAATCCAAATGACTGAGGTGTGTCATAGAACCATTCACGAACCCCAAGCGCACGCACTGCTGCCACCAGCGTTCCGTCTTTGGGGATGCTGGTATAAAGAGATTCAATATCTATTGTTACAAGAAACTGGTGTTCAGGATTGTACTCCAAAGTGTCTAAGATGATTAAGACATCGGTAGCATCTTGGACATAGGAGGCTTGGGTTATGACAGATTACCCTAGAAAAAAGTCTGCAAACTGGGACAACGGCTCCAGAACCGATTGAATTCCCCATACTATTGGCCGACCGGGAGGAGGCCACTGTGCTTTATGAATTTTCAGCAAGATATAGCATGGCTTCCTTGTATGTAATCCACTTCTTTTCTTTGGCGCTAGTCACCAAGGTCATGATAAGATCTTGGAAGTCCCCAGTGGGGTCGCGTGTCAACGGTTGATAATTCTCACGTGACCCCAATTGTCTCAAAATTTCTGCCTCGTAGTCCTTTTTATTCATCTTTACCACCGCACCACCTTTATTGGCTGATTTTATAGTCAACAACTCATTCTCTTGTAGGGATTTTATTGCTTGCCGATCCTCACCACTCATGTTGTAAAAAGTGTGCTGACTTAGACTGTTCTAGGGCAGCAACATCTTGAAGCACCTGCTGTTTGAAGACCAGAGTTTCAGGCCCCATAAGGCAACTAGGAGGGCAGAACTGTGAGGGACGATGTAAGTTCATTGAAAACACCGAAGGAGGACACTGGCTCTTGTCAGCAAAACACTTTTAGAGATAGATTTTTCTCATGAATTCCAAAAACTCCATCCTGAACTTAAAATTGTCATGTTTAGGTGTTGGCACATAGCCCAGGCCTTTGTTCAACACCTGGAGCTTCCCGGCAGTCAGTCGATGGTCAGACAAATTTACTACTACGTTGCTCACAGGGGCATTCTGCCCCTGCTGCGAGTAATCCAGGGTGAATACATCGGCCTTGTTTGATCTGTGTTCTGACGGGCCAGGCCCATTCCTCTATGGCCACCCCCTCTGTTGCCTCTCTGATTCTGGCCTAACAAATACCTCAGTAGTTCCCCTAGATGTTCGTTTGTTGTATTCTGGGGATAGAATCTGACTCTATTTTGATTAGACGTGGAGGATTGTGCACTGCCCTCTTCTTCCTCACTTCTTAAGTGAGGTACTTTCAGACCTTTCACACATTGTTTCTCCATGTGCACTAACATATGGTGCTATAAGCGGGGTTGATAGACAGGCATCTAAAGTTGGACATCAAGACCCGGTTATGAGTAGCATTTGTTGGAAGCTTTTCGTTGGGAGCACAGTTGATTACCGTGCCCGTGGGTCTTTAAAAAAGTATTGGTCTATGTCCAGAGCAGGTCTTTATTGATATATTGAAACAAAAAAATTAGGCTTCACCAGCGGTGTCCGGGGAGCAATCTGACCAACCTAAGCTCAAGCCCATGTCTGTCGCAGAGGCAGTCAGTCTAATCACGACAGCGCTAACGAGCAGTGATGTTGAAATTGACTCATCGTTATTGCAAAGTAGTACCCAATCAACGCAGGAAACTCAGATAAGTGGACGAAAACCGCCGCAACTACCACCCACAATAGTAGTTGTTCCTCCCGAAGTAGAGGCAGTTCAGGAAATCAAGCTTCCTGCAGAGGAAGAAGAAGAGCACGCCACTCTTTCAGAAGATCCATTGTCTTTCAGACCCTCAGCAAGGAAAAGGAGGGTTAGTCCATCGAGTTCTTCTGCAAGCCCCCCTTCTGATGATCTAGAAGACACTTGAAAGCCACCACCTCAGTCTGTGAGTGAGACACAACACGAGACAAGGCTAGGGAAGAGGAAGATTCCAGAAAGCCTTAGAGTTCTGGAGGTAGATGTAGAAGATGAGGAGTATGATGATGATGAGCCAGTCATCATGGACATTAGTCCCGCCCCAGTGGAGACCAACATTACCCCATCTCAAATTGCCGTGAGGGATGTGGCATGGACCAACAACACAGAAAACATCAACACCACCTCCAGCTTCCATATTTGCATTTGCATAGGCACGGCAGCGACCTCCATCCAGCACAAACACCTCAGTAGAAGTAAGTACTGCAGAGAGTCAAACTCCACACCCACCTACCAGTTCTTCCGGCATTGAAAGTGGCACTAGCAGCTCCAGAAAGTTGACTTGCCCAGTTTGGGACTTATTTTCGGTTAGCAGGAAGGAGGGGAACATTGCAATATGCTCCATTTGTGTACACGGTGTTAGTCGGGGTAAGTTTGGGACAAACTATGGTACCGGAGGTCAAACAACCCATCTGAAAAAATACCACATGATCCAGTGGGAGGTGCACCTTAGCGGCCAAACAACTGCACCCATTGTTGTTGGTGGAGATGAAGGAGTAGAAGATCACGGTGGGAGGTGAACAAGAGGGAGACATTTTCTCTGGTACACAAAGTAGCCCTGTCCCCAGCAGTGCAATGGTACCAGCCAGATCCGCATCAGCAACATCGCAGTGGCACAAGAGTAAGAGCCAGGCTGAGACACCAAGGGGTCCCAGGCAAGAGAGTACTGCAACGAAATGTGTATTGATCAACATCTGCCAGCAAGAAGATGTCACCTGCATCAGTAGCACCAGAAAAGAAAATACCCAGGCTACCATCCTCAGCATGTTTAGGTCGGAGGGGCAGTACGAACGCAGCCACCCAATGGCACGTTTGTACAATACGAAGCTGGTTAAAATGTTAGAGCGGGACCTTCTCCCTTGTTCTTTTGTGGAAGGGGTGGGTTTTCTTGAATTTGTGACAGTCATCTGTCCAAAATGGGAGGCTCCCATTTGGTCCTATTTTGCCAGAGTTGCTGTTCCAGCACTACATCACGATGTGCTGGAATTGATTGGACAAGCTTTGCAGCAGAGTGCTGTTCACACTATCCACCTGACAAGAGACATGTGGACCAGTTGCCAAGCCACTGATTACATGTGCATCACTACACACTGGATCTCTTTAGTGGGGGTTAGAGAAAATATATCTGCAGGTGTTGACACTGCTGAGTTTTTTGTTGCCACTCGGAAACATGCAACTGTAGCCATGTTCGCCATGGAGAAAACTCATACTGCTGTAAACATTTTGGAAGAGTTTAACAGCAAGGTATTTGAATGGCTGCACCCAAGAGGGCTTAACATTGGTTTTGTTGCCACGGACAATGGCAGTAATATAGTTAGGGCCATGTACGATGGTGTCTATTTCAGGGTCCTGTGTTTGGCACATTGCATTAACATTATTGTTAAAGACTTTCTGAGAAAAGACCAAGTCAGCAACGTACTGACCACCTGCAGAAGAATCTGCACACATTTCAGCCATTCTTTTAAAGGCCAAAGCAGCAGAGTATAGAGTGCCAGTTAAAACCTTCATTCTAGAGGGGCCAACATGTTGGAACTCAACTTATTACATGCTTGAACGTCTGTTTGAGCAGTACAGACCAATCAATGAGTATGTCATACAAACAGGGGATGCTATTGTGAAAGGCGTGAGCGTTGAGATGGACCCCTGGGGAGTAGTTAAATGCCTGACAGAGATGCTACTTCCTTTCGAGCTCTTCACACGTGAAGTCAGCAATGAGGACTGTACTATGGGCCAAGCTATTCCATTGTTGCACATGCTACAGGAACAGCTGAAGGGGGTGTCTGCAATGTATGCAGGTGTGGAGGAAAAAAAAGAAGCATATGAGCTGGTGGAGAGCTTAACCCTTCGCTTATCTGAAAATAAAAGGGTGCAAAGAGGCATTGTGTCATCCAACCATTACATTTTTGCCACAATTCTGGATCGATGGTACAAAGCAGTACTGAACACTAACACATTGATTCCTTTTACAGAAGTGGATTTTGCCTAGTACAAAGCTTGGATAGCTGTGGAAGCCAGTCACTTAGGCTGAGGGCAGATTGGTTGGCTCACAGCAGTCAAAACCACCAACAATGTCAAGAATAACATCAACAACAGCAAGAACAGGATCATCAGCCCCAGTGAAATTGGCACAGGAATGGTATGTACGGCAAGAGCTTGTTAGGTCCCGTGCTGAAGCAAAAGAAAAAGAGGCTGAGGAAAGCGGAGCACCCCTGAGCATTGAGCGGATGGTCCAGGCCTATCTGAATGACTCAACAGAGGTCTACATTGATCAAAACCCATTGGTGTATTGGTATGAGAAATGGGGCCAATGGCCAGTGCGCAGCAGGCTGGCGATAAACTATCTGGCTTGTCCTGTGGCAAGTGTCTCTTCTGAGCATTTTCAGTGATGCTGGATTTGTTGTAACAGTGAAAAGGGCCAGTCTCTCCCCTAAATCGTGGAGAAGTTAACCATGATCAAAATGAATCATCACTCTATACTACCTGATTACACCATACCTGAAGTAGCACAGCAGGAAGAAGATGACAGCGACTTAGGTCATGGAAGTAGTGTGTTGGATTACCTACTTCTGGGTGAAACACCAGAGTTTGAGGACAAGCTCTACTTCCCTGACAACACATCCAAGGACCCACACACATTAAAGGTCATACAATCGACCAAGCCTGGTCTATTAACCTCAACCTGCAGAAATTAGTAATCCAACCCTGCTTATGGTCTGATCACTACACAGTTAGTTGTACTATGTGTGATATCACTCTGCCCAATACTACGTCCCTTCAAAAGCGACTATCCAGGAATTGGAATTGTGTCAACTTAGAATCCTTATGCGAGACCCTGAACCATAAATTGCCAGCAAGCCAGGACAATATAGATGAAATGGAGAAAGAAAGCACCAACTGGAAATTGAATGTTTTTAACATTCATGCTCCTCTGCAGAGCCAAACCTCTCATGTCAGGCGGCATTAAGCATCCAAATTGTTCACTGCTGACCTAAAATCAGGCAAACTTAGAACACGACAGGCGGAAAGGAAATGGCGAAACACTATTCGATAGAATCCAGAGAACATTACAACACAAATCTTATGGCCTACAAAAAAGCCATCTTGGAGGCAAAAGTTTTTTTTTCCAGCAAAGTACTAAACTCTAACAACAAAACAAAAGATATCTTCAACAAAATGTAAGGGAGCTATCTAACCCCGATCGCGTGACCCCCTCCATCCCTGCCACACAGAAGCTATGCAATAATTTGAATTCCTTTTCCTCAGATAAAATTAAGAAAATTCAGGATTCTATAGACTAACAACAGGGACGTGATTGAACTGCCTGGAATCACTAACACCCTCTCCATGGCTACTCATGCCTGAGCAGTGAACAGTTCCTGGAACTTCTTAACAAAGTAATATCAGGTTCCCCTAATAATACCTGTCCCCCTCACATACAAAATTCTCAGTATATCCAGAGACTATCCTCTCCCTAAAGAACCTATCCCTTAGGCAAGGGACGGTTCCACAAGCCTTCAAGGAAGCAGTGATTTTTCCCCTACAGAAAAAACAAGGTGTTGACCCGCAGAGGTTGGACAACAATAGGCCGATTTCACTTCTGCCACTCCTGGCCAAGGCATTAGAGACACACGTAGCAAAACTCTTCAGCACCTTTATAGAAGACACTACATTTTTAGACCAACATCAGGCAGGTTTCCGCTCATCCCACTTTACTGGATTTGTCATTCTATCCGTCATGGATGATCTAAAAGAAAAAGCTGATGTCGACTGCACTCAAGCCAGGATCCTTCTGGACCTGTCGGTGGTGTTCAACACCGCCCATCATGACATTTTGAGGGAACACATTGCTGTAGCAGGTCTCAGAGGAGCTGCTCTAAAGTGGTTTCAATCCTTCTTAGTAGACCGGAGACAACCAGTGTGGCTCTCGCCTTACAAATCCGGCAGAAGCAACCTCAATTGTGGAGTACCGCAGGGTTCATCATTGTCTCTGCACCTTTTCAACGACTCCTCATATTCACGCACCGTCAGATGGGTGCACAGATTTATAACTATGCTGACGACATGCAGCTCATTTTCTCTATTGATGATTCCATAAATTCCAAGGAGTTCCTTAACAATAAAATGGTGTTTATCAGGAACTGGAATACAAAAAATCAGCTAAAATTAAATTCAGATTAAACTGAAATCATTATCCCTAACAATAAACTTCAGCACTGGACTCCTACTCATTGGCCCACAGAATTAGGACCGGCACTTGCCCCCAAGAACTCGATTAAGAGCCTAGGCATTCATATTGACTCTGAGCTCGCCATGAACTCGCAGATTGGGGCAGTTACTTCAGCCTGTTTCTTTCAACTTAAGAAACTACGCAAAATCAGAAGGTTTTTCAGCATGGAGGCCAGCATTCAAATCAGCATTGCCTTGATCCTATCTAAAATTGACTATGCCAATGCAATCTACCTAGACCTCCAGCGTAACCAGATACACCGCCTGCAGCTGATACAAAATCAGGCAGCAAGAATGATCTATCAAAAAGGCAGATACTGTCATGTTAAATCACTGCTGAAGGAGCTGCACTGGCTTCCAGTGGAGCAGCGTTCCATGTTTAAAACAGGATGCGTCCTGTTCAAAGCCATTCATGGTACTGGTCCAAACTACATTTCCTCATAAATTCACAGGTACTCCCCAATGCGCACTTTAAGATCCATGCACATGAATCTACTGGTGGTTCCAGACTTTGGACGTAAATGCACGGGAGGATCATGCTTCTCAATTCAGGGACCCTACCCACATCATTTAGAATAGAAACTCACCATCTGCGTTTCAGGAAGAAGCTGAATACCAGGCTTTTCCTGCAAGCTTATAGTTAGACTTGGCCTTATCTTAGCAGTGTCTCCAAGGATGGAATAAGAAAATATATTGGTGCCAAGAAACCTGTTGGTGAACGTGCACTCTACAAATTTTCAATAACATAACATAACAAAGAACATGACTATAGCTATTCTCCTTTCTGAGCTGAGTGGGACTGCCCCTTAGGAACAGGTAAAGATGACTGCATGTATTGGACACTGACTCTGAGTGATTGGTATTTGTGTTGTTGTGCATGAAGTGTACTATTATTTAATCTACACACGAAAAAGTGACTCAAGTCAATGTTTTCCTTCTTGTTGTTTAATAGCAAAATGGAACTTCTACTGCAGGCCGATCCTTTGCATTTTTGAATATGGAATCTGGACTCACTCGGTACACTACAGAGTTGGACACCATGATGGCCATACTATACACGTCGCAGTCAGTCAGTAGGAATGAAGATGACTGATGGAATAACTCGGGGCATTTCATGAAGTGGCCTAAAAGGTAAACAATTCAACAACAACCACAGCAGACTTACATGTCTGTGTAGTGGTGGAGGTGAGTGTACTGGTTTGACTGACAGCGGTGCATTGATTTAGTTACTTAAGTTGGAAAATGCTATGTTGCTGTATATGTGTGCTCTGTCTGGCTCAAACTCTAAGCTAAGTGGAGGTTGGGTGGGCGCTTCAGGTCTGCAATGTCCAGATGTTGTTGTATGTTAATGCTGTAAAAAGAGTAGACATGATTTACCCATGCCGCTTCTAAAAGTCTTCTTGTTGCACTCCTCTGTAACTTATGCATTTTAATTTACTTTTCTCCTTGATTTTTCAATATCCCTTTTGTTTTTCCATCTACTTACAAGCCGGCCTTTACCCTGTGCTTTACTGGGAAAAGACAACTCACACTTACCCAACCAATCCGCATCCGCCAGGCAGGCAGTGGCACCCAAGATTGATGGACAGAGCGTCCATGGAAGGAAGGACCAAGAGGAATGCCGAGATGCAATTCCCCAATTTGATCATAACATAGTAACTTACTGCCATCATCTTTTAATTTAATTCATTTTTTCTCTTTAATCATTACGACTATGTGTGTTGTTGTTTATTAGGGTTGCTTATATATTTGACCCCTAGAGCTATTTTTTAATTTTCTTTGCTACCTTTAAAAGGGAGCCAGGAACAACAGAACATAAAATGTTTGTAATTTGGGTCTCTCTAAGGGCAGACAGGCAAGGCAATTGCATAATACCAATAATTAATAATATACTGCTACCCTGTACTACTGGTCTAGTAGTAATCATCATTAACCATCAAGTCATCATCATGCATGCATTTCCTTTTTCTCCCTTAACAGATTTTTGATGGTCTTCTGCCAATATTGTGTGTTGTCCATGTGTAGCGTTTGTCTTTGTCAAACCTTTTCCTCAAATACCCTTTCCCAACCATTCATCAAACCCTAACCCTCTTCCCCCAGGCTGTGTGATCTATATTGAGGTGTGACAATTTTTTTTTAAATTTACACCAATAATTGATCACACACTTAAAGCAACACTAACTCAAGGCAGGGCGAGGATCTTCATCTGCTCTAAGTATATATATACAGATTAGAGTGCCCACCCATGCCCAGTAGTATTCGCTATTCTCTTTTTTTCCCAGAGGAACATAATTATTTGCCCATTATTAATTATTAATTACCGGCGTCGATTTATCATCCTTCCACCACTAAAGGTTATGCTTGTCCACTTCATAGGTCAAGTCAACTTCAGTTTGTTGTAACTTGTACTAGGCTATCCCTGCACCATTATGTTTTATTTTACTTTAGCATTCCTTATCATTCATCATATGGTTTCTTGTTTGGCAGTCTTCTTGTGTACTTACTACTTACTATACTTCTACTACTCCTTCCCTAGTCTCCCTCAGGTGACTGACTGTCTCATTCTCTTGTTTTTGCAGATGCAACTGTCTAATAGTGTTACCACCACCCACCCTGGTGCCTTAGGAAACCAAACCATCACTATACAGCCATCACTTTGCCTAAACATCAATCACAGGTAAAAGAAGAAGTGTGGGGGAGTCAATAATGTATATACTGTGGAAACTAATTAATTCACACACACACATCCTTCTGAGTACATAGTACAAAGGGGGTTTAGTTGCAGAATGCATAGACTAGGGGGAGAGACTGACAGTAGTAGGTCAAGTGAGGGTACTGCATCTATCTGTCCATGTGTTACACTACTGGCAGATTTCAAAAACTGGCTGGGGCCTTGCAGCAAAAGGAGGAAACAAACAAGGTGATGTAAAAGGGTAACCCCCCCAGAAAAGATTTGTATCATATGTATTGCAAAACTATAAATAATGTATTACCCCAACAAATATAAACTAGAAGATAAACCCACAAAACCTGACCCACCCCTCTCCCTAACCCCAACCAATGTCCAGTAAATTAAATAAATGTCTGTCCACGTCTAAGTGGAAGAAAAAAAGTAAACCCAAGTTACCCCAACCTCCCAACATCCTAACCACAAAAAAAATGATTAAAAAAGGGTGCAAGGGTCGAAGACTGAGGTCTAGTGGCAGGCATGTCGGCTAGTTTGCTCCAGGACCTCCTCCAGCTTGGCCTCTGGGCGCGCCATCCGGAGGAGCATGCGACACCAAAAGTTCCTGCAGGAACAACAGGGGTGTGCAGCAGTAGATGATGATGAAGTTGATGGACGGCGAGCAGCTGCCAGAACACGGCGCTGTACCACTGGAAGCACAGAAGTGCTGGCTGGGCCCAGGGGCATTGGAGGAAGAAGCTGCAGCTGGCTCCCCCTCCTACTCGTCCGCCAGGGTAACCAGCTGGCGATATTCATCCCAGATGGCCTCCAGTTTCCTTTGCCGGGCCCTGGCTGCTAACTCCTGCCCGGTGGATTGGGAAGGAGTAGCTATATCAAGAGAGATAAAAAAGACAATTGTAACCAATACTCTTAGCAAAACAGTAACACAAAATGACACACATAAAAATTATAGTGGCACAGTAGCACGAGCAGTTGTGGTATCATCCTCACTTCCCCTGCCCCAAAGATTTAGATGTGATGTTTAGACTTTAAGGCACTACGGAGTAGAGTAGAAGTATTCTTCTTCTCTCTCTTGTTTAGCACAATTAATCTTGTAGGAATGCCAGCTCAGACAGCTGCTGCCCTAGACAGACATACTTGTGCCGCAGACTCATGTTACTTTACTACTGTCTGCATGTGGGGCAGCTGTACTAAACAATTATATATTCTTCCATTAAGGCCATTCTCTGTTAAATCAATGGCAAATGCTCAGACAATTTCACTTCCACCATTATTACTGCTCTAAGGTATATGATGATGATGACATGTTTATGAATGATGATATAAGGCGGCAGGCCATCATGTCACCCACGTGATTGTGGTAAATATTTTATTACCGGTACTATTTTTCATGCGGTAAAGTCTAGTAAGAATAACTCAGTAAAAATAAGAGGCAGAATCCGTGGTATTAGAGGTTCTGAAAGGCTTTATTCCTCTACAAAGGAATTATGGTTCGAACCATAGGCATCAAATTCCATCACCACGAGGGTTCAGGAAGGGAAGGCAATACATTATTGACAAGTAAATATATTTATATGAAAAGCATTACATTAAGACAGATGCAGGAGGCGTAACAGCTGATAATACAGATAATACTACACATACGTAATGAAAATAGGCGTAAACATAGGCGTAACTAGAAACGTCATTAAACATGATGTCACAAGTGGGTGGATCCATAAGAGAATTCTGCAATGTCAGCAGAAATACTTGGCAGAGATGCGTGCGCAGCCGCATGACGTGTGATTGACGTGCGACTAGAGGGTGAAGGGGACTTGACATTTTGCTCTATATGTGGAGACAGAAGTCTGAGGGGTCATGTCAACCTAATCCCAAATCATATCTAATATCTTATGTTTAAAGAACTGTATTATCCAAAAGGAAAGGTCTCTCGGACGGAATCTATTCTATACTGACTGTTAGTGCGTGTACAAGCGTCTAAGTGTCTACATGAGATGCGAGGGGGTAAGAATACTCCATAGTGACAGGGCCTATGATTTACTTGCATGAGGACAGTGAGGCCTGGCCCTTTGCTCGGTAGCTGGAAGAATGTTTACCTAAACTACTAGACAGGAATGCATCGGATGAGGAGCGGAGCAGATAATCTTGAAGGTGAAATACAGTTTTTGGCAGGCAACAGGCTGGATCAGGCACCGTTAGCCGCGCAGGGAGTAGGACAAAGTTCATGGATACAGATGCGGGCTCGGAATGGAGCTTTCAGAGGCAGAGAGCAGAAAAAGGCTTGATGGCAGAATTCACGGCCTACTCGCCTGAACTGTAAAACGTGGAAAGTGAACCACATAAAGTCGGTGGCCTTTCATACTTAGGAACGGAATATCCGACTCATTCATGGCGGATCTGAAAGAGGACATGTTGACGGTGGACGCACATGTGTTTGCGTCTTCATAACTGGAACTGGAGGGAACATACATGTACTTGTAGCATGTACATGGAGCCGTTGGGGTCTAAGATAGGGGACATAACTGATCATAAAATTCATATTTCCTCATTCCCTCCTTGTCCCCTACGGACCCTCAGGAGATATCGATCTTCATCAATCCATCAATCTGTTCATATAGCATCATTTGTTCTTCTTTTTTCTTCCGGGATCTTGAACGAAAACTTGAAGGCGGGATACACGATGTGGCACACAGACCACAAATCGCTGGCCCACATTGTAGACATAAGCAGCAACTGAATAGTATGAGAAAGCCAATACCTAGGAAGGATAGAATCCTCCATCCCCAGGCTGACAACACGCTCCAGAACCAACCGGACCAAGTCCAGGTGCCTGGACTCTGGTGTATTTGGCTTATAATCTTATGAAGGCGAGTTATGGCTTTATATACTGACGGCGAGTTTTCTGGTATGAAAACACAGCAACTTGATCCGATGACCCTACAAGCTCCGCCCCTATCAGCCAGAATGACGTCAAGGACAAGACGATTTTGAAGCACAACAATCCGCATCGCAGACTGCTCCTCTGTTAAGTTGCCTAGGGCGGAAGTAGTCTCATTCACTACTGCTTCAAGGGTTCTAGTTAATCTACGTATCAGCTTACTATTAGTGACTGTACCTATATAGGGAAAGAAACCTTTATTGAAATCTGTGTATTGCTCCCATGCCGTTTCAGTGTAATCGACAATCGGGAGATCTCTCTGCTGTCTATTGTGTACTAAATGGGTATTTCTGTGATAGTCAGGAGGGGCTAGGAAAACAGGTGGCAGAAGAAATGCTATGTAACAGGTACCATCCCAATCTAGAGGTAAACGTATATATGCAGTCTGGCCACATATGAAGTAGGAATGACGGGAAGCTCTAAATGTAGACTTGCCTTGATCACTGAATTTTATCACAGTGGTACATTTACTACGGCCCATGTGTATGGAACCATTCTTACTTACACATAATTCTCCTTTAACTGGAAATACTGACATAGCGGGCAAGATTGGTGTAGCTTCAGATTCAACATTCAGAATCATGAGGTTAAGTGTAAAATTACCTAATCCATATACTTCATTTTCTAGATCAGTTCCTGTTCTTTTGGGAAGTCCCTCCTTGTTAGGGTAGCAGACTTTAAGCAAAACTAGGTTCAGGTTTCCCCATACCCAGTTGTCTTGATAAACTACTGAATTTGAATCTAGGGAATTAATTAAACTAAACCATGCTCGACAGGAGCCATTGTGTGTGAACGGATACGGAAAGAGAGGCAAAACTCCCTTATAGTTCTGATAGGGAGGGAGTCGGCCACATATCCAACAATTGGTAGCATTGCTGGTCTGATGGGAATGATGTAACATACTAATAAAAGTGTTGTTGCGCAGCGCAAATCTATAAGACAACTCATGCGGAGGTAGTTCGCTAAAAGAATGTTCAGCAGTAGCATTGTAAGCACGCTTAGAAATAGGGTAATACATATGTAGCAATACACTAGAAATGATGATCAGAAGACTTAGAAAAAACAAAATTAATAATGTCATTATGCAGTGACTACGAAGTGATTTACAGTACGCATGTTTTTTAAGCTGTATCTGTCTATTTTTCTCTCTATTTCGGTCCAGAGGATACATGTCAGAGACAAATTCAACCGATTCACCTTGGAGAGGACTTAAACAATCAAATTGTCTGACTTGCTAGACCTGAGTTTCAGTTTATAGAGTTCGTTCTCCGACCTTTCAACCAAGGGGAGCTTTGAGTCTGTCTGTGAGGGAATACAGGGCTGAGTGTTCACATCGGACGGTAGTCCATAAAATTTCTTGATATGGCTCGAGTGCAACCACCCTTTACGTCCCTCAATCTTCACGGCTGTCCTCGTTGTCAGCAAGACGAGTTTGGGCGACTGCCAACTAGGCTCCAGCTGGGTCTTCCGGTCAAAATTCCTCACAAGAACCAGGTCACCTGGAACCACGTCATGGGGCTTCACCTCAGTGTTATCGGGAAAAGCTGCAGCTACCTGTGAACGACAAGATTGTAGTGCAGACATCAAGGAAGCCAGGTAATCTGTCAGCATATTACAGTCAACATCAGTGATTTTACGAGGGATAGGCGTCCCCCACATATTTGGTGGTCTACCGAAGATCACCTCATACGGGGATAGCCCTGTTCGAGAATGTGCTACCATTCTCATGTAAAAGAGCGCAACTGGTAAGGCTACTATCCAATCGACACCTTTTTCTCTACATATCTTGGACAACCTAATTTTCAGAGTTTGATTATGGCGTTCCACGAGACCTGCTGCCTCGGGATGTCGGACACAGTGGAATTTCCATTGGTAACCTAACAGAAGTGAAACGTGTTTCATTAGTTCGGATGAGAATGGCTGGCCGTTATCTGAGTATACAACACGTGGTAAACAGTACCGTGGGAAGAATTCTCGGACTAGCTGTTTGGCAGTAGTCGGGGCAGTGTAATCTGAAACCGGGTAGGCTTCTGTCCAACGGGAAAGAGCACAAACAACTACAAAAACATATTTGAATCCTCGACATCGTTCCATCTGGATATAATCCATCTGGAGGACTTCAAAAGCGTGATCGGGAGGTTGAAATCCACCCTGCTCTACGGGGATGCTTTTACCTGGATTAAACTGACAACATATCATACAGGTACGTACTTTCTGTTTGGCTGCTGCTCGCAAGTGTTTGTTGAACCAAATATGTTGAATGCTGTCTAGCATAGCTTTTTCTCCTAAGTGTGCTGGACTATGTATTGTGTTAATGATGACTTGAACCATGGAGTCGGGAAGAAACCATATAGATTTTCCCTTCGTCATCCATCCTTGATCCGTTTGGATCCCTCCTAATTCAGTCCATTTCTTTATTTCTTCTGGTGTAGCATGTGTCTGTATGTCAATTACATCAAGGGCGGGATCCTTAACTGTCATGCAATGTGTTGGTGTCGGGACTATTGTCTTTGTCATGTCAGTTGTATGAGTCTGATTCTGAGCAGTCTGTTTAGCTGTTCTGTCAGCTAGGTCGTTACCCTGAGAAATGATATCGGTAACTTTTGTATGGGCTTTGCATTTCATAATCGATATTGCAGTAGGTAGATGAATCGAGTCTAATAGAGCTTGAATGAGGGGTCCGTGTTGGATGTGGGCACCGTGAGAAGTTAAATAACCTCTCTCTCGCCACAGTACGCCGAAGTCATGGACGACTCCGAATGCATAACGTGAATCTGTGTATATGTTGACTTTTTTATTTTTGGCTTGAATACAGGCTTGTGTCAGAGCGATGAGCTTTGCTGCTTGAGCTGACAAAGTGTTAATACAATTTGTTTCAACGACTTCAGTGTCTGTTGTGACTGCGTAAGCGGCCACTAACTCTCCTGTACTTGTTCTCATACATGAACCATCTACATACAATGTCAGGTCCGGATCTGATAAAGGGATGTCTGTCAAGTCTTGTCTGGGTTTCGTTGTGATGGTAATGACTTCAATACAATCATGTGCTAATGGATCTGTTCCGTTTACTGGCAAAAGTGTGGCAGGATTTAATGTATTACAACGTCTGATTTCTATGTGTGGCTGAAACAATGTTAATTCATAACCGGTGAGTCTTGCTATAGTCAAGTGTTGTGTTTGTGTGCGGTTCAAGAGAACCTCTACTGCGTGTGGTACTTGTACTGTCAACTGATGTCCTAATACTATGGCATCGCTTTGTCTGATTGCTAAAGCTGTTGCTGCCACTGATTTCAGGCACGCAGGAAGAGCCTGAGCTACGGGATCTAATGTACTGGAAAAATAAGCACATGGTTTGTGTGATCCTGCTTGTTCCTGAGTGAGTACTGACAAGGCAGTACCTTCGCGTTCTGTAACAAAGAGTGTAAAAGGCTTACTGTAACATGGTGTTGCTAAAACAGGTGCTTGGCATAAAGCTTTCTTTAAGCTTTCAAAGGTTTGCGTATGTTCTTGAGTCCAAGGGAGGACAGTCGATGTGGCTGCCTCCTGTGTTGTCAACTGAATGAGTGGTTTTGCTAGAAATGCATATTGAGGGATCCACTGCCTACAGTATGAAGTGAGACCTATAAAAGCCCGCACCTCCTTTTGTGTCTTAGGTGGTGGCATGTTAGCAATTAACTGGATGCGATCAGGTGTAAGCTGTCTTCCCTCCTTGGACAGCAAGTGCCCAAGGTAAACAACTTGCTGGACACAGAATTGCAGCTTAGAAGGGGACACCTTGTGCCCCTTGTCGGCCAGAATTTGTAAAACCGTCAGTGACGCTTTTTCACATTCAGGTTCGCTTTGGGCGGTGATCAGCAGATCATCGACATATTGAAGCAAGGCAGTGTTAACTGGCATGTGGATACTGTCAAGTTCTCGTTTCAGTGCTTGGCTATAGATGCTGGGGCTTTCTGTGAATCCTTGAGGAGCGCGTGTGAATTTAAAACTCCGTCCATTTAAACTGAATCCGAACAAATATTGACTTTCCGGATCTATTGGGACGCTAAAGAAAGCATTTTTGAGATCAATTACAGTGAAGAACGTTGCTTCTGAATCAATAGCTGTTAATAATGAAGAGATATCTGGGACCACAGGGTATTGTGGTACAATACATTTATTTAATTCGCGCAAATCAATAACTAATCGATATACTGGTGGTGCTTTTGGATCCGTTCTTTTAAGAATCGGAATTATCGGTGAATTACATACATTGGAGTCGGTTTCCGCAACCACTCCTTGTGCAATGAGCTCGTCAATGATTTGCAGTAAAGCCACAACCGCATCTGGTGGTAACTTGTATTGTCGCATTCGTGGTAGTACTACTCCTGTTTTTAGTGTGACTCGATATGGTGTAATGTTCATGCAACCAACATCAGTAGGACCTTGTGCCCATAAATGTGTAGGTAAATTCTGCAGCCGGTGATCCATCTCTCTGGACACGTAGTGACCTTTGAAGTCACGTAAAAATAATCGTACTCCTTCCGGAGAACAACATATTATAGCTCCTAGAGCTTTCAATGTTTTTATACCTAACAAGTTTTCTGGACATGATTTAGTAAGCAATAAATCTGTAGTTCGTGTCAATGGACCAACCGCAAGTGGTAGGGGTTGCGATACTTCATTAATGATAGGCTTTCCTGAGAATCCAAGGGAAATATTCTGTGAGCCTGAGAGGGGTGCCCCTGGAACTTCACTGCGTCGTATAGTTGTTCTGCTTGCCCCTGTATCAAGTAAAAACTTTCTGTCTTCCCCTAATAGTTCACTATGTACATAAGGTCCCTCTTGATCTACTGGAACCTCAATAAGGGGTAAGCCAACTTCCCTCTCTAGGCTATTTCATGTGTATCGCTGATAATCGGGATAATCAGTTTGTGCATACTGGTACATCTGTTGTGTTGTTGCTTGTGTTGCAGCAATAGGCTGCTGCTGTGGTGTGGCTACGGTCTGTTGTGGAGCTACCTGTTGCGGAACTGGCCTAGATTGTGCATGCTGAGGGATTTGTTGTTGGTTCTGATCCTGTCTAGGTGGACGTGGTCTTTCCTGGGTTCTACCCGTGGCGATATTATGTTTCAGAACTGGACAATCGTGTATATAATGACCTTGTTGTTTACAATAGTTGCATGTCCCTTTCGTCGGACCTGCGGAATCACCCTTTTTATGACCGTCAGCTGGAACTGACTGAGCCACAAGCATTTTCATTTTCGTGTCTTTCATACGTCTTTGTTCATGTTCTTGTTCTTCTCTAATTCTATTGTGGTGATATTGTAACATCTGTAACATCTGTGACGGGGTGTTACCTTGCCAGGTACTCTCAAATTTCAATACTCTATTCTTAACTTGTGGTAGGGAATTTTCAACTAATTTTGTCACAAACAGATGTGGATATGACTCGCTACTTGCTTTTATGCCACTATTTATACCAAAACATTTTTCAAATCGGGAATAGAAATCACTAGTGTCTTCATCTTGCTTTTGTTTGCAGGCTGAGATTGCACCCCAGTCCTCCTTTTTCGTAGTTAATAAACGTGGCAATACCTGCACTAGTAATCCTGGTAGTGCTGTAGTCTTTTCCCCAAGCCCTGATCCTGCAGCTCGGGCCTTTTCTTCGTTTTCTAATGCTGTCCAATCTATCTTTTGGTCTCCCACCTCCCATTCCTTTTCTTTGAGTTTCTCGTAAACACCGGCAGGCATTAATACCTTCAATATTTTCATAATGTCGGGGTAGGTATACTCTCCCATGAGTAACATGTCTTTTATCTCACGGTGGAAACCTGCTGGATCCTGGTCATGGCTGGGTACTACTTTCTTCATTTCTAATAATTAAATTTTAGTTATAGGCGTGTACACAAACACGCGTTTAAAATTATTGTCTTCACCTCTTATTGGGTGTACTTCGCGTAAGGGATTCTGTCTATCTATGTGATACATTTTTCTTCCCATAGTGGGAACTGGAACATGTTCTGGGCATATGAAAACTATATACTGGTTTCGAAATGCTAGAATTTCTTTAATTAAATCAGTACCTGACCCTCTCCATTTATTCGTGAGTAATTCTGTCAATATGTCAGGTAGGGGTCCAGGATCGGAGTGTTGGCTTTTATATAATATAAGGAGGTGTTGAATCATGTATATACCAGCTAAACGCTGTTCGTATGGGGCAAGGTTCAGAAACGTGTGTGCTAGTGCATCTTCACTGTATTTGTCGGGACTGTCAGCCCATTGTACTGCTGACCTGGCTAATTCTTGTTCATCCATGGAATCGAGCATATGGTACTCCCTTCGGTCTCGGAGTAATTTATCGGCAGCTTGGAATAGGTGTTCAGGAGACCTTGTATTTAACATAGGGGCTTGAAAATTTCTGTTACATTCTGGACGTATCGGATGTATCGGATCCTTAAAGCATCTGGTATTATTAAAAGATCTTCCTTTACCTACATAAGCCATCGTTTCTAAGTGTCCTGTAGGCATTTCGTCCTCCTCTCCCTCTGATTCATGTTGATCTGACTCTAATCTTTCTGTATGTATTCGTTCTACTTCTTTGCGAATCTTACGGCACATAACTACTATACATGTCTGTTTATCATGTTTCCCTTCTGATATATTCTGACCCCATTTGGTAAGTACTTGTATTTCCTTCTGCTCTACCTCAGGCCTGTCTTGGTTTCTGATCACACAATTTATGAAGAAGCGTAACAGTTGTCTCTGTACATCCACTTTCTGGTATTCCATGGCTTCGTCAATACTTTCAGGGCCTCGCCCTGATTGGACAAAGTGATATATATTGTCTAAATGTGCCACCATTCCTGGTAGCGTCGCTAAATACCTTGAAGCTCGTCGTATACGTAGTGATGACAGCAGCATACCGTCCCGTCTACCGGGCACAGGATCATATCTACAATCCACTAGATGCTCTTTAAACATGTCGGAAGTTGCTAGTTGGGGTGTACGTTCGTATGCTAAATCTCTAAGGGATAATTTATTTCCTCGGGGTGGCGTGGCAAAAATTTCTGTCGTACCTCCTGTCGCACCGTCTGAGGTGCTAGGCACGAAAGGATTTGTTGGATGTAAGATAGAAGCTGTAGAGGTAGGAAAAGCGGTAGAAACAGATGGACCTGTGGGAATGTGCGTAGGAGTTTGTTGTTGCGGGGATATAGACGGATGATCTTGGCGTTGAGCACCATCGGTGGGCGGTGTGTGTGGTGGAGCATTAGCATATTCAGGAGCTACATCATCTAAATAGGAAGAAAGGAAAACATCTTTTGCTGTTTTGGGATGTGCTTTTATCGGGAGTAATGGAGGTGTCAAGTCTTTCGGTATTTCCGGGGTGGCCTGAGGTAACCCTTCGGCCAAAAGAGGATACATACCATTCATAAGAGTGTTTCGTTGTCTGTCTACTTGTTCTGCTTTTACTCGGGTACCTTCCTCAATTAATATATTTTCTCGGGCTTTATTTGAATTCTCCCTACTTTTCTCTTCCTGTCTGAGCGCTTTTTCTGTACGTCTATATGATTCTTTACGCCATAATTCAATGGCATCTTTCTGTGACTGTCTGGCTTTATTTTTCCATAATACTTCTTCTACTCTCATGATGCAATCTGCATCCCAGGTCCCAGCTGCGGGCCATCTCTGACTTTCTGGTAAATCCTTGGTGTAGTCCACCCATAAATCAAGAAATAATACGGCATCTAGGCCATGTTTATGATACATAAAGTACCCTGGAGTGTCCCTAGGTGGAATGGGAACAGCTTCTTCGAGTACCCCTTTTCTGGTTTTGATCTGTCTTAATTTTGAAAAGAGCGGCATTTTTAGACCTTATTACTTAATCTAGAACACACTTAATACAATAAACACAATAATGAACAATCATTCACACCACAATATGTAGAACGTATTAAAACATTTAACATTTAACATTTAATCGAACGATGATAACTAATAGAAAACTAGTTACTGACATAATACTAACACTAGATAATACTGAATTATATGCAAGACATACTAGATATACTGCTAAACGGTACAGATACACTGCTGAAACAGTGCAGTCCGGATTTGTGTACCCAAACCCGTCTTGACCGGCACAACCTATGTGCACGTCTGAATGCCTCCCCGGCAACGGTACTCACCGGGTAGCACGGAACGGAAGGCCTCGGAACTGAACTGAACTGGACCGGACTGGACTCGACTGGACTCGGAACTTCGGAACTTCGGAACCTGGTGGGCCTCTGTATACCTCGGATCTTGCTCTCTCAGCTAGGCTCTGGTCGGGATACTTCGCACTTCTCACCGCCTCGTCTGGGTGTTGATCGCAGCCTCAGTCACCCCCGCTTGGCCGGAGGGAGATACAGGAAATCCTGCGGGTACGCGTTGTTGTCCGTCCAGCTGTGGCAGGAGACCGGGCCTGCAACGCACCTCCGGCGCGTGAGATGAGAAAGTGTCCCTGTTCGGGCGCCAATTTATGTGGTAAATATTTTATTACCGGTACTATTTTTCATGCGGTAAAGTCTAGTAAGAATAACTCAGTAAAAATAAGAGGCAGAATCCGTGGTATTAGAGGTTCTGAAAGGCTTTATTCCTCTACAAAGGAATTATGGTTCGAACCATAGGCATCAAATTCCATCACCACGAGGGTTCAGGAAGGGAAGGCAATACATTATTGACAAGTAAAGATATTTATATGAAAAGCATTACATTAAGACAGATGCAGGAGGCGTAACAGCTGATAATACAGATAATACTGCACATACATAATGAAAATAGGCGTAAACATAGGCGTAACTAGAAACGTCATTAAACATGATGTCACAAGTGGGTGGATCCATAAGAGAATTCTGCAATGTCAGCAGAAATACTTGGCAGAGATGCGTGCGCAGCCGCATGACGTGTGATTGACGTGCGACTAGAGGGTGAAGGGGACTTGACATTTTGCTCTATATGTGGAGACAGAAGTCTGAGGGGTCATGTCAACCTAATCCCAAATCATATCTAATATCTTATGTTTAAAGAACTGTATTATCCAAAAGGAAAGGTCTCTCGGACGGAATCTATTCTATATTCTATACTGACTGTTAGTGCGTGTACAAGCGTCTAAGTGTCTACATGAGATGCGAGGGGGTAAGAATACTCCATAGTGACAGGGCCTATGATTTACTTGCATGAGGACAGTGAGGCCTGGCCCTTTGCTCGGTAGCTGGAAGAATGTTTACCTAAACTACTAGACAGGAATGCATCGGATGAGGAGCGGAGCAGATAATCTTGAAGGTGAAATACAGTTTTTGGCAGGCAACAGGCTGGATCAGGCACCGTTAGCCGCGCAGGGAGTAGGACAAAGTTCATGGATACAGATGCGGGCTCGGACTGGAGCTTTCAGAGGCAGAGAGCAGAAAAAGGCTTGATGGCAGAATTCAGGGCCTACTCGCCTGAACTGTAAAACGTGGAAAGTGAACCACATAAAGTCGGTGGCCTTTCATACTTAGGAACGGAATATCCGACTCATTCATGGCGGATCTGAAAGAGGACATGTTGACGGTGGACGCACATGTATTTGCGTCTTCATAACTGGAACTGGAGGGAACATACATGTACTTGTAGCATGTACATGGAGCCGTTGGGGTCTAAGATAGGGGACATAACTGATCATAAAATTCATATTTCCTCATTATGATGATGATGATGACATACTGAGTGATTTGTAAGTACTAGTAGTTACCATGCAGCCGATAGGCCACCCATGGCTGATACAGGAAAAATATGACATGGGTAGGGACTGGAGCGGAAGTGGTCCTCGAAGTCGGAGGGAGGCGAGTAATGATGGGTGGGTAGGGTACATAATAGTCATGCACAATATATATGTTGTGCTTGCAAACTCCTGTGAGTCAAGGGAGTATTCCATTCTGAAATACAAGTACAACCTCAAATGTTTGAATCAAAAACCTTGCAAAAAAACAGTCCTTGTTCTTCCCAGGGCTTTTTCATTCATCAGTGCATTGCTCTTCTATCATTATTATTTTATTCTGCACCCTGGGCTTTGGTACTCTGGCACGGTTTTCTTTTCTTTTACATTCTCTTCATCCAGACTGAATCTATTTTCACCTACTATCCATGTTACCATCCAGGCATCTATCCATCCAAACATGGCTATCATAAACCGGCTTTCACCGACAACATACATTTGTCATAGATATAACCAACCACCACCCTTGCTTGCCTTAGAGTTTGACCCCTCAAACCCCCCGGAGGATTCCTTTCACCCATACGGTTTCACCCACCCAGGCAGGCATCCTTTCTGCTTTCTGTTTCACCTTTCACCCATCCTTCAACTAACCATGCATCCTATCATCTTCATCCGCTACCTATATGCATCCCGGGGCTCCTTTCTTCACCCACGCATCCTTCTCTGCCAGTCATACATGTAGTGTGACTCTTTGTCTTAGTCATAAAACTGTGTCTGCTGAGTTGAAGATAGAATAGAATAGGCCATTAGTTTCTCTAAACCTACCGCTAATGCTAATGTTAAGTAAAGGGTGTCTTCTTCACCTTGCCAGTGTTCACAATAACTTAGTCTTGCAGAAGTACAGTGTACTACTGAGTGTACACCGTTGCAGCGAGTGTATTCATTATTCTCAATAAGTAAGGAATATGACTTACTGCTGCCTGCCACTGCTGCTGGCTCACGCCCTGTAGCTGCCGGATCCTCTCCCTCCGCAGTGGCATGGCCCGCACCACTGGCCCCAGCACTGGTTGTCGATACTCCTGGAAAAAACATTTCACATTTTTTAAGATGCTATATATGCCTCCCCTATTTATTTTTTTCATTAGCACGATTGAAAATAATACGTAATTAATAATACATACACCACACACATCACTATCGACAATTCAGTAGAGTAGAGTAGACAGCATTGTCCTATCAAAAACAACAAAATAATATCCGTCTGGGCATTTTGTTGGTGGCAATTTTTGAAAAGCCTCTCAAGAAGAGGACAACCCAAAGGACAGGACTCAGTGACCAGAACTATTGGTGCATCTAATTTTATGAAAAGAAGAAAGAGTGGCCAACTGGGAGGACATGAGGTCTCTCTTAGTTAGAAAATAATGGTGCCATCCTCCTACTCTTCATACTTCCTTCCGGCCATGGCACACGGTAATCAGTTGTTCAGGGTTTACCATCATCTGCTGCTACTACAAAAAGTACTAGGCCTGGGTTAGAAAAAGTAATATACACTACTTTGGGGTGTCCAACGTGAGTGACCACCATTACTGATTGAGCATGATGAGACAGTAAAAGAAACTAAAGCCTTCTCATCTCACAAACCTGCGGAGAATACCTTACTTGGGCATGCAATCTGCATAGCAGATTAGTTCTACTAGCACTAGTAGTAGTAAGGAGTCCTTACTAGTAATAGTACTAGTAGTAGCCTAGGACCAATGGGTTCTCTGAGTCTTACAGTACCACTACTAGGCAATCCACATATAAGGGGAGAGGGAAAGCTGAGTGAAACCCAGAAGAAAGCAAGCTACAGACAGACTAATACAGAGTCAGAGCAGAGCTTAGTCAAATGCAGTTTGATTTGATGTGAAAAAAAAACAGACACTAGAAACAATGTTAGTACTAGTACTTATTAGTAGGAAATGGAGCAAAAACAAGAATTTAGAAACAGATAGATTGAAGAGGATTTTGGAAAAGTTAAAATTAGGAAATGGAAATAATAGAGCGGTAAATGTTAGGGAAATAATATTAATATATAATATTAATATATAACAACACCTGGAGGACTTACAGGGGCCAGCAGCAGAGCCATCTGCACCTGAGGCTGCTTCCTGCTTCTCCTGGGAGGCCCTGCCAGCTCCCTCACCCACCGCACTGCCAGCAGACCCAGTCTTCTCCTTGCTCCTGGATGCTGATCGTGTAAGACATAATTAAAGAGACAAAAAATTATTTGTTAAATAAATAAATATAATTGCTCTAAAAATATTTTTAGAGAAGAAATGGCAATTGGAATAACATTGACCTATCCTACTTCAGATCGACTTATTCGACTAGTAGTAGTCGACTAGTATGTATCGCAGTCGAGTACCATCCGATCATTATTATTCCACAGTTCAATTCTGAAACCTGAATCCTAAACATACCTAGCCCGCCTATTCCAGACTTTGGAATGAATTGCAAAAAATTATATTTGCTTCTACTAAATTCCGATATCAATCCCAATCATCTCTTAGTCTCTAACTCAAACCCCCTTTGAGGGGCCAATTACTAAGCCTGCATTTTTATTCTTCTTAATGCATAGATGGACGCATGCATATTGCATACACCAAATTGGTTGATTGCTATTCTATTCACTCACCATATGAACAAACTACAAAAGGTTCTAATAAGATTGAAATCATATGGGAGTACGTGTCACGCAGGCCACTAAATTACCAAATTATACTAACAAACTACTTCCACTACCTTAGTAACAGGAGACAGGACAGCCTGACAGGAAAAAGGAAATGACTGCAGTCTTTGCTATATTCATTACCTAACTTAAATTCTCTAACCTCTCTTACATAACCAGCCAAAGGGAGCACAAAGTTGAAAACAAGTATGATTAGTTATTAGCGCCGAGCATGAGCACCTGTCTGGAAGTAACAATCACATAATAATAAGATTTTTAAACATAAGTTACCTGCATGTAAGCAGCAGCAGAATGTTAAGTATTTGCGGAAAAAAAATATTCGCAATAAGAATAAATAGTAATCTAATTAGCTACTCACCAAGCCCCGGGATCTCAACACCTAGAAGGTCCAGCAAGTCCTGTTCCCACTCCAGGATGTCGGACCACCAGTGCGTCAATTGGTTATGGGTGCGCCGGACCCCAGAACAGAGAAACACTGCCCGACGCACCCTCTCCCACCACCGGTGACGCTCCTGGAGCCCATACCCAGACCCGGGCCTGCCGCCTGCTACCAGGGTTAAGGGGAGGTGGCGCTGAACCAAAAAAAAACAGTACAGCCACCTTCACCTCACTAAATAAGGCCCGTGGCTGTACCCTTAGGAGGTTGTGGCTCTCACCCCTCTGCCTCTTCCCCTGGCCCATAGTTTTCTTAAGGCTCTTAGCCATGGTTCTGGGTAGGAAGGGGGCAGAAAAGAAAAGGTAGGAAGTAAAAAAGTAAGTAAAAAATGAGAAAAAGCAAGTAATAGAAAGAGTGAAAAACGCACCCAAAACACACGAAAAGTAGGAAAAATGCAAAATATACAATCAGGACTAGAGAGGGATAGATAATAAATACAAAAGATTTTTTAAATGTTTCTTGAAACAAGGATTGAAAAGATATAGGAGGAATAAAAAAACAGGGCCAGAACCATAGCAAAAATTTAAAAACAAGATGGTCATGCCCATTGGCAACTGCATGATGAAGTTTGTGCGATATTTCACCCTGAACATGCAATAAGCATCCCCGAACACGCAATATGCTTTCCCGAACAGGAAAAACACATCGCGAACGGGCAGAACAAGCAACTCAGCGTGCTTGCAGAACTCCGTGTAGCTCGCAGAGTTTTTTTGTGACTTTGCGAAATTCCGCGTAGCATGACTATGTGAACTCCGCCCAGGGTTAACTGTCAGTACTGTCCTGATGATTCATATAGGCCACAGTCACAGTGTTGTTGGACAGCACCAGAACATTGCAATACAGCAGATGATCCGGGAAGAATTGAAGGGACGGCTTCATGGAAGACAGTTGCTTCCAGTTGGAAGACCAGTGGGACTCCGAGTCCCACCAACAACCCTGCATGGTCCATTGACCCAGAGTTGCACTCCAACTAGGGGTGGGCGGAATTTGCAAAATCCACTTTCGCAAATTATCGCGAAAATGTTAAAAATTATCGCAAACACGCGGAAATATCGCGAAGATGCAGAAGTTTTTTTCCCGCATGTTCGCGAGATTTTCTGCATGGTTGCGGCTCGCCAACTTACCCATGTGGTTGCTCGCGGGCGCGGCATCTTGTTTTCAGTTGTCTCGCGGTGCATGATTGCGAGAAGAAAGACATGATCGCGCGACGCATGACGTCACTGCGGGCGCGAACTGTCTCGAGACAGCGCAAATGGCTACAAACAATACAACATCTCATGGAGAACGCGACCGGATCAAGAAAACTTGTCGGCGAACGCAGGGATTCAGGTAAGGCGATCGCGCATGCGCGAGAATGTATTATTTTACAGCGCGAGCAAGAAACAAATTATCGCCAAGCTGCGGAATGCTGAAATTTTGACATTTTCGCGCTTTCCGCGGAACGCGAAAATGTCAAATTATCGCAATTTCCGTGAACGGAACGAAATTTTAGCACAGGCCTAACTCCAACCCAACAAACTGGCATCCACAGGCGGAGTGGGATTCAACCACATACCAAGGGAAAGATTGGAAGAGTCCATCCACAACTACAGATGGATCACCCCTCCAGGTGCACCAGAACTTCCATGGAGAAATCCTGAACAGGGAAAGGTACAAAGCGGTGAAGATGCCACAGCAAGGGGCGAAGATGCAACCTGGCCCAAGGGACAGTGAACTGCCATGTGACCCTGCACGTCCAACCACTGAAGCACGGGAGCTAAAGTCTGAGACAACAGCCTTCCTAATAAAGAATGCAGACGCAGTATCCGTGAAGGACCCAGAACAGAATCAAAATCCACCCCTATAAAGGGCCTCCAGGTGGCAGAAAGAAGATGGCATTTTGGAAAATTCAGGAGAAAGCTGTAACTTTCTAGAAAATGAATGGTCAAATCCAGATGCTGAGATATCACCAGGACAGAAGGGGGCTGCAGAAGCCATTCGTCCAGGTAGGAAAACACAGATATCCCCAGGAGGTGAAGGTAAGCCACAAGAGGAGCCACCACTTTGGTAAAGACCTTAGGAGAGGAACGCAGGACAAAAGGGAGGACACAAATCTGCCAATAAAGACCCCCAGGCAAAACCTCAGAAAACATAGGAACCTCATGGCCACAGAAACATGTAGATACGCATCCTGAAGATCCAAGGTAGATATCAACTAGCTGGCCTAAATCAATGGTATCACATGCTGCAGGGTCTCTATTTTGAAAGGAATCTTCCTGACAAACTTGTTTAGAGGCCTGAGATTTATCCTGATCCGAAAGCCACCCGTGACCTTCGATACCAGAAAGATGACAGAATAGGTCCCTTGACTTCACGCCAACTCGGGCATTCTTAAACAGCAGCTGAACCCCATCCAACAGGGCTCAATGTTGTGACACCTCCATTGAAAACAGGGTCTGCACCCTGCCCGATGCAGGGAGAGGGGATAGGGACTCGATCTGGTAACCCTGCTCCAGGACATCCAGGACCCACTGGTCCATCGTTGAGAAACGCCATGTCACCAGGAAATGGTGCAACCTCCCACCAACCTCTGACATCACCCTAGCAGAACCGTGCCAGGAGGCAGCATCGTCAGGAACACTTATTACCAGGACCCGCATAGGGAGGAGGGTTCTTCTGAAATTACCGCTGGAAACCCTCCCCTGAGCCCTTCTGGTTCCTGAATGAATTCCTATGCAGGTGATGAGGCTGTTGAAAAGCCTTAGCAGCAGAAAACAATGATTCCTTATGATGCTGCTGATGCCAGAAGGACAAGGAATGTTTTCATTCTTTGAACACCCTGTGTAACTTCCCCCTCAAGATCTTTCCCAAAAAGACAAGGACCAGTAAACGGTAATCGCAAAGCCATCGATCGTTGAGCCGCATCAGTGTTCCAACCCTTCATTAACAGGTTCCGCTGTGCAGCAATGGACACACCACAGGATAGAGCTGAATCATGAACAGAATCAAATGCAATATCAGAGAGGAACTCAGCCTAATGTTCCATGGACTCCAACAGCTCAGGGTAAGGACCACCTTTCTGTATGGTGGCAAATAAGGTCGGATAATAAAGATTCTGCGACTTATGCACCATACACCTCAGAACGGATGGTGAAATGTGACCCTGCATAGACCTTCTTCAAAGATGTGTCAATCTTCTTATCAACACCATCCATCAGGACATTATCCTCAGCCATAGATGGACACTCCACCAGTCTGGCCACAATAGAGTCAACACGAACCGACTCTGGAATGGTATCCTCCATGTCCTGCAAGGGGTATAGTTTAGACATCAACGAGGCATCATAATGTGGTCAGGATCTTTCCTTTCTTTCAAAAGTACGTCCATCATGAAAGGTTGAATGCGCAAAGCCTTCATGGCCTCCTTTCGAAACTGGGGAAACATCATATCCCTGGATGTGCTTGCATCCTCCTCATCAGGAAAACCCATGTTATCACTGATATGGGAAAGAATGTCGGGCCACATATCCTTAGATCTTCTTCAGTCAAGCGTCAACATCCATTTTACACTGCTTTAAAGGAGGGGCGGATTCCACACTGCCCCTTGAGGAAGATGGAGAAGAAACAGGAGAAACATGCCTGGGCTACTGATGATGTTTCACCATATTGAAACAAACGTAAAATGAGCGAGAACACCAAAACCACGAAGTGAACAACATTTTCCACCTTTTTTTATTTGCAGAACAAACTGTCCCGAACAAGTCTCAGCACCCGCATTGACAGTGAGCTCAAAACCTGCTGACAGCTGATGCACGAAACTACTGGAATGCAGGAGGCTTGGCTTTATGACATCACGCCGCAGCACAAACAAAGCAAGGAAGTGGCCGCTGTAGGCCACACCGCATGGGTAGGAGCTCCCACTGTATCATACAGAAGCAGGCCCAGAACGGACCCCAGAACAGTCTCCCCACACAGAGGGAGGCTGAACACTACCCCTGGGGGCCAGAAACCCGGCACCGTGATCAGCCAAAGAAGACGTTGGCATCCCCACGGAGGCAGTGAACCCCGCAGGAGGTGTCGGCTTCAACAGCCCAACAATCCACAGGCGGCTTCCACCAGGTAGCACAATCCAGCTTCAGCACGCACAGCGCCCGAGCACACCAGGAGTCCAAAGAGGGCGGAAATGGCCAGGAGCATAACAACATGCCACTGTGCACACATCTCAATCCCACAACCAGAAGAAAGAAGGAGAAGGCAACCAAGGCCCGACTGAGCCCAGCAATATAGGCACTCGGAGACACTCACCCAGTCAAGGAGGCCACACTTCCCGACTCCAGCCGCTCCCACTATGGTCCCAAGGCACCCCCCCTTAGCCCAGAAAATGAGGCAATCATTAGACAGCCAGGATAAGGTTAGAACCCGGCAATTACCTCAGCGTCCCTCGTCATGTCTACCTCCAAGAAAACAAAACAGGAACTGCTTTCTGCTGGATATGGTATTATAGCCACTGGCAGGAGAGTGGGTGGAGCCTTAAAGCTTTTCCTGTTTTGTTTCATGTCAGTGGAATGTACCTTCCGTGTAATGAGTGGGTCAAAGAAAAGGGTCATAGAGGTAATGAGTGTTGTGATATGAGGCCACTGCACCTCAGTGAGTTAGCCTTGAACCTTTGTAGCTCACTATTTTTAGCATCATGTGGTAAAGGGGCGTGGATCCCCTGTTCAAAGGCCTGCTGAATGGAGGCCTAGGACAACTAAGGTAAAAAAAACTCCTATTAGACATTGGAATTTCTGATTGCTATACCCTCCCTCACTCGTGAACTGGATTTCTCACAACTAGGGACAAAAATACACACACAAAACATGAGAAACAAATGTAACTCAGTCATACTACAGTGTTCCAGTACTCTCACATAGTTTGTGATAATCACATGTCTAACCTGGTAGACAATTAAAACTGATGGTAAACACATACTACAGCAATGAAACCAATGTTCTTGGTTGAATGCTTTCTACAATGTTTGTGAATCTCTCATGTCCCCTTACCTTTGAACACAACTGGAATGGACAAATGCAGTGCAAGAACAGATACAAAAGCAAAAGGTTCACAAACAACTAAGCCAATCAGAAGATCACCTTGTATCGTGTTGGTACTGATTAACATTTATAACCCTAAAGTTTAATCAGCATCTAAACATCACAAATTAAGTCAAACACACGGTGGGAAGTTATTCAAAATTTTTATCGTTGTGTTAGGTTGAATAAGTTTTAATTAGATTTTTAAACAATGATGCTGATGGAGCGGGTAATACAAAATTTTGTATACCCCCCTATTCTGCATGTTTATACTAATTAGAGTAATCTATTAATTGTAATACTATTAATGTGTTTGCGTGAAGTTTAACCAACATTACTAATGTACAAAATATAAGTGGGATTTGCATTTTGCATGGCTAAAATAATTTATAATTAACATATGTACGCATACTAATACTAGGACAAATAGAATATCGCATGATATATGTTGCTTTTGTGACGCTATCGTAATGTCGCACCAGATGACATCAATGGGTGAATATGAACGCGTTAAATGTCGCCATACGCTAGATAATTACAAGCACATAGGGGAATTAGTGAGGGTTTAACATTTTATTCATTATTTCTATGTATTAATTACTTTTTTGTGTTTGTTTCGCTTAAGTTGTCCTTTGGGCCTAAAACCAAGATGGCCGCTAAACTGACATGACGAGATGGCCACCATTCACTCGATGTGCCCAAGCAAGGTCACGATGGGATGCCTGCCAAGTATCTTGACAAAGGACTTGTACAAAAACCGAATGGAACATGTATAGTGACATAACCTCCTGAACTGTGTGAAACCTCACCGGACGATCCCAACCAACCAATGGGATAAGCCCAAATTTTCTAAAATGTATCTTTTAGACCTTACTTTCATTATAATATAACGGTAGAATAGAGAGGACTAGTAGATTGCATGTTTCCTTTTTACTGACGGAGACGACGGTGACGCTCCGTGACGGCTGCGTTCCTGAATCATTGACAGACTGAATTGCTGCCCAAATTCTTGATGAACTGAGGACTCCCTAAAATCTATGGGCGCTGATCAATGCTTGCACGTCTCTGGTCCTTGACCCAATCTTTGGAAATGTAGCGTGCTGACGACTAAATTTGATGATTTAGAGGATGACCGATAGCCAGAATAGATAAATATGGTGTTCTGTGATTTGCGTAATGATTAATAAATTTACTAGATGGAACTAAAATTCTTGCATTAATTAGATAAACAAAAATATTGATGAACAAGAAAATGTGTTTGGTCGTTTATTGAAAGAGAATAGATCAGGATCTTTGAGTATGTTTTAGCGGGACTAAATCCTCAATACCAATCCAACTAAATGATCCATTGATCACGTGGGAGGAGTATCTTAATGTTTAGGTCTATGATGTGTAGAGGTAAGGATATTAATGTATAGAAGTGTAAATAATTCTTTTTCTATAGGTTATAAGGTATTCCTTTCATGTCAGCGCTTGGAACATTCATCTCTCCTGTAAATGCAGACCAGTGAAAAGAAAAGTGTGAATGTTGGTTTTATGGGCCCCACCAATGATTGTAGGAGTGAATGTGTTAATGTGATATTTGGTCTGTGACAAAGGGAAGATATTAGGTACGGGGTTTGTCCTGATTCCCGTTACCCAGGTTTCCGCGCTGTATCAGTTTTTCTGGTAGCAGAGTTATGGTTTTTATTGTTTTGGTTTGGTGATTATTCCCTGTAAATAGCTTATTGATTATTGGAAAGTATTGGTTTATGTATTAACACTCTATGTTGAGTCACGTTGAGTTCTATGTTGTTGGCACGGCTTCTGGGAGGTAGGAAGTCGGAAGTTTGTAACGGTTCTGTAGTAGAGCAGAGGTAAGCGCTGCTCTCGGGAAAGATGGAATTGTTGTTGCCCTATAGGTACACAGGGGAAACGTGTAACGAGTGAAGTTGCACAACGCATTGTCTTGGTTTGGTTCGGTTCGGTGACATCGTCGTGTGTTGCCATTAGAAAAATTTCCTGTATGAAAGAAGTGTATGGTAGCGAAGGTCACCTGTGAAATTTTGGTCTTAGGTACCAGGAATCCAGAAGGAGCTCTGATAACGCTTATCACTGGAAAGGTAATAGGTGTTCCCTAAGCTTGTTCGAAGGATAAAGTAGAGGGAAGTGCTACTTTATTAACGTATGTCATAATTCTGTAGTAGGACAGACTATTCGCTGTTCTCGGGAAGACAGAATTCTGTGTGAATGTACTACATTTTCCGTGTGAAAGTGCGTGAATGAAAAGGCATTCAGGTTAATTGTGAAACTCTGGTTTTATTTCTCAGGAGTATTGGGTCTCCAACTAGGTGTCTTAATTCTTGAGAAACGGTTAGCTGATGCTTGTTAGAAGGGTGAAGTAGAGGGATGTGCTACTTTATCAACGGAAGGAACGATTCCGTAGTATAGCAGAGGTAAGCGCTGCTCTCGGGAAAGACGGAATTCTTGTGAAAAAGGTCTTTAACTATACTTTGGTTAGCGAAACAGATAATGGTGGCATTTTTATGTTGTTACTAACAGATCTTGAGTAAAAGAGAACGTAAGAAAAAGATTGCCGTAAGATTTTGTAAAGGGAGGGCTAGTAGCAGGAGGAAAACCGACGTCCCAAAGGGCCACGCTGGCACTGGATGAGACAGTGGGTGTGTAGTGAGCCCTGTTTGTAAAGAAGTGGTCAGTAGCAGGAGATAAACAGACTGAAACTGTCAATTGTGGCAGGATTAGAGAAAATAAATTGCATTAATATATTGCAGAAATGAAATTGTTTAATGGTTTAAAGAAGCTGTTTGGAGGTAAAGTGAAAAATTCGTTTTTTGTTGGTGATGCTCCTGAAGGAACACCTGTGCATTTTATGTCTACCAATTTGGGACACAATTCATGTATTTGGGTTCACCAATGGTGCAAGATTACTGAAAAAGAGGGTCCTTTGAGGCTTCCAAAAGATGATACTTTTGAATTGCAAGTTATTGAAAAATTAAAGGAAGTGTTATGTGAAAGAAAGACACCATCTAGAGCTGCACAATTTGAGGCCTTAAGCGTGTGGGAAAAAGCAGCAAGAGACAAAGCAAGTGAGGATACAAAGGTAAAGCACCAGATGCAGGAGAAGGGAATTGATGATGATAAAAAGCATCAAATAAATAATGATTCAGGGGATGAAATAATGGATGCATTGTTAACTGAGTGTCCGCCACTTTATGTGGTTCCCATTAAAAATACTGAAAATAATGTACCAGTAAGTACTACAGTGGCTACTGCTTTTGTTGAACAGAGAGAAATACAGAATGAGAGAAATGTGTAGACAGTTCAGATTGACCCACTACCTGTTGATTCAGCACAGACAGTGATACCTCCAGGTGTTATTGCTTTAAATGTGACTGATTCAGTGAAAAAACTACAAGCTGCAGATGCACAGAGAGTGCCTAGACAAATTATGACTATCCAAATTAATATGGTCCCTACTAAAAAAATTCAAACAGCTGTAGAAGGAGTAAATATGTCAGGGTATACTTTGGAATCTCAGAAATCACAGATTATTGAACAGAAACTACCCCAGACAGTCCAAGCATTGAAAGATGGGGGAGAAATTGAGTTTACAGCACTCACAGCCCAGGATAAAATAAATATACTTGGAGATGGGATTTTTCAAACATGGTTTGAGGAAGCAGAGGTAATTAAAAAGATAGAAAGCATGGGGGAACAAATTAACCCAGAGCCTGTTTTAAATTCAACATTTGAGCATGAAGAAATTAACAGTCCTTGCAATTTAAATCATGAAAATGTGAACCAGTGTCAGGAAAAATAATTAATTTCCCTGAGTAAGGAAACAAATACTTGTGCAGTAACTACACATGGTAGACTGACCGATTTGGCTCAAAAATATGAAATTAATGTTTCAAGAAGTTTTCTATTTCAGAAAAGCTTCAGGGTACATATGAATGAAGAGGCAAATGAGACAATGTGTTCTTCAGGAATGCAATTGCACGTTGCAGAAACAAAATATATTTTTAAATGCAATGGGTTTGAGAAATTAGGAGACAAGTGCACAAGAAACATGAGAAGAAAAAGAAACCACCAAACCTAGCTGGGAAACTGGATAAGAAAAAGAAACCCCCAGATTTAGTTGGGGAAAATAATAAGCAGAATGACGGAGAAGATTTTGCTTGCTCATTGAGAAAAAGGAGGGATGTTGAGAAATGGAGAAGCAGGTGGAGAAAGAAGAAGAAACGAATAGTTGATAGGGGATCATTAGCATGTCCTGATGCTCACAAATGTGAAACTGACTATATTACCAGAGGGAATTGGTTTGCAGATGAATAGGCAAATTATTGCACAAAACTGAATTGTTCTTTGAATCAGGCACGGGCGAAGGAAGACACTTTTTCCCAATATCTCATGCTTGCTAACACAGTAGAAACATGGAAAGAAGTGAGGCAGTTGCAGGATCAGGCAAGCGATGAGGAAAAGAAAACATGGGTAAAAGAAGCTTGCACACAAAAAGAAGAGGATGATGTTTGGGTTTACCAAGATGAAAGAGCTGTTATGCCCAACAGTATGTTTTGTCCATTTTGCACGCATGTATCATGGACAGGCACACACAGATAGGGAAACTCATTTCGACAACAAAGTTATCAGTCTGATCTGTGAAATACTGAGGACTAAACAGAAACTGCATTGTGCCTATTGTCCAGAAGTTTCTGGAGTTGGTGAGCAAGTGAATAGCACAATGAAAGTCAAATTAGCAAAAAGGTGTGATTCAACTGACTTGAAATGGCCGGAAGCTTTGCCCCTAGTTCCAATAACCATGAGAAGTACACCTGACAGAAGGACAGGTTTAAATCCCTACAAGATACTAGTGGGACGAACAATGAGAGAAGCATATGTACCTGATCCACAAGATAGGCCACTGAGAAATAGACTGCAGATTTCGGATACAAGTTCAGAATAAGATGCTGAGCAACCAGAAGCTGTTAACAGAAGAGAAGCAGACTGTGAAACTGGTGATTCTAGATCAACAGACTCTGCAAGTGTACAGCAAGGTGTAAGACTCAACGATTTTTCACCTGACAACAATTTAGACAGTACTGCCGAACTCGGACAGAAACAAATTCAAAAGCAGAGGCAAGTACATGAAAAAGAGAGAACAGAAGACTCAGAAATCATACAGTGTTCAAGATAAGGGGAAGTGAAATACAAGCAGACACAGAGACTGAAAGCAAGGGAGAAGAAGGTTCAGAAATCCTGACAGTTATCTTGTCTGACATTAGAGAAGAAACAGATGATCAGGAAATTCTGAACAAAGACTATGAACCTATGGAGAAGGATGATTCACACATGTGGCCCAACGGAGTAAAGAGACTCAAGTATAAGATAGTGAGAAAAGGAACAACAGCTCTTGAAGATCAGATCTCTGAAATGACAAACAAGTTAGAACAGGAGAAATTTAACAGGCCACCTGAGTGGACTTACATAGCCGTACAAAATATAGAAGAAGTAGATTTAAGAAAGGAAAGGAACAGTGACAACTACAGTGAGCAGGACAAAGAAAACAACTTGAGGTCACCCTATCAGTGTTACAGAAAACACTTCTGGGTTTTAGCACACAAGACAAAGACGATTTTCATGAACCATTTCCAAGTGGTTAAAATAAAAGAAGGGGCAAGGGACAGAAAGTCATTCAAGTGTGAAAACACACTTTGTACATACGGTGCATATTTAGTAGATTTCATTTATAGGTTAACTTAGATACCATATGGACAGTCCTAAAAATAGATATAACATTTTTGCTTTGGGTGTAGGATGTGTTGTACCATTTTACTAATGGTACTGTTAATAATGTACCAATAGTTGCACAAGTAGATAGAACTGCACTTCACAAGGATAAGTAAGTTTTAGATTTAGAACTAAAAATAACATTTTTGTCGAGAACAGGAGAAATGAGAAAGAAATATGCTCAACTAACAAAATTATTGAGAAGAAGTGTCTGATCGAATAAAATTTAGTGGCATGAATGGGTGGTTTGGGATTTGGTGATGATGAAATCATCAAAGGGGGGATTGATGGAGCAGAGTACAGAAGATTTAGTCTGTACCCCATTCAGACCAATCAATCCCCCATAACAAAGTAATATATGTTTGCTGTGTATTAACCAAACACACATGTTACATGTGTGAAATGCTCTGCATTAACAGGTTTGATCAACATATTAATTAATGGTGTAAAACGCACGTTTAATCTATTTTGCGCATTTAAATAGTGTAATAGTGCATGTCTATGTTGTAGTGTACATTGTGCATTGCATGCTGCTTTTGCTTCATTTTAATGGCTTGCAGTGAGATGCTTTTCCGCTAGGTAACAGTTTTTAGGGGATAAATATTAGCCCTGGTGGGTGGGGGGACAGAAAACACTTATTTTATGTGTATTCACATTTTCTTTGTGTGTTTATCGTAGTTTGGCTGGTGGCCAGTTTCAAGATGGCTTCGTTTTTCCCGGTTCTGCGCAGTAGAGAATGCTTGCATCATCTGGCTGGAGGAACCTCGTGCATGCACTGTGCTCCACTGAACTTTGCAACTCCAGCTGACTATGTTCGAGGCCATGCCGGTAGTTGCTGATAGCCAGAATGATAGCATGAGAACAGCTGAATGCCTGCCAAAGAGAAACAGTTGAATGCCTGCCAAACAATGATCACGTGGAAACAGCTGAATCCCTGACACTGAACAGTTGAATCCCTGCCAATGAACCTTTGAATGCCTGCTAATGAACTATGGACAGGCGAATTTGTATCTATCAGCTTGTCAAACATAAAGTTATTCACGGACATCCTGGGAGCTGAGAACTACATTGTTATTCCTGGACATCCTGGAAGCTGAGAATTACATTGTTATGAACGGACATCCTGAGAGCTGAGAACTGCATTGTCATGACTAATCAGAGCAAGGGAAATGACATGAGTTGAAACTTTTAATGGTAGAGAGCCAGCAAACACAGTATAAATATCACACCAACATTTGGGTTTGTTGTTAGAGAAGGCGGAGAAGAAAGCTGCTTTGGAGAGATGCTGGGAGCTTAGAATTATGCCAGACTGTGCACCGATGACCCCTGTAGGTTCGAGATCGTTGCGGGACACTAGCCTGGGTGAGACAAGTCGTCGAGGAGGTCAAGGGTTAATTAAGTACGTTGGGGTTTTAGTGCTGGGTAGGAAGGTTTTAGTGTAGGAAATCTTTAGAATTAAATGCATATTTTTAACAATGGTTCACTGATCCTTCATTTTGGAACCCTCTGTCAGTTACATGACCAAGGATTCATTTTTAACCATTTTGAGAATAATTAAATGAATGCAAACCTATATTTTCTCTTCATGACTTTTTTTAAACAGTTTCTTGTTTTATGTCCTGAATAAATGGCAATGCTCAAGTGAAAATTAATAGTGAGAAAATAAATGATAATTTCCTTGATGCAAATTAATGACATAAAATCTTTTAAATGATTTCAGGTGTTCGTGATTCTTTTAGAGTCAATTAATTATGCAATTCAATATATTGTTGTAGTGAGGTTAAGCTGGTCGACAATCACCATCAACCAATCCAACTAATTGGTCCGTCGACCCAGTGGGTGGAGTGCCTTGATGTTAAAGCTAAGATTCTACAGATGCAGATGTACATAATGTATTTATTGTAAATATTTTTCCTATAGGTAATAAGGTTCCCCCCCACATGTCCAGCGCTTGAATTTCTCATCCCTCACGTGTGTGCAGACTCAGTGAGAGAGACGTGTGAGTGTTGGTGTTATGAGCCCCACCAAGTACTGCATGTGTGAATGAGCTAGTATGACGTCGGGTCTGCGACGCAGGGAGGGTATCGGTAAATGTTATTCCCCATTCTTCCCGGTCTTGCGCCGCATCAATGCAAATTATTTACTTGATCAAATACTATTTTCACTATTTGGGAGCATTTGATCAATTTTAATGTGTAATTTAAATGTTCTATAGTTTAATTATTACATTATAATTTAATAGTGAGTTGTCAGGCTTGTAGGGGAATAGGGTTGGAAGTTATTTGAATTATGCATTTTGTTGTTGTTTAAATACATTTTTGATATTAAATACAATGTACATATTGGTAATTAGTAATTGACCATCCTACATCAAAACCTGAACAGATCAAGCAGAATGGCAAACACATAAAAATAAAATAAACCTTGTTTTAACCGGGAAAAGTGGCAGCAGGGGCAAACATAATATATTAGACACAACATCACATAACAGCTCTGGTTGATGCACCTGCGTCCAGCGAGTGGTACAGAGACCTGAGAAGGCTTTGGACAGCATTTCCAGCACTCCCAAATAGAACAACACGTTCTATTCTCTACTGAAGGACAACTATCCTGAAACACGTGTCTAGAGATACACCGCACTGGCTGCATCAACAAGGGTGAAAAACTAAAGCCTGTCACTGAAGTAGGTGTTACCATGCAGTACATTTGCAATGATGCATCAGGGAAAACTGAGTGCTGGGATGTGGGGCAGTGTGCGCCCACCCTCCTTCTATCAAACAATGTATATTCATACACTGAGTGGTGAATTGAAGATTGGTGCCAGCCTGGACCAATCGAAGATTAAAGGCACCCCAATGAGGTAAGTGGTACTCACAGCTAGTATACAGCCAAAGTGGGCAATATCACTGTTAGAAATGGGGGTCTCTAGTTGGCAGAGGTAGGTACCTTTGTCTAAATTGGAACCCTTGCTTCTAGTCAGGGTAAGGGGGGATACACTTCTAAAATAACCCCTGCTCACCCCCTTGGTAGCCTGGCATGAGGAGACAGGCTCATGTCAGAGGCAGTGTGTAAATTATTAGTGAACCCATAATACAGTGAAAACAGTACAAATAGACACCACACCAGCTTAGAAATATAAGTAATATTTATCTAAACCAAAACAAGACCAAACTACAAAAATCAACAATACATAAATTAAAGTATGACTTTCAGATGGTATAAATAGTTCAGTTCAAACCAAATTGCAGATGCAACACTTTTCTCACAAAGCACCAGGGATGCGTCACGCAAACAAACAAAAAGGGCTGCAGAGTAGGTGATACATCGGTTCCTTACACTCAGGGAAGGTGATGCGTCTATTCCTTGGTCTGGGGAAGTTGATGCTTTGGTTTCTTAATGCAGCGCAGGGGAGGTGATGTGTTGATTCCTTACCAGAGAAGAGGTGATGCGTCGGTTCCTTACTGCATGGGGAGGTGATGCGTCAGTTTCCTACTGCGTCCCCCAGCGATGCAACAAACTTGACGCCTCAATGCGAAGATCTGGAACGATGCGTGAACTCTTGCAGCAGGCCTTGCGTCGAAATCGGTGCAGTGATCTCGGACTTCGGCGATCAGTGCACTCAATGCGGCGTGCAGCGATTTCTAGAGCCACGGCAGGCGCTGCGACAATTTCTTCAGCGAAGCGTCGGAAACAGGTGTGGATGCATTTCACTTCTCAAAGTTACGTTACTCTTCCAGCTCCAAGCAGAAAACAGTCTCTAGAGGTCCAAAAAAACAGCAGGCACCTATTTGCTGGTCAGAAGTCCCAGCAATGAAGTTCAAAGGAGCTGTTGGTGGCTTTCTTTGTGTCCCTGAGACTTCAGAACAGGAGGCAAACTCAGTTTCAAGCCCTTGGAGATTTTCTTCAAGCAGGGGAAACAGCAAACAGCAAAGTCTTTTTCTCCATTCCTTGACAGCAAGTAGCCACTGCAGGCCAACCCCAGACAGCAAACAGCACAGGGGCAGTATTCATCCTCAGCTTCTCCGGCTCTTCTCCTTGGCAAAGGTTCCTCTTGATTCCCAGAAGTGATCTTAAGTTCTGGGGTCTGGGCCCCAATATTTATACTACAAAATCCTATGTTCTCTGTTGGCAGAGAAGCCCTGTGCTTGGTCAAAACCAGTTCGGTCCTCTCTGGTGCAGCTTCCTGGCAGGAGGTGGAGACGGCATTGTGGAAGGCAGACCAGGCCGTTTCAGGTGAAAGGAAATCTCCTCCCCCTACTCTAAATGCAGCCCAGGTCTAGTCAGCCCAGCCCTGACTCATCAGGCTCTCATGAGACACTGCTCCTTCCCAGCCCCTGTCATCCAAAAGCCAGGCATGCAATACACAAACCTAGCAGAGGCACACTGGATGGCTAAGCAAAAAAATACCTACTTTCTAAATGTGCATTTTCAAAGACAAAATGTAAAAATCACCCTCACTAAAAGATGCATTTTAACAATCTGAGTTCAGGCATAATAAACAATATTTTCCTACCTTTTTCCCAGGGCTAGTTATGTTTGTAAGATGTTATAAACAAACTCCCCATTCTATCCTATGGGACCAGGTAGCCTTGCAATAGTGAAAAACGAAATTGGCAGTAATTCACTATCAGGACATGCCACACACACCAGGGCATGTCCTACCTTTCACATCCACAACACCCTGCCCACAGGGGTACCTTGGGCCTACCTTAGGGGTGACTAACATGTAAGGAAAGGGAAGGTTAGGGGTTTGCAAGTGAGTGCACTTGCCAGGTCGACATGGCAGTACCTGTCTGCACACAGACCAGAGTTACATTTACAGGATGCTTATGTGGGTGGCACAATCAGCGCTGCAAGCACACTAGCAGCATTTGATTTACAGGCCCCGGGCACACACAGTGCACTGTACTAGAGACAAGTAAATCAAATAGCCAATTATGGAAACACCAATCCATAACAACAATTTACAAAGGGAGCACTTGCACTTTGGCACTGAACAGCAGTGGCAAAGTGCCCAAAGCCTCTAGACCAGCAAAACGGAGTCCAACACACAGCAAAAACACAGGAGGCAAAGGCAACAAATGCAGAGGAGACCCACGCCAATGGTGCCAGGTCTAACAATCACCAAAATAAATTAAACAAAATAAAAACCAGGTAGGAAAAAATCGATTAACAATCTAGATTGTATATACAAGAGAAAAAGCAGAATAAGTTCTCAGCCTGGAAGATTGCCCAGGGTCCAAAATAGAAGTGTTCCCCAAGCAAAACTGTTTAAATGAAATAACATGTATTATAAGGTATCAGAAATGTACCAAAACTCTATATACAGTAAACAAGATGCACAAATTGATCAATATCACAGACTTCAAGACTGTTACAATGACTCCGAATAAATTTCTAACTTTCCTCCAGTGTTCAAGCCTTGAGGCATCTTGGTTTCTAATTACAAAATATATTTCGATTTGGTGTCCTTAGGGTTAACTTGTGAGTCCCACATATACCCAGTGGAAGGATGGAATCAATGGCAAAGAAACTTAACTCAGCTGTAATATTGTTATGGATGTCTCTGAAATGCCTAGCAGTGGGATAATGACTATTATTGCTAATAACATGCATGTGTTCCAAGACTCTCTTTTTGACAAGATAGTATGAGTATGAACAGTGTTACCAACAAACTATTTATCACGTAGTCAAACCAGTGCTTTAATCACAAAATCAGAATTGTTTGTCATGTGCTTGATGCTTGATTATGGTTCTGGGTATGTTAAATGATGGGGTCAAGTATTCACAGACCTCAACATTATATCTACATGTCTTTTATTTGCTGCACTTGTAGAAACCACTTGTTATAGTAGACTTACTTGGTCCCGTAAGGAGCCTCATCTCCTAGAAGTGACACTGCAATGATCATTTTTATTAGTGCATTATCATTTCTCAACCCACACAAATATTTCTGTAAAGGTATCTGGTCCCCAGGACCTAGGGCACCTTGGGAGGGGGGCTGGATTCCCCCCTTTCACAAAAAAAAAAAAGACTCTGGGGATAGAGTCCCTGACGGATAGAGTCCCTGTAACATATTGTGACTCAGGAAGGGGCGTTATACACCCCATCCCGTTGTTAAAAAAATAAAGGACCCTGGGAATCAGGCCCCTGAGGCCCAAGATGGCATGAGGAGGGTGACTGTACACCCTCCTCCCTTTATTATCAAATGAAGGCCCAGGTGAAAGGGATTCTGGGGGTCCAATAAGTCTCGAGGAGATGGGATGTGCACCACCTCCCCTTAACTAAACAGAGAGACTATGGGGAAGGCGTCCCAGAGACCGTAAAGGGTTGCAGAGGGGGGCTGTGCACCATCCGCCCCAGTGATTCTTTTTAAAAAGGTTATCCAAGGTGGGTACCGATACAGCAAAGTAAATGATAAATGAGTGTCAGGAGTCGATCATTCATTATTCACTGCTCCAGCATGGAGTTCTCCCTCATGTCTTCTGAGGGCTTTTTTGTTTATTAATTTTTTTAGCTTGGTGGTACCCCTAGAATATGGAAGGGCACCACCAAGCATTTTTTTAATGTGAGGGCTGCAGGAAGTGAAGCAGCCACCCAGCAACATTAGAACAAAACAAACAAATAGTAAGTCTCCTGGGTCATTAAATCCATGACCACAGGAGAGCTTACCATATGTTTTTAAACAAACCTAGCTAGCGCTCCATGCTTTTCAGCATGAGTGCAGAGCTTCCTTGTTGTTTGTTATATTGCTGCATTTTGTAACCTGAAACCAGCTAAAAAAGACTCAAAGATGTGTTGATTAATTTTAAATAAAACTCTATTGCATTTTCTAAGACAATCAGTTTTATTAAGCATTGCAGTGTGTGAATTAATAAAATGTAAATTTGTCGATAATTATTGTTTTTTGTTTCTTAAAAAAAGAAATGTGCTTTAATATAGATTGATATGGTGACCCCGGTCATAAAGCCAGTAGGCCCAAATTTCATGTTTTAATTTTTTGACCTGTTGACTAAGTCAGTAACTCCATTTTACTTAAAATGACCCCTCATATTCAGCCATGCTCGCCTTCTATGGTTTGGGCGCCAGGTCCAGTGCCCAACCGCCTCTGCTGCACATGGTTTGAGTGCAGCATCAGGGGGTTGGGCACCAGCAGAGCTTGGGTGTAGGGCCTGACCTTAGGCCAACATCACTCTGAGCATTGCCGTTAAGTCATGCGCAGTGTGGGGTTGGCTGCCTGCGAGGGGCTGAAGCCAACCCAAGGCAATGCATGGACAAAGGCCGTGCGGGGTGTTGGGTTGGCATTACATATGGTAATAAAATATTCCTTTATGTTAAAGAAAACTTAGAAATTTGGGAAAAACAAAAGGTGAACTAAAAGTATATTTAGGAAATGTGATGATATTTTACTTTGCAATAAAAAATGTAAAGATTCATTGAAAAAACTAAAGGTAAAGTAAGAATATATTGTCAATTAAAACATACTGCATACTGTTTTAAATTAACAAACCCACTGAAATTCATCAGCTAAATAATCTCAAGTATCTATAATGCATGCCTCATAGTAACTATAACTCACCATCCTCTGCCTATAACATCACATATTACATAACTCTTGACGTGTTTTATGACTTCATCGATAACATGACTTTAATATCTGAAATGACAGCAATAATTACAACACTGTGCATGGTGGGGGTGTGAGTTATAGTTACTGTAGGGTACAGGTTGTAGTTACTTGAGATAACTATAACTGATGAATTTCAATGGCCGTGTTGGTTTCAAATGGTATGTTTTAACTGACATTTTTAACCTAACGGTAACGTTTGTTTAACATTTGGGTCTTTTCCAGTGAATATATCTTTAAACAGATCAGACTTTCCATAGTAAGAGCATTTTTTTATTTCTCCTTTTAACGCCTGCTTTCCAGCAGCATTATTTTTTGGCACACAACCCTGTCTACTAATGCTAGTAGATAGGGTTTTGCGTCAAAAAGCATGGGTGGTTGCATGGGAATGCCTATGTATCACCCATGTAATGCCCCCTTATTTCTAGGTAACGCAAATCTGTGCTTCATGCTGGCTTGATTTACATTTCCTAACAAACCAATGCAAATATATTAATTTGTATTGGTTTGTAAATCCCCCAAAAATGTTTGCGTCCGGTTTGCACTAAAAAATGTACGTAACCTAATGCAAAACCTTTGTAACTCTTGGTCTGTGTGTGTGTGGGTGGGTGTGAGTGTTTGTAGGTGTGTGTGTGTGTGTGTGTGTGTGCGTGTGTGTGTGTGTGTACTTATGTGTCAGTGCGAGGGTATGAGTCAGTGAATGAATGTGTACATATGTGAAATGTGACACAGTGTGTCAAGTATGTGAGACAGTGTGTGACTAAGACAGCCTGAGTCTGTGCGAGCACATAAAACAGGCCGAAGCAGGCAAGTGAGAAGTGAGCATATGAGAGAGTACTTAGACACTGTGTGAATGATACAGTGTAAGACTGAGGCAGCATGTGGGACAGCATCTGAGGGAGACAGTGAGAGAATGAGAATTTAGTGAATGAGGAAGTGAGTGAAGCATTCAGTGAGTGTGCAAGGCTGTGTGTGAATGGCGCAGTATGTGAGACAACATGAGTAAGCCAGTGTGAGGGGGGAAATGCCAGTGTGAGGGGGAAAGTGAATGGGCATGTGAGTGAGACAGTATGTATTTCTGAAAGAGACAGTGTTTAAGGCAGTTTGAGACATGTGAGACACTGAGGAAGCATGTCATTGAGACAGCATGTATGTGTGAGTGAGACAGTATGAAAATGAGACAGAGTGAAGGAGATATTGAGTGAGCATATGAGTTAAACAGTATGTGAGGATGAGAGTTGGACAGTCAGTAAAACATGGGTGAGACAGTACAATACTATTTAAATGAGACAAAGGATGAGTAATACAGTGTGAGGGAAAAATTGTGTGAGCAGGTGAGTGAGACAGTAGGTCAGTGTGTTTGAGACTCTGTGTGAATGAGACAGTGTATGAATGAGAAAGTGTGTGGAAGAATACGAGTAAGACAATGAGAGTGCAAATGCAGATGTGTGAGGCATTGAGAATGCGAGACTGTATACAAACACAACTATATGAGTTACACAGTGTGAGTGAGCATGAATGAGCATCTGTGCATAAGACCGCATCCGAGTGAGACTGTGTGTGAAAATGTGAGTGAGGCTGTGAGTGAGACAGTAAGAGGGACCCTGATGAGACAGTGTGTGAGTATGTAAGCGAGAAAATGTAGACATGTGAAGGAGACGAAATGTGAGACAGTGGGTGAGCATGTGAGTCAGACAGTGTGTGAACATATTACAGTGTATGTACATGTATGTGTGCTATGCTTACAGATCTGCCATTCTCCCTGGTGTAATAAAGGCACTTCTTGACTCATGAAGGCACCCGGTATTGGACTTGGCCCTCTCCGTAGAGTCATCCCCAAACTTTCGGCTTAACCCCTTCTGTTTTCTGAACCTGTTTTTGTTTCCCATTAGCGCTCAGTGCATGTTACCGCTGCTAACTAGTGTGAAAGTGCTTGTGCTCTCTTTTTTAAACATGGTAAAATTTGCTTACACCCAAATGACACATGTAATTTATTGGTAAGTCCCTAATAAAGTAGTACTCGGGGCGGCTCCTCCATTTGAGTGGAGGAGCATCGCCCCACAAGCCGAAGAGCTGAAAAATAAAATGGGAATATTATTACCATTTTATTTTTCAGCAACTTGTCCCAAACTAAGGGGGATATTCACAAGAACGTGTGCTAACTACCGCAGGAGTAGTGTAACGCAACTCTCAACATCGCAGCCTATCATGGGAAAACAACCCCATGTCAACGTGGAATTCACAACCAGGCGGCCCCATGCGATAGCTTGCCGTAACCACAGCCATTGCCCGCGATACAACCACCTCGACGGAGATAAAAACACAAACCCCAATGCCAAAAAACCTGCGATGGACCAAAGCGCGATGAGGAAATCAATCATAAGCAGCTCCAGGCCTGCAACACACACTTGGCAGGTGGGAAAAATCACCATAAAAGTAGAATAAACACCCAAACACAAACTGACCAACACCCAAGCACCATGGAAGCAGCCGGAGCAGGAGCAGAGGACGAGTGCAACACCACAAGCTCCCCGGACGACCAGCCCGGGACCTCAGGGACAGGGAAGGGCAAGGACAAGATGAAGAGGAAGACGAAGTTCAGTCCGCAAGCGAACAGAATCATAGTCACGGAGGTGATGGAACACCATCAACAACTGTTCATCACCTCCAACGTGTCATTGGGCACCAAAACTGGAAGATGGCGGGACATCGTGGACAAGGTGAATGCCGTTGTAGAGCACAAGAGGACAATGGACGAGGCCAAGAGGCGATGGAATGACATCAAGAGAAAGACCTAGAAGAAACTCGCAGCCAACCAGAAGGCAGCAATGCAGACTGGAGGTGGGGGCCCAGCGCCACAGCTTGTGCTGGATGACATGGAGGAGCTGGTGTTGACAGTCATCAGTGTGGATACTGTGGCCGGAGTCGGGGGACCGGACACTGCTCGACAGGACACAACACAACCGCAACAGGGTGAATGAACACCAGGTACTGGGGGATGGGTGGAGATGGCCATGATGGTACACATGCACAATCAAGCATAGCACAGTGCACACCCTCAATGACTCTGGATCATCACTCAGATCTATAGACTGTCACAATCTACAATGCCATGCTGTCTGAATGTCAATTTGAAGACTTAACTTCTGCCACATTTTGGGTCTTTTTAACTGTATTTTTATGATGTTTAGTTATGTTTGGAATAAATTTGTTTTTATGCCATTAAATTTGTATTTTAATATAATCAATATGTCATCATGAACTCAAATATTTGAAAATTAAATAATTTCATCTAAATTTACTGTGCAATTTGATCTTTTACACTGAGTCCATTATTAATGGTTTATATATTAAATTGTTTGGTTGTCTAGAAATTTTATTTTCTATTGTATACTTACCCTGTCCTAGGATTTTTTTTACCAGTTGATCAGGGGGTCCTTGTTACTTACATTTGAATGTCAACATGTACCATGCAGCTACATACATGTGGACACATTGCAATACACCATCTCCACTTCACATTGCAGAGCTACCATCAACACCCCCTGCAGAGCAGTCCCAGCCACTCTTCACTGATGATGAGGAGGACAACCCCAGCATCGATGCACAAGCCCTCCAAGACATCATTGACATCATCCGCGACTCACCTCCAGGATCAGGGCTGACCACCTGCATCGAGGAGACCCCACCCACCACCCAAACCACACAAGAGGAGGCACCCACGGCCCCAACAGTCTCCCAAGACCCCCAGGAACAACACAAGGCCTTCCAATGCTGTGTGCTTGCGGCCCAGAGGGAGACGGCTGAGCAGGTGAGGGTGCGGTTTGACCTCATGGCCACCAAACTGGACGCCATCCATGAGTGTCTAGGCCCGCTCCATGGTCTCCAATGAGCCATGACTGACATCGCTGGAGTCCTGATATGGAGAGAAGAACACCTGTCCCCTCAGAGGGGCACAAGCGATACCAGCCGTGAGCTGGCACTGATGTGTAGGCTCATGGAGGACATGGTGCGGATGGAGGCGGAAAGGCACCACTGTACATCAGCCAAATGTAGTTGGGATCTACCATGCCCTGCAGATCATCATCATGGCATTGCTGCCACAAGGCATGGCGCAGATGAATGCTGCTGCCCCCACACCATCCACATCTCTGCCCCCTGGTGTTCCATTGCCTCACAGTGTGGCAGACGTATCCACTCCAGCACTTGTTGTGTCAGTGGCACACAGTGTCTCAGCCGGTACTGCAACACCCACAGGTGGGGCAGAGCACACATCCGGGGATGGGGATGTGGATGGGTTTGTGATCAGGAGGCACTAGCATCAATTTCCGCTACCTGGCTTGTTTCTGCTTGGTGCCACACATGGCCTCATGTACGTCCACTGACCACCGATACACTCCGATGCACTCACCTTGGACAGCGACATGGACTGCCATATCCTGTTTGATGACCAATGACACAGCGACCAGACTGCGGACTGTAACCTCCCTCTTCCGCAGTATTTTCATCCCCGGATGGACTCTGGATGGCCCTCCACTGGCCCATATTGTGTAGTGTGCTCGGCATTGCCCTGTACCGCTCCAGCTACAGAACTGCACTGGATGTGAAATAAACATCCAGTGACGCACTGCTGTGTCATGTCTTTCATCTTTCACGTATGAATGTGTGGATGAATGTAGGGACAGTGATTTCCCTTGCGTCAATGTTGCTCATCGTGTTGCAATGCCAGTCCGAGGTTGCTACATTGCATATTGTGTAATGGGTACCGTGAACACTACAACAGGAACACACGCAGCAGTCACTTCTATGTCCGGACATGGACTGAACCACACCCAGAGCCTCCCATTTTTGCAGGACCTGCGCTGGTCCAGTGTACGGCAGGCCAGACCACTCCGCTTCCGCTCCGAGTGGTGGGCCCTCATTGCTTCCCGTCACAGGCGTACATGCTGGTGGTGTGCAGGTCACTGGTCTAGTTGTCCGCATGTCACAGCCACTCCCTGAGGGCAAGTTTGCACGCACACCACACCCATCCGACACAGGCGTCACAGGCCATGTGACTCTGACAACATAAGGGGCCAACAACGTCACATTCCCCTCTGCCGGTGTTGACTGGATGATGGACGCTCCACGGTTCTCAATCATAAAGGCCACATGAGTTGTTGCTCACAGGGTTAGTGGCATCCGAGGCCTTGCGGCCGGCATGGGCCCACCACCACGTGGCACTGACTGGCATTGCACAGGGTTAGTGGCACCCGAGGCCTTGCGGCCGGCATGGGCCTACCACCACGTGGCGCTGATTGGCGTTGCACAGGGTTAGTGGCACCCAGTGCATTGCGGCCGGCACAGGCACCCCACCACGGGACGGTGACTTTTGGTGTCAGTGGCACCTTAAGCTGCCGAGCGGGTGTGCAGCCTGCGATGATGCCCCGTCCCGGCGGTCCAGACAGCTCAGGTTTTGTGTGCCCTGCTGGACCTCAGTGTTGGCCAGAGCCAGTGGGCAGCGCGGGGCTACTGCCATGTGGTGTTGCTTCCAGGTTCCCAGAGTTAGTGGCACCCATTGGGCTGAACGGGTGTGTAGCTTGCGAGGATGCCGGGTGCCCTGGTATGTCCTATGCCATGGAGTAATCAAGACCCAGCACCAAACATGAGACCTGGTGGCCTGCAGAGCGCGGCTGCATGGTGTTGAGGGTGCCATGTGCGTGGACCCCGGGCTTGTGGCTTGCGGCGGCACGTGGTGGGGACCTCCTGTCTACGCGCCGGTGGCGGAAGGTGAGCAGTGAGGCCTGGGTGTGCATGGGCGGGCATGCTCCGATGGGCGGCAGGCAGGGCTGGGGGTGCCTCTGCCTGGGTGTGCATGGGTGGGCAGGCGATTTTGTCTTGTGCAATTGTGTGTACTGTGTCAATCGTGTATCTGGACTCTGTTTCAGATGATGGGTCTGTCTCAGATGTGCGACCTGGTGTACTGCTATACATGCCGGTAAGTGGTTGGAGACACACCGGTGGCAGCGGGTGAGCAGTGTGGCCTGGGTGCCCAGGGGTGGCACTCTCTCTAACTCTCCCCCTCTCTTCTTCTCTATCTCTCTCCACCTCTCTTCTTCTTCTCTCTCTCACCCCCTCTCTTCTTCTCTCTCTTGCTCCCTCTCTTCCTCTCTCTCTCCTTCACTCTCTCTCTCTGTCCTTTGATGTGCGCAGGACACACCTTCTCATCATGATTTTTGTGACAACACATGCATGTCACCAGCTATGATTGTGCGTCATCAAGCGGATTATTTTGGACATGTTTAGGTGTAGCTGATGTGGCATGTCTTTTGTCGGGGGTGCCGAGGAGTGGGGATCCTGGGGGTGGTGGCGGCGGGTGTTGTTGCCCTTCCGGGTGCATCTGTTGCCCTTCTGATGTGGCTGTGCACTGTGCTCCCTTTTGTGGTGCAGCCTGTGGTCCGACTTTGCACCAGGTCAGAGCAGGTGTTGTTTCCTGCTGCTAACGCGCCTTATCGCCTGTTTTGTGTTCTTAACGCAGTTCTGTCTGGTCGTTGTGAATGTTGTGGAGTGGTGTTGTTGCGGCTTTTGGCACGGTAATGCCTATTCTGCATCTCATTAGCGATAGGTGCGGGGGTCATCGGCGGCGATGTTTTTTGCGGCTGCTATCGCGGGTAAACTGGTGATGTGGGCTGTTTGCACATGCTTGTGATTGGGGAGGTAAATTAATCACGTTTTTGGTTGCGCTAAAGTGCTGTTAAATCGGAGATAGATGCTTGTGAATATCCCCCACAGTTTCAGGATGGGATGGGGCAGTGCTGCCAAGTGGCAACAGCAGGGAGTTGTGCACTTTAAAATATGCATGTCTCTTTTGCGGGCCATCTAGGGATGGCCAGCCAGACATCTGCATTTTAAACTTCTCTAACCTAGCCTGGTTAGAGAAAGTGCAGGCCTCCAGTGCTCTTAAGAGTGCTGAGAAAGCCTGAGCTATCCAATCCTGGCATTGCTCTCATGCTGTAAGAGCAGCGCCAGAATTGGAAAGTGCAGTTTCCTGCGTCTGGAGCTTTCAGAAGACACCCGAGGGAGGAGGACATTATGCTGCAAGTTAGGGTGCTAAGTCTATTTTATTTATTTATGTATTTTGTGCCCCACCACCCTCTGTACATGACAGCTGCATTAATTAATTAATGCTACTAGTTGGCCTGGAGCATTTATTGTACTACCCACTTAGGAAGCCCTTTAAATATGCCTCACGCCCGCCATTGCAACCATTGTGTACAGTCATAAACTGCCATTTTGACGACCTGGGAAAAAAACCTTTTGTGAATATTAAACCTTTCTTTTTCATATCTGTGAGTATCCCCTAGTGCACGCCCTAAACAGAAAATAAGGGAGGGTACATTGCATTAAAAAATTTGGACATACACTTTTAGGTTTTTCCTGTCCTGGCAGTAAAATCTCTCAAATTCATTTTTCACTATTGCAAGGCCTACCTCTGCCATAGAATAACATTGGGTTCTCTTATTTATTTTAATAAGTGATAACTTTTGTTTGCGAGCAGGTAGGTTTAGTATCTGAGGAATTGTATGTAAAACCTTCTTTAATGGTAAAGTCAGATTGTATGTCACAGTTCTGAAAATGCCACATTTAGAAATTTGGCGTATTCTTGTCCTAACCATTTGTTACCTGCAGCTTGATTTGTGACCAAGTAGTTGACAGTTGTCCTTTGTGTGTTCCTCCTCACAAAAGAGGATCTGGGTGTTGGCAGGATGGGCCCTCCTGACTTAATGAAGAGATGGAGCTGTTGCCTACCTCACTTGCAGTTTAAAGGCACTGGCCCAGCTCACACGCAAAGAAATTCCACACTTGCCTAGTGTCCCCCCAGACAGACTGATACCAGGGCAGGGAAGCAGGAAATTCCAGACACCTCCATAGGAGGAAACTCCAGAAACAACTCTCACTTCAAATTGGGCACCACACATGAAAAGGGGACCCTTGGACCCACATTTCAGTACACTCCTGGACGTGTGGATACTACAGAAGAGGGACGCTGTTTGAGGCCTGCTCTCCTTGCTGAGAAAGAAGACTGTACCTGCTCGATTAATCCCAGTCTGAGTGACTTCAAGGGTGAACTGACTGACCTCCCATTCTACGCTACTAGGGACACAAGCTCCAAGGACCTCTCTGCAACTGCCCAGCTGACCTGATGCACTGCACCTGCCTGAGCCCTGCTGGCCTCGGCTGGATTGAATTCCTCATTCCCTAGTGGTACCTCCTCATGTCTTGGGCCGTTGGTTGGCATCAGAGAGCGCTCCACCTGGCCTAACTGAAGGTTCCATCAAATTTGGGGTGAGCCAACATGAAGCCTCACTAAGCTTCCCTGCACAGCTGCAAGCGTCATCATAATTGGCACAAAACGATGCAAAGCCCACAAAGCCTCGCTGCACATCTGCCAGCATCATCAGAATCAATGCTTAGTGACTCAAAGTCCCGAAAAAAAAATCTTAGCGCTGCCCTGTTCTTTTACGGAAAAAAAACATTCAAAAAACAATCAAAGACATGGTGGTCTGCTGACCCCAGCAGGCCACCATAACTGTGACACCCACCAATCATAGTGAGTTGCACTTTGTGACCCACCTCATGATGATTGATGAGGTTGCTCGCATTGTAATCCACTTTTTTTTAATTTATATTTAAATTATTTCGAATTTTGTGAATCGACCTACTAGAACATAGGTTGGTTTTCAAAAAATCCACATTGGTTGAATAAAGCAAACAATATTTTGCCACCAGTGTTTCATATGTCTGGCCATGGTGAGAAAAAATCACATCAGTCAAAATGGGCCAGAGACGTATGAATTCGAATTTTTGAATTTGTCGAGCACATAAAACGGAAAAGCATCAAAGCGCTGTAACCAGGTACGGCACCAAAGGAACCAAATGAAAAGTCTAGTAGCAGGCAGGGTTGGATTGGGATTAAAAATCGGCCCGGGCACGCTAAAGAAAAGTGGCCCATATTTGCATATTGCCTTTCCACAAAACACTGCTTTGGCAACATTTTATAACAAGCCTTGGCATAGCCAATAGGTCTCGCCTTTGGGACCTTATAAGTGTTTAGCCATGCAACACTTGCTGTTGTTGCACCAAGGATATTGTGCTGGATAACTTCAGCACAATATCTTGGTGCAACAACATCAGCTGGTGGTCACTTTGGTGCGTGTTTGAATAGCTGGCAGAATAGGACATACTGGTGCAAAAACATTTTAAAGTATTTTGAGTGACTGCAAGAGTGTCATATTTGAACTTTTGAATGAACTAGATGTGTTGGATAGAATTCATTTGCACTGCCTCTGGAGGCTCTAAATTGTGTAAAAGTCGAAAGAATTGAGGTATTGAGATCTGACCTGGATCACAGAGTTTGATCAATGGGACGAGCCATGAATCCGACGTGCAGAAGCCAATGTGGTTATACTGCATGTCTCTATCTATTTGGGTAGAAACAAATCCATATCAAGCGATAACTGAATGGGAGCAATAGTGTGTGTTAGTTATGGTGCATTTCTATGGCACGTTTCAAGTTGTTCTATTTAAAAGGGGCACTAAAAGGGAACTGGCCTAGCACTGGGTAATTGTGCCTTCTGTGAAATGTATTCTTTGACGAATTGTGTGTAGCACCTTGTATAAGGAGGCATGAGTTGTGTAAGTTTTATGTGGGATAGATAATAATGGCATTTTAAAAAGCTGATTAATAGAGAGAACAGGATGAAGAAAATGGGCCTATAATAGGCTGGAGCTCGAGTATTCAGATAACGAAGGCATGGATTATGAACTCAAACAGACATTGCAAGCGATAAGCCCCGAGAAGACGGTGAAACAGTTTGGCATTGGATGACTGAAAAAAACTGTAAAAGAATGACCTGAGTTTCGGAACTGTAAACTTTTTTTATTTATTTTATTTTTAATCTTTATTAACGATAAATCACAATACAAGTTATGCATTCAATTGTGATGTTCAGTGGTACAGTAGAGCAAAATGTAACTGCAAGTCGATGGCTCATATAGCGAAGCAGACAGCATGCCGAACAGGAAACTTAAATTAAAGGACTATGAAATACCGGAGACCATGTATTCGCTGAACTGCCTCCAAGATTGTGAATTTAATTAATACTAGTTAGGACTTGGGATGTGTTGTATGTGCACATTTTGAGTGATAGATTTTTAAATCTGTAGCACGACGGAAGGAGATGTCCCGCAGGTGCATGCACTGCCTCACTCAGAGAATTTCGTGGCCAAAATGATGGCCAGAGGTTAGGTGTCCCGTCCAGGTGAAAGAAAATATAGATTTTTTAAAACTCCTTGGCTTAACTGGCAGTGTCCCAGTAGTCTGTCAGCCACTTTGTTTCTCCACAGCAAGTGCTCTGAAGAAAACTCCTATGAGGAAAGTTATCCGACCTCTGTCTGACCCTCACTAGGGCTTAAAAGCGGAACTAGCCCTCTTTTCTTGAAAATGGCACAACAAAAGCCCCAAAAGAGTCGTCTGGTAGGATATTTTCCTATCATGCGATTTCGATTGTCGGATGGCCGACGCTAAAAAGTCTTAGTGGGGTCTAAAGCCTTCGGTAATTGGGGTGGAAGTTATAAACGCGCTAAGTGTCATTTGTCAGAGGTTGCAAAAGAGCCGATTAGCAGACGGACTTGTGCTGGGCGGCCAGGGCTGTTCGACAGTAATATCTAATGAGAGGCAAGTGGTCAGAGGAAGCTGTCTCTACTGCTGGAAATGTTTCCTTTCTTTTCAGAGGCATGCCCCAAGTTTAAGGGGCTGGTACACTTTTCTAGGCGGCATTTGGGAAACTTCTGCACGCGCTACTGTGCTTTTATGTCAACATATTCATCGTAATTAACCACTTCATAGCTTCTTTTTTTACTCAAGAGAAAAAAATGCTAATTTTATTTCAGATGGTACCTCTACAACAAAGACATACGTTTTTAACTGTTGTAGTATTTAAAACAAGATTATTTAGATGCTAGTCTTTTTAAACTGTTTACACAACGAATCAATCATGATTTAAAAAAGCATTGGCATAGCCAATAGGTCTCGCCTTTGGGACCTTATAAGTGTTTAGCCATGCAACAGTTGCATAACTAAATACTTCTAAGGTCCCAAAAGCAAGACCTATTGGCTATGCCAAGCGGGCGTGCGGCCGCGAAAGTGAAAGTAATCGCGGCCAAGCGCGGCGCGCGCGCCCACGCACATGCACTGTAGCTCTAGGCTGGCCTGGTAGCACTTTTTGGAGCCCTCTCAAAAAGTCTCGCAGACTAGTGCATGCACTGGGTCAGGCGAGACGTAGAAAAGGGGGGGGGGGGGTTAAAAAAAATTCACTGATTAGTTTACACTGGTGAAAGACGCCTGAAAACAAGTGAGGCCACTTTTGCTCAGGCTCCCTGCCCCCGCTCAATATGCATATATTAATGGGCCGGCCCAGTGAGAGAAAGTGAGTGACACCTCTGCACGTTTGTAAAAGGGAGGTAATGGAATCCCCACTGCCTCCAGAAAGGCCACTCAGGCACCCACTGGGCCGCTGGCGGCACTGAACAACGCAGAAACCGCCCAAATCGCCCCCCACCCTCCAGGCTGCTCAAAAATGCAGCCCACAGCTGGAATCCGGATACTGGCTTTGCCCGAGTGCCCGCGTTACCAATCCGACCCTAGTAGGTAGCGTCAATCAGGCGGGCAACTAAAGCCACATTTCGGGGGGGGGGGCTGTAAAAGATTTCAGGGGGGTCTAATATTTCCAGCCATAAGCAGAGTGGCCTGTAAGTAGGGGTGAAAACACAACAAAAGCCTAATTTACAAGTAAATGGTCTTTTAAAGACCTGCAAAGTACTCGGGTGCGGCTGCAATTAGACGGACGCCAGCCCCCGAGGCTGTCTCAGCCGGGCTGACACACACGACGGGGGAAGGCTGAAGCCCGGTGACCCCAATGGGTGTTGCGCGCCTGGCGTCAATAGATTCCCATACGAGTGGCAAAGGAAATTGCAGAAATGTAGGTCTAGAAGGATAGAAAGCTCTGTTATTCTTTTCAGTTAATGCTGCTCAATAAATTAAGTGAAGATGTGATCTCTTTGAGTCACTTTCTCACACGTTCTACATGACTTACATCTCGCTTATTTCTTGTCCCATATCAAGGTTGTCAAAGTCGCTAATGTAGTCAAGCAATATAGACCATTTTGTCATCAGGTTGGTTAGTAATAGCTCATCATAATTGGGATGCATTGGGTCCCGCGCACCCGTTGACCCTGTAAACACTGCACCCGAAATCACTGCCCCTGTATTCAGCTGCAATTTTCGAAGTGGAGACAAATGTGCAAAAATAGACACTCATAGACAGACTTCTGCATTTCATCGTTGTAGGGCTCATCTCTGCTTGCTTTGTGGAGCACGTCCGAGTGACAGAATGTTTATGTTATTCTTTGGGCCCTATAAGTCAAAAGTTTTTAGAAGAAATAGTATTGCAAGAATTGATTAAATTAAGATTTTACAATTGTTATGTCAATCGAAAACGTGCCCAAAAGCATTGTAATTAAATGTGCGGTTTCATTACATTTACATTTTCTGTAATGTTACTCTCTGTTGGTGCCAGTGTTGTCACTTTCTATTTTTCCTCCGATTTGATTATTGCCATTCTGACTTAATTTGCGATTATAACGTTACTTGCATTTTGCTCTTACCACAGATATTGTCTTGGCAGGTGAGGATTTCCACGTGTGCAGTGTGCATTCCACCGCGAGCTGCCTCGACCCTGCCTATAGTGCCAGCTCAGCAGATTCAGTCGAAGCACGCAAAGCTTGTTGTGCCTTGCAGGACATGCACATCCCACCTATCTTGAATCTGCCCCGGGCGTGGATATTTGTTTGGGCTTATACGGTTTCTTTCGTCCTTCACAGGTTGTACCTGTTCATGTACATATTTAAAGTGACACAGAAATGCCTAATTGCCTTGATTATCTCCGTGCAGGTAGCCATCGCTAGCTGCAGGGCCTTTTCCTGCAGTGGCCCACCCCTCAAGCGCTTCCTTGTCCAGCTGTGCTACACGTGCCGCCATAGTTTACAAGCTGCTGCCTTTGAGCATTTTTCGGAGAGGGGAGATGAGTTTTGACAGATTCCTGCCACTAACAGGCCCATCAGAAATAGTTTCCAGGGCCTCTCATGATTCCACTACCCATTCAATAAAGGCGCCGGAGTTTTTGCAATATCTATGGAGTGTGACTAACAAGAAATGAACAGGGCGCCCTGGTTGTGCTCTCAAATTATGAGACTGATTTTTCTATGTAAAATGATCTTCAAAAACATGTAACTGTAGGAAAGACAATGATTTAGTTTTTAAAGCTTGTCATGAAATAAATGCACAATAAAATATCACCCGATAGATTTTCATTTTATGTTTAAATTTATCAGATCAAACATTATTTAAAGATGGGTGTAAAGCAATGTAGTTAGTTTTTCGACGTTTTCCTGAGTAGATGTAGGAGCTTAAGCAACGCTCCACCACTTTTTTTAGAAGTTTCTAAAACCTGATGTTGTGAATAAGGCCAGGGTTATGAAATGCAAGCACTGATGTTCCCATAGCTCGCTGAGCAGTTCAGACAGATGTGGTTTGCGAGATCCCGAATGTAGACATTAATCAGCAGTAACTCGTATTTGACGAGCTTGATGGATGATCTGTTATGCTACATAATGTAAACTGTTATTTGTATCACATTGCATGCCGGCAGAAGCTCACTCTTTTAAGAAGAATAAGAGACAACTAACTCAAATAACATCCGGTAAGGTCCCATGGAAGGGCACATATTTACTTTCTTGCTGAACAAAGCGTGCAATTTGATTGCTGTGGCTTGACACGGAATTGAACGAGGCTGACCACTCAGCAGCAAAAACATGGCCACCCACTTTGGGTTTCCGCGTTTTTTTGGCGTGTTCTCGGTGTGTTTTTTGGTGTTTGACACGAGGATGCATCTGTAAATGTACTCAGTTATCCTGGACCGAAAGCAGATCTCACAGGAACCTGTACGCTAAGCAAAACAATTGGAATCAAAGTTTTCGTTGACTGAGCGCCAATAAAATTGTTACAGGGCTGTCTAGATCTGTTGCCTGGGTTTAATGTATAAAATGGTGGCACTGTTTCAATTTACTTGCAAGTTCATTAATGCACCCTGACTTTTTGTCAATGTACGTAGGCTTCCAAAGGTTCAATCTGTACAGGATGGGGCGCAATAAAATAAATTCATTTAATCCTCATACCAGTAAGCGCTAATATTCTGACACAAGTCGAGTCATCGAAGGGCTTGTTCGTCCACCATTTAAGCACAAGAAAAATGTTTGAGGTTAAAGGCAACTCCTACAGTATACATTTTCTGTTTTCCTAACCTCATTTGTGTGTCTTGTTACATAAGAGATATAAAGAATCCTTTTGTCCCAATAGTATAAAATATGTACTCTGTTTAATTCATTTAGCTTTCTCCCACTTGATCATTGGGGTTCATCTTCCCACTTTCATCTCTGCTGTGAGGCATCCCAAAGACTTTGTTCGGGCACATCTCTCAAGAGTCCAAGCCGTAACGTATCTCAAGGACCTTGTTGGGGTATTTGCCTTTGTGTCAAGAGACCCTGCCGTTAAGGCATCCTTAGGACCTTGTTCGGGCGATTCCCCTTAACTCGTTCGGTGATGATCTTTATTGGTAAAAACTCGCGACTCCCCGCCACCTCATCTCCTTGCTGCTGCGATGCCCGCATTCCCTGGTGTGGGTGGGTGGGATACATTTTCTTATGGTGGCAAAGCTGGGAACTGCTTGTCCCCTTCGCCTTTAGTGCCGTGTTATGGTCACGCCCTTCCTTCCTTATTGGGTCCTTTGAACCCAAACTTGCTGGTCATTCGCTGACACTTTCTTTCGGCGCGCTCTCACGCACTGCTCCTGCCATGATGGTTTTTGCCACCCACGGGGGGCATTAGCCAACTACACCCTAGGGTCGTCTGCGCCTCCCGGTCGGAGGTAAAAGTTGTGCAACGCGCCGTAATACCTATGTACGGGATGCTAAGTCGAATTACATGCTGCAAGTCACATTTACGTGCCAGAACTCAGCTATGCGTCATGCAGGATCTAATTGCATGCTGCATCACTTCAAAATTTTCACACATTTTTAGGCGTTATTTTTCATTACTATATGGTGAATATGGAAGGAGCTACCAGGCAGGAGTGGCCAAACATCGTTGCTGCATTGGAGAATCAGCAGAACCTTACCAGGGAGTTTCATGCAGCCTGAGTGACCAGTGGCACCTCGTCCGCTAAGGCGGCGGGGTGTCGCTCCACTGCTCTCAGAGCAGTGTAAAAGCAAAAACAAAATGATAATACCAGAAGTTATTTCTGTTATTATCATTTTCTTTTTAGTATCAGCCAGGTTGGGCGGGGTGGGGCTGGGCTCCCCTGACATCCAGGAGGAGGAGTAGTTGCTGCACTCCAAAGTGCACATGACTGCTTGGCTGGCCCTCTCAGGCCTGCCAAACAGTCCTGTGCACTTTGCATGTTTCCCAGCAGGCTGCATTACCAAGCCTGGTGAGGAACGTGCCCAGCCTCCCATTCCCCATCTGAGTGCTGAGCCTTGGCACTCAGATTAATGACAACGCTGCATTGCATCGTTGTGGTTGGCCTAAGGGAGGGAGCATGTGTGCTTCCTTGTTCCTGCCACAGAGAGAAACGACGAGGGACGACGGAGGAGAGATGACTTAGGACTCGAGACGCAGAGAGGAGGTAAGTGTTTTGTACCCCCCAAAACCCCCCTCCCGTCTCTCCACTCTCGTTCCCTTCCAGACGCTACTGGCAGCCTCCACTGCACTCAATAATGTTATCTCAACCTTGCACTCTAAATATTCTTCCTCAGCTGCTTCTGCATTTGATGCATGTCCAAATATGGCAGTTCCTCAGTCACTAACTGAAGTTAGGATTTTTCTCAGTTTAGGAGTAGTAAAGTTAGGACTCCTAACTTTACTACTCCTAAACTGAGAAAAATTCTAACTCTAAGACTTTCGGTATTCACAGAAGGCATTTAGGAGTCCTAAAGTTAGGAGTCCTAACTTTACTACTCTTAAACTGAGAAAAATCCTAACTTTAAGACTTTCAGTATTCACAAAAGGCATTTAGGAGTCCTAAAGTTAGGAGTCCTAACTTTACTACTCTTAAACTGAGAAAAATCCTAACTTTAAGACTTTCGGTATTCACAAAAGGCATTTAGGAGTCCTAAAGTTAGGAGTCCTAACTTTACTTCTCTTAAACTGAGAAAAATCCTAACTTTAAGACTTTCGGTATTCACAAAAGGCATTTAGGAGTCCTAAAGTTAGGAGTCCTAACTTTACTACTCTTAAACTGATAAAAATCCTAACTTTAAGACTTTCAGTATTCACAGAAGGCATTTAGGAGTCCTAAAGTTAGGACTCCTAAATTCTGTGAATACCGAAATGAGTAAGTGCCTTCTGTGAATACCAAAATGGTAGTAAGTTTAGGATTTTGTCTTAAGTTAGTTCTGTGAATCAGGCCCTATATATTTTTTGTTACAATGACACTCAAAAATACTATGTAACAAATCAAATGTGTTCATTATACATAAACCATTTGACAGTCTTTTTAAATCAACAGCATTTCAAGTCATTTTTAAAGCTTTCTGTGTAGTGTTCTTGGGGTAGGCCTCAATGCAAGTGTTCATCAACAAATGTTAGACAATGCATGGTAATTGCCATAAATAGTAACAGCATTCAAGGCATAGTGGGTGGCGATCTGCCCGCCATCTCAACGCGATGTACCCCCCTCCATATTATAATGGCGGGGGTATTGTGGCGGACGCAAACTGTGTCTGCCGCTTTTCCGCTGGTCGGCAATCGTACCGATTGCCGGCCGGGCAGACTGGGGCCTTGATATGGTGGCGGTGCCTAGCAGGCACCGCCATCCATATTAGGATGTGTGTTTTCAATGGCCTTTCTGGAAAGGCTGGTGGGGAATAGCTTTGGGGGCCAGTTGCGGGACCCCTTGGGGGTACCTATGGTACCCCCCTACATTGCCATGCACAATGTGGCAGGCCCGGGCAGAGCTTGCCACGTTGTGCATTTTGGCATTGCGGTGGGAGCTGCTCACAGCAGCACCCGCCGCAATGTCAAGATAGAAGAATGCGACCGCCAGGGTGGCGGTTGCATCCTAATCAGTGGTGTGGGACCACCACGCATCTGGCAGCCGGTCCCACCATCCTAATAAGCTCCATAGGGTTAAACATTCACATATTTTTCTGCTATGTATTTCAAATATAAAGCATTTACACAATGTTGTTGTTATTAGAATAAATGTTATTACTCATTTTCCCAAAACAATATGCAATTGCAACATTTTAGAGATAAGAGTCTTAAGATTTATTCAGATTTTAACATTAATGAAGCTAGGCCTGCTTCATCTCTTGACTCTGCTGAGTTGAATCCCTCCACAGTTCTGTCTGTGTTACCACCTATCTCCTGTCTGCAAGTTAAAAACGATTTTATGAATATGAAATTGGGCTCGCCCGATGATCCTTGCCCACCCAAAGGTTTACAACTCACTCTGGACCAGATTGAGAATTTTTTGGTCCGAGTCTTTAACCAGATATTAAAAACTGGAGACTATCCCTGTCTTTGGAAGGAAGCTATGAGCATTCCTCTGCAAAAGAAACCACTAAGGGAGGACAATAAAAACCTTTGCCCAACCTCATGACAGCCAGGCTGGCTAAAATGCTAGAAAAGTATATTAACCATTAGTTGGTTAAGTTCAACCTCACAGGATCTTTGGATCCAGTGTTGAGACAGAATTTCGAGTTGGAAATGTCAACTTGCACATATATCAAGTTGGAAATATCGTGATTCAGAAATATTGACAGCATGAATATCATGGTCAAGATTATCGACAATTTAAGATAAGAAATATTGTTTAAAAAAATATAGAAGTCATTGCTATTGTTTGCAAAAATATAGTTGTTTAAAATATTGATTTTTTAATTAGTGATATGTATTTTAGTTCATATTTTATGTGTATGTGATATATGTTTTTTGTAGAAGTATTATTTATGTGTTATAATATATGTGATACATTTTAAGTAGTTATGATTTTTAATGTAATTACATTTTGGATTTTTTTGTTCCGTTCCGCAGCAGGTTGTGGGTTTATAGGGGATTAAGTTGGGAAGTAATTAATTATAATAAATGTATGATCATTTAATTTAGATTTTATAGTCTTCATTGTGGGAAGTAATTTATTTGTAATTAATTATTAATTGGTTGTTAATTAATATTAATTAATTAATAGGGAAATAACTATGGTAATTGTGCAATTTTTTTAGGTGCAGTTTCTGGGGTCTATAGGGCTAAAGGGTGGGAAGTAATCTATTTTTGATTAATGAATAATTAATTGTTAATTTACATTATATAATTGATTAAAAATTAATTATGGAAATTGTGTAATTAATTGTAATTGCAGGTTGTGCGGTTTATAGGGGTAAAGGGTGGGAAGTAATTTATGGTTAGTTCATTATAATTCGTTGTTAATTTATATTCACTAATTAATTGATAGTTAATTATGGTAATTTTGTGATTTGTTTAAGGTGTGGGTTGTGGGGTTTATGGGGTAAGGGTGGGAAGTAATTTCTTTTTAATTAATTAATAATTAGTTCTTAATATTAATTAATTAAATAATTAGAAATTAATTCTGGAAATTGTGTAATAAATTTTAGCTGTAGGTTGTGGGGTTTATAGGAGTAAAGGGTGGGACGTAATGTATGTTTAATTAATTAAAAATTAGTTGACCATTGCTAATAATTAGTTAATTTATATCTGCTATCCCACAATATCCCTACTGTTGCACTGACTGGTGTGTGAATAGTAATTTTTACCCCTCCGCTATCCAACACTTTCCCTACTGTTGCACTGATTGGAGTGGGAAAAGAAAATGTTATCCTGCCACTATCCAACACTTTTCCTACTGTTGCACTCACTGGATTTGGAATAGTAATATTTACCCCACCGCTATCCGACACTTTCCCTAACGTTGCACTGACTGGTGTGGGAATAGTAATTTTTATCCCTCCCCTATACAGCACTTTCCATACTGCTGCACTCACTGAAGGGGGAATAGTACTTTTAACCCCTCCGCTATCCAACACTTTCCCTACAGATGCACTCACTGAAGTAGGAATAGCAATTCTTATCCCTCCGCTATCCAACACTCTCCCTACTGTTACACTTACTGGAGTGGGAATAGTAATTTTTACCCCTCTGCTATCCTACACTTTCCCTACTGTTGCCCTCACTGGAGTGGGAAATTTAAGTTTGAAGATTTTTAAATAGTTTAATGTTTTAATTTATTATCGAATGTTTTTTTTTTTTTTTTTTTTAAAGAAACCTTTATTTGACTTCAAGGAGTTACAGACATGGGCCTACAACCCCTTGGGCCGGCCGCTAATTAGCATGAGACGTAGCATTTCACCGTTATACAGATTGGTCAATCCGAGGATCCCGTCAGTCCATCAGCACTCCCAGTGAAGGCAGAAGCAGTAGTTGAGTGACAATATTAAATACGGTTTCAGTTTTCAATTTAAAACTAATAAACATTACACACAAACAAGGCAATAGACATTGTGAATATCAGGACGCGCTCCCCGGTGTAGGAAATCAATGACCTGCGGCAGAGAAGGGAGGGGGGCCCGGGAACAGAGGAAAAATGAAACTGTAACTTACTCATAACCTAACAGACGAGCAATGTTCAGCTAGGGGGACAAAGGGACATCCAATACAATAGCTAGAGGAGGGGCACAGATGTCTCCGCGATAAGAGTTCCACGGACCCCACACCCCAGTCCATTTCCTAGGCTTGCCTCTCGCTACATACACCGTCTTTTCTCTAAACATGCACCAATCCATATTCTCCTTCCACACCGAGACCGTGGGCGGCCTCTGGGAACCCCATAACTGTGCGATGTTGCGTTTAGCCACCATATTTCCCAAAGTCGCCCACTGCGTCTGTGCCACATTATAATCGTTTGGCTCCCACACGTTCAGCAGACATCTCCTAGCTTCTGGAAGCAGAGCAACATGAGTGACCTCTTCCATTACAGCATGCACCCGACGCCAAAAGCGAGCCACCTCAGGGCATTCCCATATAACGTGAAGGAAAGTACCCAGCGAACCACAGCCACGCTTACACATCCCATCCATGGAGAAACCCATGCGCATCAGGCGGGGACCAGTGACATACACTCTATGGAGTATCAATCAATCAATCAATATACTTTATTCGATAAAAAAAATTTTCATCATAAAAGTAAATGTACAATGATCATAAAAATAAATGTACAATGATCATAGCCTATATAACATCACAATGTAAAAAGGCAATAACTCAATAACTTGCTTACTTAAAAACATCATAATACATCGCAATATAAAAGGGTGCAGTTAAGACTCCTCAGGCTACTCTGCCTTCAACAACATAACTACACATCCCCTGCCATATATATGTCAGAGACAACTAACATACCCGTGGGATCTACCCTCATGAAGGTGCTCCAATCTGCAAGGTGGATTGGGTCTTAAGTCTTCTCATCCGTATCCTCCAAGCACTTCCTATGAATTTGGCAACACCGCACACTAACGAGGGGGAGGATGTATCGGTACATAGAACCCGCAGGGCCATTACATGGCATCTAAGGCCCAAACCCTTACATAAAGGTTTTAGCCAACTTCTTCTAGGCACCTTGTATGCTGGGCAAGCAAACATAAGATGTGCCACGGACTCTATAGGGGCTGCACAGCACGGACAGGCCTTTGATAATCCACTTTGAATGTTCCACCCAAAAGTAAATGCATTTACAGGGAGAATCCCAAACCTGACTTTTAAATATAGTAATCTATCCAGGGGTTTCTCAATAAAATCAAGGAGTGGTTCAAATAACCTAGTCCCTTTAAACTCAAGGAAACGCTCGGTGAGAGAACCCCCTAGGTCTCTATAGGAAGTCTCCTGCTGGACCCGCTCCCAATACAACTTCTTAATAACTAATTTGGGTGGCGGAGATTGGCTCTTCCAGAGGTCGCTTAGGCCTATATAACCAATCAGCTGCCTCAAATTGCTCATCCACTTAATCCTATTGCCTTTATCAAGCAAAATAAGTTCGTCCAGGGCGGCTGCGTAGTTCTTGAGCTCCTCAGTCCTTCTCAGTCGAGCCCAAAAAAGTAGAGGGCGAAGGCGCACTATTTCTTTAAGTGGGCGCCTGCCCATGTCTAAACGTAATGGTATTAATGGGGTCGAAACCGGGAGGGCAACCAAATCCCTCAAGAACTTGTTTTCTGCAATAATTAAATCTGGGATGTTCTCGAACCCCCAGAGTTCAGAACCATACAAGGCAGTAGGTAATATTTGGCTTTCATAAATTGCGAGGGCAGGGGCTACAGGTTTACTCGCAGACGCTCTATGCTCTCTCATAACCGCCCCAGCAACTCTTTTAAAATTTAATTGCATTTTTGCCAGATGATCATTCCAACTCATCCGGCTGTTCACCCTAACACCCAGGTAGTCAAAGGAGTCCACCGTCTCCAGGGACTCGCCATTGAGGGTGAGATTATTCCTAAATCTTTTGGAAGGGGATAGGGCCATAAGTTTAGTTTTGGAGGTATTAATTGTGAGTCCCCTATCATTACAGAACTCACTGAAGCGATGCAGTAACTTTTGGAGACCTACTGGGGTTTTCGAGATCAGAATGGTGTCATCCGCAAAGAGAAGGGTTGGAGTTTTTTCCCTTGCCAGGGATGGTGCATCCGTCGGCTCCTCCCTCAGCTGTCCACCACGCCATTCACGAATAGGGAAAAAAGAGTCGGCGCCATGACACATCCCTGGCGAACTCCCCTTCTCACGGGCACCCTCTCGGTCAATTGACCTTGGGTACCCCATCTGATTCTCGCATAGTTACCCTCATGTAACTTCACTATAAGGTCCAGAAGAGGGCCCGGAAAACCCATCTTCTCCAAAATATCCCATAACCTAGCCCGAGGGACCAGGTCGAACGCCATCCTAAGATCTATGAAGGCCAGGTAAAGACTACCATGATTGATTTTCACCGTTTTCCAATAGATCGCTAAAAGGCGGAAGACCTGGTCCATCGTACCCACTTTATTCCGGAAACCGGCCTGGAAATGGGAGAGAATCTGTTCTTCCTCCATCCATACACCCACTCGCAGGATGATGACCCTGCCAACCACTTTCTGGATCACGTCAATCAGACTAATCGGTCTGTAGTTGGCAGGGTCATCCCTGTCGCCCTTTTTGTAAACGGTGATCACCTCTGCGCCCTTCCACGAGTCTGGGACAGGATGTCCCTTGGAAATTAAATTCATTATTAATGCAATAAGTGTGGCCCAGGCTGTGGGTTCTTTCAGGAGAAGATCCCCCGGGATGCCATCTTGGCCAGCAGCCTTCTTTGGAGTTAGGTGTCTTATGGCCGATACTACCTCCGAAATCAGGAATGGCTCCTCAAGTGTCGATAAAAAAGGAGCCCGGCCAACAGGGGCATAAGAGGGAGTATTAATTGCATCTTGTCCGCCGTATATATTTAAAAAATGGGAATACCATTGTTGGCTAGTAATGTGATTTACCAATTGAGGCCTATTGTAGTTTCTGGCCTTATTAATCAATTCCCAAAACAGCGAAGCATTTTTCAGTTTAGATGCATATTTGAGGTCCTGCCAGAACTGTTCCTCCCACTCTTTTTTTGCCCGCACTTGTTCATTCGCATATTCCCTCCTAGCTAATCTAACTAGGGGTTGGTTCCTTTTGCGTAGAGCAACTGTTAGCTCCCGTCTTTTAGCCCGACACTTTGCAGAGTACCAGGGGGTACTGGGTTTGAGGGGTTTTGATTTAGAGCTCTGGATTAAAAAATATTTGCCAACTTCCTCAATGGCATTTTTATATATCCTAGGAAAAGGCGACTCCAGAGCATCCCCTGTACCCGAGGATAATCCCACCAACTCTCTAGTCAGCTCATCAATGTGTACCTTTATCCTTACCAATTTGTCTGGGTGAGTATTAACCTTATCCCATTTCAATCTTCGATTGCCATCATATGGGACCACCTCCTTTGTTAACTTCAGCAAGGCTGGTTTCTGGCCACCTTTTAAATTGCTCCACCCTAATGTCAGACATAAGGGGTTATGGTCACTATCCTGCGAAGGAACCACCTCCATGTCAACTAAGTCACACCACATGGTGACATCCAATAGAATATAATCTATTCGGGACGGGCCACTAAGTCTATTAAACGTCATGGCTCCGTCTCGATCAGAGGGGGATCTGCCATTTAATGCTCTTAAGTTAAAATCCACGGTAAGAGCATTGATCTGTAATGCCTTAGCTGACCATTTTTTAATCGGGGGTAATAACAGTGTGGGGATATACCAACAAGCGTCCTCCTCCTCTATGCCCAGGGGATCATCCCCACTTAGGGGTTCGAATGTGCAATTAAAATCCCCCCCCACAAGTATTTTAGAATTTGTAGGGCACTTAGCTAATGCCTGTTCTAAAAACATAAAAGTACAAGACGTTTTGTCTCCCGGAGTACCTCTAGCATAAATATTAAATAGCTCAATCCTACTATCCTTCGTCTGGCCTTCAAATGAGAGATGTTGTATGTCCCTACATCCCGGGTCATGGGTTGAGATGTTCCAATTTAAATCTATTTTTATCCATACATGAAGACCCCCGGCTGGTCTGCCCTTACCACAGCTATAAGCAGGTACCCAAAAGGTTGCATATCCAGCTTTATGTAATGGTGATAAGCTCCAGGTTTCTTGGAACATACATATATCAAATTTTTCAATGAAATTGTTCCATTCAGGAAGGGCCAACTTTTTCCCTAACCCGGCTATGTTCCAAGATACCAGACGAATATCCTCTTTACCGCTAGTGGGTGGAGTAAGAATGACTTCATTGTCACCATTCAATACCCGTGGAATCGTTTCATTGGAGGTTTCAAGAAGGTCTATAGGAATTGAATAATGACTTCCGTTACTAGAACGGTCCACAGGTAATTGGTGAATAATAGCGTGAGACCTGGTAATAACCACACTTTTAGGATCTAGGGGAGTCATGTCCCTGGAAGGGGGTTCAATGACCTCACCAGAGGTCACATTTATATTTCCCTCTACCCTAACAGTACTTAGACTACCCCAGTTACCCTTCCTGGTCTGTGAGCTTCAATCGCAGTCATCCATGCCCGCAAAAACATCAAACCTATTTGCTAGCTCCAGAGGTGTAAAGGGTCTTACATACTCTATTCTCTGGTTGCTAATCCTAGTCGCTCTAGGAGGGATCATATTCCAACCTTGAGGGTCAGGTAGCACTTTCCTACCATACAATGCTGTGGTAATAACTGGGTAAGCACTAGCCGTGTTCCTAGCATAGATTTGAGGGAACACTAGGGACCTGGGATAAAAATAAGTCAAGGCTCGGGGACTAATTCGACTATTACTATTTCCTAAGGGCCAGTTCAATATAAAATCAACCGCTCCTGGGTCTCTAAAATTAATCAGAACTATGTCTCCCTCAATATCTTTACATTTACTACCAAGCCAAGGGAGACGTCTGACATGCAATATCTCTCCGTTAAGATTCTTGTTTATTGGTCTGTGTATACTTAACCAGTGTATAATTTTATTTTTCAACTGGTGATAGTCTTCTCTTTTATTATCTGTCAATGTAGGAACCCCCGTCAGGACCACCACCAAGGGCACAGCTTCGGGTGGTAGTTCTACCTGTAGCCCGTGGTTCCCTGAGCCCCCATTCCGACTGAAGCTTCCCCGCTCCTGATGTTTAGTCCCCATCGGTGCAATGGTAAACCCTTCTAAGGTGTCAATGGTGGGTTTATTAGTTGATTGGTTCACAGTCGCTAAAGACCATTCCCTATGGTTGTCAGGCACTAAGTTATTGGAGGCCTGTGGTATATTGTTATTAACAAGGGGAAATTCATATGAGGCATTAGTAGGGGGTAACGGGGCCAAGGGAGTTAACCTATTCACTTGGGCCTTATCCGCAACAATCATGTTTCTCAGTGCGGATTCAACGTCCTCCAACCTAAGCTCCAACCTTCTCAAGCTGTCAGTAATAGGCAATATAAAGGTGCTAAGCAAATCTCCCAATTTGGATTGAAAAGCGGTAGAAAGAGCCACCGACTGTGGTGATTCATCGGGGAACACATCGGTCACAGGGTTATTTACAACTAAATCAGAGCCTGCAGAAGGGGGGAGAGAGGTCAGTTTTTTCCTAATATCTGGCCCGGTATCCAACCCCAAATCATTTACATTTGCAGCCTTAGTGTGTTGGCCAAAATCAGAATGGTTAATCATAGTTTTAGCCAGGCCAGCCCCCTCCTTGCGTCTTATTTTCCTTGGGGGAGGACCATGGGTATTCCCCTTGACCAATTTCTTGGCCTTTTTCCCTGTTGTTTTTACACGGCATAAAAGTTGTGTTTTGGGAGCCATAGAGCTATCTAAACAATTTGCAGGAAGAGAATCGCTAATAACATGTACACTAGGAGCACATTCTGTAGGTGAACAGTCACGTAATAAAAAAGGAACACTGTCTTGAGAGAGGGGGGCATCATGGGGACCACAGCTACCATCGACTCCCAGGAGAGCTTGAGAACTAGAGACCTCGATAGGCCTGCGTTTCATATTCTCAACTGAGCGACGACGCTCAGTTCTGCGTTCAGCCAATAAAATACCCCTTTCTTCGTCCATACTGATCTTCTTAAAATAACTGTCTAAGGGGCCATTTAACACGCCCCCGGCTTCTCCCCTTGTACTTTGTTTTCAATCAAGGCCATTTCAATAGTAATATATCGAGGTAACTAAAATGTTAATATCCAAGCCCTGCCCGGCCTCGTTCAGACTCTGAGGGCCTTAGAGGGCCCGCCCTTTGCCCGGGCTTAGCCCCGGCCTGAGCCCCGCACGCGTCCCGCTAACGCGTGACTGATTCCAAACCGATATGTAATGAGGAGGAGGGGCCGGGAAGAGGAACCAGGTGCGTTAGGCACAAAGTCAAGCAGAGCACACTGGTCCTCGCAGTCCCGGGCACACACTGAGCCCCAGAAGCACTTCAGCGTCTTGGAATCGATTCAGCCAGCAACTCCGTGAATAATAATGAAGATAAAATAGGCAGATTAAAATGAAGCAGTTTCCTCAGCCTGCGAGCGGCTCCCGCGAAGCGGGGGCCGCGAGGCTTAATGTAGGAGTGAAGGAGTGAAGGGAGGGGCCGGGAAGAGGAACCAGGTGCGTTAGGCACAAAGTCAAGCAGAGCACACTGGTCCTCGCAGTCCCGGGCACACACTGAGCCCCAGAAGCACTTCAGCGTCTTGGAATCGATTCAGCCAGCAACTCCGTGAATAATAATGAAGGTAAAATAGGCAGATTAAAATGAAGCAGTTTCCTCAGCCTGCGAGCGGCACCCGCGAAGCGGGGGCCGCGAGGCTTAATGTAGGAGTGAAGGAGTGAAGGGAGGGGCCGGGAAGAGGAACCAGGTGCGTTAGGCACAAAGTCAAGCAGAGCACACTGGTCCTCGCAGTCCCGGGCACACACTGAGCCCCAGAAGCACTTCAGCGTCTTGGAATCGATTCAGCCAGCAACTCCGTGAATAATAATGAAGGTAAAATAGGCAGATTAAAATGAAGCAGTTTCCTCAGCCTGCGAGCGGCACTATGGAGTATCTTTAGTTGCACGAACCGAAGGCGGGCCGGAATTGCCACCTCCCTCGGGGAGGCTATTGCCGAGACCCAGTCCTCATCATCTAATTCCAAACCGTCAGCCACCCAGATCTCCCTCAAGGGGGTCAACAGGTCTGCCCGGTCGTTGATAAGCGTTTTATAGATCAAGGAGATTGTGCTGTCAGGCACGTAGCCATCGAGCACCCTGTCCTCCAGTGGGGAATTTTCCGGGATAGCAGTAGCATCAGGGAAAACCGAGCACAACGCATGACGGACCTGAGCATACCGGAAGTACTCCCTATCGTTCAGCTTATATTCCGCTTTCAGCATTTCAAATGTTTTAAACTCCCCTTTCACCCAGAGGTCACTCACCTTACATATGCCAATCATATCCCATTTCTCAAATCCTTTAGTTTTCCACAAACAGCCCAGCCTTTCTGAAGCATACAGTGGAGTCGCTCGAGTCAGGCGGTCCTTCCAACCCATCGCAGCATTAGCAGCATGCCACACACGTACCGCTATCTTTGTTGGGCCTGTCAACTGCACACCAGGAGACTTCGAATAGAGTGCTCTATTATAATCCCCCCCAGGCAATAGCATTTTATCCATCTCGAACGCCGGGTTCAGAACCGGTCCGTATATCCCGTGATTCACCGCCGCCAATTGGGACGCCCAATAGTATCGCTTGATATCGGGGAGTGCAATACCCCCATCATACTGTGGAAATATGGATTTTTCTGGTCAGTTATGTCCCCTATCTTGGACCCCAACGGTTCTATGTGCATGTTACAAGTACATGTATGTTCCCTCCAGTTCCAGTTATGAAGACGCAAATACATGTGCGTCCACCGTTAACATGTCCTCTGTTGATCCGCCATGAATGGGCCGGATATTCCATTCCTAAGTACGAAAGGCCACCGCCTTTATATGGTTCACTTATGCCATTTTACAGTCCAGGCAAGTAGGCCCTGACTCTGTCATCAAGCTTTTCTTGCTTTCTGTCTCTGAAGCTCCAGTCCGAGCCTGCATCTGTGACCATGAACTTTGTCTCATTCCCTGCGCGGCTCACGATGCCTGACATCAGCTTGCTGCCTGCCAAGAACTGTATTTCACCTTCGGAAATTATCTGCTCCGCTCCCTGCCCAATGCATTCCTGTCTAGTAGCTTAAGTAAACATTCTGCCAACTACCGAGCAGAGGCCCGGCTTCTCTGTCTTTATACAAGTAATTCATAGCCCTATTACCATGGAAGACTTCTGCCCTAGCATCTAGTGTAGACACTTAGACGCTTGTACACGCACTAACAGTCAGTATAGTCAGTATAGAATAAGATTCTACTCCAAGAAGGCCTCTCTTTTGGATAACATAGTTCTTTAAACATAGGATGTTAGATATGATTTGGGATTAGGTTGACTTGACCCTCTAGACATCTGTCGCCACATGTAGAGCTAAATGTCAAGTCCCCTTCACCCCCTAGCTGCACGTCAATCACACGTCATGCTGCTGCGCGCGCATCTCTGCAAAGTATTTCTGTTGACATTGCGAAATTATTTCATAGGTCCACCCATATGTAACATCACAACCAATGACGTTTCCTTGTTACTCCCAATTACGCCTCCTTCAGCTACGCATGTGAAATGTTATCTTTGCTATCAATTGTTACGCCTCTTGCATTTGCTTCGCTGTAATGCCTATTGTATAAAAGTTATTAATTATCAATAATGTATGTACTTCACTTCCTGAACCTCCGTGGTGATGGAACTTGGAGTCCACGATTTCGAAATCGTCCATTAGAATAAAGCCCATTCCGAACCTCTAATACCACGGATTCTGCCTCTTATTTTACTGAGCTATTTTTATTATGTTCTGTATCAAATTAAGTCCCGGTAATTAAATTATTTACCACATAAATGGCGCCCGAACAGGGACACTTTCTCATCTCACGCGCCGGCGGTGCGTTGCAGGCCCGGTCTCCTGCCACAGCTGGACGGATAACAACGCGTACCAGCAGGATTTCCTGTATCTCCCTCCGGTCAAGCGGGGGCGACTGAGGCTGCGATCAACACCCAGACGAGGCGGTGAGAAGTGCGAAGTATCCCGACCAGAGCCTAGCTGAGAGAGCAAGATCCGAGGTATACAGAGGCCCACCAGGTTTCCGATGTCCCGACGTGTCTGAAGTTTTCGAGTCGAGTCCAGTCCAGTCCGGTCCAGTTCAGTTCAGTTCCGTTCCGAGGCCTTCCGTTCCGAGCTACCCGGTGAGTACCATTACTGGGGAGGCGTTCTGGCGTGCACATAAGTTGTGCCGGTCCAGACGGGTTTGGGTACACAAATCCGGTCCGCACTGTTTTAGCAGTGTATCTGTACTGTTTAGCAGTATATCTAGTATATCAAGTATATAAATTCAGAATAATTCCGTTTAATGTCGAGAATTACGTTTTATGATTAAGTTTTCTTAGATCGTCATCATCATCGTTGCTCATTTAAATGTTAAATGTTAAATGTATTGATATGTCCTGCATATTGTGGTATGAATGACTGTTCATTATTGTGTTTTATTGTATTAAGTTTGTTCAAGACCAAGTATCAGACCAGTTTTCAATATGCCGCTCTTTTCGAAACTAAGACAGATCACAACTAGAAAAGGGGTACTCGAAGAAGCTGTTCCCATTCCTCCTAGGGACACTCCAGGGTACTTCATGTATCATAAACACGGCCTAGACGCTATATTATTTCTTGATCTATGGGTAGATTACACTAAGGAATTACCAGAAAGTCAGAGGTGGCCCGCAGCTGGGACCTGGGATGCAGAGTGCATCGTGAAAGTAGAGGAAGAATTATGGAAAAAGAAAGCCAGACAGTCACAGAAAGACGCCATTGAATTATGGCGTAAAGAATCGTATAGACGCACAGAAAAAGCACGTAGACAGGAAGAGAAGAGTAAAGAGAATTCAAATAAAGTTCGAGAAAATCTATTAATTGAAGAAGGTACACGAGTAAAATCAGAACAAGTAGACCGACAAAGAAATGCCCTTATGAAGGGTATGTATCCCCTTCTGGCCGAAGGATTACCTAAGGCTACTGCGGGGATACCAAAAGACTTGCCACCTCCATTATTTCCAATAAAAGTACATCCTAAGGGGCATCCTAGAACCGCAGAAGATGTTTTTCTTTCCTCATATTTAGATGACGCAGCTCCCGAGTATGCTAACCCCGCCCCACATAGACCGTCGGCCGGGGAGGTTCAACGCCAAGATCCTGTATCTGTATCCTTACAGCATCAAATCCTGACACAAGTTCCGGCAAGCACGTCCGTTTCCACATCTGTTCCTACAGCTACTTCTATAGCTGTGTCGTCCACACCTATAGTTGCTGTATCGCGTTCTACGAATCCTTTCACGCCCGATACTCCAGACGGGGCTACTGGAGGTGCTACCAATATTTTTTCTACGCCACCCAGAGTAAATAAACTTACCTTTCAAGAGTCAGCACATCCACGTACCCCCAAACTCATAAATGCCCGCACGCTTAAGGAACTTCTAGTAGATTGTAGATATGACCCTGTGCCCGGCAAAGAGGACGAAATGATCATGGCATCATTACGTATCAGACGAGCCGCGGTGTATTTAGGGAAGTTACCAGGAATGACTGTGCATCTAGATAATATATATCATTTTGTCCAAACAGGGCGAGATTCTGAAAGTATTAACAGAGCTATGGAATACCAGAAAGTGGAGATACAGGGGGAACTGTTACGTTTCCTCATAAATTGCGTGATCAGAAATCAAGACCGACCGGGGGTAGACCCGGAAACAATGGAAACTCTTACCAGATGGAGCCAGAATATATCAGAAGGGAGACATGACAGGCAAAAATGTATAATAGCCATGTGCAGAAAGATCCGTAAAGAAATAGAACGCCTACACGAAGAGAGATTAGCGGTAGACCAGTTTGAACAAAACGAGGAGGAGGAAGGATCAGGACTGTCCACAGGACAGTCCGAAACCATAGCCTATGTAGGTAGAGGAAGATCTTGTAATAATACTAGATACTTTACTGACCCAATACGTCCGATATGTCCAGATAATAACAGGAATTTCCAAACACCTATAATAAATATAAGGTCCCCCGAGCATTCGTTCCAAGCCGCTGACAAATTACTGCAAGAACGAAGGGGTTATCATTTTCTTGATTCTATGGATGAACAAGAATTAGCCAGGTCAGCCGTTCATTGGATTGACAGTCCCGGAAAATATGATGATGATACAGTAGCACACACATTTTTGAACCTCACCCCAGATGAACAGCGTTTAGCTGGGATTTATATGATTCAACAACTCCTTATACTATATAAAGGCCAACATTCAGATCCTGGTCCCTTACCTGATATATTGACTGAATTATTCACGTATAGATGGAAAGGTTCAGGTACCAAGTTAATTAAGGAAATACTAGAATCCAGAAGGCAGTACATTCTTTTTGTATGTCCAGAACATGTTTCACTGCCCATCAAGGAAAGACCGATGCATTACATGGACAGACAGAATCCCTTACGAGAAGTACACCCAATAAAGGGCGAGGACAATCAGTTTAAACGTGTATATGTATATACGCCCATATCGAAAATAGAATTGTTAGAAATTAAGAAAGTGGTACCCAGTCATGACAAAGACCCAGCGGGTTTCCACCGAGAAATTAAAGACATGTTACTCATGGGAGAGTATACCTATCCCGACATTATGACAATATTAAAGGTATTAATGCCTGCTGGCATTTATGAAAAACTCAAGGAAAAAGAGTGGGAGGTAGGAGACCAAAAGAAAGATTGGACAGCATTAGAAAATGAAGAAAAGGCCCGAGGTCCAGGTTCGGGGCTTGGGGACAAAACTAAAGCACTACCAGGTTTATTAGTACAGGTACTGCCACGTTTATTAACTACAAAAAAGGAAGACTGGGGTGCAATCTCAGCCTGTAAACAAAAGCAAGATGAAGACACTAGTGATTTCTATGCCCGATTCGAAAAATGTTTTGGTATAAATAGTGGTATAAAAGCAAGTAGCGAGTCATACCCACATCTGTTTGTGACAAAATTAGTTGAAAATTCTTTGCCCCAAGTGAAGAATAGAGTATTAAAATTCGAGAGTACATGGCAAGGTAATACCCCATCACAAATGTTACAAATGTTACAGTACCATTACAATAGAATTAGAGAGGAACAAGAACATGAACAAAGACGCATGAAAGACACGAAAATGAAAATGCTAGTCTCCCAGACAGTTCCAGCTGAAGGACATAAAAAGGGTACGACACATTCTGGTGATTCAGCAGGACCTGTAAAAGGGACATGCAACTACTGTAAACAGCCAGGACATTACATACACGACTGCCCAGTTCTGAAGCTTAATATCGCCACAGGTATTACAAAAGAAAGACCACGGCCACCTAGACAGGATCAGAATGAACAAGGAGCACCGCAGCATGCACAGGCCATGCCAGCTCCACAACAGTCTATACAGTTTGTGCCAGCCGCACCAGCGTTGCCTGCTGCTGCCACACAAACCACGACACGACAGCTGTACCAGACCGCACAGTATGACTATCCTGATTATCAACGATATGCATGAACCAGCCTAGAGAGGGAAGTTGACTTACCCCTTATCGAGGTCCCTGTAGACCAAGAAGGACCTTATGTACATAGTGAATTATTAGGCCAAGATAGAAAATTTTTACTAGATACAGGGGCAAGTCGAACAACTATAAAACGTAGTGAAGTTCCAGGGGCACCCCTCTCAGGCTCACAGAATATATCCCTTGGTTTTTCAGGAAAACCTATTGTTAATGAAGTATCACAGCCTCTTCCACTTACGATAGGACCCTTGACCAGAACTACAGATTTATTGCTTACTAAATCATGTCCAGAAAACTTGTTAGGTATAAAAACACTGAAAGCTCTAGGAGCTATAATATGTTGTTCTCCGGAAGGAGTAAGATTGTTTTTACGTGATTTCAAAGGTCACTATGTGTCTCGAGATATGGATTCCCGACTGCAGACTTTACCCACACATTTATGGGCACAAGGCCCTACAGATGTTGGTTGCATGAACATTACACCATATCGAGTCACACTAAAGGCAGGAGTGGTACTACCACGAATGCGACAATACAAGTTACCCCCAGATGCTGTAATGGCTTTACTGCAAATCATTGACGAGCTTATTGGCCAGGGAGTGGTTGTGGAGACCGACTCCAATGTATGTAATTCACCGATAATTCCGATTCTTAAACGAACTGATCCAAAGGCTCCCCCAGTATATCGATTGGTTATTGATCTGCGCGAATTAAATAAATGTATTGTACCACAATACCCCGTAGTTCCAGACATCTCTTCATTACTGACAGCTATTGATTCCGAAGCAACATTCTTTACTGTAATTGATCTCAAGAATGCCTTTTTCAGCGTCCCAATAGATCCGGAAAGCCAATATTTGTTCGGATTTAGTTTAAATGGACGTAGCTTTAAATTCACACGCGCACCTCAAGGATTTACAGAAAGCCCCAGCATCTATAGCCAAGCACTGAAACGAGAACTTGACAGTATCCACATGCCAGTCAACACTGCTCTGCTTCAATATGTCGATGATCTGCTGATCACCGCCCGAAGCGAACCTGAATGTGAAAAAGCATCACTGACGGTTTTACAATTTCTAGCCGAAAAGGGGCACAAGGTGTCCCCTTCTAAGCTGCAATTCTGTGTCCAGCGAGTTATTTACCTTGGTCACTCGCTGTCCAAGGAGGGAAGGCAGCTTACACCAGATCGTATCCAGCTAATTGCAAATATGCCAATACCCAAGACACAAAAGGAGGTGCGGGCTTTCATAGGCCTCACTTCATATTGTAGGCAGTGGATCCCTCAGTATGCATTTCTAGCAAAACCACTCATTCAATTAACAACACAGGAGGCAGCCACATCGACTGTCCTCCCTTGGACTCAGGAACACACACTAGCTTTTGAAAGCTTAAAGAAAGCTCTATGCCAAGCACCTGTTTTAGCAACACCATGTTACAGGAAACATTTTACACTCTTTGTTACAGAACGAGAAGGTGCTGCCTTGTCAGTACTCACACAGGAACAAGCAGGATCACACAAACCGTGTGCTTATTTTTCTAGTACACTAGATCCCGTAGCTCAGGCTCTGCCTGCGTGCCTGAAATCAGTGGCAGCGACAGCTTTAGCAATCAGACAAAGCGATGCCATAGTGTTAGGACATCCATTGACAGTACAAGTACCACATGCAGTAGAGGTTCTTGTGAATCGAACGCAAACACAACACTTGACTATAGCACGACTTACAGGTTACGAATTAACATTGTTTCAGCCACATATAGAAATCAGACGTTGTAATACATTGAATCCTGCCACACTTTTACCTGTAAATGGAACAGACCCACTAGCTCATGATTGTATTGATGTTATTACAATAACGACAAAACCCAGACAAGACTTGACAGATGTCCCATTGTCAGATCCAGACTTGACGTTGTATGTAGATGGTTCATGTATGAGAACAGGTACAGGAGAGTTAGTGGCCGCTTACGCAGTCACAACAGACACTGAAATTATTGAAACCAAGTGTATAAATACCTTGTCCGCTCAAGCAGCAGAGCTCGTCGCTCTGACACAAGCCTGTATTCAAGCCACAAATAAAAGAGTCAACATATACACTGATTCACGTTATGCATTCGGAGTTGTACATGACTTCGGCGTGCTGTGGCGAGAGAGAGGTTATTTAACTTCTCACGGTGCCCACATTCAGCACGGACCCCTCATTCATGCCTTATTAGATGCAATACATTTACCCATTGCAATATCGATTATGAAATGTAAAGCTCATACGAAAATTACTGATATCATTTCTCAAGGCAATGATCTAGCTGACAGAACAGCTAAACAGACTGCTCAAACTCAAACATCCGATATGACAAAGGCAATAGTCCAGACACCAACACATTGCATGATGGTTAAGGATCCCGCTCTTGATGTAATTGACATACAGACACATGCTACTCCAGACGAAATAAGGAAATGGACTGAATTAGGAGGGATCCAAACAGATCAAGGATGGATGACGAAGGAAAAATCTGTGTGGTTCCTTCCTGATTCAATGGTCCAAGTCATTATTAACACTGTCCATAGTCCAGCGCATCTAGGAGAGAAAGCTATGCTAGACAGCATTCAACACATTTGGTTCAACAAACATTTACGAGCAGCAGCGAAACAAAAAGTTCGTACCTGTATGATCTGTTGTCAGTTCAACCCAGGAAAAAGCATTCCCGTAGAGCAGGGTGGATTTCAGCCTCCTGATCACCCTTTTGAAATCCTCCAGATGGATTATATCCAGATGGAACGATGTCGAGGATTCAAATATGTTCTCGTAGTTGTCTGTGCTCTTTCCCGTTGGACCGAAGCGTACCCAGTATCAGATTACACTGCCCCGACCACTGCCAAGCAGCTAGTTCGAGAATTCTTCCCACGGTACGGTTTACCACGTGTTGTCTACTCAGATAACGGCCAGCCGTTCTCATCCGAACTAATGAAACACGTTTCACTTCTGCTAGGATATCAGTGGAAGTTTCATTGTGTCCGACACCCCGAGGCAGCAGGTCTCGTGGAACGACATAATCAAACTTTGAAAATCAGATTGTCCAAAATATGCAGGGAGAAAGGTGTCGACTGGGTAGTAGCATTACCAGTTGCACTCTTTTACATGAGAATGGTAGCACACTCTCGAACAGGGCTATCCCCGTATGAGGTGATCTTTGGCAGACCACCAAATATGTGGGGGACGCCTATACCACGTAAAATAACTGATATTGACTGTAATATGCTGACAGATTATTTGGCTTCCTTGATGTCTGCACTACAATCTTGTCGTTCACAGGTAGCTGCAGCTTTTCCTGACAACACTGAGGTGAAACCCCATGACGTAATTCCAGGGGATCTCGTTTTAGTGAGGAACTTTGATCGAAAGACTCAGCTGGATCCTAGGTGGAGGTCGCCTCAATTGATCTTGCTCACCACAAGGACAGCCGTGAAGATCGAAGGCAGAAAAGGCTGGGTACATTCAAGTCATATCAAGAAATTTTATGGACTACCATCGGATATAAAAACTACACCTTGTGTGTCTTCACCCATTGACTCAAAACTTCCTTTGGTTGACTCAGGTAGTCACGGACATTATAAACTAAAACTTAGATCTAATCAGTCAGGAAATTTGATTGTTTAAGTCCTCTCCAAGGTGAAGCGGTCGAATTTGTCTCTGACATGTATCCCTTAGATCTGAATAGAGAAAGAACCCGAAAAATGTTGAAACGACATACATACTGTAAATCACTGCGTAGTCATTGCACAGTGACGTTATTGATTTTGTTTTTCCTAAGTCTTTTAATAATTACTGCAAGTATATTGTTGCACATATGTTATCCTATTTCTAGACATGTTTATAATATTACTGCTGAACATTCTTTTAGTGAATTACCCCCGCCTGAATTGTCATACAGATTTGCGCTGCGCAATAACACTTTTATTAGTATGTTACATCATTCCCATCAGGTTAGCAATGCTACAAATTGTTGGATATGTGGCCGACTCCCTCCCTATCAGAACTATAAAGGAATTCTACCCCTTTTTCCATACCCGTTCACACACAACGGCTCCTGTGGAGCATGGTTTAGTTTAATTAATTCCTTAGATTCAAATTCTGCAGTTTATCAAGACAACTGGGTATGGGGAAATCTGAACTTAGCTTTACTTAAGGTCTGCCACCCCAACAAGGAGAGACTTCCCAAAAGAACAGGAACTGATCTAGAAAATGAAGTATATGGATTAGGTAATTTTACGCTTAATCTTATGATCCTAAATATCGAATCCGAAGCTACTCCAACTTTGCCCGCCATGTCAGTATTTCCAGTAAAAGGTGAATTATGTGTGAGAAAGAATGGTTCCATACATATGGGCCATAGTAGATGCACCACTGTAATAGAATTCAGTGATCAAGGCAAGTCGACATTTAGAGCTTCCCGCCATTCCTATTTTATATGTGGTCAGACGGCATATGTACGTTTGCCTCTAGATTGGGATGGTACCTGCTACATTGGATTCCTTTTGCCACCTGTTTTTCTAGCTCCTCCTGATTATCACAGAAATACTCATTTAGTACACAATAGAGAAAGGAGAGATCTCCCAATAGTCGATTACACTGAAACAGCATGGGAAAAATACACAGATTTCAATAAAGGTCTCTTTCCCTATATAGGTACCGTTACTAATAGTAAGCTGATACGTAGATTAACCAGAACCCTTGAAGCAGTAGTGAACGAAACTATTTCCGCCTTAGGCAATTTAACAGAAGAGCAGTCTGCTATGCGGATTGTTGTGCTTCAAAATCGTCTTGTCCTTGACGTCATCCTGGCCGATAGGGGCGGAGCTTGTAGGGTCATCGGATCAAGCTGCTGCGTATTCATACCAGAAAATTCGCCATCTGTATATAAAGCCATAACCCGCCTTCATAAGATTGTAAGCCAGATACACCAGAATCCAGGCACCTGGACTTGGTCCGGTTGGTTTTGGAGCGTGTTATCAGCCTGGGGATGGAAAGTTCTATCCTTCCTAGGTATTGGCCTTCTCATACTATTCAGTTGCTGCTTATGCCTGCAATGTGGACCAGCGATTTGTGGTCTGTGTGCCACATCGTGCATTCCACATCAAAATTTTCGTTCAAAATCCCGGAAGAAGAAAGAAGAACAAATGATGTTATATGAACAGATCAATGGATTGATGAAGATTGATATCTCTTGACGGGCAAGTAGGGGACAAGGAGGGAATGTGGAAATATGGATTTTTCTGGTCAGTTATGTCCCCTATCTTGGACCCCAACGGTTCTATGTGCATGTTACAAGTACATGTATGTTCCCTCCAGTTCCAGTTATGAAGACGCAAATACATGTGCGTCCACCGTTAACATGTCCTCTGTTGATCCGCCATGAATGGGCCGGATATTCCATTCCTAAGTACGAAAGGCCACCGCCTTTATATGGTTCACTTATGCCATTTTACAGTCCAGGCAAGTAGGCCCTGACTCTGTCATCAAGCTTTTCTTGCTTTCTGTCTCTGAAGCTCCAGTCCGAGCCTGCATCTGTGACCATGAACTTTGTCTCATTCCCTGCGCGGCTCACGATGCCTGACATCAGCTTGCTGCCTGCCAAGAACTGTATTTCACCTTCGGAAATTATCTGCTCCGCTCCCTGCCCAATGCATTCCTGTCTAGTAGCTTAAGTAAACATTCTGCCAACTACCGAGCAGAGGCCCGGCTTCTCTGTCTTTATACAAGTAATTCATAGCCCTATTACCATGGAAGACTTCTGCCCTCGCATCTAGTGTAGACACTTAGACGCTTGTACACGCACTAACAGTCAGTATAGTCAGTATAGAATAAGATTCTACTCCAAGAAGGCCTCTCTTTTGGATAACATAGTTCTTTAAACATAGGATGTTAGATATGATTTGGGATTAGGTTGACTTGACCCTCTAGACATCTGTCGCCACATGTAGAGCTAAATGTCAAGTCCCCTTCACCCCCTAGCTGCACGTCAATCACACGTCATGCTGCTGCGCGCGCATCTCTGCAAAGTATTTCTGTTGACATTGCGAAATTATTTCATAGGTCCACCCATATGTAACATCACAACCAATGACGTTTCCTTGTTACTCCCAATTACGCCTCCTTCAGCTACGCATGTGAAATGTTATCTTTGCTATCAATTGTTACGCCTCTTGCATTTGCTTCGCTGTAATGCCTATTGTATAAAAGTTATTAATTATCAATAATGTATGTACTTCACTTCCTGAACCTCCGTGGTGATGGAACTTGGAGTCCACGATTTCGAAATCGTCCATTAGAATAAAGCCCATTCCGAACCTCTAATACCACGGATTCTGCCTCTTATTTTACTGAGCTATTTTTATTATGTTCTGTATCAAATTAAGTCCCGGTAATTAAATTATTTACCACAATACCAAGGGAGTGTCAATTTTGTGAGAGCGATTCGCGATCGCCCGTCCCAAAACAACTGCCTCTGCAAGCTCTCCACCTCACGGAAATAGCGGGCCGGTATGACGTCGAGTGTATTTTGCAGTGCATACAGGAATCGTGGTAGCGACATCATTTTAAATAACGCCACGCGTCCGAGCGGCGAAAGCGGGAGCCGTCGCCACCCCCAAAACGTCGGCCCTCAGTCATTGGAGTGGGGGGAGTAAGTTCCACTCATAACGGGCCACAGGGTCTAAGGTTATGAATACTCCCAGGTATTTAAACCCTGACTCTGAAATATGGATAGGGCAGCCACGCGGAAGGAGAGGAGCATCCCCAGAGAGAACATAGACACATGACTTGGCCCAGTTAATGGCCAAGCCGGAGTTGCGACCAAATGAGTTCAGAACATCGACTAGTACAATCAAAGACTGCCGGGGAGATGTGAGGTACAGGAGAATGTCGTCCGCATAAAGAGAGATGCGGTCCTCAAATTCAGGCGTCCACCTAATGCCGCGCAATGAGGGCTCCCATCGTAACTAGGCAGCCAGAGGTTCCAAGGCAAGTGCGAAGAGGAGGGGCGACAACGGACAACCCTGCCGCGTGCCTCTTCCCAACCCGAAGGGTGCCGACACTCTGCCATTCACCACTACCTGAGCCAACGGTTCCTCATACAGCAACTTCACCCAACCGATAAACCCAGGGCCAAAACCAAATTTCGCAAGCGCCACCCAAAGATACGGCCATTCTAGGGTATCAAACGCCATTGTGGCATCCAAGGACGCCAAAACGGCCGGTTCACGTATGTACACCGCTCTGGCGAGCACTCCATGAAGACGCCTCAGGTTCAGAGCCGTATTACGGTGAGGTATGAAACCGGACTGGTCCGGATGGATCAAGTCGCCAACGACCCTAACCAGACGATTAGCTAAAATCTAAGCCAGAATTTTAGGCTCAGCATTTAACAATGAGATGGGCCTGTAAGAAATAGACCGATCCCGCGGCTTCCCCTCCCTGCGAACCACGACTATTGTAGCGAGACGCTGATCACAGGGGAGGGAGCCCACGTCACGTGCCTCAAGAAACATGTCGCAGAGATGAGGCGCCATCTTGTCCGGGCGCAGTTTATACAGTTCGATGGGAAGGCCATTGGGACCCATGGCCTTGCCAGAAGCGACCGAGCGAATAGCCAAAGCAATCTCATCAGGCGACAACGTCGCATCCATCAGTACCCTATCCGCTTCTGACAAAGACGGCAACGCTATATCTCTCAGCAACAGATGAGAGTCATCCTGAAGGCCATCCGAGACTGGAGAATATACTTCGCAGAAACATTCAACAATTTCCACAGGGTCAGTCACACGCACGCCATCCGCTCTCTCAATAACCGGTCCAACTCGACTCGCTCTCTCCTTCTTGTCCAACCATGCAATCAATTTTCCAGCCTTATCCCCCACATCGTATAAGCGCCCTTGTTGCTCTCTACTCATCACTTTGGCAGCATCAGTAACCTATGCTCTATAGTCAAGCTGCTTGAGACTGAGAACATGCAACTTATCATTCGTAACACCCAGCTCCAGGTCCCCCTCCAACTTGGCTATTTCATTTTCAAGGCGAACCACCTCTTCAGTCTTGCTTTTCTTGGAGTGGGAAATTAGAGAAAGAGCTTGCCCACGGATCACTGTTTTGAAGGCTTCCCATAACGAGACAGCAGATGACACTGACCCCACATTTTCAGTGAAATAGCGCTCAAGGGACTTGACCAGGTCCGCCCGGATTTTAGGATTACGCAGGTACCAGGGGTTAATCGGTGCTACCCTCCCCTCAGCCCCGGGGGTGACCTCAATGTGCAACAGTAGTGGGGAGTGATCGGAAATACCCCGGGCCAGATGTCTTACTTCCCTAATCATCACAGCTTGGGCCGCCAGCATAAGGACATAATCAAGTCTCGATAAGCTTCCATGAGCCCCTGAGTGGAAAGTGTATTGCTCCTGCCCCGGGTGCATTAGTCTCCAGCAGTCTATCAGTCCGAGGGTATCTATAAACCCACTCAGCCAGGCCTGTGCCCCCGGGAGATCCCTGGGAGGGTGACGATCCGCCCTACCGGATACGACAGAATTAAAATCGCCCCCCACCACCAGAACCCCCCCCCCGGGAGTCCCAAGACCATTCGCCCCAAATCTGCGAAAGTTACGGTCTGCAATCCTGGTGGAACATAAACAGAAACGAGCGAGACGGTTCTGCCCTCTCATCGGCCTACAAGTGCAGCATACCACCCTCTATCATCATGAATCATATCGTCTACCTCCAACGGGAGAGAGGCTCTAATCAAGATGCCCACCCCCCGCGAGCCAGAAGTGAAACCAGAATGAACAACAAGACGATATCCCCGCCTATTCATAGCATGGCAAGAATTCCCAATTAGATGCATTTCCTGCAGAAAGACAATATCTGGCCACAGCCGTTTAAAAAACTGCAGCACTACTCCACGTTTAATCCTATCGCCCAAGCCATTCACATTCCACGAGAGTACTCTCAATCCCCTATCCCAACCCCTCGCACAACTCCCCCCCAGAGAACACGAACCCGACCACCAGTTGCCTTGTAGAACATTCAAACCGTCCCCAACTCCCCCCCTCCCCACCAACATTTCCGGTACAACTCCCCCCTCCCTGCACCCCTGCGTGAGCCCATGTAGCCCCCCCAACTTGCAGTGTGCCTGTCGCCCTAGCATTAACTAATCTACAAATAGGAAACCCCAGAGGAGGAAAGAGCCTCACTGAGCACCCCACAACCCCCGGGCATTTAAGGATAAGGCACTGAATAGAAACATCGAACCGAAATATGGAAGTGTCATCGCTATGTTCAGTCACCGGACGCCAAAAGTCTATTCCTGTCCAGCCAGGCCCACTCCGTTCTCCTCGGTCTGTCCCTCTCTACTTCGTCGCTGGGGCAGGGTATCAAGCCAATCTCCAACCTCCTCCGGCCGATCGAAAAAATTTGTCCGATCCTCAGACTCAACTCGCAACCTGGCCGGAAAGAGCATCGCATATTTCAGGTCCATGTCTCTCAGTCGCCGTTTAACACCCATGAACCCCTGTCGCTGCTTTTGGACTGATTGTGTAAAGTCCGGGTAGAAACTTATATTAGTGTTCTCAAACTTCGTCGGCCCACTCACCCTCGAGGCCTGCAGGATAGCGTCTCTGTCCCTGAAATGAAAAATTCTGGCAATGAGGGGCCGTGGGGGAGCGCCCAGTTTCGGCTTACCACCTGGAACTCTATGGGCCCGCTCGACCGCAAAGAATTTACTCAATCCCTTGGGTGCGAGATGGTTCATCACGAGGTCTTCCACGAAGAGGTCAACCGCAGGGACCTCTGATTTTTCCGGTACCCCTATTATGCGCACATTATTCCGCCGAGCCCTACTTTCAAAATCCTCCAGCCGACGGACAGACAAATCATTGGACGTCCGCAGATTACGGACCTCGGTTTGCAGGTCAGACACGTCCGTTGCCAGACTCGACGTTGAAAGACCCAAGGATTTGACCTTTTCATTCGTTTGTGAAAGGTCCACTCTGACTAGTTTAACGTCGATCAAAACCGTGTCCAATTTATGGGCTAGGGTGTCGAATTGCTGGCCGACTGCTGCTTTCATCTCATCAATGGCGCCCATGACGTCCTGCAATGTTAACTCCGTAGATGATCCCGGGCCATCCTTGGATCTCTCCGGTGACTTATGCAGGCCACTAGGGGATCCTTTTGGCTGGGTATAGCGGTCCATGTTATTAGCTTGGGTATGAGCTCCCCGCCTAGTCGTCTTGGATTTTTGTTTGTCTCCGTCCAATCTAGCCGCCATTGTCTGATGGTCGCACAAAGTTGTCGTCCACCAACACGATTAGCAATCCTCGGAGAGCCGATCTAGGGAGCCTCGGCGATCACGAAAGGTAGTCCAGACTAGTGTCCAAGACCCAGGCAGGATACCCGATCTTCCCACCATCAGTGTATGCTGACAATACAGGGCCCCTCCGTCAGTTTCAGCGAGGAGACCCGAAACCGAAAGTGAAAGTAGGGAGTGCGTACCGGCCCGGGTCCTGCAGGCCGTTGTTGTTCACTTTCTGCCCGGGCACCATGCCAACTCGAATGCGGGGCAAGGTCAGGAGTAGGCCGCCAACTTGAAATCAATGCTATCCCGGTTCCTGAAGTCCGATTTGAATTTGGACAACTGGTATCACCTCCGCATAGGGTCGCCTGTAGAAGCCCGTCGATAGAATCAGGATATATTCAGGGTAGACGTGGGAAGTTGTGGAGGCCCTCGGGAGCCCTGTGCCTACGCAGCCATCTTGGTTGCGCGCTAGGCTCCTCCTATCGAATGTTTTTTGTTGATTTTATGTTATTGGTACATAGATATATATATATATATATATATATATATATATTTATATATATTCACTTAAAAAACCATAGGTTTCACACATGTTAAAGTTAGCTGGACATTTCACTCGTAAAAAAATAAACCAATGAAATTCCCCCGTTATAGTTAGTGCAGGCAACTATAACTCACGCGACCGCAATCCTCTGCTGATGACGTCAGATATTACATCACTGTATTTAGACACTTATTTACCGATGTCTTCTTCCATTAATCTTTAGCTATACATATATTACAAATATTTATTTTTCAGAAGGACACATATGTCATCAGTGATGTAATATCTGACGTCATCAGCAGAGGATTGCAGTCGCGTGAGTTATAGTTGCCTGCACTAACTATAACAGGGGAATTTCATTGGTTTTTTACGAGTGAAATGTCCAGCTAACTATAACATGTGTGAAACCTATGGTTTTTTAAGTGAATGTGCAAGGTTTTTTAAATGCTAATTCGTAACTATAACGTGTGTGAAACCTATGGTTTTTTCAGTGAATTTGTACGTTTTTTTAAATGCTAAGTTATGTATTTTTTTATTTATTTTTTTTCAGGTTTTTCACCGTGCGCGCACCGTGCGCGCGCTGTTGGCACACCGAGCACCCACGGTTCGCCGTGCGCGCAACGTGCGCGCACCTCGCGATTTTTGTTTTAAAAAAAAATGTTTTTTTCGCCCTTGGGGGTCCTTCTGTGACCCCATGACCAAGGGTAGGGGGTCAGGAACTGGCCACTCTGCCCCCTTTTCACGTTCTCCACCTTTTTTTTTCACCCCCTCAGACTGCGAGAGACAAAATGGCGGCCGACACTTCCTGGTTTCGACCGATTCGAATGTTTACCGACATCTAACAACCAATCGGAATTGCGCTCGCGCACGGCAGGGTGCGCGCACAGTGCGCGCACGGTGCGCGCGTATAGATATTGATATGCTTTTAAATGCTATTTTCTCAGGAAATACTGAACAGATTTACACCAGACCTGCAAAAGGCACTTCCTTGACCTTATGGCTACCTCTCTGCCAAATTTCACATAATTCTGTTCAGCCGTTTGGGCTGTAGCTGCGACTAAAGGTCCTATGAAAAAATGCATGGGGAAAACGTGTTTTGGGACCCCCCCTTTTTCTCGGCCCCCGCTTGACGAATCACCCCGAGACTTTCAGGGTAGGAGCTGAACGGAGAGCCCCATTAGTTTTGAAAATTTCACGAGGATTCGTCAACCGGCGCCAAAGTTATTCAAAATAGAATTTTGAGATTTCCTATGGAAACTAGGTTATAACTATAACTATCTACTGGCGACCGCCAGTAGATAATATATATATATATATATATATATATATATCTATATATCTATATATATATTCACTGAAAAAACCAGAGGTTTCACACACGTTATAGTTAGCTGGACATTTTACTCGTAAAAAACCAATGAATTTCCCCCGTTATAGTTAGTTCAGCTAACTATAACTCGCGCGCCCGCAATCCACTGCTGATGACGTCACATATTACATCACTCATGACATGGTCAGTGACATCACTGATGACATCACTGATGACATCTCAAATGACATCACTGATGACATCACTGATGACATCATCCTTGTGATAGAGTAGCACATCTTCTCACACTCTAATATAACCTTTGATACACCGACTAAAAATTTAAGAGTTCCATTCTCAAAACCATACATACTGCAATACCAATAACTACATACCCAATTATTAACTCTTAGGTCTACATACACCTCCACACACTCACCTGTACAGTCACTCATAGTTACAGTCACTCCATACAAAAGTATCATATGAATTTATACACACACCTATATAGACACTCACACACTACCAATCATCCATAGAGGTACTCTCACACTTACTCAATCATGCAAATAATCACACTCCCATTTACTCACCTAGGTAGTGAAACACACTCAAGTTCACTTACTCATAAAAATAGTATCACATTCTTACGCTCTTAGAGAATCATTGATACAAGCACACACTCATCCATACAGTCACTCTCACAATCGCACACTCTCACATCTACCCACTTATATACTCTTACACGCATATATACTGCCTTTCACATATGTAGTTAGTCACAAATGTACCACTCACATATACATTCATTCCCTAACACACCCATACATTCACTCACTCTACCATACAGTCCATCACAGATGCAGTCTTAAAACCATGCACCCATAGAATCACCCACTCACACATCTATGCATAGAGTGACACACACCCTACCCACACAAACACTCATGAACCCATGCAGATACTTAGACAACCAATCAATTACCCATATAGAGACTCATATAGCTGTTCTCAAAACCATGCAGCCACTTATACACCAACATACAGACACATACACACATTTACACAGTTTAGTCACTAGTCTGCAGTAAGATACATTTAATGACTAACTTAAAGAATCGTGTTGTGCACCACAGAAAATCATCCATTTACACACTTGTACACCCACTCATTCTTAAACAGGCCTTTCCCTATATATATTAAACATATTGAAATTTTTCAAAAACACATACTCACTGGATGATGTCATCAGTGATGTCATCAGTGATGTTATTTGAGATGTCATCAGTGATGTCACTGACCATGTCATGAGTGATGTAATATGTGATGTCATCAGCAGTGGATTGCGGGCGCGCGAGTTATAGTTAGCTGAACTAACTATAACGGGGGAATTTCATTGGTTTTTTACGAGTAAAATGTCCAGCTAAATATAACGTGTGTGAAACCTCTGGTTTTTTCAGTAAATTTGCAAGGTTTTTTAAATGCTAATTCCTAACTATAACGTGTGTGAAACCTATGGTTTTTTCAGTGAATTTGCAAGGTTTTTTAAATGCTAATTCCTAACTATAACGTGTGTGAAACTTATGTTTTTTTCAGTGAATTTCTATGGTTTTTTAAATGCTAATTTTTGTATTTTTTAATTATATTTTTTAAATATTTCTTTTTCAAAAACTTCCCTATGTATACATTTATATATTATCTGTATCCTTTAATTTGATGTGGCTCATTTTTTTTTAAAGTTTTAATTAAGATAAAGTTGAACAGCATAGTTAATATTTTTGATTAAGTTATGTCCACTTTTTTTTTTTATATAAATTCTTAGGGTGCACGCTCAGAGCGCGTACCTAGTACGTTTGCGTACATTTTTCATGAATTCCGGCGTACATTATTTACGTACGCATACATACGTTTTACTGCGCGCCCGGAGCGCGCACCTAGTATGCATGCTTACGTGCGTCGTACGTAATCCACGCGGTACACTTCCATATACGCGTAGAGTACGCGCGCTGACGTTGACGCATACGCGCGTGCTGCATATGCGCGTTACGTACGCGCATAGTACATAAGCGCATGCGCGCATACGCGTTCGCGCATGCGTAATTGTACCGTGCGCACAGGGAGCTTGCTCGGTGCGCGCACCTCGGGGTATGTGATGAATAAAACAACACTTCTAATTGGTTTTCATTACTTTCACTTTCATATTGTTTCAATACCACACCCAATCCCCTCATGGCAAGTCATGTGATGAAGAAACATCACTTTTCATTGGTTCAAAGTACTTTTTGTTCCAGATTCTTCCAAAATCACACCCACCCCCCTCATTGTTAGTTCTGATTCCCTAGGAGAAGGAGCTAATCTGTGTGTTGAGATACAATGGCAGAGCAGCAGCCATCTTCTGAGAGTGAACAGGACACTCTTGAGAGACAGAGGCAGAGGAAGCAGAAAGACTCCTTCATATGGCAGTTTTTCACTTTTCCAGAGGGACAAAAGAAGGTGAATGCACCAAAGGTCACCTGCAAACTGTGTCAGCGCGTCTTGTCACGTGGGAATCCTAACAAGAAGTACTCTTTTAGTATTCATACTATGACGAGGCACGTTGAGGCAATGCATCCAGTGACTTTTCGTTGAGCTTCTAGAGCAAACCCTCCACCTGCTCAGCCGACGACATCTGCAGCAGCTCAGCCGAGCACATCTTCGGCAGCTCAGGCAAGCACTTCTTCTGCAGTGGTGCCTTCGCCTTCTTCCACACCTCTGGATATTCGTCCTTCTTTTGGGAGGATGAGTACACACTGCATGGATTGTGGTCTTCTTATTTCTTTGGGTGAGAGCAGTATTGATCTCATTCAAAGAAAATTTGAGGAGCATCCTTGCGAAAGGCCATAATTTTCTTTTTTTTTTTTTCGTTTTTCTCTTCCTCTGTCCCTACATTAACTCAAGGGCTCTTTTTAGAGCCACCTAAAATCAAAACACCACAACTTGTTTTTTAGACTCTATTTCTTTTTTTTTTTTTAGAGTGCGCGCACCCAGCGCGCACCCAATGGGTTTTGAAAAAAAAACCAAAAAAAACATTTTTTTCACCTTTAGTAAACCTTCAGGAACTCCCTGAGAAAGAGAGGAGAGTGGCAAAGTAATTAAAAAAGAGATGGTGTACATTTCACAGATGAAGGGAAGAGAGTCTTCCTATTAAACTTTAAACTCTGCATCAGTATTTATGTATAGGTACCTAAAAAACATAATAGCTCATTTTAGTGCTGCATTTGAATTGGCTGTATTTGCAAGGAGAGGAAAAGACACACAAAGAAGCTTATCCTCTCCTTGTAAATATGGAAAAGCACCCTGCGCAACTAGTTCGTCAAGAAAATTGACGTAGTGGTGGCGCAGGTGGCTTGTAAATGTGCCCCAGAGATGTTAAGGAAATTAAGGGTAAAACAGACAAACCAAGAGTGACAGATACAGACACAGAGAGCAAACAACTGAGAAGGAGTAAGGCAGTTAAAAAGACTAAGACATATGGATACAGAAAAAGAAACATGGATAAAAAATTAGTGATGGAGGTAGTAAAGGTAGGGGAGTAGTATAGAAGGAGTGAGGAAGTTACAAAAGAGTAGTAAAGCAGGAAGAGAGAGTGTGAAGAGAAATGAGAAAAGTAGAGTAAGGAGAGGTGAAGAAAAGGAAGCATGAAACGAAACCAGTGACACATACAGATATGTTAAACTTACCTGACCATCAAAAATAATTTAGAATTAAATGTTTTTATTTAATTGCAAAGATAACTGAATAACATCTTCTAAATTTTCTTTCTAGTTCTGAAAAAAAGAAAAAAAGTATTAATATTCAACAATACACTTTATTAAACAGTACATGTTTTTTCATATTTAGCAAAGCAATTTTTTGCCCTTTTTTTGCTGTTTTCAGAATGTTTTGATTTTCACTGAACATAGTGAAATCAATTGTATTCATCATTTAAAACAATCTGAAAGATTGTTTAAAAAACCCCCAAATGTATCCTCACTAAAACATACTTTAATATAAATGTTAAAAATACCTTTTAAGAAGAATAACAATTTCCAAAAAATAACGTCTGTAAACCTTGTTGCAAAAGAACATTTTCCAAATAATATGTGTCAAAGAAGTCCACAATTGTTTGTTTTACCTTTCCTTACGGCCAAATGGTAAGATTAAAATCTCTTTTGAGCGAAATATCCAATTTAAATCCTTTTAAATTTTAATAATGCTTTCTTCCAATGATGATGTTAGTATTTAAAATTTGGGTTTCAGAAAAATTAGGTAACAATTGGGTAAATCATAAGGCAAACGTTGCTTGAAAATCAATTGAGAATCATTACACAGTGGCCATCCTTTTTCACATTTAAGATAAACTGTGTAATGACCAGAAGTTATAGAAGGTCCATCATGAAAAATTATTGCAACTGCAACAAAAGTTTTTCCAGATATTGATAATTGTTGTCCTGTAAACTTCTTTACTAAAGTGTCCAATTTTGAACCATCAGCTCTACAACGTTGCATCATTAAAATTACATACTGTCCATATTTCTTTAAAAATAACGTTGACAACATGTCTGATTTACATTGAGAACATTCCATGTTGTGATTAGCATCTTTAACTAATTTACTAAAAGTCACTGTTTTACTCTCTGGAAATGGTAAATATATGAACCTTTCAGAATCAACATTACTACTGCTTGTGTTCATACAGTAATCACAACAATGTTCCCATTTATAAGAGACACCAAATACATTTTCTACTTCTACCCCTTCATCTTCCAGTACCATCAGGATATACATCAAGAATTCCCGTGCATCTTGCTGGACATTTTGTGTAAACTGTGTACGTCCAGAACATACATCTAAAAGATTTCTAACACCAGAAGCACTTTCTATTTTAGTTTTATCATTACTCAGCTTCTCATAGAGGAGACTCAGCAAAGAACAGAATCTTTTTTCATGATTTAGTGTTATCTGCTCTTGCAAAAATTCAAGGTAAAATACAACATTCAGCACTACATTTGCGTAGCAGCTGACACCAGAGCTATTTTCAAAATGACAACCAACAACCTCTTCCACACTGTCCTTTTTCTTTTTGCTTGCAGTCACATCACTATCCTTTTGTTTTCTCTTCTGTACACCCTCATTACAGATATTCTCAAATCTCCTTTTCCGACAAACAACACGTTTTTCAAACACAGGATACTGACCTAAATGAGGAGCATAGCTTCTTCTTAATCTATTATACTCCTTTACACAGTTTCCATCAGCACTTACTTTTGATTCATCAAAGTCTATCATGAATAATCCAGATAATTTTTCCACACGTGACAAAGCAACATATGCCATACCTTCTTTAAACACAGTAGATCCAATGTTTACAAAAGCACTATCAACAGTTAATCCTTGAGATTTGTGAATAGTTACAGCATATGCTAGAGAAAATGGAAACTGCTTCCTACGCACATATATGAGTCTTTGACAAGCAAGAAACGAACTGAACAACGACAAATGTCTTTAACCTCTTGTATCAGATCAAATTTTATTTTTAAATATTCAATTCCAACTTTTTTCTGGTAATTAATAAAACCCACAACTCTTCCCATAGCTCCATTCACTAAACCTTTCTCTACATCCAAATTCCGTCTTAAAATTACTCTACAGTTCATACACACATAAAGATTCTTTTCCAAACCTGCTGTTTTTGAAATGTTTTTCTCCAGAGAATCCAATTTAGTACCCAATTTGCCTGTCAATATAACAGTTATTCGTTCATGTTCTATTTTATCCACAGCTTCCAGTTTTATAATCTCTTCATTTTCCAATTTCAAAAGTTCTTGATTGAATACAGAACATTCATGTAGTGTTGGCATTAAGCAGATTACAGTATTTTTTTCCGCAATTTTCTTGTATATTTTCTCCAGAACTATTTGTTCTGTTGGAAACAAATTACTCAGCAATCAACTCTGTAATGCTTTTCTGCCATGTTCTGTGAGTAGTCCAATTCTCATATCTTTCAGAATACTTGCATAGTCCTCATCATTGGCTTGCCTCATATTGGTAATGAGTTCCTTATACTGAAAGTATGTCCAAATATTTACATTGCCTATACTTCCTAATGACTTTTTTGTGTCTTCATGTGTAAGTGTATGGAATACCGGTTGTCCTTTAACTGGAGTAAGTTGCAAAAGATCTCCAAAAACTATGACGTGTTTTCCTCCAAATAGGACGTCAAAGTCTGTCTTCAGAATTTGCTGCATTCTTAAATGCACAAAGGCAAGCATTAAGTTTGATACCATGCTAACCTCATCAATAATGAGTACTTTCATTTTCTTCAATACTCTTGAAACTTCCAAGCATGCTTCTCCTGCTAGTTTGTGGTACTGTATTTTGTTCTCATGCTCTACTGGTAACATTAGCAAACGATGTAAGGTAACTCCTTTGATGTTATACGCTGCTAACCCAGTTGGAGCAGCAACAACACAAGACAAAATGGAATCCATTTTCTTCTGTAGGTAGCTTCTAATTACATTAATTAAGAAACTTTTTCCAGTTCCTGCTTGTCCACTTACATACATTCTCATTGGTTCAAAAGATGTGCATGAGCACTCTTTATTTTCATGTAGTAATTCGTGATCAATTTTTTGTCTGACTTCTTCATATATTTGTTTTTGTTCTTCATTCAGTTGCTCCTCCAAATATGTTAAGTCTACTAAATCTTCCTGAGCTTGATTCATAGCTGTTTCCACTTCGTTCATAGCTATTGCTGCTTCATTTTCAATGAGCGGTTGTCCTAGAGGATCTTGACTAAGCGTACCAGAACTTTGACTGTCTTGAGAACTGTTTCTAGCTACTTCAGCTGCAATTGTTGCTTCTTGTTCAATTTCTTCATTTAACATTTGAACATAAGTTGTGAAAGTACTGCATTCAACGCTGTCTTTGCTAGCATTGAAGGAATCTTCATAGCTCTGAAATTCTCCAAGTAGTTCGTCCTCTGAACGCCATGGTTTAAACAGCTGCAAAAGTGCCAAGTAGTAAAATTCCTTTTTATCAGGAGTGTCGCAACTCAGCTTCCGGTGATTTATCAAACTTCCTTTTGTTTGCTTCACCAAACATCCTTCCTCACCAATGACTTCTTTATATTTTCCATTGTTGATATCTTCTGTGACATTCCGTTTAAAAATAAAGTTCTGCAGCACTTCATAGAGACACATGTTCTCAAGGTGATGACTTCTTTGTGGGTAATATGTGTCCAACATGTTTGTTCTTAAAATGTCTGTACTTTCTGGTTCGAACTCTGCTAAATACTCAATTTCTCGAATAGATTTCAGTACCCGATTTCGCATTCCTGCAAGACCTAAACTTGCCCAAATTATTCTTCTGGATTTTGAGTACAGACTTGCAGATGATAACCTATCTGAGCATTCGTAGGATCCAATTTCTCGATGCGATAACATCTTTAAACTGAAACTGTATATCTTCTTACTGACAGTCTTCTCGTGAGAAATCTCTTCCCACATTTCCTTCAATTCCGTTTTCTCAGATTTAGTGATGTAAGATGTGACATAGCGAGCAACAGCAATTGAATTGTCAGCCACATACTGTATATCCATGTTAGCATTCCACATGGATAAAATGACTGAGTTGTAGTCATTTATATATTTTGACTCTTCTTTTCTTCTTAGGTTGTAGGTATTCTTAGGTGATTTTCTTGTAATAGTATGTCACACAGCTGACATAAAACTGTTTACTCTTCCTTTTGAAAGAACAGGTCGTGGAAATCCAAATCGACATTTTGTGTAGAATTTATCTTTACTCTTGTACTTTCGTCGACAGTATTTTCCACACCGATGACTTTGGAAACGTAAAACTTGCTCTTTTAAATTTTTCTCTTCTGTGCTTTTAGGTATAGCACATGTTGCATATCCTTCGATGAAACTTAAAACTGCATCATCAGAATCTGTTCCAAATTTTGGAGCATCCTTGATCCACAACAGCATATGAATATGAGGAGCACCTCTCGCTTGGTACTCTTTTCTCCAAAAGAAATCCACAACTTCTCCAAGAGGTGGATTTTTTTTATTGCAGATGAAGGACATCATAGCCTCAAATCTATGATTGAAATATCTGCAAACATTAACCGGATCCAATGAGCACAGTTCTCCTGCTGTCTTGTATTGGATGTTTTCATTATTTGAATTTGCCTCTCGTAGAAAATCCAGAAGATCATCCCAAGCGTACTCAGCACAGCTTAGGGTAAGGAACCATGTAGGAGTTCCTAAATTCCGTAACATACATTTCAATTCTCCATGGCGTCGGCACCAATATTCATTCGTCCCACGCTGACAAGCCATCAAATTGATCAATTGAGATTCCAAATGATCATCTCGCTGTTGCACTTTGTTCATAAAATCCTTTGCAGTCACATTATGTAGATGTACTCCAGTTTTCAAAATGTGATTTACTGCATAAGATAGTGCTGACAAGTCACTTTCAAATAAAAGATGGAACAACTAAGGAATACTTTGATGAAATCTCGGATCTTCTGCATATAGTCTTGCAGTCCGATACTCAGAAGCAGGAATCTGTACTGGACGTTCATCATATCGTCCTCCTTCTCCTGTAGGAAACTGCTGGGGAAAACAACGAGCTTCCAAGCTCTCCTCCCATACACTCACGGGAGTTCCTTGTGCTTTCTTCATCTAAAACAGATCAATAGCGTTTCCCATAAATTCTTTAGAATGTAGAGGATGTATGCTGAAATGTTCATAAATTTCTTCTTCTTTTGACTTATCCACTTTTTCAAGTTGCCCAGTTAGTATTCCTGTGTCTTCTAGTATTTCTTCTTCATCTTCATCCATATAAATGGCTTCATACCATTTATTATTTTTTTTCAAATATAAATTTGCTCTTTGTACTTTTCGTACATCCACCAGCTCCTGACAAATTTTCTTATTCCTTGTAGGTACACCATTAACCAGAATAACTAATGGTTCAGTTTCCAAAGTATCTGCATCAACTGTTTCCATATTTTTTTTCAAATCCAATGGCAAATAGACAACTCTTCCTTTTAATCCTCTTTGTAAAGCCGAAGGAGGTAATTTACCTGTCTTTGGCTCCATACGCACTATGGTCTGAAACGGATGGACACATTGAATGAGTATAGACTCATACGTATTTAAATCAGAAAGTTCTGGAGGAATATCAACCAATTCTAAATTATTATGTACAGCTCTAGCTGGCATTCTATTTTCTTCTAATTTGTTATAACAGTATTTACAAATACGCTGATCTTCACCCAAATCAAAACAATTTTCCAGAAATATATATGTTGCAAAATCTTTCCACTTATAATTATCTTCATTTTCACTTTTTTTATACAGATCAACATTCCTTGTTTGATTTTTGTAATGGCTTCTCCGGCAACAAATACAAGTAATATTTGGTCTTTCATTAGAGATGATAGTAAATTTTGTCATTTCATCCTCAAAATTTTTACTAACAGTGAGTTCTACATTCTCTTCCACATTTTCATCAATCACTGTGTCATTTTCTACACTTTCTTGTTCTGGACCAAAGTAACAAAACTGAATCTCATCAGTAACCTTCACTACATCTGATACAGATCCACGGAACAGAGCATTATCAACTCATTTAACTTTAGTGCTGGACTTTTAGCAAAATACAATGTTCTCACAAACTTTCTCATTTCAGTATGATGAACAGCCAGCATCCTAAAATGGTGAAAAACACTTTGACACACTTTCCTAGATAGACAAGCCAGAGAATGTCCTTGCAAACCAGTATTCTCTCTCACTCTGCATGGATCTAGTCTTTGAAGCACCTTAATTTTCTGTTTAACACTCTTTTTACTATATTCTCTTAGAAAGTCACGTAATTTATCAATAGATTCCTGACGCACAGTACAAATACTACTACAATTCCAAGTGTACACTGGGGCTTTAGGACGTCTTCCCATAACCTCATCAGCCATCACTTGTTCCTCATTTCTTGGAACCATTTTCTCCTTTTCCATTACACAACCATCCTTAACTTCATAAGCTCTACCATTGGTGTCAACTGCATGCAACAAACTATTACTTTGAAGATAACTCTCTTCATTAAAAAATGGTTCAGTACTTGAACTATGTTTCCATTCTCCTAAGACCACTTTACAAAAGTTTTTTTTTTTACTTCTCTTTTCCTTTTGCTTTGTGACTTCATTGCATTCACTAATTTATCTAATCTACGCATCCTGTTCAAAATTAAAATGAATAGTGGTTTTTTTTATTTCTAATGCCTTGGTAGCAATACTTTCAATAAATTTCTTTTTCTTATAAAATTTTGTTTTACATCCTTCAGCAAATTTAACATCACTTTTCTCTGAAACATTTTTCGACGAATGTTTTTAAAATCTATTTTCCATGTTAAGTCACTCTTCCTAAATTCTGAGTCTATATTAGCATTTTGTTTTTGCTGTCGACTCTGTTGTTGTTTTGTACTTGAAACACTGTTTGAAGGTATCTTTCGATCATTTTTTTTTTTTGAAAGATATTTTTAAAAAATTCTTTAGTTTGCTTACCAGAAGACTTTTTCTGTTTTCCAACACGTGCTTCGCCTCCTATTTTTTTTATCAGTTGTCTTCAAATATAGTTGTTGTTTCTTTTCTTTTCTTTTTCTTGACTTTATAGGCATCTTTATATTTTTTCACTGTTGCTCACCAATACCTGCAAAAAACAAAAAAAAATACCTTTATGTAATTTAAATTCATTACAATTTCTTTTTTTAAACTTTTCAAATCCTATCACATGAGCTGATCCTTTCCTACGAGTCAAACTCTTACAAAATAGAAGAAACATGAATTAAATCTCTGACAACAATTCCTGTGTGCACACAGACTCATGGTCTGATTCTAGGCAGAAAGCGATATTTCCTTTGGCAATTTGAAAGCACATTTACTACTGGGGTAAAGCAAGTGATAATTACTGTAACAGCCTGACACATGTTCCTTCTAGTTTAGACAGGCAGAAAGGAGCACATGTCCTAACAGCTCCTTGAGACCATGACCATGTGTTAGAGGGTGAGTGATTAGACTAGACCAAAGGAAATAAGCCTTGGTGACGTTGAATCTGTTTGCGTTACACACTGCTATCTGAAACAGCACACAGAGCTGTCTATTACGCATGGGAGTGTAGCAGAAGCTGCTGCGTGTGTGCAAAGAGTGTCTTTCTGGAGACTGTGTATTGTCAGCTGCAAGAGAGATCTGCATGGAGACTCCCACAACTGCATGAAGAGTACAGACATGTGTGTAAGAGTACATGTGTGGTAAGGGTTCATTGGAGTTTTCAACATGTAGGAACCACCTCAGCCATTGCAAGAATTGATGAAAAATCTACCATGCTATTTTCAAATGTGTTTGCATTTGCCTCACATTTTTGAGATACTGATTTCTGCTGAGTGCTAACCAACACATTGGAAGAAAACAAGCTGGGCCTTTCCTGAATGTGCAAGTTTTACAGAACAACAGCAACACAAATTAAAGTGCTGACAACAATTCCTGTGTGCACACAGATGCATGGTCTGATTCTAGGCAGAAAGCGATATTTCCTTTGACAATTTGAAAGCACATTTACTACTGGGGTAGAGCAAGTGATAATTACTGTAACAGCCTGACACATGTTCCTTCTAGTTTAGACAGGCAGAAAGGAGCACATGTCCTAACAGTCCCTTGAGACCATGACCATGTGTTAGAGGGTGAGTGATTAGACTAGACCAAAGGAAATAAGCCTTGGTGACGTTGAATCTGTTTGCGTTACACACTGCTATCTGAAACAGCACACAGAGCTGTATATTACGCATGGGAGTGTAGCAGAAGCTGCTGCGTGTGTGCAAAGAGTGTCTTTCTGGAGACTGTGTATTGTCAGCTGCAAGAGAGATCTGCATGGAGACTCCCACAACTGCATGTAGAGTACAGACATGTGTGTAAGAGTACATGTGTGGTAAGGGTTAATTGGAGTTTTCAACATGCAGGAACCACCTCAGCCATTGCAAGAATTGATGAAAAATCTACCATGCTATTTTCAAATGTGTTTGCATTTGCCTCACATTTTTGAGATACTGATTTCTGCTGAGTGCTAACCAACACATTGGAAGAAAACAAGCTGGGCCTTTCCTGAATGTGCAAGTTTTACAGAACAACAGCAACACAAATTAAAGCGCTGACAACAATTCCTGTGTGCACACAGATGCATGGTCTGATTCTAGGCAGAAAGCGATATTTCCTTTGGCAATTTGAAAGCACATTTACTACTGGGGTAGAGCAAGTGATAATTACTGTAACAGCCTGACACATGTTCCTTCTAGTTTAGACAGGCAGAAAGGAGCACATGTCCTAACAGCTCCTTGAGACCATGACCATGTGTTAGAGGGTGAGTGATTAGACTAGACCAAAGGAAATAAGCCTTGGTGACGTTGAATCTGTTTGCGTTACACACTGCTATCTGAAACAGCACACAGAGCTGTATATTACGCATGGGAGTGTAGCAGAAGCTGCTGCGTGTGTGCAAAGAGTGTCTTTCTGGAGACTGTGTATTGTCAGCTGCAAGAGAGATCTGCATGGAGACTCCCACAACTGCATGTAGAGTACAGACATGTGTGTAAGAGTACATGTGTGGTAAGGGTTAATTGGAGTTTTCAACATGCAGGAACCACCTCAGCCATTGCAAGAATTGATGAAAAATCTACCATGCTATTTTCAAATGTGTTTGCATTTGCCTCACATTTTTGAGATACTGATTTCTGCTGAGTGCTAACCAACACATTGGAAGAAAACAAGCTGGGCCTTTCCTGAATGTGCAAGTTTTACAGAACAACAGCAACACAAATTAAAACGCTGACAACAATGCCTGTGTGCACACAGACTCATGGTCTGATTCTAGGCAGAAAGCGTTATTTGCTTTGGCAATTTGAAAGCACATTTACTACTGGGGTAGAGCAAGTGATCATTACTGTAACAGCCTGACACATGTTCCTTCTAGTTTAGACAGGCAGAAAGGAGCACATGTCCTAACAGCTCCTTGAGACCATGACCATGTGTTAGAGGGTGAGTGATTAGACTAGAGCAAAGGAAATGAGCCTTGGTGATGTTGAATCTGTTTGCGTTACACACTGCTATCTGAAACACCACACAGAGCTGACTATTACGCATGGGAGTGTAGCAGAAGCTGCTGCGTGTGTGCAAAGAGTGTGTTTCTGGAGACTATGTATTGTCAGATCCAAGAGAGATCTGCATGGAGACTCCCACAACTGCATGAAGAGTACAGACATGTGTGTAAGAGTACATGTGTGGTAAGGGTTAATTGGAGTTTTCAACATGTAGGAACCACCTCAGCCATTGCAAGAATTGATGAAAAATCTACCATGCTATTTTCAAATGTGTTTGCATTTGCCTCACATTTTTGAGATACTGATTTCTGCTGAGTGCTAAACAACACATTGGAAGAAAACAAGCTGGGCCTTTCCTGAATGTGCAAGTTTTACAGAACAACAGCAACACAAATTAAAACGCTGACAACAATTCCTGTGTGCACACAGACTCATGGTCTGATTCTAGGCAGAAAGCGATATTTCCTTTGGCAATTTGAAAGCACATTTACTACTGGGGTAGAGCAAGTGATAATTACTGTAACAGCCTGACACATGTTTCTTCTAGTTTAGACAAGCAGAAAGGAGCACATGTCCTAACAGCTCCTTGAGACCATGACCATGTGTTAGAGGGTGACTGATTAGACTAGAGTGTTACAAAAAACAAGCTGCCCCTTTCCTGCGAGTGCAAGGGTAATAGAGCAAGACCAACCGGAATGAAATCTCTGTTTACATTTCCTGTGTGCTCACTGTCTCATGGTATGATTCTAGGTAGAAAACAGTATTCCTGGGTGATACCAGTACACATTAACTTATAATGAAGACATACTCCATAATATATAACATGTTCAAGCCATTTAAATATCTTCCTTAACATAAAATGTAAAACACAACTTTTAAAGTGGTAGGAAAATGTACCATACTATTTTCAAATGTGTTTGCATTTGCCTCTCATTGGTCAGTAAATGATTTCTGCTGAATGCTAACCATCACACTTTAAGATAACAAACTACCCCTTTTCTGCGAGTGCAAGGCTAACAGAACAAAAGCAACACAAATTAAATCTCTGTCAACAAATCCTGTGTGCAGACAGACTCATGATGTAATTCTAGGCACAAAACAATATTCCTCACTGATACCACTACACCTTAACTTACAGTGAAGACATACTCCATAATATCTTACAAGTTCAAGATACTTAAATATCTTCTAAACCACAAAATGTAAAACACAACTTTAAAACAAGAATGACAATTATATTATTTATATCAAAATACACCACATACTTCCCCTCTCAAACTCATAACTCACCTTTAAAATTAATTAGTTGAGAAAGAAATGTGGCACTCAAACAGCAGATTATCAGAGCCAGAATCTCAGAGCTGTACACCTCTCTCCTCTCTCCACAACCAGTAAATGGCAATTTTCCCCTCTCTTTTTTCCCACATATACATGCTAATGTAAAATCACAGTCCTTCCCACATTTTTTCAAATGGAATCACACATTTCTATTTGTTGCAACTTTCAACCCCTTTGCAAATCATCCCTTCCCCCAACATGACTTCTGCCTGCTACCATAGCAACAGCTCATGGAACACTGGTGTGAGCAGAGAGGTCAGAAGTTCAGCAGACAATGTTTCAAATCCAAAGAGCAAGACTGCTTGACTTTTCAAACCTAACAGCAAATCCAAAGTAATGTTCAGTGGGAACACATTTTTCTGAACCAATCTAAAACATGCTTTTAAAAATGTAAACATACAGCCTAGTTTTTAGTGTAGAATGGTTTGAAACAGCCAATGAGTTCTTTTTATTAAAAAAAAGTATGTATGCCTCTATTTTTCAACTGTCTTTCTTTTCATATTGCCATTCTACTGAAAGACACCTCCTGAGTGCATCCTGTTCTCCTTGAAAGATGTTCACAGGGTGGATTGTAGGTCACAGCTATGTCTTCTGGAGTGAAAAATTTGCAGAAAAAAGAGGTATGGTGAGAGACCTTGCTTTGCCAAATGTAGACATTAAATGGATTGGTCAAAGAGGGTTAAAGTGGCACCAATTAATGCCTTTGGTGAAAACCTTTCTACATCTCCCACAGCCTAACCTTATTATTGTGCACTGTGGTGTAAATGACCTAGGCACTTTAACTGGGGTAGGTCTGGAAATGCTTATTAAGGACACCTTTGTGCAATTGATGTCGCTTTTTCCACAAACTGCCTTTGTATATTCTAATATATGCCAAAGGCAAAAGTGGAACTGGTCCAACCAATTTTGTCCGCAGATTGACAAAGCAAGAAAGCACGTCAATAAGTCTGTTTCTGCTTTCCTCAGAGACTATGGTATGGGTTCTATATACCACAACATCTTGCGTTACAACATGCAAGACATTTATAGAGGAGACGGTGTACATTTCACTGATGAAGGCAACAGAGTCTTCCTCTTGAACTTTAGGCTCTGCATCGGTACTTACTTGTAGGTACCAAAAAACACTCAATGAACACAAGGGCTCTTTTTAGAGCCACCTAATATCTAAACACTTAAAAGTGATTTTTATTTCTATTTTTTTTAATGTTTTTTTTCGGGTGCGCGCTGGGTGCGCGCACCACGTGATGTTTTTAAGGTTTTTTCGGGTACGCGTAGAGTGCGTGCAACTCGCAATGTTTTTTAAAAAATTAAAATCTTTTTTTTCCCCTTCGTGGTCCTACTGTGCCCCCCTGACAATGGCTAGGGGGTCTAGAACTCCCTACCCTGCCCCCTGTTCACGGTCTCCACCTTTCCTTTTTAGTGCGACAGACAAAATGGCGGCCGACACTTCCTGATTTCGACTGATTCGAATGTTTACTGACATCTAACAACCAATCAGAATTACGCTCGCGCACGGCAAGGTGCGCGCACAGGGCTAGCTCGGTGCGCGCACGGTACGCACGTATAGATATTGATATGCTTTCAAATGCTATTTACTCAGGAAATACTGAACAGATTTACACCAGACCTGCAAAAGGCACTTCCTTGACCTTATGGCTACCTCTCTGCCAAATTTCAAGTAATTCTGTTCAGCCGTTCAGGCTGTAGCTGTGTCTAAAGGTCCTATGGAAAAATGCATGGGAAAAACGCGTTTTGGGACCCCCCTTTTTTCTCGGCCCCCGCTTGACGAATCACGCTGAGACTTTCAGGGTAGGAGCTGAACGGAGCGCCCCATTAGTTTTGAAAATTTTGCGAGGATTCGTCAACCGGCGCCAAAGTTATTCAAAATAGAATTTTGAGATTTCCTATGGAAACTCGGTCCTAACTATAACTATCTACTGGCGACCGCCAGTAGATAATATATATATATATATTTATATATATATATATATATATATAGATATAGATATAGATATAGATATATATATTTGTAAATTTTTATATAATTTGAAAATTATAAAATTAATTAAAATTAATAGTTCATTGTTTTAAAGTAAATACATATGAATTATTGTTTCACAGAGTGCCCCTAAGGAGCCGGCACACCCAGGACTACTCCTCTTCATATAAGGCTTGACAGATAGCTCCCCATATTTATGCCGACGCGTTTCGGATTTAGAAACCCTTCTTCTTAGGCAGTTCAGGAATGACGGCAAACAACGCACATACTTGTGTAATCCCTCTTTTATTTCCATTAAGCATGTAAATCGCCCCCAAAGCATTCTGGGACCAGTAGTGCTGAGTCTTTATCGCCAATGTGCGCCGTCAGATATTTCCTTTTTCCTTTTCGTAGAACAATCACTGGGGTTCTGTAAGTCTTTAAAACAATCAGGAGGGCATGTTCCGTTTCACTCAAACTGTCGCAATCAAGACAGCAAGCGAACCCACGATGCTGCGGCGGTGGAGTTCCCAGCAGTACAGCCGCATAGAACTCACGGTACCGTGAGCCAATCCATCTAAAGGCGCACGGACCCCCGCAGAGTCAGTGGTGGTGCCAGGCCGTGACCAAGGGCTGGTCACTTAAATGTTTCACAGAGTGCCCCTAAGGAGCCGGCACACCCAGGACTACTCCTCTTCATATAAGGCTTGACAGATAGCTCCCCATATTTATGCCGACGCGTTTCGGATTTAGAAACCCTTCTTCTTAGGCAGTTCAGGAATGACGGCAAACAACGCACATACTTGTGTAATCCCTCTTTTATTTCCATTAAGCATGTAAATCGCCCCCAAAGCATTCTGGGACCAGTAGTGCTGAGTCTTTATCGCCAATGTGCGCCGTCAGATATTTCCTTTTTCCTTTTCGTAGAACAATCACTGGGGTTCTGTAAGTCTTTAAAACAATCAGGAGGGCATGTTCCGTTTCACTCAAACTGTCGCAATCAAGACAGCAAGCGAACCCACGATGCTGCGGCGGTGGAGTTCCCAGCAGTACAGCCGCATAGAACTCACGGTACCGTGAGCCAATCCATCTAAAGGCGCACGGACCCCCGCAGAGTCAGTGGTGGTGCCAGGCCGTGACCAAGGGCTGGTCACTTAAATGTTTCACAGAGTGCCCCTAAGGAGCCGGCACACCCAGGACTACTCCTCTTCATATAAGGCTTGACAGATAGCTCCCCATATTTATGCCGACGCGTTTCGGATTTAGAAACCCTTCTTCTTAGGCAGTTCAGGAATGACGGCAAACAACGCACATACTTGTGTAATCCCTCTTTTATTTCCATTAAGCATGTAAATCGCCCCCAAAGCATTCTGGGACCAGTAGTGCTGAGTCTTTATCGCCAATGTGCGCCGTCAGATATTTCCTTTTTCCTTTTCGTAGAACAATCACTGGGGTTCTGTAAGTCTTTAAAACAATCAGGAGGGCATGTTCCGTTTCACTCAAACTGTCGCAATCAAGACAGCAAGCGAACCCACGATGCTGCGGCGGTGGAGTTCCCAGCAGTACAGCCGCATAGAACTCACGGTACCGTGAGCCAATCCATCTAAAGGCGCACGGACCCCCGCAGAGTCAGTGGTGGTGCCAGGCCGTGACCAAGGGCTGGTCACTTAAATGTTTCACAGAGTGCCCCTAAGGAGCCGGCACACCCAGGACTACTCCTCTTCATATAAGGCTTGACAGATAGCTCCCCATATTTATGCCGACGCGTTTCGGATTTAGAAACCCTTCTTCTTAGGCAGTTCAGGAATGACGGCAAACAACGCACATACTTGTGTAATCCCTCTTTTATTTCCATTAAGCATGTAAATCGCCCCCAAAGCATTCTGGGACCAGTAGTGCTGAGTCTTTATCGCCAATGTGCGCCGTCAGATATTTCCTTTTTCCTTTTCGTAGAACAATCACTGGGGTTCTGTAAGTCTTTAAAACAATCAGGAGGGCATGTTCCGTTTCACTCAAACTGTCGCAATCAAGACAGCAAGCGAACCCACGATGCTGCGGCGGTGGAGTTCCCAGCAGTACAGCCGCATAGAACTCACGGTACCGTGAGCCAATCCATCTAAAGGCGCACGGACCCCCGCAGAGTCAGTGGTGGTGCCAGGCCGTGACCAAGGGCTGGTCACTTAAATGTTTCACAGAGTGCCCCTAAGGAGCCGGCACACCCAGGACTACTCCTCTTCATATAAGGCTTGACAGATAGCTCCCCATATTTATGCCGACGCGTTTCGGATTTAGAAACCCTTCTTCTTAGGCAGTTCAGGAATGACGGCAAACAACGCACATACTTGTGTAATCCCTCTTTTATTTCCATTAAGCATGTAAATCGCCCCCAAAGCATTCTGGGACCAGTAGTGCTGAGTCTTTATCGCCAATGTGCGCCGTCAGATATTTCCTTTTTCCTTTTCGTAGAACAATCACTGGGGTTCTGTAAGTCTTTAAAACAATCAGGAGGGCATGTTCCGTTTCACTCAAACTGTCGCAATCAAGACAGCAAGCGAATCCACGATGCTGCGGCGGTGGAGTTCCCAGCAGTACAGCCGCATAGAACTCACGGTACCGTGAGCCAATCCATCTAAAGGCGCACGGACCCCCGCAGAGTCAGTGGTGGTGCCAGGCCGTGACCAAGGGCTGGTCACTTAAATGTTTCACAGAGTGCCCCTAAGGAGCCGGCACACCCAGGACTACTCCTCTTCATATAAGGCTTGACAGATAGCTCCCCATATTTATGCCGACGCGTTTCGGATTTAGAAACCCTTCTTCTTAGGCAGTTCAGGAATGACGGCAAACAACGCACATACTTGTGTAATCCCTCTTTTATTTCCATTAAGCATGTAAATCGCCCCCAAAGCATTCTGGGACCAGTAGTGCTGAGTCTTTATCGCCAATGTGCGCCGTCAGATATTTCCTTTTTCCTTTTCGTAGAACAATCACTGGGGTTCTGTAAGTCTTTAAAACAATCAGGAGGGCATGTTCCGTTTCACTCAAACTGTCGCAATCAAGACAGCAAGCGAACCCACGATGCTGCGGCGGTGGAGTTCCCAGCAGTACAGCCGCATAGAACTCACGGTACCGTGAGCCAATCCATCTAAAGGCGCACGGACCCCCGCAGAGTCAGTGGTGGTGCCAGGCCGTGACCAAGGGCTGGTCACTTAAATGTTTCACAGAGTGCCCCTAAGGAGCCGGCACACCCAGGACTACTCCTCTTCATATAAGGCTTGACAGATAGCTCCCCATATTTATGCCGACGCGTTTCGGATTTAGAAACCCTTCTTCTTAGGCAGTTCAGGAATGACGGCAAACAACGCACATACTTGTGTAATCCCTCTTTTATTTCCATTAAGCATGTAAATCGCCCCCAAAGCATTCTGGGACCAGTAGTGCTGAGTCTTTATCGCCAATGTGCGCCGTCAGATATTTCCTTTTTCCTTTTCGTAGAACAATCACTGGGGTTCTGTAAGTCTTTAAAACAATCAGGAGGGCATGTTCCGTTTCACTCAAACTGTCGCAATCAAGACAGCAAGCGAACCCACGATGCTGCGGCGGTGGAGTTCCCAGCAGTACAGCCGCATAGAACTCACGGTACCGTGAGCCAATCCATCTAAAGGCGCACGGACCCCCGCAGAGTCAGTGGTGGTGCCAGGCCGTGACCAAGGGCTGGTCACTTAAATGTTTCACAGAGTGCCCCTAAGGAGCCGGCACACCCAGGACTACTCCTCTTCATATAAGGCTTGACAGATAGCTCCCCATATTTATGCCGACGCGTTTCGGATTTAGAAACCCTTCTTCTTAGGCAGTTCAGGAATGACGGCAAACAACGCACATACTTGTGTAATCCCTCTTTTATTTCCATTAAGCATGTAAATCGCCCCCAAAGCATTCTGGGACCAGTAGTGCTGAGTCTTTATCGCCAATGTGCGCCGTCAGATATTTCCTTTTTCCTTTTCGTAGAACAATCACTGGGGTTCTGTAAGTCTTTAAAACAATCAGGAGGGCATGTTCCGTTTCACTCAAACTGTCGCAATCAAGACAGCAAGCGAACCCACGATGCTGCGGCGGTGGAGTTCCCAGCAGTACAGCCGCATAGAACTCACGGTACCGTGAGCCAATCCATCTAAAGGCGCACGGACCCCCGCAGAGTCAGTGGTGGTGCCAGGCCGTGACCAAGGGCTGGTCACTTAAATGTTTCACAGAGTGCCCCTAAGGAGCCGGCACACCCAGGACTACTCCTCTTCATATAAGGCTTGACAGATAGCTCCCCATATTTATGCCGACGCGTTTCGGATTTAGAAACCCTTCTTCTTAGGCAGTTCAGGAATGACGGCAAACAACGCACATACTTGTGTAATCCCTCTTTTATTTCCATTAAGCATGTAAATCGCCCCCAAAGCATTCTGGGACCAGTAGTGCTGAGTCTTTATCGCCAATGTGCGCCGTCAGATATTTCCTTTTTCCTTTTCGTAGAACAATCACTGGGGTTCTGTAAGTCTTTAAAACAATCAGGAGGGCATGTTCCGATTATTTTTGTGCAGGAAGGAACACCTTCCTGCACAAAAATAATCATTAAAGACATTTTCCTCTTTCTAGCCATGCTGCATATTGCACAAGGGGATGGAAATATGCCCCCTAGTGCTACACTGCCCATAAATAGAGAAGGCCTCTTTCTCCATGGTGGAATAGCTGATTTCAGAGTCATTAGGGATTCTTGAGGCAAAGGCAATAGTTTTTCTCTTTTCACTCAACTCCCTGTGATAAAGTAGCACCTAATCCTTTATTGCTAGTGTCAGTGGCTAAAACGGTCTTCAGTTTTAAATTGAAATTATCAATGTTAGGGGCATTGACCTTTTTTATTTTATTAAATGTGTTCATGTGTTCATCATTCCATTTAAATGATGTAATTTATTTTAATAATGCTATGATTGGTTGGGCTAAATCTGCAGATATTGTTTTTCAAATTTGGACATCTATATGCAGGGGCTTTCCTGACTCCACAAATCTATTTTAAGCTTACTTCCTTCATTGGAAACCTTGTGTCTAGATATTCCACCGATGTAACCACTTCACGTTTCCAGAAGCTGCGACTTTTCTCCACAGATCAGCGCACTCGCTGCTAAAGTGCTCCACATTTGCCGGTATTGGCTCTTATATGTGGACCCGATATTGACGAACTGCCTCTCTCGGCTCCATTACCCCACGCTGAGACATGCCATGCCATACATTCACCAGTGAAGCCCTTACTCTGGGCTCCACCACCCAATGCACCTACAGGACCACACCTGGTCTTTATACCTACCTCTTCCCTGGAACTGGGCCGGAATTATAACCGGTTAAGAGTGAAGCCCCAACTTGTACTCCACCGTGGTCCCTATTTTGGACTCCTCCGATTCGCTAAGGAATCCTCACTACCAATAGCCAGCCGGGACGGAAGAACAATCGGCAGAGAGGTTTTGATCTCCTTCCTATTGCCATAAAGCCCTGAAGAAGTCTAGGGGTACTTCTCCAGATGAAACACGTATTGGCTGGGCAATCGTTCAGAATTAAAGTAGAGCACACCAAAAAATCCTGATGGTTCATTGTGATTTCTTATACATGTTTGCACAGTGAATGTCGGTGTGTGTTAAAGTATGACACAGAGTAAATACTCAGCAGCTATATGTAGACGTGTGCACAGGCCTGTAGCAATCCTGTTGGCACCGTCCCAACGATAATGATAGCTAGATTTACGTACACTCGGTGCAGGCACAAAATTCCTACTACTCACGTCCAAATCGCCTGTCCTTTGTTCTTATCAATGTTAGGGGCATTGGCCTTTTTTATTTTATTAAATGTGTTCATCATTCCATTAAATTAATAATGCTCTGATTGGTTGGACTAAATCTGCAGATTTTGTTTTTCAAATTTGGACATCTATATCCAGATCTTCCTAATAATGACTTGACCTCATCCTTATTTGATGGTATGGGGCTTTCCTGACTCCACAAATCTATTTTAAGCTTATTTCCTTCATTGGAAACCTTATGCCTAGATATTCCATCAATGCAACCTCGAATAGCTCTTCTTTATAGTGCAACATGCATCTCTTACCAAAACTGATCTCAAAGCACAGTCACGTTCTTCTTCATTGGAACCATAAACCAATATGTCATCTTGAAACCACATTACCTTATCAGATCCCTTCAAAATATGATGCATAATCCTCTGGAATGTGGCAGCTTCTGAGGCCAACCCAAAAGGCGTTCTGAGGAATTTGTATGTTCCAAAAGGGGTAGTGAAGTCTCTTACTAATTGTGACTGGTGGTGGAGGGCTACCTGATGATATGCTGATGATAAGTCCAGAAATCTAAAATATTTAGCCTCATGTTTGGTGGTCAACATTTCATGTATCTTGGGGAGGGGATGGTGATCCACTCATATGTTAGAATTTAAGTCTCCCAAGTCACTGGAAAGGCACATATCCCCCCCCCCATCCATTTTTAGATGTGATAACTATAGGGACCAACCACTCTGAGCACCTGACCTTTTCAATGACTCTTTGATCGACCGATTCATGTAATTCTTCTTCTGTAATTCTTCCCCTTTCAGACACCCCTCATCATCCAGGCTTGAATTGAGTGGCAAAGTGAGGAACCATTGTCTCCTTGTGTTTGCTTTGTTCGCCCTAAGTTGGCAGGGTATGCCCAGACATGGATTCCAGCTAGCCTGGCTGATGAGGGATGTTACCCCAAAACCGGTCCCAGAATGCTTGTTTCTGGTCCAGGGAAGACCTGGCTTGGCAGTTCGGGCTGAACTGTTCCCATGATGCCCAGGGTCAAGACTGATTTGCATATAGCTGGGTTTGAACTGGGGTGGTGAAGTGAGCCAAAGAACGATGATGTATTCAACCCAGATCTGTGACTGGTGGTGAGTGTCAGCAACGTTTCAGTACTCAGTCCATCATATTCTTTTGTTTGCTTTGTTTGCTAGCTACTGCAACTGCTAGGGCCAACTGGCAATGCAAGATCTGTGCTGCAACATTAACAGTTCACAGTGACTGCCAATGCTAAACTCCTCCAACTGTCTGCGACCCCCAACAGGATCTTCGCACCACACCGTCCGGCTTGTTCTTCGCTGTACAACAACAACAATCAGCAAGGCTCTCACTGCTCCTCATGGCCTACTTCACCGCAAATGGAACTCTTTGTATTAGACTTTAGAAGATAACATTTTCAGTGGGGCAACCCTGGTACCTGTATCGGGTCTGTGCTCCATTGCCGTCGACCTGAATTTCTGACTTTCACACGGTCTCGCATGACCAGATAAATATATGAGTTGATTTGTACAATTTCGTGCTTTACTTACCTTATATCTTTGAAATTGCATATCTCTCATTCTAGTGATTAGAGTTTTGCCATTTTGGTGTCAAATACATTCATAAATTTGACTATTTTATATTTTTATAAATTGGTGTGAGAATTTTCTTGTGTTGTTTCACTTTATAACTGTTTGAATGCTAGATAAACACTTATATATTGCCTTCAAATTAAGCCTTGTAACAAGCTACATCAGGATTAAGCACAAGTTAATTTAGTGACTTTTGTGGTTCACCCTAGCTGTTGCTTGAGAAGGGTTCACAACCCCCTCAACCAACAACCCAAATTCTCACAACCTCGAATAAGGAAACATGCAATTCCTGTGCTTCACTATGTAGACAATGCTGTCCTCATTGCCAGAACTACAAATGGGCTGCAGTGCACACCCTCCTGTATGTTTTCACCTCAATTATGGAAGACTTAAATTTAACAGCAAAACTCACCAAATCATTTGGCATGGTATGTAGCCTGATTAAGACTAAGGTCAAAACCAAACTTTATTTAATAGAGGTAATAAGATTGAAAGATATTTTAACAATTAGGCATTTCTTTTTTACTGCAAGTTAAAATGAAGGAAATTTCATAAATACTTTGCTTATATTAATTTGTTCATGCCTTGTATTAGGAAAGTGAAGAAACTTAGTGTGAGGATTTGGGTGTACTATATGTGGGGCCTTATCATGGACTTCACTTGCAATACCATCTTAGGTCCAGTCAGTCTTGTTTACTTAACCTTAGCTCAACCCTGGGTAGCTGTGGATGCGAGCAGTAAGGCTTGCAAAGGAACTTAGTGTAAAGCTTGTAACAACACCTAACAACAGAATAAGAAAGTCACACACCAATAACGAGACACAACAACATTTTATAATAATAGAGCATACTTTATGAATTTTGTGAGACTTTGATCATCAAACTCCACTGAAGGGTTCCGGAGATATAGATTTTAGAAGCTTTTATCACTTATAAATGCAACCTCAAACAGGAATTGGTCAACAAAAAGTTTGTAAACTTTTCAAAAGTTTGAAACAGTTATTGTAAGTACTCTGGCCCACGTTGGGTGACCAGATCAAATAGGGAAAAGGTCTATGGGGTCACAGAGGATACTTTGGCCAATTACATGGCCACCAGAGTATTTTTAAGGCAAATTCCAAACTTTACAGGCCAACCACCATAGACATCAATGGAGTGCTCAATGGAGTGCTCATGTTGGTGAGGATACAGGCAAAAGATACTCAATGGATGCTCTGGTTGTGGAGCGGTCAATGTGGGGAGGGTCTCAGTGGTGCTTGCAGGCCAGCCAATGCTCCACTACTGGTCTCCTTGCACCCCGGTTAGCTTATGGTTTGCATCGTAGGGGTATGTTATATAGTTATATTACTGTATATTGATGCATATATAAGGTGTCTCAACAAGATGGTGGAACTCTTTGTGTTATTCACTGTTTTGACACTCATTATAACTTTTGTCTGCTTCTGTCTATTATTCATTGCAGCACACATTTTCTATACAAGACTCGCTACGGTTGAATAAATATTGGGAAACGAACCTTCATGTATTCTTTGTATATTTCTCTGAGCGAAAGAGAGCACGAGTGACTCAGTGAAAAGTTCTAGGTCTGTCACTTTGGTTCCTGAGAGAACAGGATTGTCATGTTCAGTAATTGCCAGAACTGGTCACGCCCTATCTAGGTTTAGGGAGGTTAACAGTGGCACTGTGAGCAAGCTGGTGCAAGGGACAATATATCGTGTGGGGTTGCATGAAATCAGTCTCTCCCCATCTTAAGTGTATGTCGTTGGCAAACGCGCCCTACACACCTTTCAAACCGGAGACATCCGTGTTGGTAGGAAATGTCCTCAGCTGAGTAGGTATATGTAGTATGTCATAAGCATGACATACAAATTGCCTCAAGCCATCTTGAATGTTTACTGCGCGTTTCTTAGCACCCGAGTAGCATTTGCCGATACGCACGGTTTTTGCTACTAAACATTCCCCGTGAACACGGTTTTCGTTGTACATGTGCTACTTAAGTAAGGAATAACTTGGGGATATGAATGGTTTTCCTCCGAGACACACAGCATTACCCTTAATTTGAATTGGGTATTAAAAATGATCTCTGCTGCACTTTAAAGGACATTTCAAGGTAACAACTAACTTTAACCTTCAAGTTTACATTATATTTGAGACGTCTTCTGGTGTGTGCATTTATTTAGCATCTAACAATTTTTGCCTCGTATTTTTTTTTTTTCTCTTTCTTCTTTTGATCTGTTATGTGCAGTTTTCATCACATAATTCCTTTCCTATTTCAAGACTGATAATCTAGTTTTGTGGATAATGCAGAACGTCACTGCAGCTCCATTTTTTTTGTCTGAGCCTGGCAACCCAAATATAAAATGGAAAAAATGGAAAATCGTATTTGAATGTTACGCTAGGGTTTGTGGCCCTTCACTTAGTGCGGAGAAGAGATCTGCTCTGTTACTGCATTGTTTGGGGTCAGAGGGGCAAGACGTTTTCGACCATCTTCCTGAGCTATCGCGTGAGGAAGCAAATGGACTTAATGATTATGAAATCTGCATTAAAAAACTAGATAAACACTACTTGCCCAAAGTAAGTACCATTCTGGAAAGGTATACTTTTGCTAAGAGGATGCAAGCAGATGAGGAGACGGTAGAAGGATATATAACTATTTTGAGAAAACTTGCATCTTCATGTAAATTTGATAGCACAACGGATGAACGCATTCGTGATCAGTTCAAGTTTGGGTGCAACATAGAGAAAGTTAGGGAAGAGTTGTGGTTGCGCGATGAACCCACTTTAGATGAAGTTCTAGTCGTAGCTAAAAGAATAGAACACTCCATTAAATGTGTCGCCGTTTTAAAGAAGGATTCATGTAATGAATGTAAGGTTCAAGAGGTGAAGAGTAAGAGCAAAATGGACTTTAAAGATAAAGACAAAACTCAGAAGGAATCTTCATCAACAAAAGGGAAGACAAATGAGAAGTGGATTAATAGCAAGTGCTTCAGATGTGGGAAGTTAGGACATTTAGCAAATAATCCCAAGTGTCCGGCTCTTGGCTCAATGTGTCCCAAGTGTAAAAAGAAAGGCCACTTTGCCTCCATGTGTAATAGTAGGAATGTATCAAAAGTAAAAGAAGTTCAGGTGAATGATGATAGCTATGATGAGACTAACCCTGAGGAATATGAATGTGGTCAGATTGTTGTGCAAGTAGTAACTGGTGAAAAGAAAAGAAGCTCTCCAATTGACGAAATTTTAGTGGAGGGAAAAAAAACCAGAGTCCTATTTGATTCAGGGGCAAAGATCATAATTGTGTCAAGTGAATTCTATATGAATAATTTAAAAAGTAAGGTTAATCTTTTAAAGCCTGATATAAAGCCATTGGCTTATGGTGGGGAGCCCATAAAATTACATGGTTTCTTTGTAGGTCTAATTGAGTATAAAGAGAGATTAATTTCAGGTAAGATTTATGTGTCAAAAAAAGGTGACAGCATTATTAGTTGGATCCACAAAGGAGATCTTGGTGTTTTCTTAGATCCTAATGGTGATCCTCCTATTCAATTGAAGTGTGATGTTAACTCTATTGGGAAGATGGGGAATGTCAATCTAGCCGATAGTCTCAAAAGAGATTATCCTAGCGTATTCAGAAAAGAATTGGGTTGTCTTAAAGGATATAAACATAAAATATTACTTAAGAAGGATGCTACTCCAACATGTTGCAAAGTGAGGAGTGTACCCCTTTCGGTAAGGGATGACATGCAGAAAGAGATTGTAAAGTTAAAAAAGGGGGGCATCATAGAGGAGGTTGAAGGGACCGAATGGTTGGCCCCAGTTGTGGCAGCACGCAAACCTAATGGGGACCTGAGACTCTGCATCGACTTGAGACAACTAAATAAGAGTGTAGTAATCGATAAATACCCTTTGCCTAACATTAATAAGTTACTGTCTCTACTGGGTGGAGCTAAAGTCTTTAGTACTATTGACTTGACTTCGGCATACCACCAAATAGAGTTGGAAGAGTCGTGTAGGGATTACAGTTCTTTTATAACGCCATTCGGAACTTTCAGATTTATACGTATGCCCTTTGGGTTGGTATCGGCTTCTTCCGTCTTTCAAAGGGTCATGGAAAACATACTTCAAGGTTTACCTGGTATATATGTTTACCAGGATGACATTTTAGTTTTTGGGCAGGATACTAATCAACATGATGTTCACTTGAGGTCAGCTTTGAGAAGGTTATCTGAACATAATTTAACAATAAAGGCTGAAAAGTGTAAATTTAGGACCAACTCCATTGATTATTTAGGGCATAATATAACTTGTGAGGGTGTGAAACCTAAAAAAGACTTGGTTAATACTATTCAAGAAATGAGTTCACCTTCCAACAAAAGTGAACTCATGAAGTTCTTAGGGGTTGTTGAGTACTACTCAAAATTTGTGAAAAACTTTGCTAATTGTGCAGTGAATATGAGACATCTACTAAGGAAGGGAGTAGATTTTCAGTGGACGGAAGTCTGTGAGCATGAATTCCAAGACATAAAGAGTAAACTTAAGGCTGCTCCTTCGCTTGCTAGCTTTAATCCTATTGTCAAACCAGTTCTTATCACAGATTCAAGTGAAAAGGGGTTGGGTGCTGTCTTGCAACAACAAGGTGAGGGTGGCATCCGTACTATCATGTGTTTGTCACGTAGCCTCAAAGATCCTGAGACAAGATATTCAGTCGTAGAACGTGAATCTCTTGCAGTGTATTGGGCAGTAAGGAAATTGAAGAAGTTTCTTTGGGGGATAAACTTTGAGGTGAGGACAAATCACAAGCCGCTGGTTGAGATATTTAGCAAAAAGGGCCTGGATTTGATATCTAGTAGAATTACTAGATGGGTGATAGGATTGCAGGAATATAATTTTGATATAAAATACATACCAGGAGTTGAGAATAATGTGGCAGATGTGCTGTCACGCCTCACGCCCATGAAATCAACTGAGGAGGAAGATTGGGAAGATTCTGAAGAATTGGTTTGTGTCATTGAGCAGAATATCATTAGTGAAGAGAGATGGGGTAAAGAAATGACTATGGACAATGTTCTAAATGAAGTTATAGATCTAGTCAGGAAGGGCTGGAACAGTAATAAACAAGGATCATTGGACTCAAGGAAACTATGGGCAGTGCGTAATGAGTTGTCGGTAGAGAATAATCTCTTGTTTCGGGGAGCACAACTGATTCCTCCTTGTAGTCTTAGGAAAGAACTCATAGATCTAGTTCATTCGTCTCATGCAGGTATTACTAAGTCTAAAGAACGCTTGAGGATGTCATATTGGTGACCGGGCATGGACTTAGAAGTGGAACGTGCAATTCGAGATTGCATACCATGCACATTAAGTGAAAAGTCCAAGAGCACACGTGTTCAGCCCATGGTGATAAGGAGGCGTCCTTTGAATCCGTGGCAAGACATTGCTATGGATATTCTTGGTCCCATACACTCAAATGGATCTCAAACATTTGTGTTAGTGGTTATTGACATGTTTTCACGTTGGCCTGAGATCTTCTGTTTGCCAAGCATTGACTCAGATCACATAATTAAATGTTTGAGGAATCTATTCTCTAAAGAGGGAATCCCCAATTCCATACTAACGGACAATGGTGTGCAATTGGTGTCATCTGAGATGCGAAATTTTCTAGCATCCAAGGGCATTACTCACAAGTTGTACTCTCTTTACCATCCCGAGGCAAATGGGATGGTGGAGAGATTTAACAGGGTGATTAAAGAGACAATTGCATTATCTAAATCCATGTCCTTAAATTGGAAAGAGGAAGTGCTAAAAAAATAGAGGAATATATATTGTCTCCTCATTCAACTACTGATAAAACACCCTTTCTGTTGTTCCGTGGGAGAGTTCCTAATACTAATATAGAACCAACATGGGTCAACAAATATGAGTTAGAGAAGGGTAAAGAAAAGGAGTGTGATAAGGAGATGATTCAGAAGAGAGAGTAGGAAAAAGGCAAATCAAGAAAGGATTACTACGATAGGAAAAAAAGTGTGAAGATAAACCAAGGTCATGGTGGGTGATGTGGTTATGATCAAACATCCTGGTTTGATGGGGAATTCTATTTCCAAGTTCATGAAACCTATGAAAGTTATTAAAGTATTCAAAAATGCAATAAAGACACAGGATCATAGAATGTGGAATTTAAATAGAGTTGTAGTGATAAAAGGAAGGGTGGATGGATGTCATAGTAATAATAATGATGATGTTAATCCAAGTTCATCTGAAGGAGTTAGGAATCGTGCTTGAACTAGAGTTTGTAAGAAGCCATCCTATCTGCTTGACTATGTTTAGAGGATATGCTTTGTTTGTGTTCATAGGCATGTATTTTAGTTTTATTGTTAGGCGATTCTTTTGTGTTTTAAATTTTATGTGACGAAGGGAGGTGTGTAGTATGTCATAAGCATGGCATACAAATTGCCTCACTTCGTTATTGGATATTAACTTCAGAATGTTAGCGGTGTCATCCACGATGTCACTAGATTCTAGGATGGAGATTCAGAAGTAAACTGGAGTTGCTGTATGGAGTCTGGATGGATGGGATCTTTAAGGAATAAACCTACTTCTTACCAAGACATCTGCTTCCTGATTATTTATCGAGGAATCCTACAGTATATCCTATGTGTTAGCTTCCTCCTCAGCTGAGTAAGTACATCCTATGTATTGGCTGTTAGTAAATTCAAGCTTGAAAGAATATTATTCCCACTGTGTTAGACGAACTCTGTAATACATTTCTTACACAATATGGCATAGAATATTTCAGAGAACAGCAGACATGCAGTCACTATAAAACTAGTTCAACATGGCCTCTCACTAGTAGGTGGGGATGTTACATTTGTAGTAGAGGCACGTGAGGCATTTAGAATAGAGCTATTTTCCTCCTGGGTTAAATTCCTTGCTGTAGATGATGCTACACAGGGATTTCATGAATTTGAAGTTGATGAAATACCAGAGGAATGCACTCCTTATGAGGAGATAGAAATCCCTCTATAATACCAAGAACATACTAATTGTTTCAAAGGTCCCCTCCTAAAAGTATACAAGATCTGAGAGGGGGCCCATTCAGCATGAGGGGGTGACATTGCCACTCCTAGCCAGTTACACACCACATTCTGATGTTGATTGTTTAACCCCAGGCCAGCTTTGGAGATTGTATGATAATCTAGTAACAATATGCAGAAGTCTTACACAATTTGTGATGTGAACACTAACACTCGCTCCTGCACGGACTGTTCAAGCACTAGCTCCACAATTAGCAATGCCAGGCATTAGCTCTCAAACATTAAATGCAGTGATGTAGAAAAGTCCCACCAAAATGGAAGAAATTCAGTTTTGGATTGCATACTTACAAACCAGCTTGAAGCAGTGTTTCCCCATACTGGCCCACAGGAAAAACACAGGATATACACAATTTGCTTGCCAATGATGATGGCTCCCCTGACAGAAGATTGGGGTACAGTATTTGCTGCAGTACATACCAGAACACATGGTACTCCTTCTTTGGCGGTTTTACCTGAGGTTTTAAAACAGGTACAAAATGAGCACAGGACTGCACCTGCCCTGGAATTAGGGATGAAATTTATGGTCAATTTTGCTGCAGTCTCTACCATAATGTTGAGTAACATTAAAGGGGAAGCAGCAGTGTTAGCCATATGCCAATGTCTAAAAGATTTGTCTCCTGTGCAACAGGAGCACATATTGTCTAAAATGATTGAAAAAACCTATGCTACACTGGGCAGCGATAATTTGGGAGCCAGACTAGGAATACCACAGGTAAAACTTAATTCTGAAAAGGACAGCTCTAAGCAAGCACACAACCTTTCCACAAAGAAGAAGTGGGACAACTAGAAAAATAAAGAAAAAGTAAAATCCCAGGTTGGGTCTACCAAAAAACATAGCAATTTACGAAACCATGTTAATTTTAAACCACTTGATAGGTATCAGGATACTGATACACGTTCCTCTCGGTCCTTTCAGGATACATCCGATAGATGTTCAGAGAGAGTAGAACAGTCAGCGTGAAGATCAGAAGAGCACGTGAAGCCAAGGAAGGACTCACAATGCTCATCTAAATACATAATTAAACAGGAAGCCAAGCCAAAAATATTGAAATCTTTATTTGAAAAGGTCAGGCATGCCCTGGATTTTGAGGACTCAGCTTCTGAACTGGGAGTGGGCATTGGCAATGCTAGTCAGTGCATCAGATGTCACAATAGTTTGCGAAAACTAAATGGATTGTCTGGTGGGAGTAGCGCTGAGTGAGTATATAACAGTGGAAACACCAAACACCAAGCTAAGTGTTCCACATTGTTTATACAAAGTCCAACTAAGACTGGAAGGGGACGTGCCCAGATTTCTGAGATTTTTCTGTGCTGAAAAAGATTGACCACCTGACTTCGTAATGGATTGCCCAAAGAGGGAAACAGTGATTTTGTCAGCCTAGTCTGACCTAATTCCAGAATCAATTAAACACTCATATTCGAGGAAGTGGGCTTTAGCACTAGCTTCTGTGCTAAACCACAACCATGTGGGGTGGTATGACGGTTCACCTTATCATTATATACCATTGAGGAAAAACCCACAACCTAAAAAGACAATACCCCCCCAAAAAAAATGAAGCAAAACAGCAAGATATACAAATGCTAAACCAACTTGAATATCAAGGTGTGATTGAAAGTTACACCTCTTCAATAAATAATCCTCTGTTTCCAGAAACCAGATCAATCAAACCATCTAATATTAGATTACAGACATTTGAACACAGCTACTCGCACATTTACAGTACAAAATGCAAACAGTGCTGCACTAATAAAATAACATCATGCGGAAGAAATGCGAAACAAGACTAGATAATGCGAATGGATTTTTCTGCCACAATATAGTGCCTGGAAGCAGATATTTAACCACCTTCACAGAGCTAGATTCTCAGAAACAATTCTGCCATTTACAACAGGGGTAAAAGGATAGCCCTGGGCTGTTTTCAGCAAGAGGCACAGATTTACCTGAGAATTTTGATGATCAGGCATTGTCATTTATCGATGACATATACTTAACAGACGATGACCTGATGAAACACTTGACCAGAGTGGACCAAATAATCCTGGGGTACACTCACATGTGCTACAGAATCAATTTCAAAAAATCAAAAATTGCTCACCTCAGTGTCTTGTTTTTGAGATACGAGCTGTCAAGTGAGGAAAAGAGCATGGTGATGCATTTTTTTGAAAAATTTGCGTTGCTCCAACCTCCAACAACTCTGAAAAGATTACAATCTGTATTAGGATTTCTGCATTTTAGCAGAAAATAGATTCCTGATTATGCAGAATGGGTAAAACATATCTACAACTTTATTCGTCCAGACTTTTCAAGTACACATTGGACACAGGAACATACGGAAAGTTTATGTTCCATTCAACCAAACATGATCACTTCCAAACACTTACACACATGTGTAAACACTACAAACCTGGTGATCTATGTAATCGCTGGAGCATCAGGGTATACATATGTAACGATCAATGAAGGTGACATAATTTCCTTTTGCATATAAATCGCATCTCTATACAAATGTCAAAATTCATTTTGCACCCACTAAAAAGAGACTGCTGTAGTGAGAGCGCGTGCCCTGGCTCAAGGGAAAAGAATCATTGTTGTGACCCAGTACTGACTTTAAAGGCGGTTACCAGAGCAAGTTTTCCGAACGCTAAAGCTCTACCTTTTAGATAGATACAATGGGCAAACTTCCTCACTACAACAGAGGTAGACTACAGATTTGACGTTACATTACAGACACAAGTATTTCTCCAGTACGAGCAAGAATATCCTCGGCCTATGAAATATTACCTCTAGAACACTGTGAATATATCAGATAGACTGATGGTTCTGCTTAGCCTGCTGTAGGGACAAAACAGCAATATTCATCTACATGCGCAGTTGTGGAAGGCCATATGCATGATGGAACCTTCCATCCTAAAAGAAACACATGCAGTCAATAGGTGATTGCATGGCACAGCTGGCAGAACTTTAGGCTCTAGTACTGGCATTGCAGAATACAAATGCTGGCTTCCCCACACTGATAGTGTGTGATTCGTATTATCGAGTGCAGTCATATAATAAGTATTTTCATTATTGGAGTCAGAATGGATTCAGGGACTCAAAAGGCTGCACAATGAAGCACAAGTTGCTTTGAGAACATGTGGTGAAGCGGAAAGAATGCTTGCCAAGGGCTCATGTCATTCATTCATGGAGTCATCAACGTGTTGGCATTCACGTTGCTGGGAATTCACTGGCTTATGAAGCTGCAAAGGCAACAGTTCACACTGCTGCGGTTGCTGAAATAACCTGAACAAGTACTGGAATAGACAGAGACATCATGGTGGCCATCTATGCTGTGCACAATGACACACACCTGCCAAAAGGCCACCCACACAAGTACTCCTACAAACTAGATGCACAAAACACATTCTAACGCACGGAAACACGGTGGCAGGGTATGCAAAGCAGCACCACTACCGAAGTTATACAAAAATGATCAGAAAACGTAGTTATCAATCAATCAATCAATCAATCAATCAATCAATCAATCAAACATAGCATTTGTAAAGCGCACTACTTACCCGTGTGGGTCTCAAGGCACTTGGGGGTGGGGAATGTTGCTACTGCTCGAAAAGCCAGGTCTTGATGAGTCTTCTGAAGGTCAGTAGATCTTGGCTCTGCCGTTGGTGGATGGGGAGGGTGTTCCAGGTCTTGGCGGCGAGGTGGGAGAATGATCTGCCGCCGGAGTTTGCTCTACCGATGCGGGGGACTGTGGTGAGGGTGAGGTCGGCAAAATGGAGCTGGCGGGTGGGGGTGTAGAAGCTGAGTCATCTGTTGAGGTACGCTGGTCCGGTGTTGTGGAGTGCCTTGTGTGCATGGGTGAGGAGCTTGAAGGCTATCCTCTTGTTGACGGGGAGCCAGTGCAGGTCTCTCAGGTGGGGTGTGATGTGGCTGCGGCGAGGGGTGTCGAGGATCAGGCGTGCAGAGGCGTTCTGGATACGTTGAAACCGTTTCAGTAGTTTGGCCGAGGGTCCTGTGTTGGGGGCATTTCCGTAGTCCAGCCTGCTGCTGACGAGGGCCTGGGTGAGCGTTCTTCTTGTTTTGGTGGGGATCCACTTGCAGATTTTGCGGAGTTTGTGGAGGGTGTTGAAGCAGGAGGAAGAGACGGCATTGACCTGCTTAGTCATGGAGAGGGTGGAGTCGAGGATGACCCCTAGGTTGCGTGCGTGGTTGGTTGGTGTCGGAGCTATTCCCAGTGCGGTCAACCACCAGGAGTTGTCCCAGGCTGAGGGGGGTGGATCTGAGGATGACTACCTCTGTCTTGTCCGAGTTCAGCTTCGGTCTGCTGTTCCTCATCCATTCGGCGACGGCCTTCATTCCTTCGTGGAGGTTCGTTTTGGCGGTGTGGGGGTCCTTGGTGAGGGAGAGGATCAGCTGGGTGTCATCGGCATAAGAGATGATGTTGAGGTTGTGCAGTCGGGCGACATGGGCGAGCGGTGCCATGTAGATGTTAAACAGCGTTGGGCTGAGGGATGAGCCCTGGGGTATGCCGCAGATGATCTCGGTGGCTTTGGAGTTGAAGGGGGGAGGCGGACGCTCTGTGTTCTGCTGGAGAGGAAGGGGTGGTCCAGTCCAGGACCTTCTCTTGGATCCCGGCATCGTGGAGGCGTGTGCGTAGTGTGCGGTGGCAGACTGTGTCGAAGGCGGCTGACAGGTCCAGGAGGATGAGGGCCGCGGTTTCTCAGTTGTCTAGCAGGGTCCTGATGTCATTAGTAGTGGCGATGAGGGCAGTTTCGGTGCTGTGGTTGCTGCGGAACCCAGACTGGGATGGGTCAAGGATGCTGTTCTCCTCGAGGTAGCGGGTCAGTTGTTTGTTGACGGTCTTCTTAATGGCCTTCGCCGGGAACAGGAGCAGTGAGATGGGACGGAAGTTCTTGAGGTCCTTGGGGTCCGCCTTGGGTTTCTTGAGTAAGGCGTTGATCTCGGCGTGCTTCAAGCTCTCTGGGAAGGTTGCTGTCTCGAAGGAGATGTTGATGGCTTCCCAGATATGGGGTGCGATGGTGGTGCTGGCTTTGCTGAAGATGTGGTGTGGGCATGGGTCTGACGGGGATCCAGAGTGGATGGTGTTCATGATCTTGATGGTGTTGTCTTCGTTATTGTTGGTCCAGGAGAGCAGGCGGTCAGTGCGGATGGTGGTCGTGGGGGCGGAGATCTCAGTGGTTGTCAGGGCGGTCGTGGCGTTGAGGCTGTCGTGGATGTCTGCCATCTTGTTATTGTTATAGTTATTGTTTCCTAAAGAGTCTCACACAAAGTGCCCACCTCTAAAAACCAGCCACCATTGGTGGTTTTGAATACAACATATAGACAAAAAAGATAAGAGAGGCACATGTACAGAGACAGCTGGAACACAGTCCTTGGATTAGTTCATAAATCAAGAAAGAATCTCGATGACAAAGGCAAATGTTTCTGAGTGCTGTAATGAATCCTTTTATTCATAATTTGTGCAACACAACCAACGCGTTTCACCCTTGCGGGCTTCTACAGGGCTGCAAACATACCAATGCAACACTGTCACAAACATTATACAAAATCGACTGTTTACAAACAAACATAGCCATACATTGACAAATATATAAAACATGTAAAAAACGTGTGGAAAACACACATCTGGTTAGTAAAGTAGATCTCAAATCAATGGATGATTAACGAAGCATCTAATGAATGTCTAAGTATAACAAATTATAAACTTTAAATATAGATACATATAGTACCATACCACTTAAGATCAGAAAATGGTAATCTAAAGGCCTAGGTTAACAAACAGCCAGTGGTACAAAAAAGTTAGAAACAACAAAAAGCGCAAAGAGAGAGAGACATAAGAAGTAAGACCAACAGAGTGAAAAAAGGACCACGTCAAAGAAAAAAGCAGGCAAAAAAACACTGGGAGCTCAGATTCCAGGAGTGGGGTACAGAGTTATACTAAATAGTGATCAAAGACTAGGACTAATACTAGCTGCACATGAGGGTCTGGCTTCTACACATGAAGAACGTGACTGCTACAATTGCTCTATTGCTGTAATGATATTGGTGGCCTTTACAAACAGACTGAGGACTTTGTCCTGAGATGTGACATTTGTCAGCGGATGAAGGGTTTTATTCTGGCACGTCCACCCTAGACACCTTTTATGATTTCAAACAAGACTCTGGCTTGTGTGTATTTGGGCCAGTTTGGCCCCTATCAATTGATGGGGCTTAGAAGTACATCTTGGTGGCAGTGGATTTCTGCTCTCGATTTCTGTGGGTATGGCTACAGTGATCAGCTGATGTCCGAACTGCTATAATGAATTTGTGAGTCTTTATTAGGAAATACACAGTTGGCACATTACATTCTGATCAGGGTCTGCATTTAGCTCTCGGGCTTACCAAGAGGCCATGGGAAGTTTGGGTGTGACCCAAAGTTTCTCGTCTCCATACCATCCTGAGGGAAACGTGGTTGTTAAAAGGTAAAACCGGGACTTAAAGCAGTCTGTAAGAGCAAGAGTATTAGGCTCTGGTTGCAGTTGGGTCCATTACCTATATGGGGTTCAGACTCAGAGGGCTTTGAACAATATGCCAGGAAAACTCCCTGGGTGATCGGACTCCTTATGAGATCTTGTATGGGATTAAGATATGGGTCTTAACATCCGTTATGTGCAAAGCGAACATTCAGTGGTGGTCCCAACTTACAGTGTACTCGAGTGACAGAAAGAAGCAGCGCCCTCTTGCACTACATGTGGTGCCATTTGCACTGATTTTTACAGCACAGGTCAAATTCCCGGTGCTAAAAATCAGCACAAGCAGCATGACTTACCGCACTACACCGCTTGCGGAACTCTGCTGAGCATGGCAGAGTTTTTTCAGCACTTCGCGGGGTTCTGCGTAGCACAACTCCACCCAGACATTCCTAAAAACTCCTAGGGCAGCATGAAAGATATGTAAGAAGTAGGCCATCTGTACTAAATGTTTATATGTGCGAGCAATGAAAAATTCCTAAATTCATTTTTCAGTTGTTGTAAGGCCTATCTCTTCCATTGACTAACACTGGGATACTTTATTTAATTTAATAAGTGCTAACTTTGTATTGGGAACAGATAGAGATATTCTGTTTAGGCTCAAATGAATTGTAATTTAAATCATCTTCAATGGTAAAGACAGATTTTAAGTCACAATTCCAAAAATATTACTTTTAGAAAGTTGGCATTTTCTTGTCCCAAACATCTGCCAGTATCCTGGGTCATAGCAATTTAAGAATGTGACTAGTTTTGATGTTGGAGATTTGTGCATTCCTCTCAGATAGTTACACAAAGGGGACTAGATGTGATAAGAATAGGCCATCCTTCCAGGATGGCTGGAGGAGTAGCTGTATCCCACCCCACTTACACTTACAAGGGATTGCCTCCAACATACACAAAGGAACCTGACACCAGCCCATTGTCACCCCAGATAGTTTGAAGTCTTACCAGGGGAATGGTCGAACTTTATAGAACCAAAAGGTATGGTTAGAGCAGGGTGCCCCTCACAGTCAAAGGATGGCACAAAATATAAATAATAGATCCCAAAACCACTCGTCAGATCACTTCTGGACCTGCGGAAGACTACCAAGGACATCTCTGCTGCCCTGCTGCAGCAAAGACTGTCATGCTACTAGAAGGACTGCCCTGAGGAAGGAAGACTGGACAGCTGCTTGAATCCACAACCACCAGCAGTGACTCCAAGGGTTTGCTGGTTGGCCTCCTGTGTGAGCTACAGGGACACAGTAGTCTTCAGAGACCTCAAAACCTGCTGCTGACCTCTGTTGGAGTGAGTCCTATGCCCCCAAGGAGTGCCCTTTAGGTCATCTTCCCGTAGAAGACATGTTCATGGTACTGCTCCTGTCTAACACTAAAAGCTGGAACTTACAAATGTTTTCAAGCCAAACAACTTGGAGAACCGACAAAATTTTTGACCTACCTGCCAGCTGATCTGTCTAAGGTGCCGGCCAGCTTGACGGTGCGGGTGCTGCTGCAATGTATGACTGAACCGCAGATCCCCCCACCCGAACAGATGCCTTGAGACCTTAACGGGTGAGTAGTTGTGCTTTACAAGAAACCTGATTTTGTTAATTATTTGTGTGGGGCTTCCACTCCATTCAACTAATACCCCAATTTCTTACAGATTAGTTTTATTTTCAGAACAGAAAGGACATGTCAGCAGAGGTTTGCTTACGGGGTAAATATCATTACTACTAGTCCTTTTGCACTTGCCAATGCCAATGCCAATTTAGTCTTTATTTTGATTATTGCAATCATTAAAGACACAACAAAACAGTGCGGTACAAACCCATACAGATTGATACTACATTGTTCCAAAAAATGCAAAAAAAATCTTATAAAATACATAAAAAGATAAAATGTTAAAAATCAGTAGCATAGCGTTGGTTAAGATTTTTGGAAATATAATTTGATGACTCAGGCTTTTTCCTGTGATATGTTTTAAATGGCCTGGGTAATGCACATTTCCATGGTCTCATTTACACAATTAGATAAAGCTGGGAGACGTACCTATTTACACGTCAACTAATGACCAAATAATTTATGAAGTTATAAAATTGAGCATATCTATTATGTAGAAATACCACTCAATGCATATTGTTTCTTCAAATTATTTGATCGAATATCCCACGACCAGCTCAAAAACTTAGCTATAGCTATTTCTAAATGTTCATGTGTATTGGTCTTAAAAATGCGAAGTGCATGTGGGCTAGATCTGGTGACCAGACTTTGGCAGATCGGCTTAAGCCATCCGTCTCTGGGGCATTTATATGCTGTACATGCGAACAGAATGTGAGCGATTGACTTTTCAGTGGTTTGACATGACGGACAATTGGAGTCTGTTGTATTATGACATTTGACGGTGAGTGATTTTACCGGAAGTGAGAAAGCCCTAAACTGATGGTACAATTTTCTGTCGCTGGGTTTGGTTATAAAGTCCCAGTAAGCCTCAAACTGGATATTGTGCTTGTGCTCCGCGAATTTACCTGATTTAATGCATTCGCATAAGGTAACAGCTCCGAAATGGTCCACAGCCTTCTCCAATACGCTATTGGCCTAAACTGAGCTAGCTCCTCCAGCCCAGGTCTAGGTATAAGGGTTTAAGGGGGGTAGATTGGGGGAGACCTGTTAAGACTCTCAGGAACTTGTTCTGTGCTATTGTTTGAGGTGTTATGTTTTCAAAACCCCAGAGCTCGGCGCCATATAAGATTGAGGCCCTCACTTTGGCATTGTAAATCGTTAGCGCAGGGCCAACTGGCTTTGCTTGCAAGAGCCGGTACTCTTTTAATAGGACGCCAGCAAGTTGAGCATGCCTTAGGGCTAATATGTCTATCTGGGGTTTCCACTTAGGCCTCTTTTCCAAGGTTACCCCAGGTAAGTAAACATTTCAGTTTGTTCCAACTGTGCATCATTCATGTAGACTCTCCCTTTCACCACTTTGCGTTTGTGCAGCACCATAAATGTTGTTTTGTCTACATTAACTACAAGCTCATGATCACTACAGAAGACCATAAATCTATCTAATGCTTGCTGCAGGCCTTGCTGTGTTTTGGATAAAATAAGGGTATTGTCGGCGAGTGAGGGTGCATCTGTAGGATATGTAGAATAATATTTAACTACCCTATTATTAAATAATGTAAAAATTATAGGTGCCAGGACACACCCTTGGCGGACCCCACTTGTTATGGGGAACCTGTCCGTAATCATTCCTTTGGACCCCCAGCGTACCTGAGCATAGTTCGACTCGTGCAGTTTGACAATTAGGGCAAGGAGTTCTGGAGGCATCCCTGATTCCTTCAGCGCTTCCCATAACTTATTGCGGGGGACCAGGTCGAACGCAGATTTTAAATTGATAAATGCTGCATACAAGGTACCCCCGTCAATGACTACAGTACGCCAGTAAAGCAGCATAAATCTAAAAACATGATTAATAATGCTTACATGCAAGCGGAATCCAGCCTGGAAAGTTGATAAAATATCAAATTTGCATATCCATGTTTGGATTCGGCTCAGCATAAGCCTGACAAAAGATTTTTTGGATCAAATCTATTAGGCTTATAGGCCTATAATTGCTTGGGCTTGTGTGGTCCCCCTTTTTGTAAATAGGTATAATTTCTGTACCTCGCCAGGAATCTGGGATAGGAGCCCCCTTGGCTATTGCATTTGCTAGTATATGAATATAATTGACCCAGGTTGCTTTATCATGCCTAAATAGGTCAACCGGGATGCAGTCTGGGCCGGGAGCTCTACCCTTAGGAAGCACGTCCAAGACTGTTTCAACCTCTCCTATCCCAAAGGTCACAATGGTGTCTGATTCTATTAAGGGTTGGTGGTTTAAACTGTCCGATGAGGCTGAAAATTGGGCCTCAAAAAACGAAACCCACTGATCTGGTGCTTCGTAATTGTCCAATGCTTGAATTGGTTCACCACTACCCCATTTTGCTATCCTCCAGAATTTTTGCATGCTTTTATCGTTACTCGCAAGCAGAAAATCATTTCAACGTTTTTTATCTGACTCCTTTTTAGCTATGTTTTGGGTCTTTTTATACAATTTCCAAGCCAGTTTGATTTCCTCCATTGATTTGGTACGTATTGCTAGAGACAATTTCTTGTATGCTTTTCTGCAGTACTTATTATACCAATTAGCTGACTTGGGTTTTTTCCTGCTACCAATATGATTAGTCTTGATAAAAAAGTATTTAAGTTGAATGAACAAATCTTTATGAGCCTGTGTGATAACATCATTTTTATTTTCCTGGGCGACTATGGTTGAGATAGGTGTTAGAGTATTCTCCACCTCTGCCTTCATTTGTTCTAGGATGGTCTCTTTTTCGATTAACATCGCCCACTTCACCCTACGCAAGTCATTTGTTGGGATTATGTCTCCGGTCACCCTCTCAAGAGATTGTGGCTGTAATGTTGATAGCCCCTGCATCTGCAATAATAGCAGTAATGGGTTGTGGATGCTCTCGCTTCTCTCTTGGACTATCATATCGACGAGGCAAGACCATAACTCCAAATTGATTAAAAAATAATCAATTCTACTGCTTCTTATACCATTGTTATATGTGTGCAGACCCTTGCCATCCGATAATGATCTCCCGTTTACAGCCCTAACGCCCCTTTCTAGGCACAGACTCTTTAGTTGAAGAGCTGCCTCTGTCCATTTTTTTTTATCGGAGTTAGAGAGAGAGATGGAATGCCCCATTGTGAGTCCTCTTCACTACTTAGGCCACCATCTTCATGGTCAAGGGTTTCGAATGTGCAATTAAAATCACCTGCTATGATCAAATTGTGTCTACCCCTGTATTTCTCTATTAAGGCTTCCAATGGGGAAACTGTGTTAGAGAGCTTCCCACCCACCATCCCTCTGGCTTATACATTGATTAATATAGTGTCTCAGCCTTTTTAAAACCTTAGAAAAATAGCCATGATATTGGGACTATCCATTGGTAGGTCTTCAGCCCCATAACCAGATTGCTGCCGTACCCATAGGGTAAGCCCGCCAGAGGGTCGCCCTTTGCCACTAGTAGTGGCAAGTTTGATAAAATTGAGATACCCTGGAAAAAAAATAGGGCTCTGGGACCATGTTTTTTGAAAAGCCCATATATCTTGGCCCTCTATGAACATAGACCATTCGGCTAACACTGTCTTTGTTTGAAGACCCGCTATGTTCCAAGAAGCAATAGCCAAAGTTGAGATGGACAATTCAGAACTTGTTATATGGGAATCTTCTTGGATTTCTATTCCCTGGTCAATTGACATGCTAGTAGGTTCCCTCCCCTTAACTACCGCAACCTCAAATGGCTACTGTGGGGAAGCTGTCTGTACACATCAATCTATATTGTCTAAGGTTGAGCCAATTTCAATTCTTAACAATGTTTTGGGGTGGTTATTGCTGCTAGTAAGTGCGGGAGGATTGTATTTGATCCTGATGTTAGATGGGGTCAGATGGGATGTTCTTAGATCGAATGTCTCCAAATTATCTGCAAGATTCTTGGATTTCAATATTAGACATACATGATCTGTATTAACGCCTGGAGTCACACATCTTTTAGCTGTCAATATGTCTTCTCTAATTACAGATCTACACTTCCTCGTGTGGCGTAACCAATGGATGCTCTTATTTATCAAGGATTGTTCATCTTCCCCATGGGAGATAGAAGGTGTTCTAGGTACATTAGTCAAAGAAATATCTGCACCCCTGGGGCCTACCAACGAGGAATTTGTGAATCGGTGGTCCTTGTGTATGGGTGGGCCTAGATTTCTGGACAAAATAGCGGATGGATTTGCCGAACAGCCAGTTACCTTTTGCTGCTGCCTGAGACTATTCTGGATGATGTTGTTTGGGTTAATTTCGGGGTTTGATCTTTCGTAATTTCACTGGTACCTACCATTAGTAATTGATTGGAAGCCTACTGTAGAGGCAGGACATTCATCAGTGTTTTTGCCTGATCTACCCGTTGTAGTCTTGTTGGAGGCACTGACTATTAGATTCCTAGTCAGTGCCGGTCTACTAGGATCCAATGCATTGCTGTGTGTTGTCAACTTGAAGGTATCTGTCAATTTCTCAACAAACGCCTAGAGAGTCGTAATAAGTTCAAGGAACAGATTTAACTGGGACCCTATATTCTCAGTTGGATAACCTGGGCAAAAGCATTTGAATATTTTTACTGGTGTTGGAGTTTTGGTAGACCCGACAATCCCTGTATGCTCTTTGGGAATGATCGGATAAGGGGGTAAATTGTCCTCAGATATGTCCGTCAGAGGCGCAAATCTTTTACTACACTTCAACTCACTAACTGTGTGGATTTCTGTGGTTGTACGCGGGGGGAAAGGGGCGATTTGCTCAGTGGGCAATACTGTGCCCTTGTTCAATGGAGGGGACACTTTTTGCAATCCTCTTTTGAACATGTCTGGAATAAGTTTTGCGCGCTCGGTGTATGGTGGCCGGTCTGGATGAGCAGTTAGGTTTGCAGCGTGAGGCCTACTTCCAATACCTAAGGGAATAGTTAATATCCCCTCACAATCGCTGATTATTGCATCAATGCGATTCATGACGCAATTGTTTATTGCATGCTTGGGGCGTTTGACCAATTTCTTTGGTTTCTTGCCCTTCCCAGTTTCTCCACCTCCTGGTACCTCCACTGCCTTCCTTTTACCCATGCTTCAACAACAAATACAGACAGTTTTACAAGGCAGAGAATGATTACATAATGCACAAAGCTAATGACAGCATGAAATCAACACTACAAAGATGGACCGGCTGTGGTCGTTATGTTATTCCTCACAGCTAACAAAACCCACCACAGTCCATATAGTGCTTTAATTCGTACTCTTGTGCTTGATGGCTGTGCATTAACCCATATACACACTAACACTCTGGAAATGAAGCCCCTTGTGCTAATGCCTTCCTTAGCCCTGAGACACTAGAAACAGTACCTTGAGTTCGTTCCAGTCCTTCCAGACAATCGTGATCTGTGGCAGATGTTAGAGGGTTAGCCCTGCCCTGCCTCTTCCTTGCGATGATGGGCAAGGACGGGCCTGCCCTTGGCCCGGGCTTAGCCTGTGCGCATCCCTCGCGGTGGTGGTGACTCGCGCTTTTTAGCATGTTTGAAGCACGCAAGTTCCTCCCTCCAGGGAGGGCATGGCAGGGCACAAGATTCTGGGACAGGTAGTCCCCCGCAGCCACAAACAGACAAAGCGTCTCGCGCCGCGGTGGTGACTCACGCTTTTCAGCACGTTTGAAGCAGGCAAGCTCCTCCCTCCAGGGAGGGCACGGCAGGGCACAGGATTATGCGGCATGTAGTCCCCCACAGCCACAAACGGACAAGGCGTCCCCACTTGCTTAATTCATAACTATTCTCCACCGGCCTGAGAGATGGAGGCCTGCTTTCATTTGATACTAGAGGGAGTTGCGATATTAAAGCCGGGTTATATTGTGGAGCAGAGTATGTAGAGTCAGGAAGGGCTCGGAAAGAAGAAATCAAGGTAGGACTTTTGAAAGGACTAGAACGGTTGCCAGGAAGGAATCGTGCCTCATTTAATGATAAATTGCATGCAGTGGTCGAAGTGGGGGAAAAAAAGTAGGGGAACTGTGGGCGGAGAATCAGAGGGCGGGAATAACCCAAGGATTGGCTCAGTGGGCGGAGCCAGAGGTGTGGCCAGAATGCGCAAATATCCCAATTTTTAGTATTTGTTTGGCATTTCACTGCCCAGTTTAATCAACCAATGGATACACATGATTATATAAGGTTATAATGAGTTATTGACAGTAAAACACATTCACAAAGTGGGATATGCTTCTAATCACAGAATGTCCCAAATACGAGAAAATGTGGAAGCACAAGCCATTTGTCGCAGAGCCATGGTGTTTATCATCAGCACTTCTCCCTTTTTCCACAACAGCAGTTCAAACATAAATGGCAAAATATCCTAGTTTGCAAATGTTTTCTATATAACTCTGGCTCTGCCATATTTGCCTCCTAATGCAAGATCTGCTGCATGATCTGATCATTTAAACTAATAAATTGTTTATGGCTCAAATGTATCAAAAGTTAACAAAAAATGTGACTCGTTTTGCTGCGGAGTGGATGGCTTATTGCAAAGGTTGACTGATCATCTTTCTCACTGTTGCATTTGTATGTTACACTGGTGCTAATAAGGCAAAATCTTTCCAAAGACTGTTAGCATGTGTACACGTCAAAATAATAAAATATCAGAAAATATACTGCATTACGCTGCAGCCTTTTTTTAAATGCATAATTTAGTCAACACTGTGGCATAATTGTGTCCTCCTTTGCTGCATATTTAATTCCAGTGGCCCCACAGCAAGCAGCACATGTTTAAAGTGCGTGTGAATGAAGCAGAGAGACTATGAAGTTTGCGAACTTAGTTTGGTGTGCGTGCCAAATTCTGCATTGCCAATCCCTGGTGAGTTGCAGCTACTACTTCTGAAACAAGGCCAATGGAGCTAACTATGGGTGAGGCAGACTGGCCTCAAGGGCACTGGCGGTGCCCTGTGCATTAATGTTTGTTATTACCCTCTAATGGCCACCTCTGTCATGGATTCCCTCACTACCACCCTTTAACAGTGCCCCTCAAGTCTCCATAACCACACTCTCTCTCAGATGCATTTAATTTGATTTACAGCGCCACTCATACCAGTGTAGGGTGTCAGAGCACTTTACATCACACACATTACTCAGAGACAATCAATATGTGTGTAAATCACTGTATAGAAAATGTTACATAAGACTAAGGACTACAAGGTGTAGGAGTCACACGACAACCATACTACTAGGCGGTATAGTTTAATAGTGATTGGTCTGGAGAAACAAACTCAGAATTTTAAAACTTAAAACCATGGTTGGGGGTACTCTTTAATAATCAGAATTGATTTCTGTCCAAAAGAACACTTTTTGCAACATTAGGATAATCAAAGACTGGGGGGGAAACATAACGCTCTAATTTATACCTTGCAGGTTGTATGCAGCTCTTAGATGAAAGTTAATAGCTCACTGTTGTATGTTAGGATTTTAACTTCTAAACTGCAAGTAACAAAAGGAGCTCTCTGACAAAAGCAGTAGCCCACTGACCTATTTACATTATGTGCACTTTGTGATCTGTGTAGGAAGGTGGAATCTGACTACATGGTTGCCCCACTTTTTTCCTGGTGTTTTGCTGGTTTTTGACTTAGTCTGCCTGGGATCCTGCTATTCAGGACCCCAGCCTATCTGCTTTCTCCCTTAAATTGATTACAAGTACTATAGGTACACTCCATATTGGATTCTGGGGTACCCTTATAAGTCCCTAGTATATGGTATACTATGTACCAAGGGCATAGGTACCCCCATAGGCCTACCAGGGGCTGCAGCATGTATTGTGTCACCCCTGGGAAGCCTTCCAAAATGACACCACAGGTCTGCTACTGCAGCCTGGGTAAGGTGGTGCATGCACCCCTTACTGAGATATAGGTTCACTATATCTCTCCATATCACTGCACATACAAACCTATCAGTCACCCCTATGGCAGGCATTACCAATCCTGAAGGCAGGGTGCTGGGTTTTATGTGAGAGGGTGCCCATGCATGAGCAGAGCCCCTCAGCAGCCTTCAGAACCTTTATTCTGGGGTTGTTTGTGATGCTGCCAAACCATACACTCTTAAGTGCATTATAACCAAACGGTAAATGCTAACTTTGGAATGGCTGCACGGAAACATGTGGTATTTGGTGTCAAACACTTTGGAATCATACCCCCACAACAGTAACTGGTGTGAGAGTATGATCCCACCCTTCTAGAGGGAGAGACATGACAGCACCGGTATACCCGGCACCAGCTAACAGAGCCCTGGCATCACAAAATGGATGCTGCCAGCCACAGACACGAGTCTGCCCTCCTGTTGCTGGACGAAACTCTGGCAGGGGAGGCCTGGACAATAGGTTTCCTGTCACAGGGAGGTGTCACCACCTCCCAGAAAGACTTTAGTGTATTGGGGCTGGGTGGGTGCACTCCAAGAGTGCTTTGAAGTTCAGCACTGGGGGCACATTTGGTGTCCCTGTACATAGTCCAGCCCCTGCAATGGCGCGAAACTGGACAAAGGAAATGGGTGTAGCCACCCCTCTTTCCTGACCCTCGCATAGGTGGGTCCCTAGAGTTTGTCCCACCCCTTCTTTGGGTATAAGAAAGGAACCCCTGGCTCCAGGACTTTAGATTACACCTGGACGAAACTCTGATACTGAATCCTGGAACTTCAACGATCTACATTGAACTAGATAAGTAAAGAATCTCCCTTGGAGTAAAGGAGTTACTCCCCTTCAAGGTGGAGGCCCCACGATAGGCATTTACAATGCGACTGCCACTACGGTGTTCGCAGTGCCTATCTTTTACATTGCAGCAGGTGCTGCTGGCTGCATCATCCGCCGCAAAGTAAAAAAAAGGAACATGTTAAATATATCGGTGCCTGCCACATGGTGCAGTGATATGTTGTGGGGCATCATAGATGCCCCCCAGGACCCATGTCTGGGGGCCAGGGGTAAAGGGGCCTGCTACGGGCCCCCAATGTCCCTTTCGCCAGCATTTCCATGGCAGGTGAACCGCCATTGATAAGCTGGCGGGTAAGGGACATCGTAATCCCTGCTGCGGTGCATGGTAGGCACCACCAGCATTGTAGGAACCACGAGCCCTCCACCACACCGGCGGTCTCAAGAATCCCGTCGGGTGCGTGGTGGTTGGTCTTTCCGACCGCCAGGTAACCACCCGCCATTGTAATATGGCGGGCTGTGATGCAGTCACCAATGGCGGTGGGACCGCCACCGACGTGGTCCCACTGCCATTATAATCACCCCCTAAGTTTGGTGTGCATGCAAATCCTACATTGCAAACCCCTGGCAAGTTGCACTGCTAGTGCTGGAAAAAGGCCAATGGAGGTACCAATTGGTGATGTGGACTGGCCTCAAGGGTCTTGTGACCTCAGTGACAGATTCACTGTCGATCTAGGATGTGCTTCTTCATATGCCTGCCCGTAAGACTGGAAGTGAACTGCAGTATGGATTGTGGTGGACAGGTCCACTTGCGGGTGCTAAGACACCTGGGCTTCTAAGGTCTATCGGGCCTTCTAAGGTGTAGCATCGGAATAAGTTCCGTCAGGAGTGTGGTATGGTGAACTGGTCATTAAGGTCTGAACATGGTTCTCCAGTTCCAAATTCAGCAGCTCTGGCCAGAGTGCCACATTCTCTCCCACACTGAACACCATACTGCCCCACTGAGAGAAACTCGCACTGCCTTCAGCACAACTCAATTGTGCTGCGACTAAATTCAAATTATGCACTAGACAACAGTAAAATGCTGCCTGAAAAAAATGAATAACACCCTGGAAAAAGCAAACACTCATAGGGAATGCAAGAATAAGCAAAACATGTGAACTGTAATCAGAAAAAAACATGGTTACCTTAACGGTTTTAAACTCATTATTCAGAAATCAGTAAGTGATTTTGCCTGAAAAGTTCAAGACATGGCTACAGGACCAGGAAGGGACCCCTTTCAATGTCCATTGCTTATATCCTTTCAAAATGTATGCAGTTTGGTTTAAAAAAGACCACATCCCCAAACACATTTTATAAGCTAAAATAATTAAAAAGTTGAAAACGATCATATTAAACGTTTCCACTCTACCCATCAACCAGGTATTGCAGTCCCTTTAGGAATGGCGCACTTACCCACCCTGGGAAAACAATGTTGTTCAAAGAATGAAGATGAAAAGAAAGTAGCGCTTTCACTGGCAAACTCTGTAAAGTGGCGCTAATGTGTGTGGGTGTAAATAACAGTCTGGCCTGTCTGCTGTCCACTCTGTATTGCTTTATTTAGGTATTTAACTATTTTTTCTCTCCATTCCGAGGTTTTTCTTTTCAATTGAAAACGGTCAGAACATGAGGACATTTACAGCCAAAGTGTTCAGCCTTTTTTGGATCAATTTCACTGGGGAACAAATAAAGAAAAGGAGAGGCAAGAGAGAGTACCTTAAGAGCTGCCTATTGAAATCAGCACGTAAGCAGGAGCGAGACAGAGACAGAAAGAGATGGAGGAATAAAGAGAGGAGGGCAGCCGCCAGAGGCAGATCAGGAGTAGGGGACACGGTCCTTGCCATGAAGGAAAAGAGACAGCGTTTATTTTTTCTCCGTTCTCTGCCCTTCCCAGAACGGCTGAGCCTTCCTGCAGCATAACAAAAGGCAGAGGGCGGGTGGCCTCTGACTCCAGGCAGGTCAAGTGCAGGGCCATTAGGGAGCGCTTTCGCATGCTAATGGCCCTGCGATAACAGAAGGGAGAGGGGAAATTCCTTTGTCCCCTCGTCCCCCCCCACCCTTGTCCCCCGCGTCCCCCACACTTCCTACGCCCATGCTCGAACGTCGAGCTTTATAGGCGATGGTGATTTCTTGCGTCCCGGGACGCATTTTGAAAATAAAAAAGTAGGGGAACGGAATCGCTGGAAATGAAGAAGTAGGGGCACGCCGTGCCCTGCCGTTCCCCCCCACTTCGACCACTGATTGCATGAGATAAAGAGGAAGCAGCAGCAATCTCAATGATTTCTTCATATCTTTCTCAAGCTCCAAAAGACATTTTCCCTGTTGCAATGTATAGAATATTTGTCTATGCTGCTCTTCCTTTTAATAATAATAATAATTATTATTATTCATTTATTGTATAACTTGTTACAATCATTACAATACAGTCAAATTCCTGGACAAGAAAACTAGCGATGTATAAAATACAATGTTTTTCTTAAATAAGGGCAAGGAGATTATAAATTAAGCAGATATATGAACAAAAGGAGACCGCCCCTCTAACTGCAGGAAATAAAAACAATCACTTGCAGCCTCAAAAGATCTAAGAAAGTTATAAAATTGAGTGTTCACCATCACTTCTGCACGAATACAAAGCAATGAGCCAAAGCTTCAGCTCTAAGGAGTCTATAGTTCTTTGTGTAAACTTTGCCTGAATTCTAAAACATACATGTATATAGTATTGTTTATAGGACTCAGTAACGTAAATTAAGTCTCCCGATGTCTGTATCTTACAGCAGGTATGTTTCACTTCAAAGATGTTTCCTTTTACAATGTACCGCATAAAAGTTAATACATTACTGCCAAAAATCAAACGTATAACATCTGTTTAACCCAACCATGTACCAACATGCTTAGGAAGTTGCTGAGAACAAACTCCTAATTGTCTTTGTGAAATTTCTACTTCTGAAGATGCGACTTGCATAGTATGAGTCATAGAAATATCTTTTTTACATCTCTCCTAGCAGACAGACATGATAGATAACAGAAGGACATGCTCCGGAAAAATAGCAGGATAAATACCGCCATTATCTGATTCTTATTTCATGTCATATCGATAATGCTTTCCTGTTTTGACTGCTTGCTTAGTGATGAACTGTATGTCTGCTTCTGGCACTTGGACAATTCAAAAACATTTCTAGTTTGTGACAATGTATTCTTTGTGGACAATACATAATGTGTGCCAGTGGTTGCAATGAACACCACGAGCACTTATTTCAGGGTACTTAGACTTATTGCTAAATCCTCACTGTCCCGATCTCTGTCTGCAATTGCTTTAGGTTACAAGGGAAGATCAGTTCCTCTTTCAAATCCCTTAATATCATAAAAATTAAGAAGGACTGCCAATACATTGATCTTTAACAATGTACTGTATTGACAGCTGTTGGGATGAGAATGTCCCTTGCATGATGTACAAACGTGTTCCCTGCCCTGCATGCCCAAACTGCATACCTGTGGTCCTAGTTTTTGATTTTGGTCATACCACACACTAAATCCATGCACTAATCCCAGGTGCACTTATCGACCTGGGCCCGGTTTGAAGACAATGCTAGGTTCTGGACCTAGACCTGAACCGGGATGGGTGCAGAAACGTATCCTATAGTGAGAGAGGACTACCATCCCTGTCACCTGCTTCATGAGTAGAGTACAGGTGGTGGCAGCATAGTGTGTTAGTGAATTATAATTGCAGGCTATTTACTTGTGGAAAGTGAGTATGCACCTACTGGCCTATTCAACTTAAGTTCCGCTGATTGCTATGAACCCAGAATAATAACACATCATCCATGCATTGTGTAAGTGCATTATGCTAGAAGCAATTGAGCTTGCATGTTTGCTAGAAGCAGTAGTATGCCATGCACAAGTGTCGCAGGCCTGTGGGTTCCATTTTGCAAGCCCACAGTCTGGAGCAGAGTAAAAGATGGGGGAGAGGTTGCTTTCCCCAAATGGCATATGTGCATTACTGCCAACTCCTAGCTGGGAGGGGAAGCATCAGACACTATGGGAGCAAGAATACAGACTTTCCTTAGAAGAACCAGGGTCCTTCCTGATACCTTTCTGGAAAGGACTCTGATTGCAGCTGCCATTTGGTGGATGGTAGGGATACAGTGGGAGGCCTGCAGTATTTGTTTATATAGGGTAAGGAGTCCTTTGCAGGGGCACAGATTCTTGCCTCTTTTCCGATCGCTGTGAGTAGGGGTCATACAAATCTGGGTGCAGCCTGATCCCAGTGCTTTGTACCTTTGTGATGGGTACTCCACCTCAGGATGGTCCTACAGGGCAGAAAATCATTATACACAAAGGCCAGGCCTGAAAGTGAACTGGCCAGGTCACATTAAAGGAGAACTACCCCAAAACCAGTTCTTAGAAGCAGACCCAAAATACACATCCTAGATCCTCAAAAGCAGCACAAAGGTGGGAGCTCAAGATTCATTGTGGTTCTTTGTTGTAGTCTCTTCTACCGAGGAGGGGGTACTCCATAGAGTACTCAGGAGCTATGAAGCAGCCAATGGTCATTGTGGCACCGACAGCCAACTGCCAAGAGGCCAGGTAACATTGCCTGAAGTCCAATCTGAAGAAGATATTACTGACAGTCCACGGTGCCAGATATCATTCTTGTGAGCAAAGGGATGAAGCACCAACCCTGCAGGAGGAGCGGAAAGGGGTACTTTGTTGACCCTGGTGTTAGGTCCGTCTGACAGAGACCCATGAAGCAAGAGAGCTGAAGAAATCATAGTACTGCTGGCTTGTGCAATGCAATTGTGAAGATGTATCCCTGTTGGAGTCACCAAACTGCTGGAGTGGTGTGCCCATCTGATGGGCCTGCCTGAAGTTGAGCTGCGTTCATATGGTGGCCCATGTGCTCTGTAGGTGGATTGTGTAACCGCAACACTGCCAAGTGTGTTGCAGGCTCAAGGACAGTCCTGAAAATTAAGTTGCATAGAGGTACCCTGTAGGGAGCCTCATACAAATTCAAGGTTGTTGCTTGGAGGCAAAAACCAAAGGAAATGATGGACGGAGTGTTGAACATTGCAAGCACTCACCCCCAGTCAACTGATCTGGGTTTAATCCATCACCGTTCTTTAGCCCACTCTGCCACCCCAGTTCAGACATGGCCATATGCAAATCAGTCTGACCCTGTGCCTCATAGGAACAGTCCAGCCCGAACTGCCAAGCCATGTCTTCCCTGGACCGAAAACAAGCTTCCTAGGACCGGTTTCTGGCATTTCAGCCGTCTTCAGCCACGCTTGCTTGAATCCAGTGGCAAAGTGAGCAAGGGACTCACGTCTGAGCATACCCTGCCAACTTATGGCGAACAAAGCAAACACCAAAGGAAATGATGGACGGAGTGTTGAACATTGCAAGCACTCACCCCCAGTCAACTGATCTGGGTTTAATCCATCACCGTTCTTTAGCCCACTCTGCCACCCCAGTTCAGACATGGCCATATGCAAATCAGTCTGACCCGGTGCCTCATGGGAACAGTCCAGCCCGAACTGCCAAGCCATGTCTTCCCTGGACCGGAAACAAGCTTCCTAGGACCGGCTTGGCAGTTCGGGCTGGACTGTTCCCATGAGGCACAGGGTCAGACTGATTTGCATATGGCCATGTCTGAACTGGGGTGGCAGAGTGGGCTAAAGAACGGTGATGGATTAAACCCAGATCAGTTGACTGGGGGTGAGTGCTTGCAATGTTCAACACTCCGTCCATCATTTCCTTTGGTTTTTGCTGCGTTGCTTGGAGGCACCATTTGCCGAAGATAGTGTCTGGCACCTGCTGCTCAAGAGAACCATGACCTGTCTGACAAAAGGGCATCCTGCTGCAGGAAGAAGATTGAACGGTGACTCGCACCTCTCCTGCACTGTCACATACAAGACTACCATCACTCCTGATGAAATTCCCGCTGCCATGGAAAGCTTAAATGCAACTCCACACTGCCATCTGGGACTGGTGAGAGACTGAGGATGCTGTGTGCAGCACAGAGCTGCTAACCTGAACTTGGTGAGACTGATCAGGCCTCTGCTCTGGGGACCGTGTGCTAACCTAGATAAAGAGCGGGGGAAAGACGCAAACCCACCAATTTACTTGACTGACTATAAGCCTGCTATGAGGTGGGGAGCCCAGTAACAGTGGGGGGGATGATGCACTAGAGGCAGATTTATGAGCATAAGAGCACCAAGCCTCTCACCTGGGGATTGGGTATTTGTGCATAACTGAATGTACAGTGACCCTCTATTTTTTTGTATAATAAAAGTACAAAAAGAAGCACTGGACTGGACATTGATTTTATTGTGCTGCTGCGGGGGCATTGATTATTGAGCCTGAATAAGCCCCACACTAACCTCCCAGAGATGCTTGTGATAGCTCACCTAAATTGCACTGAGAGTGAAGTCAGAAAGGGTTGTAGTTGGCCCACTTTGCAGACCTATAGTAGGGCCACCCTTGGACAGCAGAGATAAAAGGTCTCAACACCCATTGTTATGGTCCAGTAGCACCTGCCTGTCCTGTGGCCTCATGAATGGGGTTGATAGCTGCCATTCGAATTACTCAAACCACAATGGAAATGAAAGAAGGACTATTGCACACACTCTAAGATGGCATATATGTTTCTTCCTGAGCATGTCAGATGTGGTCTAGGATATGGTGGTAGTGGAGATGCAACAGTGAGGAAGGTAAGGCCTGCCTCCCTGGCATGCATTGCATCATAGTACTGCCGCCCTAGGATTTTGGGGACGTAGCATTATTTGTTTTGTTTTAACAAATCAAGCACTGCCAGTGGAAAAGGAAAAATACATTGCGTTTCAAGTGCCCATTTTGACATATACACCTGCTACTAGATACATGAATGCTGAAGCATGACAGTGCTCCTCAGAATCTATGACATCTGTAATTTTCTTGGAATTCTTTGTCATTTTCAAGAAAGTCAGAAGTTTGCTCCAAATGCAAGAGAAACCATAGTGGAGCAAATTGCTTGTGTACTTTATGAATCAGGCCCAATATGACTTTACTGATGATTTCTAAATGTGAATGTCCAGCTGCTCCTAATTGTCACCGCTTTATTTTGTAGAATGTTTTGTCCAAAAATCTCTCTCTCTACTAAGCAAATTATAAAATATATCGATTTCAGACAACAATGTTCTCTCTCAGTAGTCGATTTGGGACAACATGTTGTGCTACCTTAAAGCTTTGTTCTGTGCCATTTCATAGCGAATTGTTGACATTCTGATTTTTATTTATTGGCATCTGACGACATTTTTGTGACTTTTAAGATTATTCTTTGACTTAAAGTAGTTCGTTTATTGGGGGTATTTATAGAGCCCGAAATCGTTTGTCAAGATGAAGGGATGCAATTAAAGGAGGAAGTATAATTAGGTACCATTCAATTGCATTGTTAAATAGGAATTGCTGTAAAAGGGCGAGGTGCTATTTGCTGAATGTAGATCGGTGTGGCTAAGGCCATTTGAGATCATCTCTGAAGTTTAACTAAAGTTGTATGTGTGATTAGTAGAAAGCATTCTTTCTATAATTTACTATTTGTGTCCCAAATATTGCCAAACCTGAATCCTGATGTGTGTTTGTGAAAGGTTCAATAAATTACAGCCTTGAAAATACATTTCTTAACAAAACAAGACAGACGTCGAAGTCCAAGGGGGACACAAGCATTATAGGTGCCCATATCATGCAGATTAGGACGCAGCCAAAACTCTCATACCTCAGGAAATATTAGAAATTAATGTATGAGCGTGCTGCGACTAAATTTTCAACATTGAAATGGAATAGATGGGGGGCGTGGTCTGGCCACGCAGGAAGATGGCCGCCTTACGAGTGAGCTCCGCCGCGGGATGGGCCCCTAACGGAAATTTCTCACCTCCCATCGGCTTTGGAGTCCTCTTTGAATGCCCTGCGGCAGACGGAAGGTGGTGGGCAAGATTTGAGCGGGCTTCGGCGGCATGACGGCGAAGTCTCCCTGGTGCTGACCGTCTCGACGGGGCTGTGTGGCGCTGCATCTCCGGCGCGCCCTGCCTGACGTACTCCCTCAGGCCGCCTCATCTTCCTCCTGAAGCCGCGCCTCTGTTGCTGACGACGAGCGCCTGCCTCCTCATGAGGCCGCGCCTTTGTTGCTGCTGAAGAGCGCCTGCTTCTTCATAAGGCCGCGCCTTCGTTGCTGTTGACGAGCGCCTGCCTCCTCATGAGGCCGCGCCTTTCGTTGCTGTTGACGAGCACTTCCCTCCTCATGAGGCCGCGCCTTCGTTGCTGCTGTTGAGAACCTGCCTTTTCATGAAGCCGCGCCTCCTTCAATTTGCCTGCTGCAATATCTCTTCCAGGAGCACCACTTGACAGGAATCATGGTTCTCGACGCGCTGTTGGTCTACTACTGGTAGGGTAAATTCCTCCTACAATTTTGTTGTGGCGCCTTTGTCACCCACTTCATTCAGTCATTGTGCGCCCCATCCTCCGCAAGGTTAGCGACCCCCTGGCAAGTGAAATTCATGATTCGCATCGCTAAACTGAACTTCCAAGCTGAACCTTTCGCTCTTTCATGAGTTGTTTCTCCTCACCTTCGTTACAGCTGCAGTTTTGCGCCTTTTGACAGTTGGTGCTTCATGGACATGGCTTACTTTAGCGTAGTCTCTGTGTCTCACATAAGACTGTGCTTTCTTCCAATGTCATAATCAGCGCCCCCGTCAACCTTTTCAGTAAGGCTGTGTATTCTCTGCTCCGACTTGGGCCATGACTACTATGCATTCTGAAGTCTTGCTTATTTAAATTTCGCTGCAATTGCTATTGTGTTTACCATCGTCATAAGCGCGCATATGCTGTTTTCATTTTATCATAGTTCTATTTACGCGCCTTTGAGCATGGTGACAGCTGATACTTTGTCCACAATTGTAATTATACTGTGTTCATGGTTTTTGGGGGTTACTAAGCAGTGATTTCTCCTCTAGACGATCATACTTTTGCATTTCAGTGACTGGAAGTGAGACATAAGCTCTTTTTGGGGAAATTAGTATATTATTATCATACATATACAGTTATTAATTGTATTGCTTTTGCATATCTTAGTACTCTACTGTATTTTTGTGATTACATATAAGCATCTCTTAACGGCAAGACGTCCTCACGTATTTTCAAAGTTTCTATCAAGCATACTCCCCAAATGTCTGCTCCTAAGCAAGGAAATAAGACTTCTAAACCACTTCTTTTTGCAGAAGCTCTTAAACAGTCCACCAACATGCCAACAAAAGGCAATGCCTCTTCCCGTTCCGCTTCACCTCAAGCTTCACCCTCTAATGGTGGGCAGGCGTCGGCGGCAACTCTGCAACGTATTCTGCATGAAATATCTGAGGTTAGTCGTCGACTAGATGACATGAACCTTACAATTACATCATTAGCTGAGGAGACTAAATCAATTAGAACAGAAATTACCAGCTTTCATGCGAAGATTGAATCCCTTGACTCTAGAGTTCTGGCAGTGGAGAATCGATTGGATTCCCTTCCAAATAAAGACCGGGACCTTTTATTCTTCCATAGCAAACTCATTGATTTGGAAGATCGAAGTAGGAGGGACAACATCCGTTTTTTTTGGCTTTCCAGAGCGCATTGAAGGGCAGAGTTCCAGTGCATTTCTGTGTCGTATACTTCCAAAGCTGACTGGCATTTCTTTCACTCCACCTCTGGAGATACAGCGGGCTCATAGAATTGGCCCTCCACGTGATGATCCTGCTGCGCGCCCACGGCCGATCATTGCCTGTTTTCTTCGCCATGAACAAACAAGACAATTACTGTCTGCTGCTCGGTTTCAAGGCTCCTTCTCCTTTGACGGCCATCGTATTCATATGGCAGCTGATTTCTCTAAGGAAACAAATGAGCGGCGGAAAGCCTTTCTCTCCATGCGACCTCAATTACGTCAATTAGGCATCAAGTATGGCCTATTTGAACCTGCACGTTTTCGCATCACCAAGGATGGAGACTCTAAGGACATTTTTGACCCAGAGCATCTTCAGCAATTCTTGGACTGTCTTCACCCTCAAGATATGGAGGTTCTCACTACATCTTCACAGCAAGTTCAGTCCCAATCACCCTCTAAGTCTTCTACTCCATTGCCAGATCGCAGCAGGCGCCCTCCCAGTAGCCCTCGGCCTCGTGGTAGGGATTTGGAACGACTTCATCGCTCACAAGAAGATAGGAAATCTGCACTACAATCGGTTTCGTCTGCTACATTCCCGCAAGATTTGCAAAGAGACAAGTCCCGGTCTCCTCTTAAAACTCCTTCAGATGCGGACTGAATAATTCTCTCGCCCCTGAAAGTTGTTATCTTCAGGCCTATTGGAAGTTAATTGTAGACTCCATTTCCTTGTGAGTCTTGTTTCTATTGTTAATTAACTACCGCATTTTGGCATGTTTTGCTGTTCTTATACTGCCTGTTTGCCCTTTTTTTTTTTCATCTATTTCTCACTAGCTCTATACCTTATTTTCTCTTTCTTTCACTCTGCTTTCTGTTATTTCTCTGCATTATAATGTTATTCTTTCCTCTTCATGTATTCATTGCTCTCCATGTTACAATTTACTGCATATTTTTACTGGTTCTGCATTTCCTTGGGTGCCTTGGCACTTAATTGTTTGATTATAGTTTTCTTACTCTATTTGCCCGCTTGCATGTCGGTTTATGCTTATTTATAGGCGCATTGTATGCTTTATGCTTTTAGGTTACTTTATGATATCTAATTATTCCTAGATCTCTCTTTTTAAGTAATGTTTCACAGCTTCTCAATCTCTATTTTGCTCTTTCTTACTCTTCTATCGTACTGATGCTCTTTTTCACAATGTTCTTCTGGGCTTTCCTCCTATATTATTATTACCTTTCCTAACCCTTTCTCTTTTTCTGTGGGGTCTTTTCCCGCGGCGGCGCTCTAGTGCGCCCAGACCCGCGGGTAACAGTTTACGGTTTCTTGATCTCTACTTGCTATTATTTAATATTTTCTAGTTTTGTTTACTACTGTATCACTTATCTAAATCTCATCTTCTTTTCTTCATTACTCTTTTTATTGTTTCCTTCATGTTTCTCACTTAAATCAGAGTATCGTTTCCATTTATTTTATTTTCGTCTCCCCTTCTTTTTGTCATTCCTTCTCCTTTTTTCCTTTGTTTGGTTCAACACGTTGTTTTGTGCTTTATTCTCCTGTTATTGATTTTTGCATTATTCTAATACGGCAAAAACACATTCCCTAAATGCAATTACTTGGAATGTACATGGTCTCACCCATTACATAAAACGGAAGAAAGTACTCTCTTACCTTCAGACTAAGCATGTAGATGTGGCCTTGCTTCAAGAGACACATTTGGATGCTTTAGAATCAGATAAACTTTGTAGAGATTGGGTGGGCAAGGTTATACATAGTAGCATCCAACAAGATGAATCCAATGACGCAGGTCCCTCCCGCAAATGTGGAGTTGCAATCCTCCTTCGCAAATCCCTTCCGGTCACTGTCTCTAAAACATGGTCAGATGTAAATGGCCGCTATGTATTTGCTAAACTTAAAATTGGAGATTCTCACATTTGTGTAGGGTCTGTGTATGCCCCTACGGGTACCAAAAAAACATTCTTTCTCCAATTGTCCCGCCTGCTGCTCGAAATTAATGCATCGCAATATTTGATTGACGGAGACTGGAATGTGACGCAAGACTCCATTCTAGATAAAACTGGCCCATTAGATAGGGGCAACGCGTCAGATAGAGCTTTGTTGGGTGACATTATATCGGATATTGGGTTGGTTGATCATTGGCGTTTCAGCCATCCAACGGCTAAGGAATATACTTTCTTTTCATCGGCCCATGGTACATTTTCTCGCCTTGATTATTTCCTCATCTCACATAACGCAGTTCAATTGGTCACAGATTCCTGTATTCTGGAAGCGGCATTGTCTGACCACTCTCCGGTTCTCCTTTCCCTTGAACTGGGACTTTCTAGGCCTGGACGTAAGCCCTGGCGTATGAATATTCAACGCCACAGGACTCCTACGGGTAAATCCCAACTGCAATCACACCTTCAAAATTATCTTTCCACTAATCAGGGGTCTGTGGCCTCCTGCAGGACTCTTTGTTCTAGGTGACCTAGTTCTAGGACACCCCCGCGCCGCACGGCCACCAACTGCTGCGTGTGCCTCCCCGCATTTGTGCCTCGTTGCCTGGCTGCCGCCGCGTGGCCACGCCCCCTCCTTCGAGCGGCGTGGTCCGCTTCTCTCCCTGTGCCCCTGCTGTCTGATTGCTTAGAATTGTTTGTATAATTGTATTTTTGCCTTCTGTATCTCGTGTTTCTTATCCCTGTGCCCCTGCTGTCTGATTGCTTAGAATTGTTGTATAGTTGTATTTTTGCCTTCTGTATCTCGTGTTTTCTGCCTGCGACTAGCCTTCGCCTTCCCTCCCCGCTCCCTGCTTCCCGCCACCGCCGCTAACCCCGCCCCTTTTTCCCTTCTGTACCCTCCCCGCTCCCGTCTCCCAGCTGCTCCGCCCCCCCGCGCACTTGGCCATATATGGCGACCGTGCGACGCAGGTGAGTGTGACCTAGTTCTAGGACACCCCCGCGCCGCACGGCCACCAGCTGCTGCGTGTGCCTCCCCGCATTTGTGCCTCGTTGCCCGGCTGCCGCCGCGTGGCCACGCCCCCTCCTTCGAGCGGCGTGGTCCGCTTCTCTCCCTGTGCCCCGGCTGTCTGATTGCTTAGAATTGTTTGTATAATTGTATTTTTGCCTTCTGTATCTCGTGTTTTCTTATCCCTGTGCCCCTGCTGTCTGATTGCTTAGAATTGTTGTATAGTTGTATTTTTGCCTTTTGTATCTCGTGTTTTCTGCCTGCGACTAGCCTTCGCCTTCCCTCCCCGCTCCCCGCTTCCCGCCACCGCTGCTAACCCCGCCCCTTTTTCCCTTCTGTACCCTCCCCGCTCCCGCCTCCCAGCTGCTCCGCCCCCCCGCGCACTTGGCCATATATGGCGACCGTGCGACGCAGGTGAGTGTGACCTAGTTCTAGGACACCCCCGCGCCGCACGGCCACCAGCTGCTGCGTGTGCCTCCCCGCATTTGTGCCTCGTTGCCCGGCTGCCGCCGCGTGGCCACGCCCCCTCCTTCGAGCGGCGTGGTCCGCTTCTCTCCCTGTGCCCCTGCTGTCTGATTGCTTAGAATTGTTTGTATAATTGTATTTTTGCCTTCTGTATCTCGTGTTTTCTTATCCCTGTGCCCCTGCTGTCTGATTGCTTAGAATTGTTGTATAGTTGTATTTTTGCCTTCTGTATCTCGTGTTTTCTGCCTGCGACTAGCCTTCGCCTTCCCTCCCCGCTCCCCGCTTCCCGCCACCGCCGCTAACCCCGCCCCTTTTTCCCTTCTGTACCCTCCCCGCTCCCGCCTCCCAGCTGCTCCGCCCCCCGCGCACTTGGCCATATATGGCGACCGTGCGACGCAGGTGAGTGTGACCTAGTTCTAGGACACCCCCGCGCCGCACGGCCACCAGCTGCTGCGTGTGCCTCCCTGCATTTGTGCCTCGTTGCCCGGCTGCCGCCGCGTGGCCACGCCCCCTCCTTCGAGCGGCGTGGTCCGCTTCTCTCCCTGTGCCCCTGCTGTCTGATTGCTTAGAATTGTTTGTATAATTGTATTTTTGCCTTCTGTATCTCGTGTTTCTTATCCCTGTGCCCCTGCTGTCTGATTGCTTAGAATTGTTGTATAGTTGTATTTTTGCTTTCTGTATCTCGTGTTTTCTGCCTGCGACTAGCCTTCGCCTTCCCTCCCCGCTCCCCGCTTCCCGCCACCGCCGCTAACCCCGCCCCTTTTTCCCTTCTGTACCCTCCCCGCTCCCGCCTCCCAGCTGCTCCGCCCCCCCCGCGCACTTCGCCATATATGGCGACCGTGCGAACGCGCAGCGGTCACGCGCAGCGGGCGCGCCGATTGTGCGCCGAAGGCGCGCCAAAGGTAAGCCCGTCTGCGCCCGTCCGCGCTTGGACCGCGCCCAGTGCCAGGACCCCTGGCCCACGAGGACCCCGGCCGACCCGCCGGACGTACACCGCCGCCACCCTCATCGCACTCAACACCGGCCGATTCCCAGGATGCCACCAAGCCACACCACGACGCACCCACGGACCCTTCAGCTGCCACGCCTGCAAGTTCACCTGCATCCGGACCTGCCTCGCACCAGCACCCGCCAAGTCGAACACCAGCAGCACCCACCTCAAGTGCATCCTGCTCAACACCCGCTCCGTCCACAGACACGCCATCGAACTCTGGAACCTCCTCGACACCACAGCTCCAGACGTTGCCTTCCTCACGGAGACCTGGATGAACGCCTCTTCAGCCCCCGACATCGCCATCGCCATCCCAGAGGGCTACAAGATCACCCGGAGGGATCGCACCGCCAACCAGATGGGAGGAGGCATCGCCATCATCCACAGGAACACCATCCGTCTCACGACCAGCACCGACAACACCCTGACCACCGCCGACTACCTGCATTTCCAAATCCACACCGACCCGAAGACCACCCTCAGAGGCACCCTGATCTACCGACCTCCGGGACCACGCACCCAATTCAGCGAGGACATCGCCGACTTTGTCAGCCCGCATGCCCTCCCCTCCGCTGACTACATCCTCCTGGGGGACCTCAACTTCCACCTGGAGAACAACAACGACCGCAACACCAGCACCCTGCTCGACAACCTCGCCAATCTTGGACTCAAGCAGCTGGTGTCCACCCCCACCCACCTCGCCGGACACACACTCGACGCAATCTTCTCATCCAGCACAGACATCGACTTCAGCCACGCCACAGAGCTTCAATGGACGGACCACAGCTGCGTCCACTTCACCTTCAAAAGAACGACGACCCACCACCACCAGCAACAGGCTGCCCGCAGAAGCTGGAACAAGATCACAGCCGACCAGCTCGCCACCTCCCTGAGCCAGCACCCTCCTGCCAGCTCAGCGAACCCCAGCCAGGCCGCCGACAACCTCACGAAGTGGATCAGCAACTGCGCGGACGAGCTCGCCCCGCTGAGGACCCCGCCCAGCAGACCCGGCAGCAAGAAAGCCCCATGGTTCACCGACGAACTCAAGAGCTCCAAGAAGAACTGCCGAGCCCTCGAGAAAGTCTGGAGAAGGGAACCAACACCGGACAACAGGACCACCTTCAAGCTTGCCACCCGGAAGCACCACCAGCTGATCCGCGCCGCCAAGAAAACTGCATTCAAGGACCGGCTGGACAACAACGCACACAACTGCAAGGAACTCTTCAACATCGTGAAAGAGCTATCCAACCCCAGCGCAGGAAACAACGACATCACCCCATCGCAAGACCTCTGCAACTCCCTCACCTCATACTTCCACAACAAGATCGCGGACATACACAACAGCTTCAACAACCAACCAACGCACACCACGACCGAACAACCACCCCCCACCACCACCCTCCACGCCTGGACTCCGATCAGCACCGAAGACACCATCCGCACGATGAACTCCTTCCACTCCGGATCGCCGACCGACCCCTGCCCTCACCACGTCTTCAACAAGGCCGACGCTGTCATCGCACCCCACCTGCGAGACATCATCAACACATCCTTCGACACCGCCACCTTCCCTGAGAGCTGGAAGCACGCCGAACTCAGCGCTCTACTCAAGAAACCCACAGCGGACCCCACCGAACTCAAGAATTACCGCCCCATCTCGCTCCTCCCGTTTCCAGCCAAAGTCATCGAGAAGACCGTCAACAAGCAGCTGGCCGCCTTCCTTGAGACGAATGGATCCCCCGACCCCTCACAGTCTGGCTTCCGAGCCAACCACAGCACCGAGACCGCCCTCATCGCCGCCACCGATGACATCCGAGCCCTGATGGACAATGGAGAAACAGCGGCCCTCATCCTCCTAGACCTCTCCGCGGCATTCGACACTGTCTGCCACCGCACCCTAGTACAGCGCCTCAGCAACGTCGGAATCCAGGAGAAGGCTCTGGAATGGATCATCTCCTTCCTCGACGGAAGAACACAGAGAGTCCGCCTACCACCGTACAAGTCAGAGGCCACCGAAGTCATCTGCGGCGTCCCTCAAGGATCCTCGCTGAGCCCCACCCTCTTCAACGTCTACATGAGCCCCCTCGCGGCCATCGCACGCCAACACAACCTCAGCATAATCTCCTACGCCGACGACACCCAGCTGATCCTCTCCCTGACCGACGACCCCGCCGCCGCCAGAGCCAACCTGCACGAAGGGATGAAAGAAGTAGCCGAGTGGATGACGACCAGCCGCCTGAAACTGAACTCAGACAAGACAGAGGTCCTCATACTGGGCTCTTCACCCTCCGCCTGGGACGACTCCTGGTGGCCTCCCGCCCTGGGCACCGCACCCAAACCGACAGACCACGCACGCAACCTGGGCTTCATCCTGGACTCCTCCCTCTCCATGACCAGGCAAGTCAACAACGTCTCCTCAGCGTGCTTCAACATCCTACGCATGCTACGGAAGATCTTCTGGTGGATCCCCACCGAGACCAGGAAGACCGGCACCCAGGCCCTCGTCACTAGCCGACTGGACTACGGCAACGCCCTCTATGCCGGTACCACCGCCAAGCTCCAGAAGAGACTCCAGCGGATCCAGAACGCCTCAGCCAGACTCATCCTCGACATCCCACGAACCAGCCACATCTCCAGACATCTGAGAGACCTACACTGGCTCCCCGTCAACAAAAGAATCACCTTCCGCCTCCTCACCCACGCACACAAAGCCCTACACGACCAAGGCCCGAGCTACCTCAACAACCGAATCAACTTCTACGCTCCCAAACGCCACCTCCGATCAGCCAACCACGCCCTCGCCGCCGTCCCCCGCATCCGAAGAGCGACTACAGGAGGAAGGTCCTTCTCCTACCTGGCCGCCAAGACCTGGAACTCCCTCCCGACCGACCTGCGCCTGACCCAAGACCACCTCTCCTTCAGGAAGAAGCTGAAGACCTGGCTGTTCGAGCAGTAGCGGCACCCCCCTCCCCCCAGCGCCTTGAGACCCTACGGGTGAGTAGTGCGCTCTATAAATGTCTTTGATTGATTGATTGATTTGGGCTGCAGCTAAGGCTACTTTAAGGGGACAATTAATGCGTGATGCAGCAATTGCTAATAAGCAAAATGCAAGGAGACAAGTTGAGCTCGAACATGACATACAAACCTACTCTCGCTTATATATCACCTCTCCGTCCTTACAAAATCGTAAATCTCTCGAACGAGCCCGAATGGCTTTAAACAGTCTTTTTACATCTAAAGCAGAATACGCTTTACAGAAAATGAAAGGTCGACATTACGAGCAAGGGGAAAAGGCGGGAAGGTTATTAGCTGCGCAGTTGCGTCAGAGGGAGGCGGCTATGGCCATTCCGGCCATCAGATCTGCGCAAGGTGACTTGTGCACAAAGCCTCAAGACATTGTTAATGAGTTCGCCTTCTTTTACAAATCCCTTTATACTTCTGATAAACGTATGGATTCGGATAAGATGTCAGCATTTCTTGCAAAGGTGCATCTTCCCTATCTCTCAGCGGATGGCAGAGCCATTCTCGAGGGTGAAATAACCAAGGATGAGGTTTCTCGTGCGGTCGCTGCCTTGCCCTACCACAAGGCCCCTGGTGAGGATGGATTTCCTGCTGAATTTTATCGATGGGCAGGTCACAATATTATTGACACTCTACATGCTGCACTCCAGGAGGCGGATAGTGTATCTTCATTAGGCCCCCTTTCTAACAAAGCTATTATTGTTGTGCTTCCAAAGCCAGGTAAAGATCCCCAGCTTTGCAGCAGTTATCGTCCCATTTCTCTGTTGAACTATGATATTAAAATATTGGCTAGTATTCTCGCATCTCGTTTGCGTAAAGTCTTGCCTTCTTTGATACACCATTCTCAAGTAGGCTTTGTACCGGGACGTTCTTCCCGGAATCATCTGCGCTCTCTGGCCCATGCACTGTGGTCAGCTCAACATCTTACAGAAGATGCGTTAGCCCTTTCACTTGACGCAGAACAGGCGTTCGATCGCATTGAATGGGATTATCTTTTTACGGTCATGGACAGATTTGGTTTAGGTAAGAACTTTATAAATAAGGTACGCTTATTGTACAACAACCCATCTGCCCAGGTGAATTGTGGTGGGTTTCTGTCTGACACTTTTACGATTAAGAGAGGGACACGCCAAGGTTGCCCATTATCCCCCCTTCTGTTTCTTATGGCTATGGAGCCTTTGGCTGCTATCATTCGTCAATCTGATGAGGTCTCAGATGTCCCCCTCCCAATTGGACATTCCAAAATATACTTATATGCTGATGACATTTTACTCACCCTTACTCGTCTTCCTCGGTCGCTCCCTTCTCTTCTTCAAATTATTAATGATTTCTCTTCTTTCTCAGGTTACAAGATTAATTGGGACAAGAGTGAGGCTTTACCCATTTCTAACGGCACCACAAAAGCAGCTATTTATGGATTTCCTTTTCATTGGCAGCCTTCACGCCTCAAATACTTAGGTGTCCTAGTTAATAAAGGGTTACAAGACATGGTTGCAGATAATTTATCTCCTCTTATCTCCCAAATGCAGCGGGATTTTGATAAAATGAAGGCTTTGGGTCTTTCTCTTTGGGGTAGAACCCAGGCTATTAAAATGGTTACTCTTCTGAGATTTATCTACATTTTAGGTATGCTTCCCCTACAGATTCCCTTATTCTTACTTCGATCAGTAGATGCCCAGATTAAAACTTTCATTTGGGGTGCCGCTAAGCCTCGCCTTGCTATAACAAAGTTAAAGGCTCATCAGTTATCTGGCGGAATTGGCCTCCCATCCATTGAACACTACTCTTTGGCGCTACATATTTCCCAACTCTCATATTTTTTACCTGGTATCAAGGACTTACCACAATGGGTTCAAATAGAACGACATCTTATATCCTCAGAATTGAATCTTACTCCTCTGTATGGTAGTGGTACTAGTCGCCTTGACCCGAAAAACCCGATATTATCTGCCATGCATAAATCCTGGCAGAAAAGTCATAGATTGCTAGGTTCAAATCCAAGAATCCATACCAAGGCTCCCCTATGGAACAATTCGGGTATCCGTATCAATGGTCGTATGTTATCCTGGCCTGAATGGCGAGCTGCAGGTATCCTTTGTCCGGATCAACTTCTTCATGATGGGGATTTTAAATCATTTTCTCAGCTTAGTGCAGATTTTGATCTTCCCCTACATCATTCTTCTAAATACCTTCAGCTTCAGCAATGTTTGAAGACACATCTGGGGTCATCACCGTGGCTACTGCAAGATTCCCCTATATTATCCTATTTGCACACTTGGGGGAAATTTAAAGGTGTTACTTCTGGTCTATACAAAAAATTTTCGTCTCATCTTTTTTCTAAATCTCTTTCACATGATCTTCAGCGTAAATGGCAATCTCGTCTCTCAATTTCCTTTTCAGATACTGAATGGGACTTACTCCTAGAGAATTTACATAAGGGAGCCCGAGAATCAAGGCTCAAATTTTGTCTTTTTAAAATACTGCATGATTGGCATTGGTCTCCAGTCAAATTACACAAAGCTGGTCTTCTCTCTCATACTAACTGCTGGAGATGTTCCAACCCCGGTTGTGATATTACTCATATCATTTGTGAATGTCCTAGTATCCAATCCTATTGGACTTACATTGGTGCTACTTTGAACTCCACTATGCCCCTAAAATTACCACTCACACCAACTAACATTCTCTTGCATGATCTACGTCACTCCCCAAAGCTCTCGAAACTACAACTCCGCCTTTTTCATACCTCACTTGCTGCTGCCAAAATATGTATACTGCGTCATTGGAAATCATCTCTACCTCCCTCTCAGGAAGATTGGTTGGTGGCAATGATGCAAACAGCCTCACATGAACGCACAATTTATAACCTCCAGGACCAAGCTGATATTTTTCTTCAAACTTGGTCTTCATTTCTTAAATCAAATGCTGATGTACTCCCTGCTTCCACTTCTACCCAAGCACATTAACCAGCTTTTACCCTCTTTTGTTCGTTGTTTATCTCTTTTCTTCGCCTTTTTCATCCTTTGCTTCCTCCTTTGATACGTTCTTCTGTCTCTATCCAATTGCTTTTCTTCGTTCTATTCATTCATATTCTCGGCACTTTTATTTTTTAGGTCTTCCCCTTTTTTCTTTTTCTGATAGGTTACTTTTTATTATGTATCATTCTATGCTTTGATCTAATTATTACTCCAACTATTATTTATTTATTTAAATGCATATTTATATTATATTTAGGGTGGAGTGACAAAACCACGCCCTGAAGAAATTGCCGTGAGTTGATCCAGTGGCAATGAAACATGTCGGCGTTTTTAAATGAGCAGACACACAGCATAGAATAAAAGATTGATAGCAAGTGTGATCTAGCTCAGTTTGTATATAGGGACACAGGGAGTGATTTCCTGATCCCCAGGTCCTAATTGTGGGGTTGTATCTGGTGCACTAATTATTGCACAGCTATTCTTCATCACACACCCTTTCACCTTGTCTGTTTGGGTCTCTACCCATCTCTCCTCTATTTCACATTTTCCTCTCGGAGTGGTGGTAGCTGATGATGAGACCTTGAGGTAGCAGGCGAGTACCTTCCTGCTTTATCCTCCCTGGTGTTGCTACCGTGAGGCACCACCATTCCATTCTCACATCTTTTTCACCACATTTAGGTTTTTAGAGACACAGGTAACTGGTTACAAAGATAGCCTCTAATTTTTAGTAATCTCTTTCTCTTTCTTTATTGGTGATCCGCTCCTGTGGAAGTACAGATGGTGTAACCTCTGACTCAATAGATTGTCTAAATATATGACAACTACGTTAGGAGTACGAGCTGTGACATCACCGTGTGAACAGGTCATTTATTGTGTATAAGTCTCAGAGTGGGGGAAGACCTGTTTTCTGCCCCTATAGCTCCTTATTGTGTTTAAACCACTCCCTCTCCCAGCCCTCTCCAGTACTCATGTGTGTCCCCCAAGGATCCACCCTCTCTCCTATCCTTTTCAACCTCTTTTCGGAACCTCTTGCTAATTCTCTAAATGACATGAACATTCCCGTCCATATGTACGCTGACGACACACAACTTTACCTGAAAATCACATCCCTGGATAACATTTCACTCAACTATTCTTTAACGTCTACTCAAAATTGGTTAACTGAGAACCACCTCCTGCTCAACACCTCCAAAACTGAATTGCTTCTCATCTCTCCCCCGAACCACTCCTTCAAGCTAGACCTTTGGTTGACTCACCTCAATGCTTTCAATTGCACCCCTCTCATCATAGACTCTGCCAAATCCCTCGGAATCACCTTGGACAAGCACCTGAATATGAAAAATCATATCAGCAACGTATGTAAGGGAGCTAATCACTTGATGAGGACACTCAGAAATATCAAGCCCTTTCTTCCACAAAATGACTTCAAACAAGTGGTCCAAGCACTGGTCTTGCTGAGGCTAGATTATGCAAAAAATCAATAGAGAATGGACCACTTGTCCTGTGTAGCCAGGGTCTTTTTAGTCTTGGTTCCGTCATAAAAAACCCTCATAACTGTACACAGGTGGAAATGGCGGTATGTACTGAGTCACCTCTTAAGTGTACTAGTACAGCATCATCATAGGGTCTTTTGTTTGTATGTATGCTGACCTCCACCAGGAGGAAGACCAACTGGTTTTACAGTAGCGTCCAGGCATAAAAATAGAAGTAAAAAGAGGGTGTGATGGTGCTCTGGTGTAGTGAGGTTACAATTCTCTAAATCGTTTTTTCTGAAGAATCTTTATTTGAAGAATGTTGATAAGAGAAGTTAAAAATTGGAGTGCGGATAAAGACCGGGTTACTGGTCAAGGGTCAACATGTTTCAGCCTTCTGTTGTAGTCTAAAGGCTTTCGTCAGGACCGAATTTAATAAAGGAGACGCGTTGTGGCTCCTGATATAGTGGATGTTATCCACTAGTTTTTTAAAAAGTCAGATCCGTAGTATCTGTACCTAATGGAGAAAGGAAAAAACAAGTGCATTTGGATAATCCTATTTTTATAAACTTCCTGTATGAATCATACTCTATGTCTTAAGTGACTCACTTATGGGGCTACTGTTATGATCAACATGTAGTGAGGTTGATAACTACGTGAACTATTGGGTCACTCATGTTTTCTAATTCTGGGCAAATGGCGCAAAAGGAAGGGATCTGGCTACATGAAGGTAGAGGAACTGGATGTGAATTAAAAAATACTCATAAGAAAGGTTTGTCTTGTTCACTGTAGCGCCTTGATGTCATAGGTTCTAAAAGTGCAGGGCGTTTTCGTAACAGCCTTAAAAGTGCAGTGGTAAAGATAAGGGATATAACGAGTTAGCCGCATCTGGGTCATACGTGCGGGAACTCGCGAGGTGTTTGCCCAAAATTCTAATTTACAATTAACGTTGGTGGCCCTATACTCATGTGGTCACCAGTGTGTTGGAATACAAGTGGTCGCTAGATGGAAGGTGTATCATAGTTCGCTGTCGATGTCGTGTTTAACAGGAATACACGACAGGAAGAAAATACATCATTACCTTGTAAATGCGTGATATTAACATCCTCGAGGTACCGAACGGCACATACGGAACTTAGTTCTGGAACAACAAAATAAAATAGGAGGATACATAAAAGGTTAGAGGCGCCTTACTTTGTGTGGAGACTCGTATTCCTGACGGTGGCCATTGAAGCTTACCGGTTCCGTCAAGTCATTTGCTTGTTCTGGCTCTGTTCGCGGTACCCCCGGTGACGCGGGACCGCTTGGAGCTCCGGTTTACATAGGGAATCGTTGTTGAGATGGAAAAAAGACTTGTGAAGTACCTGCGGTTGGCAGTTGTGGTTGGCATAAGTCACGAGCCCAAAAGGAGATGAAACGTATTGATTAAATATTAATTGTGGTGTCTCTTCTATGGTGCCAGTTCGATTAAAGTGTTTATGACATGAATACTAAGTTAGTTCTTTCGGTGGGTAAGCGAAGGCAGTTATTAGTTAACGAAAGGCAATTGCAGTTAGTAAGTTAGTAAAAAAGCAATTTAGGGAGTCCTTTCCTACATGTGGATGTACTGTGGTATTGTCCCTAAAATGTGTTGGCATGGTATCTGGAGACCGCAATAAATGGGGACATGTATAGCAATACTAGTATTCTATGTCTGTGTGTCAGAGAACTGGATCATGGGATCAGAGTTCAGAGGCTAGATTATGGCAGCGCTACGCTCTGTGGCCTTCTCAAGTACACCCTGGCTCCACTGAGGTCAGCACTGAACGTTGCGGCCAGACTAGTTACTGGTACCAAACGAAATGAGCACATCTCCCCAGTCCTAAAGTCTCTTAAATGGTAGCCTTATGATGCCCAAATCCAGTTAAAGATTATCGTTTTAGCGCACAAAACCCTGCATGACAACACACCCAGGTACCTAGCACAAAAGCTTGAATTATCATGTGGCGAGAGAGCTTCAAGAAGCGCTAACAACTTCCTCCTGAAACCACGTATCATGAATAAAAAGAGTACTTGTCGTCGAGCCTTCTCAGGTGCTGCACCAAAGCTCTGGAACTCTCTTCCACCGGATTTGCGCAGAATATCATCACTAACTGCTTTCAAACTTGAAGCCAAATCATTCCTAATGAATAAATTCTTACCTTAATTTGGGTGATGTGCATTCGCGCGCAACCATTGATCCTACAACAGGTGTTGATTGACTCTACATCCTTTTTACCATTATGTGTTTTTGCTCTCTGCCCCTTTGGATGTACGATTTGCCCCCTGTAGCAGCCTGTTATTGACCTGTTTATTTATTTACTCGCTGTGTACTACCTGTCTGTGATTATTGTGACTATAACTGTTTGGAATTCTTATCTGATATCGTTACTGGAGCTGTTTTCTTTGTCTCTTCTAGTTGCGTATCATTTGTATGTGATTTTTGTGACTACAACTGGTTGGCATTTTTACTTGTTATCGTTACTGGATTAGTACTCTCCCTTTCATTCTTTTGTAAGGCGCTCTGATATCCCTCCGGATCTGGTTCGCGCTTTATAAAACTTTATAAAATAAAATAAAATAGTTTTATTCTTTTCTCTCCTCTGTGAGATTTTGTATCTGTATTCAGTATGTTTAATGCTGTGTTTTATCACAGGAGGAAAGGAAGGGGTACTCCATGGCATCCCAGTAACCAGGCCGATGAGATAGGATTTTGCACTGTTTTCTTGTTTTTTCAATAATTCTTCTCTTTATAATGACACCATCAGGAATATTGCATTACTAGTTGTTAATTTACTTCCTACACCGTGGCCAGCTGGTACCTGAAACTCTGATTCTGCTTGATTACATGTGAATAGTAGTTTCCAGGGCAACATATCTAATTTTTGTTTTATGACCATATGACTTTTACTGCTTGATATATGTGACATTTGATTGTGGTACCTAGGGCAGTATTCTATTCTATTTCTGTTGGTATGATCATATGTCCTTTGCTGATTTGAACATGTCCCCTGCACTGTCCCACTTTGCCCACTTGGGCTTGAATATTTATTTGGAGGGTTTTTACAGGATTGCCCTTTCGGGCTTGATTGAACACATGTATTATTCTTTTGATGGTGTGTTTCATTACACGTTGTCTATGCAGCGCCCAGGTTAGTGGTTCTACCAATACCACACCCTTTCAATTTAACCAGATGACACTGACCCATTTTATGTCATGCACATGCCGCTACACTGCGTGGTTTGGATAGCCACACTTGATTGGGCTTGTGGAGTAGATCACATTTGGTTTAGTCAGAATTTTGAATTTCTATGTGGGCACAGTTTCAATGAAAAAAACAAAGGTTGCAGGGACATTATAATTAGGCTCAGATTTCACTCATACAATACCAGTGAAATTTAGCAGTTAGAGTTAGCTGAGCTAACTATAACTCGCGCCCCCGCAATGCACTGCTTATGACCGCACATATTACATCACTCATGACATGGTCAGTGACATCAACTATAACGTCCCTGTAACCTTTCGTTCCGCCAGGGAATTTCTATGTTTTTGTAAGTCGTAATCGCATTTGCAGAGTGGTGTAGTAGCGTCTGAGCCTCCACCCAGCTCTCAGGAATCCCGCTGTGTAGGACTTGCAGCTTCTTGGCCCCCAAGATCCCTCAGGAGTGAAGTGGACTTCATACCCCAAACAGTAGTGCACCAGGAGGTGCGTTTGCAGAGTGGTGGAGAAAGGGGGTGGGGACTCAGGCGAGTTGCAGGGCTTTTTTATTGGATTTCGGCCCCAGGGATCCCATCCACCAGGGCCAGGCATTTTAAGAATGGGGTGGAAGCCCATTTCGGCCCCGGGGACCCCTTAAGAGTAACAGTACATTTTGGGCCCCTCTAATGACAAATGTTTTGTGTGTAGCTAAAAATAAAGGAAGGAGGGCCACGTGGCCCCCCCTTTCCTGGGCCTGCTTTTATTTTATTTATTTACATTAAACATAGGAAGGGGGCCACACAGCCCCCCTACCGGGGCTATTTTGACCCTTGGGCAGCAATTCTGCTCTTCTTCGAGTAATCAAGAGAATTTCCTGCTCTTGCTTACTCGAAGCAGAGCAGTGTTTGCTATGGCTTGGCGGTAACGGAAGTCATAGCAAACTGCAATGTCCCGGGATGCTGGAGGTGGCCCTGCGGGGGTGGCAGTCCCCAGGGCCATGTTAGCTCCAGGAGGTGGGGGCCACGTGACCCTCCCACAATACAGCCTACAGTCCCGTGGAGGTGGTGGTCCCCGGGACTATGGGGGGCTGCGCGGTCCCCCAATGTAATTTTTACCATTTGTCCCGGAGAGGTGTAGGTCCATGCGGCTGCGAGGGGGGGGGGGGGCTGAGCCCCCTGCATTAATATTTTATTTTGACCTGGGATGGTGGCGGTCCCCAAGGCCGTGTAGGGCTGCATGGCTCCCGCATTTTTCATATTTAGCTCCAGGGTTGTGGCAGTCCCTGGGGTTGTGGCGGGGCCATGCTTGCCCCCTGAATTAAATAATAATACGCCCTGGGGAAGTGGTGTTACCTAGGGTACAGGTGCTGCCTAGGGCAACCCCCATATAATCTACAAAATGCCCTAGGGAGGTGGCGGTCCCTGGGGTTGTAATGCACGAAGGAGGGGGGCCCCGTGAGCCCCCTCCTATTTATTATACACTTTCCAACAGGGTCTGGCCCACCCCGGGGCCGATTACAAATAAAGTGCAGGGCAAGTGCTTTGTTTTCGTATACAAATTATGGCAGGAAATGATGAGGCATAGGGAGTCGGAGTGTTTCTACCCTGCCCTCTTTTAATTTTTTTTAATGTTTTCTGCTGTGACTTGGTTCAACTGAGTCACAAGATGGCTACCAACACTTCCTGGTTTCAAGTGTTGGCAGCCAATCAGATCTCAGCACGAGTTTGGGAAGGGTCGCAGATTCCCAGATATACAACTCAAAATTTCTTTAAATAACTCTGAAACTATTGAACGGATTTACACCATTTAACAAAAAAGACTCTTTCTGGACCAATAGCTACCTTTCTGCCAGATTTGGTGTAATTCCGCTCAGCAGTTCGGGCAGTAGCTGTGTTTAAAGTTTCCTATGGAAATTAACATGGGGAAAACACATTTTGGGACCCCTCCTTTTTCTCAGCCCTTGCCTGAAGGATCCCCCCGAAATTTTCAACACAGAAGCTTTCAAGTGGGCAAAGTTATTGGCAAATGAAAAAATGCTCTTCCTATGGAAACTAGGTCCTAATTCTAACTACCTATTGGAGACTGCCATTATGCAATTTATATGATATAGGACATAGGGAGCTGGCCCTGGGGAGTAGTGGTCCCCTGGGCCATTAAGCCACACAGCCCACAGACCACCTTTCTGTTTCCACAAACCAGCCCAAGGGAGATGGAGGTCCCCAGGGTAATATATGGCCCAGGTGGGGAGCCACGTGGCACCCCTCCCAAGTTAAAATGTTGCAATTGCCCCAGGAAGGAGGTGGTCTCTGGGACTTGGGGGTCAGCGCAGCCCACCTGCAATTGTTTTTTTTCCCCGGCGTGGTGGTGGTCCTCGCGGCTTCAAACAGTCCCAGTAGTGATGTTTGCTTGGCCCCACCTATTAAATAAATAAAGTCCCAAGGAGTTGGTGGTCCATGGGGCTGAAGGAGCCCAATGGAGGGGAGTCTGCACAACCCCCCTTTCATAAATAAGCTTCAAAAGGTAAAATGAGAACAGGAAGGGGGCTGATTGTGCCCCCTCCTTTTTTTTTAAGCCACTGGGACCTGGCTCACCCAGGGGCTATAGAGTATACAAGCACAGGAGCCTGCACTTGTTTTTAAAAATTGTTTTTGCTGCAGATTCATGACTCTATCGCAATTTTGCAGCAAATATATTTTTGTTACCCAGGCCGGGTCTTAGGGGGACCTCAGGATCAGAGCTGGTATTCTTACTCTGCCTCCTTTTTTTCTTTTTAAACTTTTTGGGGGGACTGGGCTGAAAGCCAAGATGGCTGCCAATACTTCCTAGTTGAAGTGTTTGCAGGCAATCAGATATCAACACGGGGACTGTTGGATCCTTGGAGTATCTGCAGAGATCCTCTGAGGATCTGCTTCCCTAGGTATATGAATGTGGGCTTCCTTTAATTTCTTCAAAACTACTGAACAGATTTACAAGAAATTAAAAAAAGTGTGCTCTTTGGAACAATAGCTACCCTTGTGCCGAATTTTATGTAATTGAGTACAGCAGTTCGGCCTGTATTCGTGTTCAAAATCCCGATGGAAATTAACATGGGAAACGTATTTTTTTACTTGTCTTTTTTCTCAGGCCCGACTTGCCCCTAAACTTTCCAGGCACAACTAAACTTAATGGAAAATATTTTGGGGCAATTTTGTGAAGATTCATCAAAACTATTTCCCTATGACTAGGTCCTAAATATCACTACCTACTGTACCTACCTACCTACTATATATATATATATATAGATATATATATTACCTACTGGCAGTCGCCAGTAGGTAGTTATAGTTAGGACCTATTTTCCATAGGAAATCTGCAAAATTCTATTTGGAATAACGTTGGCGCCGATTGACGAATCTTCGTGAAATTTTCCAAACTTTTGGCCAGCTCCGGTCCGCTCCTATCCTGACAATTTCACGGTGATTCGTCAAGCGGGGGCCGAGAAAAAAGGGGGGTCCCAAAACACATTTTCTCCATGCATTTTCCCATAGGACCTGTTGATGCAGCTACAGCCCGAACTGCTGAACGGAATTACACCAAATTTGGCAAAGAGGTAGTCCTCAATTCAGACTTGTGCATTTTGCTTAAATGGTGTTAATCTGTTCAGTAGTTCCTGAGAAAATCAAAATTAAAATCACATATATATCTGGGCGGAGCCTAACCACATATCTCAGCGTGAGATCATATTGGCTGTCAGTACTTCATCCAAGAAGTGTTGGCAGCCATCTTGGGACCAATATACATGATAACACCTCATTAAAAAGCATTGCAGTTAATAAAAGGTTTTAAGACTTGAGTTACATTATAAATCATTTGTTGATGGTACCATACACATTTTAGGAATTGTGGTGTGATTTGACCATTTGAAAAAGCCTTCTGCTGTGATATCATGAATCATGTTTGAGAGAAAACTATTTTCTCATGCTTTTCCCACAGAGGTTTGGAAGGTGATCTATAAGCTAAACTGAGAGCATATTTTCTGTAAATTCACATTATCTTTCTCAGTCATGTGAGAATGAAGTCTGACATTCTCAGTAAAACATGTACATCCAACAAGGGCAGAGACTGTTAGTTGATTCCTTTGTGTTCTACTGCAGCTTCCCAGAGTGTTCTAAAGAACAACTAGAGCGCTAACAATCCTACTTATGACAAACCTATGGCACACCTGAAGCCATCTTGATTGGAATAAAGTGGTAACTCTTAAAACATTTAATTTAAAAAGGAACAAAATGAGGGGGTTCATTTTGCCATAGAAAGTATGATTAGTGCTGCAGAAAGAAAAATCGGGGCACATTTTGAGTGACTTCTCAAATCCTCTTCTATTTCATTAAAACATTCCTACATGCAGACTGAAACATACACTTTCAATACAAGCAGCAGACTTCCCTGGTGAGCAGTAGCTTTACTACAGTGATCCAATAAGCAACTAGAGTGCTAACATTCTGAATTTATGGCAAATGTGTGACACATCTGAATGCCTTCTTGATGGAATCAAAGTAAAAAACTGAAAGTATTTCCTACTGAGGAGACTGTAGTAAATGAGGAAATTAGGAAACTTCATAACAAATAAGTCTCCCAAAATGGCCACCAGAGACAAAAGAGCACAAATGTAGCCCAAATATCACCCAGATGTAGCCCAAGTATAGCCCAATGACAGAATGTCCCAGAGTGTTCTAACGAACAACTAGAGCGCTAACAGTCTTACTTATGACAAAAGTATGGCACACCTGAAGCCATCTTGAGTGGAATAAAGTGGTAACACTTAAAACATTTAAGTTACAAATGAACAAAATGAGGGGGTTCATTTTGCCATAGCAATTATGATTAGTGCTGCAGAAAGAAAAATTAGGGAACATTTTGACTTCTCAAATCCTCTTCTATTTCCTAAAAAAATTCTGACATGCAGACTGAAACATGCACTTTGAATATCAGCAGCAGACTTCCCTGGTGAGCAGTAGCTTTACTACAGTAATCTAATGAGCAACTAGAGTGCTAACATTCAGAATGTATGGCAAATGTGTGACACATCTGAATGCCTTCTTGATGAAACCAAAGTAAAAAACTGAAAGTATTTCCTACTGAGGAAACTGCAGTAAATGAGGAAATTAGGAAACTTCATAACAAATAAATCTCCCAAGATGGCCACCAGAGACAAAAGAGCCCAAATGTAGCCCAAATATCACCAACATGTAGCCCAAGTATAACCCAATGACAGAATGTCCCAGAGTGTTCTAACAAACAACTAGAGCCCTAACAGTATTACTTATGACAAAAGTATGGCACACCTGAAGCCATCTTGATTGGAATAAAGTGGTAACACTTAAAACATTTAATTTACCAAGGAACAAAATGAGGGGGTTCATTTTGCCATATAAATAAAATTAGTGCTGCAGAAAGAAAAATTAGGGCACATTTTGACTTCTCAAATCCTCTTCTATTTCATAAACAAAATTCTGACATGCAGACTGAAACATGCACTTTGAAGACCAGCAGCAGACTTCCCTGGTAAGCAGTAGCTTTACTACAGTGATCTAATGAGCAACTAGAGTGCTAACATTCAGAATGCATGGCAAATGTGTGACACATCTGAATGCCCAAAGTAAAAAACTGAAAGTATTTCCTACTGAGGAGACTGCAGCAAATGAGGAAATTAGGAAACTTCATAACAAATAAATCTCCCAAAATGGCCACCAGAGACAAAAGAGCCCAAATGTAGCCCAAATATCACCCAGATGTAGCCCAAGTATAGCCCAATGACAGAATGTCCCAGAGTGTTCTTAAGAACAACTAGAGTGCTTACTGTCTTACTTATGACACAAGTATGGCACACCTGAAGCCATCTTGATTGGAATAAAGTGGTAACACTTAAAACATTTAATTTACAAAGGAACAAAATGAGGGGGTTCATTTTGCCATAGAAATTATGATTAGTTCTGTAGAAAGAAAAATCAGGGCACATTTTGACTTCTCAAATCCTCTTCTATTTCATAAAAAAATCTGACATGCAGACTGAAACATGCACTTTGAATAACAGCAGCAGACTTCCCTGGTGAGCAGTAGCTTTACTACAGTGATATAATGGGCAACTAGAGTGCTAACATTCAGAATTTATGGCAAATGTGTGACATATCTGAATACCTTCTTGATGGAATCAAAGTAAAAAACTGAAAGCATTTCCTACTGAGGACAGGAGTAAATGAGGAAATTAGGAAACTTCATAACAAATAAATCTCCCAAGATGGTCACCAGAGACAAAAGAGCCTAAATGCAGCACAAATATCACCCAGATGTAGCTCACATGTAGCCCAATGACAGAAATTTGCAAAACACTTATTTTTTGTGTATTTGCAGTTTTATATAGTGCAGACCTGTCAGGTATTGGAGTGCTTTACATGAGCATTGTTTACATCACACAAGATCAAATTCATTTAGGTTGTAGTCATGGGGAGATTAAGTGATTTGACCAGAATCACAGAATGTTGAGCTGAAGCAGCTCCAAACTGGTTCCCAAGTTGCAAAGTCTGCAGCTCTGGAAGTAACACCACATCCTCTCCCCTAGGTGCAACATTTAATCAAGTGGTCAACTGGTTAAAAAAACATAAAGATTACAAATAATTTAAAAGTTCTTTGTCGCTATATGAAAACTCAGAAAATATGTCCTCATTTTAGTTTTTTAGAGCACTAACCATAATTTTGATGCAAATAAGACCCTCTCATATATGTCATTTCTAAAGGAAATGCTCTAGGTATTACAGTTTTGATTACATCAAGATGACGTCAGGCGTTCCACACTTTTGTAATAAATATAGAATGTTAGCAATCTAGTTGTTCATTGGGATAGTGTTGAGAGGCAGAGGCCAGGGGCACGGACTCTGAAAATTGAAGGCAGGTAGGAGAGTGCAGAGGCAACAATTTTACCACACTGGGCAGGCAGGAAGGGCAGTGGCAGCACAACAGACTATGGAGGGCAGTGGAAAGGGGGGCAGGGGCAACAAACCAACAATACAGGACTGGCAAGAGAGGCTGTGGCAATATAATAGACCATTGTGGGCAGAAGGAAGAGGCAGTGGTAGTACAACCATACATGCCAACAGACCCGTTTCAGCCAGGAAACGTCCAATGTTTTTAAGCTCAAATAGGCTTTATTTGATCTGTCTCCTGTCTACAATCTCCTCTTTTTCAATGTAACTTAAAGGGGAAAATCAATACCTCAGTTTTTTTTCAAAATCTCCCTCTTACCAAGTTCAAAATGTTCGCAAGCATGGTCCATGGATCATGGTAGGCAGGAGGAATTGGGGTAGGGACATGGACTTGGATAACAGAGGACAGGAGGGACATGAAGAGGTGCACCAAACTGACCCTACAGGGCAGGCATCAGGGCTTGCAGCAGCACAATGCACCACACACGGCATGCAGGTCGGGAGTGCAGCACAACAATCCAGAGAAAGCAAAAGGGAGGGGACAGGACCATGCACATGGACAACAGAGAACAGAGGGGAAAGAGGCAATGGTAGCTAGCTGACCATAAGGGACAGACAGGAGAAGGCTGCAGCATAACAGATCATAAAGGGCAGGAGGGACGGATCAGGGGCATTACAATGGAACAGACAAGACAGGAGGGAGGGAATAGGGGTCTGCACATGGAAACAGAAGGCTGGGGGCAAGGGGGCAGGGCAGGAGCAGCAAGATGACCATGGAGGTCAGGCAGGATGGGCACTAGAAACAAGACACACCATGGAGAGCAACAGTGATACTATGATGGCACACACACAGACCATGGAGGGAAGGTGGGAGGGGGTCAGGGGCAGCTAGCTGACCACACAGGGAAGGTGGGAGGGGCCATGGTAGCACAGAAACCATGCATGGCAAGTGGGAGGGTTAGTGGCAGCACAATGGCTATGATGGGCAAGAAGGAGGGTGCAGGGGCATGCACAAAGGACCATGGAGGAGAGAAGGGAGGGTCAGGACCTGGGCACAGACAAGAGAGTTCAGGGGAAGGGGCCTCACAACAGACCGCACAGGGCAGGCAGGAGGAGCAGTTGCAGCACAACAGACCAGGGAGGGCAGAAGGGTGTGGCAGTAAAATGGACCATGGAGGACAGGAGGAATGGGATAGGAGCATGGCATGTGGACAGGCAGTGTGGAGGTGGCAGGGACAGGTTACAGTCATCTAACAATGCTAGGCAGGTGGGAGGGGAGTGGCAGCTCAACAGAACACTCAGAGTAGATAGAAGTGGCAGGTCCATGGAACATGGTGGGCAAAAAGGATGGAGCAGGGGCATGCACAAAGACATCGGAGGGCAGGGGGAAGGAGAATAGGGGCAGCAAGCTAAGCACAGAGGCTAAGCAGGAGGTCAATGATGGGCCATAGAATTGGGCAATGGAGGACAGGAGGAGTGGACTGGTACATCATGCTAAATGGAGGGCAGTGGCAGCACATCAGACCATGCATGGCAGGAGGGAGGAGGCTAGTCCATGGATTCAGACAACAGAGGATAATGAGGTGGATGGGGCAGCAAGCTAACTGTTCAGAGAAGGTGGGTATTAGGAACTTTATTGTTTTTAAAATGTGTGTCTGTGCGAACTACTTAAAATATGAACAAGTATGCAGCATAATCTCACTTTTATTCAGGAAGAAGGGGACGTTTGTGACTGTGACTCCGGGCTCACTTGGCAGAAACACCCCCTGACCTTCCACCCCCATCGCAAAATGTAATGCCCGTGAAAAGGGTAGGTGGACGCAGTGTTATATAGTACGTAGTCCTGAGAGCATGATTGAAAATGAAAACTAGATATAGTATATGGTATAAACTATGCACTAAAAAGTTTGATACAAGATGAACCGGGGCGTGAAATATAATATGCAATACATTGTGCGCAATGACAGATTCATTGGAGAGCGCGAGATAGCACAGGCACTAGCGCGTGCTATGCGATATGCGCCTTGGAGTGTAATATGCACAGGGCAGTGTTGTGTAACCTAGCTAGTCTCTAAAGTTGTAATATAAAAAATGTGCTGGGGAGTGTAACGTTGCATATGCACTGTGACAAAGATATGGATCCCAGATTGTAATATGTATGGCATAGCGCGGTGCGTTATAACATAGGCATCGAGGAAGGCACGATAGATGGGGCAATATAACCCGTGCAAAGGCAAGTGTGGCATGACATATTCAAGGGGTGGTGTTACAGTGCACATGGGCTAGAGATTGTCATAGCATACGTACTAGCTGGTGGAATACAACACAGAGGTGTGTGGCACTCTGCGGGCACTGGTGGGTGTAACACAGCATTGGGCTCAGCCAGGAGCACGCTGTGACTCTCAGGTGAGGTTTGTCTCCTTTCCAGAGAGTAAAATAAAAAGTATTACACATCCGGCGGTGGATGTGTGTTTTATTAACCGTGAGGGGGGTTTCTTGCATAGTTTTGTCGAATTTTTGTCTAATCCCCTTTGAATGGCTTGGTGTGCGTGTGTATTAAATGTGCCCGTCAATAGCTACCCATGTTTGTATAAATAAACGACAAGGGTGTCTACTTGGAGAGTACCCACCGGCAGGGGCACCGGGATTAGGCACGGTAGGGCGTCAGACACGTCAGAGCTTCACTAGCAGTGTAAATACATTCCACGTGGATTCATTGTATGCAGAGTCGCCTTTTAATGAATATCACGCAAATTGTCATGGTGATAGGTACATACGGTTTGTCCAGCATGTCCTAGGTGTTTCTATAAATATATATTTTTAAAAAATATTAAAAAACAAAGGCCGGCCCCGGGGGATGGGGTCCCCGGGGCCATAAGTGAGCCCCTCTCCTAAAGAACTAAAAAAATAAAAAGGCAATGACCCGGTGGTTGGGGTCCCCGGGGGCGATTAAGGCCTTGGGAGGGCCAAAATAATTTTTTTCAACAAAAAAAATTAGGGTGCAGGCCCTGGGGGATGGGGTCCCCAGGGCCAATAAATTAGAAAAAGAAGGGGTCCACAGAGCCCTCCTTCTTAAAATTAAAAACCTGCATCGCGCCGGAGGTCACGGCCCCTCCTTGCCGCACTCTGCAAACGAGCCCCCTGGCCAGTTGTAAATTGGGGAATTAATTCCCCTTCAATACTGAGGGTCCCCGAGGGCCAACTAGCCCAACAGGTATCTCCAGTATGCGCCAGGGAGCTGACAGGTGTTCTAAGGCCACGCCCCTTTTTACACCTCTATGCAACGCAGCTCTGTGTCGCTTAATGGAGGTACCTAGTGGGCTAGTTTGACCCTAGGGACCCTTAGGATTCAAGGGGACTTAATCTCTCAACTTAGAACGGCCACAGGGCACGTTTACACAGTGGTGAAGGGAGGGGACGGGGCCTGAGGTGAACTTTGCAAACACGCCCTGTGGCACGTTTTAAGTTGGGGAAATAATTCCCTTTCAATCCTGAGGGACCCTGGGGGCCAACTAGCCCACCAGGTTCTTCCAGTAAGCGCCACTGCTCTGCGTTGCAGAGAGGTGGTGCAGGCCGTGCTCCTCTTTACACCTGTCTGCAATGGCGCTTACTGGAGGTACCTAGTGGGCTAGTTTGACCCTAGGGACCCTCAGGATTCAAATGAACTTAATCTCCCAACTAAAAACGGCCACAGGGCGTGTTTACACAGTGGTGAAGGGAGGGGACGGGGCCTGAGTTAACGTGTGCAAACACGCCCTGTGGCGCGTTTTAAGTTGGGGAAATAATTCCCCTTCAATCCTGAGGGACCCTGGGGGCCAACTAGCCCACCAGGTGCTTCCAGTAAGCGCCACTGCGCTGCGTTGCAGAGAGGTGGTCTAGGCCGTGCCCCTTTTTACATCTCTCTGCAACGCAGCTCTGTGGCGCTTACTGGAGGTACCTAGTGGTCTAGTTGGACCCTAGGGACCCTCAGGATTCAAGGGGACTTAATCTCCCAACTTAAAACGGCCACAGGGTGTGTTTACACAGTGGTGAAGGGAGGGGACGGGGCCTGAGGTGACGTGTGCAAACACGCCCTGTGGCGCGTTTTAAGAGGTATTTTTAATCCCCTGTCCTATTATATACTAGGGGCTTACAGAGTAGTTCATGCTATAATATACTCTATGAAATTCCAATTGAAGCTCAGGTTAGATGTCCTTCACATCTAACATGGGCTTCAATTGGAATTCCATATAATTCCATAGAGCATATTATCAAGCCCATTATCGCTGTTTTAGGGGCAGTTTTCTGCCGCTAAAGCGCCGATAATTTTATCGCCTGTCTTGATAATATGCCCCTTTATTCTTAAGGGGAACGTTACAACCTTATCTGTTTTACTTCTGTTCCACCGTAACCTCTATGGGAGAGATAAGGATCGCTCCCATAGATGTTACGGTGGAACACGCGCTAGTTTCAGCGCATTTCCAAGAATCGGGAAAAGGAATATTTAGTAGAACCCCGATTGACATTGTGAAGGCTGGTATGAATGCCCTCGGCCTTTACATGCCCTTCTGTAACACAAAAGTGGATGTCCAGTGAGGCGAGTGATTAAAAAATCCCATGCCCTGACGAAATTGCCACAATACAGATTAATGGCAATGAAACATGTTGGCCTTCCTTATAAAGGTTAGCGACATATAGTGCTTTTATTTTTGAGTGAACTCACTGGTTGTGAATAAAGAGGGTGACCTATAGTGAGTCTTCAACTCAATTTTAATATTGCTTGGAACACCTGTTCTTGGCAATACACTGGGTTTTTCATTCTCTTTCTTTGTCTATGGGGACAGCAAAGTTTCCATTTAAAAATCATTTCTTTTTCTTTGTCTATCCACCTTTCCTTTACTGGACACTATTTTCTATGAGTTGGCAACCAGTGATGACAAAACGTGGGCATACCAGCGAGAACCAGCTGGCAGCCTTCCTGGTGTTGCATACGTGAGGTGCCTCCTCATCTTTCACTTTTCACGTCTCAATATTTCTGACTTTTATGTGAGCTGTGGTGTCATACTTTGCGTGAGACTATGAAGGGCTGTATTGCAGGTTGTTTTAATTGAAATTCAAGAGGTTCAGGACCTGGCTAAAATTTGGACGTGTTGCCGGTGGTTGGTAAATAGCTATTCCCAATAGCAGTGGAGGTCCTTGAATTGAAACGTGATTCCTCTTGATGCCAAACCATTATTTGTCTCAAAGGCACACACCTTTTGTTTGATGAGCATGTGAAAATGTATTACAGATATATTGATGATTTATTTATCATATGGGATGGATCAAAAGAGTCAGCTATGAACTTTGTCACTATGATCAATCAAAATGATGTCAATCTAAATTTTACTACTACCATAAGCAACCAAAAAATTAATTTCCTTGATGTAGAAGTCTATATTAACAATTGTAAATTAGAGACTAGGATCTACAGAAAGGAAACTGCTGGGAATGCGGTACTGCACTTTTCTAGTTTCCATCCACGGCACCTTGTACACAGCATCCCCTATGGGGAAATGCTCCGCCTAAAAAGAATCTGCAGCAATCAAAATGATCTGATACAAGCGCAACATCTAAGCAAAAACAGATTTTTGGCTAGGGGATATCCCCTTAAAACAATACAAGAGGCAATCAACAAAACCCAAGATCTGTTCAGAATAGAACTATTAATGCCCAAAAAATCTGGAAAAAAGATACAAATAGAAAATTCGAGTTCTGATGAGTTAAGACTAATTACCACCTATAGCTCCCAAGAAAAAACTATTAAAAAAATTGTTTATAAAAATTGGGCTCTTGTCAAAAATGATCCCATTATAGGTCATGACCTCCCTATAAAACCCAGTATTACCTACAAATGGGCACCTTCAATGTACAACAGTTTAGTCTCCAGCAGCCCGGAATCATTTAACCGTACAAATTGGTTAGCTGTCCCTAACGGATTCACAAAATGCAAAATGTGCAAAGTATGCCAATATGGCATAAACAAAAAAAGTTACTGTAATGCGTTCAGCAAGCAGGAGATAAAAATCGACAAACCTTTGCACTGCAAAACAGAATTTGCGATATATGTTCTGGAATGTACATGCCCATTAAAATACATAGGCAGTACTAAACTACCGGTGAACAAAAGAATCTTGCAACACATCAGGGCAATCAATAATAATGATCCCACTTACCCTGTCGCTAGGCACTTTGCAGAAGTCCACAATAACGATCTAAAAGACTTAACATACTTTGTGATAGATGCCATACCTAAAACCAAACGAGGGGGAGATAGGGAATACTGGCTGAGAAGACTTGAAACTCGCTATATTCTTAATATGGACAGTAAATCTCCGGGAGGTCTTAACAATACGGAAGACTTATACACCTGCTTATAAAAATGACCCATTTGTTTCCCAGAACTCTGCGCGTCCTTTTTACCTATTGGCACAAACTGTATTATATATCTACTTTTGATGAAAATCGTTCTAATTTAACAAATTATATTTACGTCGTCCCAATCAAGTTATCAGTGTTTTGAAATATAAATAAACTTGAGAACAAAACCCATGGGACACATTTCCAGGCGTAAATGGAGGCTGCTACGTCACTCAAAACCAGTTAACATAATGGTTTTTTAACACACTACACTTTTTGCACTGTAATTTTTTAACACTTAAGGGTTTTTTAATATAATTAGCACACAGCACTTTCTGTCATTAAGGATTTTTAGATTCCCGATTAGGAACCTTTGATCCTTGCACTCATGCCAGTAGAATCTCGCTCCAAACAACGGTTTTGGATTCATCCTGACATTGTTTACATTGTATGAATATATATTTATATATGAGCCAATAGAACAAAACTAAGTTCTTTTAGATCACAATATTTATTAATGTTTTTATAACATTCAAAAACGTTTTTAGATTATTCATTACGACATTTTAAAATAATTTTTGTGTCTTATCATATTCAAGGTTATTTATGTATTTATTAATATTTTTTAACCTTTCACATCAAATTTTGATAATTTATATTTGTTGTGAGTTGGCACTTGATTTTGTGATTATTATTATTCATACTCTTGTTATTTAAAAACTCAATAATGAGCGATAATGGAAACCCATAAGGGCATGTTTAACTTGTTTTCTATATCTATTATGTATCAGCAATCACGTGCAAATTGTAGCGTTTTAAATGGTCTGTGAACATTGACGGCGTTGTCATGTGATCAAGGTCCTTCCCGGACTGAAACGCGTAATGGCCGACATTAAACTGCTATTGTAAGCACAGAAAATTGGGTCTGAGTCTGCTTGCCGAGCAAAGGATAATCGACTTTGGTGAAAAGCAGTTACTTTGATATATATATATACTTATTGAATGAGACCCCAACTACACCTACTTTTTATTTATTACCTAAAGTACATAAAGATCCGGTCAATCCCCCTGGTCGCCCCATTGTGTCTTCAAAAAACAGTCTATTAGAGAAGACATCTGAATACATTGACGATTTTTTGTTTCCTTATGTCAAAGATCTCAACTCATATCTCAGAGATACAAAAGATTTTTTACAAAAAATCCAAAACCTCCACTGGGAGAACAAATACTGGATGGTCTGCTTAGATGTAGAGAGCTTGTATACAAGCATCAAACATACTGATGGTCTTAAGGCATGCCAATATTTTCTAAAAGCAAGAAATATCAAATTGTTGGAGCAGACACGGATGCTCTTGCAAATGATTGAGATTTGTCTGACTGAAAATGTATTTATGTTCAATGAAAGGTGGTACAAACAACTACAAGGTACTTCTATGGGTACCTGCTTCGCCCCAAGTTACGCCAATCTTGTGGTAGGCTGGTGGGAGAAGCAGGTACTCTGGAGTGAAGATAATGAGCCATGGTCAAATAACATCGGACTATGGATCAGATTTATTGATGACATATTCTTTGCGTGGGAGGGCAATGAGTGTGACCTTCTTGAGTTTGTGAATCATTTGAACAGCAATACTATAAATTTAAAATTTACTATGCAATACAGTCAGCAGAGTATTGACTTTCTTGATATCAGGCTAACAATAGAGAACGGCACGCTGATCACAGACCTATACAGGAAAAAAACGGCAGGTAATTCAATCCTTCATTCAGCTTGTTGCCACCCGCCCATCTTTAGATGGAGTGTGCCATACAGTGAGTTCCTAGGAGCCACAAGGAATTGTAGCACAGAAGCACTGTATGAATAAAACAAACGAAGTATGATGACTAGATTTAAGAACAGGGGATACCCAAGTAAAATGCTACAGAGAGGTGCTAAAAAAGCAGACCTCATCAGTCACAATGATGCTCTCTTCTTGCCTCCAAAAAAATCTAACAGAAGAGATAATACTGACGTACCAGTCAGATTTATCACTATGTTCTTACACAGGCAGATGAATTGAGAAACATCATAAAGAAGAGAAGGCATATTCTTACACAAGACCCTCTCCTTTTAACGAAGCTGGGACATTCACCAGCCATTACTTACAGGAAGACCACATCACTGAAAGATAGACTAGTGAATAGTCACTTACAGATTGAAAAGAAGAAAACCTGGCTAGAACAGAGGGTTGGCTTTCATAAATGCAGTAAATGCAAAGCCTGCAGTCACAGTGTAAATGTAAAAGAAGTTACATTACAAGATCAAAAAACAAATGGAAGATCAAGAAACCAATCTCCTGTGGGACTGATTATGTAGCGTATGCCATCATCTGCCCATGCGACAAATGGTATGTAGGGTCAACCACGTTTCCAGTTACAAAAAGGATTCTGGGACACTGGCGGGCCATCACAAACCGTGATCTAAGCTACAGTACATCGAGACACTTTAATGAGAAGCATGAGGGTAACTGGACCAAAGGTAGATACGTTGGTCTTGCAACTATTCCTAAGCACCCCAGAGGAGGCAATCAAATTCAAACCTTACGTCGCCTTGAGTCAAGGCTGATCCTGCTTGCCGGTAGTATGTTCCCAACTGGTATGAACAACGATGAAGAGCTATATGTGCATTTGTAAACCTTTAAAACGCTTCCCGCAACCTAATTAGGAGTTTCTAGTTTGTATCATTCTATATGAATGATGCATTTTAAATCACTTACTGTATCTATGTGTTGTTCTAGTTTCTTTCCCTTCCTTGCAGAATTATTATAGTGGATGGAACGTTGGTTATTAAATACAGAATGAGAATTATGCAAATGTTATTGACTGAATTAAGAATTGATACATTGATGAAATGACATGTAGAAGTCATGTGCTATATGATTGAAGTCTAATGCTATACTTTTTGTGTTGACAGATTGACAGTGCAAGGAGGATAGCCACTAATTGTTTGATTAAGAGCACATGAGATTCAGCAAGTTCAGTTGAACTGTCGTCTCTACAGCACCATTATCATTAATTGATCATTAACGTCATCAAATCCATCACCTGTCAATATCCTAAACAATATCAGTATATGATGCATTGGATAATGACCAGTTATGCAACTCTTAAGTATAAATTGATCATAAGGTACTATACCATGCATTTCCATCATTATTTGTTGTCTTTTTGACTGGTAGTAAAATTCAGTCACTTTTTTCTCATGAGCATCTAATGAATCAAGACTAAGTACTATACTTTGATCTTTTCGTAATTACACGACCAATTAACTTTATAATTACCTCCTCCACTTTTGTTAGGGAATAATGTTTCATATTTTCAATGCAAACTAATGAAAAACAAATGTTGTTCTTTAAACTTTATTTATTATTTCAACTGAACAAACACATAGTATTGTCCACAAGTATTTCTTTTATGTTCACTTTACACGCTGTGTCGTGGTTGTATACTGTATCTTTAAATACAAGTGAAACTCACCAAAGGTCATGTGACCAAGATCTCGGCTGAGATCGAAACGCGTCGTTTGTCTGCCAAATAAACCCGCAATATTCAGAACACAGAACTGGAGTGGCTCGTCTTTTCTACATACACTTGTGGATATATATATCTATATATATATATATTCACTTAAAAAACCATAGGTTTCACACATGTTATAGTTAGCTGGACATTTCACTCGTTAAAAACCAATGAAATTCCCCCGTTATAGTTAGTGCAGGCAACTATAACTCACGCGACCGCAATCCTCTGCTGATGACGTCAGATATTACATCACTGATGACATATGTGTCTTTATGAAAAATAAATATTTGTAATATATGTATAGCTAAAGATTAATGGAAGAAGACATGGGTAAATAAGTGTCTAAATACAGTGATGTAATATCTGACGTCATCAGCAGAGGATTGCGGTCGCGTGAGTTATAGTTGCCTGCACTAACTATAACGGGGGAATTTCATTGGGTTTTTACGAGTGAAATGTCCAGCTAACTATAACATGTGTGAAACCTATGGTTTTTTTAAGTGAATTTGCAAGGTTTTTTAAATGCTAATTCGTAACTATAACGTGTGTGAAACCTATGGTTTTTTCAGTGAATATATAAACATATAAATATAATCTGCATATCTATATAAATATAAATTCATGCAAACATATACATATATGCATACATATGCATGGTATGTACATGAAAGTTTGAAAAATTCTAATACAAGCAAAGCTAAAAAGCCACCTAATTACAAACAGAATTGCTTTAACTTAAACGAGGGCGAGACCTATTGCATTTTCAATGCATGTTTACTTTGATTCCATCAAGAAGGCATTCAGATGTGTCCCACATTTTCCATTAATTCTGAATGGTAGCACTCTAGTTGCTCATTAGATCACTGTAGTGAAGCTACTGATCACCAGGGAAGTCTGCTGCTGGTATTGAAAGTGCATGTTTCAGTCTGCATGTCAGAATTTGTTAATAAAATAGAAGAGGATTTGATAAGTCACTCAAAATGTGCCCTAATTTTTCTTTTTTCCTCACTAATCATAATTTCTATTTAAATCAAACTACTCACTCTCTTCTACTCACTCGCTACTACTTTCTACTACTCACTCTCTACTACTCACTTTCTACTACTCTCTACTACTCTACTACTCTCTACTACTCACTCTCTACTACTCACTCTCTACTACTCTCTACTACTCTCTACCACTCACTCTCTACTACTCTACTACTCACTCTCTACTACTCTCTCTCTACTACTCTCTCTCTCTACTACTCCCTCTCTACTACTCTCTCTACTACTCACTCTCTACTACTCACTCTCTACTACTCTCTACTACTCTCTACTACTCACTCTCAACTACTCACTCTACTACTCTCTCTACTACTCACTCTACTACTCACTCTACTACTCTCTACCACTCACTCTCTACTACTCTCTCTCTCTACTACTCACTCTCTACTACTCACTCTACTACTCTCTACTACTCTCTCTGCTACTCACTTTCTACTACTCTCTACTACTCACTCTCTACTACTCACTCTCTACTACTCACTCTCTACTACTCTACTACTCTCTACTACTCTCTCTACTACTCACTCTCTACTACTCACCCTCTACTACTCTCTACTACTCTCTCTCTACTACACACTCTCTACTACTTGCTCTCTACTACTCACTCTACTACTCACTCTACTACTCACTCTCTACTACTCCCTACTACTCCCTACTACTCACTCTACTACCCACTCTCTACTACTCTCTACTACTCACTCTCTACTTCTCCACTACTCTCTACTAATCACTCTCTACTACTCACTCTGTACTACTCTCTACTACTCTCTCTACTACTCTCTACTACTCACTCTCTCTTCTACTCTCTCTCTACTACTCACTCTCTACTACTCACTCTCTACTACTCACTCTCCACTACTCTATCTCTACTACTCACTCTCTACTACTCACTCTCTACTACTCTCTACTACTCACTCTCTACTACTCTCTACTACTCACTCTACTACTCATTCTCTACTACTCATTCTCTACTACTCTCTCTATGCTACTCAGTCTCCACTACTCACTCTCTACTACTCTCTACTACTCACTCTCTAATACTCACTCTCTACTACTCCCTCTACTACTCACTCTCTACTACTCTCTACTACTCCCTCTACTACTCACTCTCTACTACTCTCTACTACTCTCTACTTCTCACTCGCTACTACTCTCTACTACTCACTCTCTACTACTCACTACTACTCTCTCCTACTCACTCTCTGCTACTCTCTTTACTACTCTCTACTACTCTCTCTACTACTCTCTCTCTACTCTCTACTCTCTATTACTCATCCTCTACTCTCTACCTCTCTACCTTTCTCTACCTCTCTCTCTACTACTCTCTACCTCTCTACCTCTACCTCTCTACCTCTATGTCTCTACCTCTACATCTCTACCTCTCTACCTCTCTCTACCTCTCTCTACACGCACACAAATGCACATATATGCATTTATATATATGTATGTGTATATATATGTATATACATACATATATAAACATATATATGATCTGCATATCTATATAAATACAAATATAAATGCATGCATACATATACAGATATGCATGTTATTTACATGATATTTTGAAAAACACTAATAAAAGCAAAGCTAAAAAGCCACCTAATTACAAACAGAATTGCTTTAACTTAAACGAGGGCGAGACCTATTGCATTTTCAATGCTTGTTTACCTTGGTTCCATCAAGAAGGCATTCAGATGTGACACATTTGCCATAAATTCTGAATGGTAGCACTCTAGTTCCTCATTAGATCACTGTAGTAAAGCTACTGCTCACCAGGGAAGTCTGCTGCTGGTATTCAAAGTGCATGTTTCAGTCTGCATGTCAGAACTTTTTAATGAAATAGAAGAGGATTTGAGAAGTCAAAATGTGCCCTAAGTTTTCTTTCTGCAGCACTAGTCATAATTTCTATGGCAAAATGAACCCCCTCATTTTGTTCCTTTGCAAATTAAATGTTTTAAATGTTACCACTTTATTCCAATCAAGATTGCTGCAGGTGTGCCATACCTTTGTCATAAGTAAGACTGTTAGCGCTCTAGTTGTTCTTTAAAACACTCTGGGATTTCTGTCATTGGGATATACTTGGGCTACATCTCGGTGATATTTGTGCTACATTTGGGCTCTTTTGTCTCTGGTGGCCATCTTGGGAGACTTGTTATGAAGTTTCCTAATTTCCTCATTTACTGCAGTCTCCTCAGTAAGCATACTGTCAGTTTTTTACTTTGATTCAATGAAGAAGGCATTCAGATGTGTCACACATTTGCCATAAATTCAGAATGTTAGCACTCTAGTTGCTCATTAGATCACTGTAGTAAAGCTACTGCTCACCAGGGAAGTCTGCTGCTGGTATTGAAAGTGCATGTTTCAGTCTGCATGTAAGAATTCTTTAATGAAATAGAAGAGGATTTGAGAAGTCACTCAAAATGTGCCCTAATTTTTCTTTCTGCAGCACTAATCATACATTCTATGGCAAAATGAACCCTCTCATTTTGTTCCTTTTTAAATTAAATGTTTTAAATGTTACCACTTTATTCCAATCAAGATGGCTTCAGGTGTGCCATACCTTTGTCATAAGTAAGACTGTTAGCGCTCTAGTTGTTCTTTGGAACACTCTGGGAAGTTGCAGTAGAACACAAAGGAATCAACTGACAGTCTCTGCCCTTGTTGGATGTACATGTTTTACTGAGAATGTCAGACTTCATTCTCACATGACTGAGAAAGATAATGTGAATTTACAGAAAATATGCTCTCAGTTTAGCTTATAGATCACCTTCCAAACCTCTGTGGGAAAAGCATGTGAAAATAGTTTTCTCTCAAACATGATTCATGATATCCCAGCAGAAGGCTTTTTCACATGGTAAAATCACCATAGAACATACTACAATTACTAAAATGAGTATGGTACCATCAACAAATGATTTATAATGTAACTAAAGTCTTAAAACCTTCTATTACCTGCAATGCTTTTTAATGAGGTGCTATCATGTATATTGGTCCCAAGATGGCTGCCAACACTTCTTGGATGAAGTGCTGACAGCCAATCAGATCTCACAATGAGATGTGTGGGGTTAGGCTCCGCCCAGATATGTATATGATTTTACTTTTGATTTTCTCAGGAACTACTGAACGGATTTACACCATATATGCAAAAGGCACATGCCTGACCTGAGGACTACCTCTTTGCCAACTTTCAAGTAATTCTGTTCAGCCGTTCTGGCTGTAGCTGTGTCTAAAGGTCCTATGGAAAAATGCATGGGGAAAACGCGTTTTGGGACCCCCCTTTTTTCTCGGCCCCCGCTTGACGAATCACCCCGAGACTTTCAGGGTAGGAGCTGAACGGAGCGCCCCATTAGTTTTGAAAATTTCGCGAGGATTCGTCAACCGGCGCCAAAGTTATTCAAAATAGAATTTTGAGATTTCCTATGGAAACTAGCTTGTAACTATAACTATCTACTGGCGACCGCCAGTAGAATATATATATATATATATATCCAGAAAACAATCAATCCGTCTTAGTTCAAAGATTGCGCCGAGCCCCAATTCTTTTCAATAGCGTGCTTTATTTAAAGCAAAGACAAACACTGTCCCGACGTGTTTCAGAACCGTAGTTCCTTGGTCACGGGTCATCAGACGTTAACGTGCATCATGTGATATAGTGCAACAAATGATAACAATACAAACAAAGGACTACGGTGTTGCCTTGAATTTGAGATTATTTACACCACCATATTGGAATGGTTCATTAGTATCACTTACTATACAATACTTTTCATTTTGAAACATTCAATTCCAACTTAACACCAATACAGAAATTAAGTAAGAAGTAATTTGTACATAACATGATTAAATCAAATTAATTGTCAGTTGTCAACATTCAAATAACGCGTTGAATGTAAAGCATCCTTGATTCGTGTTTACACTGTTACCCAAGTGGGTAAATATTCACTGGTTTTAGCAGCGATGTTGACTGCATTATTCTTAAATCATAATGCAAACAGTAATATGTGCATAACATGATCAGATTAGATCAAAATTAGTTGTCAGCTGTCAACACATTCAAATATCGCTTTTTGACACAAATCACCCTTGATTCGTATTTACAAAGTTACCCAAGTGGGTAAATATTCACAGAATTTAATCGCGATGTTGACTACATTGTCACTCAAATGCCCTAGTGGGCTAATGTCAAAAAATGTTTCCAATTCATATAGTGATACCAATTCATGGGGTTTAATACTGCAATTCTTCACAACAAGGCATACACTCTGTCTCCTATAAAATAAACCAAATGCACTAATCAATATAATGGTTACTATTTACCTGTTAAAAACAACACAAACATCATACATACAAGGCAAACTTTTGAGGTTCATAATAGGAAAATGATTGATGAGGTAATTTGGGAATCGAATTATCTATTACTAACACTTGATGTGAACAGTCTATATACCTGCATACCTCATGATTTGGGTTTAGAAGCTATCTCATGCATACTGAGATGCTATTAGACATGATGTCAATTTGCTTAAAAAATAATTTTTTTATCTTTGATCATGTGATATACCGCCAAGCCCAGGGGGCTGCGATGGGAACCTGCTTCGCCCCCAGTTATGCAGGATTGTACCTAGGCTGGTGGGAGGAGCAGGTGGCGAAAAACATCAGTGCCTTTAACCATCAGGTAGTCCTCTGGGAAAGGTATATTGATGACATATTCTGCATTTGGAAAGGTGATGAAGTAGAGGCAGTGGAATTTGTAGATTCCCTCAATGAAAACGACCTTAATCTCAAGTTTACTTGTACAGTTAATAAGAACGCAATTGAGTTCTTAGATGTGTAAGTTAAGCCTAATGGAAATCGTTTGGAGAGCAAACTGTTCCGGAAACTTACGGCCGGAAATAGCATTTTACATGCTGCAAGTTGTCATCCTGTTAATCTTATTAACAGTATACCCTATGGGGAACTATTAAGGGCTAGAAGAAATTGTAGCTCGGAAATTGCTTTTGCACAGGAGATGAATACGATGAGAGAAAGGTTTGAAGAAAGAGGTTATTCTCATAAAATTATCAGAAAGGCATGTGAGAAAGTCACAAAAATAAAAAGAGAAGAACTTTTTAAAATCAAGACCAATGCAGAAGTGGAGGATGGAGCAATACGATTCATTACCACATTTAGTAATCAGGCAAATGATGTCAGAAAATGCTAAAACAAATTCTGGAAGGTGTTACGAATCGATGAAACCTTAGAAAATGTATTGATGAATTCCCTAAAATTACATTCCGCAGATGCCCTGCCCTAAACGATGTATTATGCAGGGATTTTTTACATGCACTTCCTGTAAAGCGTGCAGAAACAGTTTCAACTGTAAACAGATAGTTTTATCTAAAACCATGAAACCGTTCATTATAAGAAAACACCTTAACTGCAAATCAGATTTTTGTGTGTATGCATTGATGTGCCCTTGCCAGCTGGTATACATTGGTAGCACTATTAACCAGGTGAAACTGCGCATCTTGGAAGATATGCGTGCTATAACTAATGAAGACAGGCAATATCCTATTGCTCGACATTTCAAAGAATGCCACAATAAGGATATTAGTTTACTAAGATTTTGCGCCCTCTACAGAATTGTCATTTCTGAAAGAGGGGGGAACAGAACGCAAATGTTGCGCAGATTAGAATCACGGCTGATAATTAAATACGAAACCATGTTCCCAGGGGGCATAAACAAAGATGAAGAATTATCAGTCCATCTTTCGACCTGACCATCTATTGTTATTGTTTTTAATATTATGAACCTCAAAAGTTTGCCTTGTATGTATGATGTTTGTGTTGTTTTTAACGGGTAAATGTGTCTAAAAGCGATATTTGAATGCGTTGACAGCTGACAACTAATTTCGATCTAATCTGATCACGTTATGAACATATTACTGTTTGCATTATGATTTAAGAATAATGCAGTCAACATCGCTGCTAAAACCAGTGAATATTTACCCACTCGGGTAACAGTGTAAACACGAATCAAGGATGATTTACATTCAAAGCGTTATTTGAATGTTGACAACTGACAATTAATTTGATTTAATCATGTTATGTACAAATTACTTCTTACTTAATTTCTGTATTGGTGTTAAATTGGAATTGAATGTTTCAAAATGAAAAGTATTGTATATTAAGTGATACTAATGAACCATTCCAATATGGTGGTGTAAATAATCTCAAATTCAAGGCAACACCGTAGTCCTTTGTTTGTATTGTCATCATTTGTTGCACTATATCACATGATGCACGTTAACGTCTGATGACCCGTGACCAAGGAACTAAGGTTCTGAAACGCGTCGGGACAGTGTTTGTCTTTGCTTTAAATAAAGCACGCTATTGAAAAGAATTGGGGCTCGGCGCAATCTTTGAACTAAGAAGGATTGATTTTTTTCTGGATTTCAAGGGGTCGCGACCCTGCCGGTAGCCCGCCACCATTTTAGAGGTAGAGATCAACCGCGAAACAAGTTTTGAATATATACATATATATATTTATATATATTCCAACAACAGGGTTCGCTGATTTTCCTGCCACTTTCCTGGCGGCGGGCTCGAGCGAGGTAGCGATCCTCCTTCAATTAGCATACATCAAGCTTTTTCAATCAAGAAAGCACTCTCGAGCCCAGCTCCATATGCGTGAGTTCTTTATTCACAAAATGACAAACAAACGCCCGACGCGTTTCGGTGCAGCCGCACCTTGGTCACGGGTAATCGGTAGTTTGTGAACAGTGAAACATATAGTGAATAAACAAAACATAAAAGTAGGACTACCTGTCCCAACTCAGTTTCGAAAACGTTTTACTTTGGCATCCATCTTGGAATGGTCAAAATATATGAATACCGCTATTCAAAGTGTCATTATTCAAGACAAAATGTGTCGTGACATTAATAGCTAAGTGCATAACTATGATTTTCAATGTTATTCAATTCTGCCCAAGTGGGCATACATCATTCATAACTATTATGAGCGAAAAATAAAAATAGTGCACTTTATTTAAATCAAGCCACTGTAAGTTGTTTTGGATAATTCTGCCCCAGTGGGCGTAAAGTTGTCGAATAGCAGTATTTTTCAAATTATATAATTTCAATCCAACTAAATCATCTGTAAATCCATCTTCTTAAAAAGTATGCTGACAGTCTGGTCTCCTACAAAGATACAAAATTGTGCAATCACTATGATATATGTGCAAAGATAAAAACAAACTCATGGCTTCTCATCAATATACTACACTGTGAGCTCTCAAAATTGCAGCACAAAAACATGATTAAATTACCCTAAATGAACCGACATTTCTTCATCTTTATTCAAACCCAGTGGTTGGACGATGTCATACTTAATAATCAATCTCGACTCCAGTTGTCTCAATTCTCTCACTCTGTCTCCGCCCCTTTCTGATTTAAGAATTCTGTCTAGGGCACAAAATTGTAGGACATTGACATTTTTTCCATGTAATTCTTTAAAATGCCTAGCGATAGGGTATTGTTTGTCCTCATTAATGATTGCCCTTGTATGTTCAAGAACTCGTTTTTTTACCTGATGGATGGTACTTCCGATATAAACAAGTGGGCAGGGACAACTCAAAGCATATACGCAGTAATCAGATTTACATGATAGATGCTTCTGGATCACGTAAGGTTTGTGGTTTTTGGATAGAGAAATTTCCTTTCGATTCACACTGTTCTTACAAGCTTTGCATGAATTGCAAGTGTAGAATCCTTTTATCTCTCTTTGGTTCTTGCTTTCCTCTTTCACAGTACTACTGCAAAGAAGATCTTTTAAAGCTGAACATTTCCTAAACGTGATTTTTGGTTGATTTCCCACTGCTTTTTTCAGAACTGGGTCAATGTTCAAAACGTGCCAGTATTTTTTCAGACAATTTCTAACCTGCCATGATTGATTAGAATATGTAGTGATAAACCTGATAGGCTCATCAATCTCTTCTCTGGAATTTTTTGGATCTAGGAGGTCTTCCCTTCGAACAGTATTCACTTTAGTACATGCTTGTTCTATTATTTTATTCGGGTACCCTCTTTCTAGAAATCTTGCTTTCATATTTGCCTTCTCCAATTCAAAATCCAATTGTGTACTGCAATTCCTCTTTGCCCTTAATAATTCTCCGTAAGGTATACTACGGATCAGATTCTTTGGGTGGCAACTTTCGGCATGTAAAATGCTGTTTCCTGCTGTTGGCTTCCGGAACAGCTTACTTTCTAACTTGCCATTATTTACATTTACCACCACATCTAGAAATTCAATTGCCTTTTTCTCTATTGTACATGTGAAGGTCAGATTGCAGTCATTGGTATTTAAAGTGGCCACAAATTTCAAAGCATCATCTTTATCACCTTTCCAGATGCAGAACACATCATCTATATACCTGGCCCAGAGACTGACATTGTGGGTAAAAGCCGAGATGTTGACCGCTACCTGCTCCTCCCACCAGCCCAGGTAAAGACCCGCGTAGCTGGGGGCGAAGCAGGTTCCCATTGCAGTACCCTGGGCCTGGCAATAGATGACGTGGTTGAACAGGAAGAAATTGTTCGAGAGACATCTTTGCATCATACATAATAGCATTTCAGTATGTGAAAGATATTTGATGTCACGCTGTTTCAGAAAATGATGATTAGCTTTAACTCCCAAATGGTGGGGTATACATGTATACAGGCTGTTGACATCAAGTGTCATCAGCCACATGTCTTCTTCCCACTGTACTTTGTCAATCACTCTTAAAAAATCTCGAGTATCTTGTAAGTAAGATGGGAGTTTTTGGACATAAGGGCGTAAGAAATGATCAATATACTTGGAAGTATTCTCATAAGTGCTACCTATGGAGGACACGATAGGTCGTCCAGGAGGATTAACACTGTTTTTGTGCAGTTTAGGCAACAAATACAGGGCTGGCAGTTTGGGATGGTCGCACTTTAAAAATTTGTACTCATCATCTGAGATCAAATTTTCTCGTTTCCATCCGACTAGCTGTAACTGATACTCAGTATTGTTTTTCTCATAACATATTCTATTGCTTATTGAGTAGCTTTGGGCATCTTCAAGTTGTCGTCTACCTTCATTTAAATACATCTTAATTGGCCAAACTACAACATTTCCGCCCTTGTCGGACTTTTTTATAACCACTTCTTTGTTGTTTTGTAGTTCTTCAACTGCCATTCTTTGGTTTTTAGTCAAATTCATATATTTTAGTTTACTAGATTTGTCTAATTTTTTGAATTCCTTAATTACACCTTTTTCGAACACTTCAATGTTCTCATTGTGAATTTGAGGCAAAAATCTGGATTTAGATTTAAAGTTGCTGCCACTCCTACAATCAAACACAACATTCTCCTCTGTAAGACATGTTTCAACATCTGTAATGTTATCAGTATCTCTTTCCAACCCTTTCATCGTTTGTAATAGATCTACATCAGCAATGGTTAAATTAGTGGTTTTCTCCACATTCGTAGTAATGTTTGTTTTTCTATTCTGAAACCATTTTCGCAGTTTTAATTTTCTTGTGAAATGAAAAAGATCTATTCTGCCCTCTGTGTAATTGAAATTACTAGTTGGACAAAACGTTAAACCTAATGATAAAACTTCAATCTGGTTAGATGTTAACTGAATGTTAGATAAATTTACCACAGTGTTGTTGTCCTTCATTTTTTGTCCATCTTGCCTCTTGTTGTCATTCCCACATAGGCATCCAGAATTCCTTGTTTCTTTGCGCCTCTTCTGTTTCCTCCTCTGGCGCCTCGACCTCGACCTCGATTTGGCGATTCTTGTGGGCCTAGGCTTTCCAGCCCCTGTCGACCTTGAGCCATCAACGAGAACTCCTTTAAAATATTGGATTTTACTCCCTCATTACTCGTGGACCTCACCGTGGGTTCTTCCAACCTCGCTGGTGCAGTACTTGTATCCTGAGGCAAAGTGGTTCTACTTGTTTCTGGTACCTCCATGGTTTGGCCTGATTGATTATTCTCCGGACTTCCCAATATTTTCTGATTAAGTTCTCGTAGATAGTCGAATTTTCTGCCAAACGTAAAGATTTGGCCTCTTTCGTAGTCTAGTTGGTCGCGGTAAAATTTACTTTGTTTTTTCATTTTTATTTCTTCCTCAGCCTTCTCCAACCTCAAAGTTAGTTTCTTCATTTCAATTTCAAAATCATTTTCAGTATATTGACTCCTCAGTTGAAAAGTGATTTGATCGATTTCCTTTCCCAGTCTCTCTGTGTCTCTCAGAGCATATTTGATAAGTAGTTTCAGCATCGTTGTGGAACACTGATGGTTATTTTGTACCCACTCCTCGATAAGTTCGGGGTCAGGATCGCTGAACGTTGGGGTCAGGAAAATGCGCAAACCTCGGGGTACACGTTCACAGTCCACATATTTTTGCAACGTGGTGGCTTCCCACCACTTTACTTGTTCCATCTTCGCGCATTTCCATAAATTATCCCAAAGTTCTTTTTTATTTTTGGAGTCCCGTGCTGCAATATTACCCGGTCTACTCACGTCTGATGATTCTATGTTGAAAGGGACAAACAGCATTTCAGCTGCCTCCCGTCTTGAAGCCTCTCTGTTTGCCAAACTCATTTTGTTTTTTTATATCCTAAAGGTTTACTCTTCAAGAAATTCTTGCTGAACGTCGTCAAGCAATTCACGCGATCTCCTCAGCAGCAGCCTGCCAACGCGGCCGCGCTGGTTCCACCTGCACTTTTGTCGCTTCCGCGTCTTCTTTGATTCGAGTTTTTAGAAATGTACCAAAGGGCAGAATTGAATAACATTGAAAATCATAGTTATGCACTTAGCTATTAATGTCACGACACATTTTGTCTTGAATAATGACACTTTGAATAGCGGTATTCATATATTTTGACCATTCCAAGATGGATGCCAAAGTAAAACGTTTTCAAAACTGAGTTGGGACAGGTAGTCCTACTTTTATGTTTTGTTTATTCACTATATGTTTCACTGTTCACAAACTACCGATTACCCGTGACCAAGGTGCGGCTGCACCGAAACGCGTCGGGCGTTTATTTGTCATTTTGTGAATAAAGAACTCACGCATATGGAGCTGGGCTCGAGAGTGCTTTCTTGATTGAAAAAGCTTGATGTATGCTAATTGAAGGAGGATCGCTACCTCGCTCGAGCCCGCCGCCAGGAAAGTGGCAGGAAAATCAGCGAACCCTGTTGTTGGAATTTTTCTCTTTTGAGATACAATTTTCCTGCCCGCCTTTGGAACTATCGCGTTTTACTTCAGCGAGGAGGAAGTGTCCATCCCGGTAAACCCGATTTTCCAGTGAAGACCCGAGGAGTCGACTGCGGCAGGGTGTGGGAACGGGGTAAGGAACTTTGGTACATTTCTAAAAACTCGAATCAAAGAAGACGCGGAAGCGACAAAAGTGCAGGTGGAACCAGCGCGGCCGCGTTGGCAGGCTGCTGCTGAGGAGATCGCGTGAATTGCTTGACGACGTTCAGCAAGAATTTCTTGAAGGGTAAACCTTTAGGATATAAAAAAACAAAATGAGTTTGGCAAACAGAGAGGCTTCAAGACGGGAGGCAGCTGAAATGCTGTTTGTCCCTTTCAACATAGAATCATCAGACGTGAGTAGACCGGGTAATATTGCAGCACGGGACTCCAAAAATAAAAAAGAACTTTGGGATAATTTATGGAAATGCGCGAAGATGGAACAAGTAAAGTGGTGGGAAGCCACCACGTTGCAAAAATATGTGGACTGTGAACGTGTACCCCGAGGTTTGCGCATTTTCCTGACCCCAACGTTCAGCGATCCTGACCCCGAACTTATCGAGGAGTGGGTACAAAATAACCATCAGTGTTCCACAACGATGCTGAAACTACTTATCAAATATGCTCTGAGAGACACAGAGAGACTGGGAAAGGAAATCGATCAAATCACTTCTCAACTGAGGAGTCAATATACTGAAAATGATTTTGAAATTGAAATGAAGAAACTAACTTTGAGGTTGGAGAAGGCTGAGGAAGAAATAAAAATGAAAAAACAAAGTAAATTTTACCGCAACCAACTAGACTACGAAAGAGGCCAAATCTTTACGTTTGGCAGAAAATTCGACTATCTACGAGAACTTAATCAGAAAATATTGGGAAGTCCGGAGAATAATTAATCAGGCCAAACCATGGAGGTACCAGAAACAAGTAGAACCACTTTGCCTCAGGATACAAGTACTGCACCAGCGAGGTTGGAAGAACCCACGGTGAGGTCCACGAGTAATGAGGGAGTAAAATCCAATATTTTAAAGGAGTTCTCGTTGATGGCTCAAGGTCGACAGGGGCTGGGAAGCCCAGGCCCACAAGAATCGCCAAATCGAGGTCGAGGTCGAGGCGCCAGAGGAGGAAACAGAAGAGGCGCAAAGAAACAAGGAATTCTGGATGCCTATGTGGGAATGACAACAAGAGGCAAGATGGACAAAAAATGAAGGACAACAACACTGTGGTAAATTTATCTAACATTCAGTTAACATCTAACCAGATTGAAGTTTTATCATTAGGTTTAACGTTTTGTCCAACTAGTAATTTCAATTACACAGAGGGCAGAATAGATCTTTTTCATTTCACAAGAAAATTAAAACTGCGAAAATGGTTTCAGAATAGAAAAACAAACATTACTACGAATGTGGAGAAAACCACTAATTTACACATTGCTGATGTAGATCTATTACAAACGATGAAAGGGTTGGAAAGAGATACTGATAACATTACAGATGTTGAAACATGTCTTACAGAGGAGAATGTTGTGTTTGATTGTAGTAGTGGCAGCAACTTTAAATCTAAATCCAGATTTTTGCCTCAAATTCACAATGAGAACATTGAAGTGTTCGAAAAAGGTGTAATTAAGAAATTCAAAAAATTAGACAAATCTAGTAAACTAAAATATATGAATTTGACTAAAAACCAAAGAATGGCAGTTGAAGAACTACAAAACAACAAAGAAGTGGTTATAAAAAAGTCCGACAAGGGCGGAAATGTTGTAGTTTGGCCAATTAAGATGTATTTAAATGAAGGTAGACGACAACTTGAAGATGCCCAAAGCTACTCAATAAGCAATAGAATCTGTTATGAGAAAAACAATACTGAGTATCAGTTACAGCTAGTCGGATGGAAACGAGAAAATTTGATCTCAGATGATGAGTACAAATTTTTAAAGTGCGACCATCCCAAACTGCCAGCCCTGTATTTGTTGCCTAAACTGCACAAAAACAGTGTTAATCCTCCTGGACGACCTATCGTGTCCTCCATAGGTAGCACTTATGAGAATACTTCCAAGTATATTGATCATTTCTTACGCCCTTATGTCCAAAAACTCCCATCTTACTTACAAGATACTCGAGATTTTTTAAGAGTGATTGACAAAGTACAGTGGGAAGAAGACATGTGGCTGATGACACTTGATGTCAACAGCCTGTATACATGTATACCCCACCACTTGGGAGTTAAAGCTAATCATCATTTTCTGAAACAGCGTGACATCAAATATCTTTCACATACTGAAATGCTATTATGTATGATGCAAAGATGTCTCTCGAACAATTTCTTCCTGTTCAACCACGTCATCTATTGCCAGGCCCAGGGTACTGCAATGGGAACCTGCTTCGCCCCCAGCTACGCGGGTCTTTACCTGGGCTGGTGGGAGGAGCAGGTAGCGGTCAACATCTCGGCTTTTACCCACAATGTCAGTCTCTGGGCCAGGTATATAGATGATGTGTTCTGCATCTGGAAAGGTGATAAAGATGATGCTTTGAAATTTGTGGCCACTTTAAATACCAATGACTGCAATCTGACCTTCACATGTACAATAGAGAAAAAGGCAATTGAATTTCTAGATGTGGTGGTAAATGTAAATAATGGCAAGTTAGAAAGTAAGCTGTTCCGGAAGCCAACAGCAGGAAACAGCATTTTACATGCCGAAAGTTGCCACCCAAAGAATCTGATCCGTAGTATACCTTACGGAGAATTATTAAGGGCAAAGAGGAATTGCAGTACACAATTGGATTTTGAATTGGAGAAGGCAAATATGAAAGCAAGATTTCTAGAAAGAGGGTACCCGAATAAAATAATAGAACAAGCATGTACTAAAGTGAATACTGTTCGAAGGGAAGACCTCCTAGATCCAAAAAATTCCAGAGAAGAGATTGATGAGCCTATCAGGTTTATCACTACATATTCTAATCAATCATGGCAGGTTAGAAATTGTCTGAAAAAATACTGGCACGTTTTGAACATTGACCCAGTTCTGAAAAAAGCAGTGGGAAATCAACCAAAAATCACGTTTAGGAAATGTTCAGCTTTAAAAGATCTTCTTTGCAGTAGTACTGTGAAAGAGGAAAGCAAGAACCAAAGAGACATAAAAGGATTCTACACTTGCAATTCATGCAAAGCTTGTAAGAACAGTGTGAATCGAAAGGAAATTTCTCTATCCAAAAACCACAAACCTTACGTGATCCAGAAGCATCTATCATGTAAATCTGATTACTGCGTATATGCTTTGAGTTGTCCCTGCCCACTTGTTTATATCGGAAGTACCATCCATCAGGTAAAAAAACGAGTTCTTGAACATACAAGGGCAATCATTAATGAGGACAAACAATACCCTATCGCTAGGCATTTTAAAGAATTACATGGAAAAAATGTCAATGTCCTACAATTTTGTGCCCTAGACAGAATTCTTAAATCAGAAAGGGGCGGAGACAGAGTGAGAGAATTGAGACAACTGGAGTCGAGATTGATTATTAAGTATGACACCGTCCAACCACTGGGTTTGAATAAAGATGAAGAAATGTCGGTTCATTTAGGGTAATTTAATCATGTTTTTGTGCTGCAATTTTGAGAGCTCACAGTGTAGTATATTGATGAGAAGCCATGAGTTTGTTTTTATCTTTGCACATATATCATAGTGATTGCACAATTTTGTATCTTTGTAGGAGACCAGACTGTCAGCATACTTTTTAAGAAGATGGATTTACAGATGATTTAGTTGGATTGAAATTATATAATTTGAAAAATACTGCTATTCGACAACTTTACGCCCACTGGGGCAGAATTATCCAAAACAACTTACAGTGGCTTGATTTAAATAAAGTGCACTATTTTTATTTTTCGCTCATAATAGTTATGAATGATGTATGCCCACTTGGGCAGAATTGAATAACATTGAAAATCATAGTTATGCACTTAGCTATTAATGTCACGACACATTTTGTCTTGAATAATGACACTTTGAATAGCGGTATTCATATATTTTGACCATTCCAAGATGGATGCCAAAGTAAAACGTTTTCGAAACTGAGTTGGGACAGGTAGTCCTACTTTTATGTTTTGTTTATTCACTATATGTTTCACTGTTCACAAACTACCGATTACCCGTGACCAAGGTGCGGCTGCACCGAAACGCGTCGGGCGTTTGTTTGTCATTTTGTGAATAAAGAACTCACGCATATGGAGCTGGGCTCGAGAGTGCTTTCTTGATTGAAAAAGCTTGATGTATGCATATTTATATATATATATATGTGTGTGTTTAAAATATACAAGGAAAAAATAAATATTTAATTTGAAAATATTGTATTAACTATGAACATTGTAATAAAATCTTTAAAATTATTTTCATTCAATTTAATATATTTGAATTAAATAAATATTTATTTCAAAATTAAGTTAATAATGCTTCTCTACGTAAATATAAATATATAGCATTAATTTACATGATACATTCTCGTAAAAAATGTTACCTTTTTTCCTAAAGCTTGATAAACTTTTTACATTTTCCTGTACTTTACCATAGGGAAATCTCCTTCTTGGTGGCGTATATCTCCACCTATGTGTGAAAAGTTATTGAATTTGGCAGGTGGAAAAATGCAAATCTACAGTTTGTAGTAGATTTTACACCTGAAAATGGTTAATAGCTAAAAGTAGTGACATTTACTACAAAGTATTAAGGGTAAATGTACACAGGCACATTTTCTCATGTGTACATTTATCTTTGTTAAAAGGACCCTTTAGAGTTTGGCAGATTGGAAACTCTGTCCCAAATGTGATAGGTGCAATAGGATATAATGCACATTTAATGTAGCAGATGGGCAAGCCATCACATTTGTGACAGAGTAGCACATCCTCCAAACTCTAAATCAGGTTCTTAGAATTGTTGTATATTACTCCTTTGATAATTACTTTTTAGGTGATTGAGCGACACATTCATTTATCTGATGGGTGCTGCAGTGAAGACTCAGGAGCTAATAGCCTCTGTTTCTATTGAACTTTTTCTGCAATAAAACACTCCATAACTGGCACATAACTACATAAGGTTTTGTAAAATGTTGTATTTGGTACAACAGTGCATACTGACTGAAATTAGGGAACATGCGATTAGGATGTAATATGGTGGGATCTGCTGGAATACTGCCTACTGGGTCCTAAAAATTTGTAGAATATATTTGAAATTAAGTTTGTGTTAGCATAAATCAAAGCAATGTGGAATGAGTGTGGGGTTACTTATAAGTTCTCCACACCACCCACAGACTAATGCACTTCATGCAAAGTTAATAAATACCCCCAAATACATGATGATAGGCCTGTCAAGGTCCTTGAGAAATAAGAAGGTGGGGTTCTGTTGTCATACATTCTTTTTGCAAACAGGAGGGTACCACAGAAATAGGTGCAATTCAGCCCCTTTGAGCTTCTGTTTGGGAACCCTGTGAGAGGACCTTTCAATCCTCTGAAGGAGGGGTGGGAGCAAGCAGGATGTTATCAGTTACATGTTAGCCCTCAGAGCCAAGAAGGGGCACTACATGAAAGAGGGCACTGAAAATGTAAAGGCCAGCCAGGAAATGATTATGCAATGATATGACCGGAGGTGAGTCTGGTGGAGTTCCAACCTGGCAAGAAAGTATGGACTATACGGCCTGTGGAGCCCCAAACCTTCCAGGATCAGAAGACCAGGCCCTATAAAATAAAAGACAGGAAGAGGAGGTCACTTAACACATGAACTTGCAGGCCCCCAGGAACCCTAAGATTTGAACCATATATGATCAGGTTAAAACCACACTATGAGAGGTATGACGTTACAATATCCTTGGTGACAGATGGTGGTAAAGTGGAGGAAAGTGGACTCCTCAAAGACCTCCTGTCATAGAAGAAGCAAGATGAGTCAGTAGAGTGGGTAGACCTCTCTCCCACACACTGCCAGAAAGTCAACAGAGGAACTGTTATCAATTGCTGGGGTAGCTTGCCTCATTTTCCTCCCTTACCCCAGGGCTCACTTATTAGTGTACACATGCTATGGATACAAGTGACAGCATGCCTGTCAAAAAATATTTTCAGGGTGCCTGACAAGGTGAGAGCCAGTATCAAGGATGACATTCCAAGATGCTACAGCCCCAAATGATTGATCCCTCCTGTAGTCCTGATCCAGCACCAGTGGTGCTGGTACCCTAGGCTGTACCACCAGGTACCACACATAGCAGTGATTCTATGTGGATTAGAGGGGCTCATTTCACTCACCAAAACTGATGCTTGTTAGAAATGGCCATCTTTTGTGTGGTATTTCCCCAGATGTTTTACTTCATTACCCTATATTTTCTGAACCCATTTTTGTTGGCTTTAGGACTCTGCTCAGTTTACTTCTGCTAACTAGTGGTAAAGTACTTGTGCTCTCCGTTCTAAACATGGTAACATTTGCATACACATAATTGTCACATTTAAATTACATATAAGTTCCACATAAATGGTCCTAAAGGTACCTAAGGCCTGTAAATTAAATACTACAAGTGGGCTGCAGTACTCATTATACCACCCACTAAAGTAGCACTGTAGAGCATGTCTCAGGTCTGCCAGTTTGGCAAAATAAACCTTTTGCCAGGGCTAAACTTTTCATTTTAATACTTATAAGTAACCCCTAAGGTAAGGCCTAAAATCTCACATGGCAGGGTTCATGGTATTAGAAAAGTAGGACATGTAAACTTAAGTTTTACATGTTTTAGCAGTAGAAAACTCCCAAACTTGTTTTTCACTGTAGCAAGGCTAGCTCTCCCATAGACAAACACTGGGTTAGCTTACTACACTTAATAAGTGATAACTTCAATTTGGGAGCAGATAGAAAAATAATTCTTCTACTCACTTGAATTGTAATTTAAAATCCTCTTTCTTGGTGAAATCTGATGTTTAGCTACTATTTTGAAAATGCTACTATTAAAAGGTTAGAATTTCTACTTTGGTGTGATGTGTATTCCTTCCAGATATGGGAACAAAAGGACAATGGGTGTGCGGAAGTGTGTTCTCCCCTGATCAGTATTGCTTCAGGGTTGTACTCTTTTTTTCATGATCTTCAATATGTAGCCTAAGGGCTGTGCTCACCGCCTTCCTGTCTTCTGAAGCTGCCTACCTGAGACTGGAAAATGCATCCCACACCTTACCATAGACATTTTGAAGCCAGATCCAGGGGAAGAACTGGCCAGAACCACTTTAGGGTTATAAAAAGGGGGTGTCCCTCAGCTACAGGCTTGCACTTGATATAAGAGTGGCACCCTCCGGACTTGATATCAGAACACTGCTAGACCAGTGAAGACTCAGAAGAAGGACTTCCCTGCTGTCTGAAGCCAAAGGAAGTCTAGATTTGCTTTCCTTTAACCCTGGACACTCAGAAGTGACTCCAAGGGTCAGTTGGTTGACCTCCTCTTTAAGCTACAGGAACGCATCAAGCTTCCAAATGCCTTTCCATGTAACTGCCCAGCTGATCAGTACCAACTAGATCTGCTTGAACTTTGTTTCTGGCCTCTGCTGGAGTCCTAACTCCCAAGAGGTTCCCCCAGGGTCCGGAGTCCTTGGCTGGTGTTAGAGTGCACTGCTTGAGCACTAAAACTGTAAGACCAGGACTCCAGGTGAAAGCCCAGAGTGGCTGGGCTCTTCACACTGAAAAGAACTGTCCCAAGTGCCCTCACAAGTGGTCTACACCAAGATCAACACAGAATATATCTCTGACTGGCAATGCTTCCTTCCCGAATTTAGTGCCTGGAGCTCTTCTCATTGAAAACAACGCCTGCGTTTCCCTACCAAAGCACAGTTGTGATTGACGACTATCTCTTCGAGCTGATGATGACCATACCGGCAATGCAAAGTTGTAACCCGGACCTGAGACTTCAGCAGCATGCCGTTGATGAGTCCCTCTCTGGATCCAGCCTGTAGTCTGACATCCGATGACCTCTCCAACGAATGCATCTTGTGTGAAACTGGACTGAATTAGAAGGGAAAATTCCTACGAGGAACATCCTGTACCTGACCTGTGCTCCATCACGGTCAACCTTAACGTCTGACTTTGACCTGCTCTAGTTCAACCAGATAACCACAATTGGCGCTTTGTGCTTTTTGTCACTATTTCTACTGAATTCATATCTACGGTTGTAAATATTGTTTGTTTGTTTTGTTGGTGTCATTTTATGTATTAAAATATACTCTATTTTTCTAAACTGGTTTGAAATGCTCCTCCTCTGTTACGTTGTCACGTCACTGCCTGTGGCAGTGCACTGATCGAGGACGCAGCTTGTCACACACCGTACCCACTTCGGCCCCATCCCAGTTCTTTGCCTGCCTGTCTTGCTCACCTCCAGTTGCCAGCTGTTTGCTGACTGTTTGCTCTCCTGCATTTTGTCTCCCTGTTTTCAGACAGCTCTCTGCAGCTGTTCTGAAGTTACTGCTGCTACTGTGGGCTGCCGTTACTGACAGCCATGTTTGTGGCCATTTTTGCAGCAGGCATCATTGTAGCCGCTGTTATATTGCAGCATGCCAGAATTCTAGCCAGCACCCTGGCATCCCAGCACCACAGGCACCCCATGCTCTTCAGGCTGTCCAAGCTTCTCACAAGTCTCCAGGTGTTATTAGAACATCTGGAAGGTTTTGTTATGTTTTTTAAGCTTACAGTTTATAGTTTACTGGTCACTGCCTGTGTAGTGTGTTGCCTGTGATATGGTCTGTCTTTGCCCTGTAGCCCTGCTTGATGTGCTGGACTGTATGTAATTACATTTACACTTGTGTGTATATTTGTCCTGGCCTGTCGCTGCACTGCTGTGGCACCTACGAGCTATGTGGCCTTTTTTGATGCAATTGTCATAGTGGCAGATAGCAAAAGAAATCTTTCTGTTTCATAGCCCCTAGGCACTTTTAGCACGAGGCACGAGTACAGCACAGAGTTAATAACATCCTACATGGTAAGCATCATAGTAGGATAACATCAAGGCAGCAGGTAGTAGCAGGTATGCAACAGGGGTCGATGATGGGCCAGGGCTATGTGCATGGGTTTGTGAGACGGGCACAAGCGGCAACCACTGTGGTTTGTAATGGTCTGTGATAGTTTGTGGATTTACGGGAGTGGAACTTAGCAGTGTCAGTTGATATTGGTTAATAAACAATAGGGACTGGATAGAACTGTCAAACCACCTGTTGAATTGAAATAGTGAGCACCCATTCCTACCTATAGCACTCTTAATAACCAACTACAAATACATTTGCAAAGTACATAATAGCTGCCCAAAGCTATGATCACGGACTCTAGTCCTGAGGAGATTCTTGCAAGTCACAAACAGATTGGTTGCATCGTACACAAAGGCTACAGTCATTTACCGTAGAGTTGAGTTCGGGGCACATTCATCATATGCTAGTGCTGGCAGTGTTGTCAGTGCTGACCCCCCTAAATTTAGTACACTGGCTTCCATTGATCTAAGCCAGGTTACAGAAGATCAAGGATATGGAGCTCTTAAGCTCATCACAGATTATTTTTCAAAGTATATGAGCATAAGAACTTGTGCAGAACTGCAAATGGGTTCACCAAGTGAGATTCTTCCTGGAGCATGTAAGAGTGAAATTCATCTTAAGGAGAAATCGATGGATAATCACACGAGGAAGCCACAGTAAACACCAAGCTCAGCAGGACAAGCCCTATTCTACTGAATGATACTATTGCACATCCTGAGATAGACCTGATTATGTGAACATCAACATGGTACTGGCAAGCCAATAGGAAGGTTTATTCTTGCCAAAGCTGCCTTGGCAGAACCAAAGAGTGGTGACGCTGGTAAAGATAAAATAATTGTATGCTGATTGCAAGGTCTTCCTTTATCCATGACTATACTCTCCTGGATATACCAGTGGGCTTCAAGAAACTTGGCAGTTGTAATAATGAAGCCTTTGCAAACAACTAGATGACCAGCCCAAGCAGTAGTCTAACTCCTACATCCTCAGACTTTGTTTCTTAAATGTCCCTGCTAGAACTAGAGCCATCCAAGAAAGAGAGGAACTCATATTGTCAGATACTTTGACTGCACTGCAGAGGGTACTGAACTCTATATTGGCACTACTCAAGAAATCAACAAGAGCAATGGGTGATCATTCAACTTTGCTATCTCAAATTGTGTGTGCTTTGTTTAGTACAACACATGAAATGGGGAAGGCGTTGTGGGAAGAGAAACTGCATGTTACGCCGAACCCTTTGATTGAACAATGTAGAGTCACAGTTAGCTGTGCAATTACAACACACACTATATCAGTTTCTGTGGTCCATTCTTCAATACCTACTGGTCAAACTGTAACAAGTTGCCACACCCGAAATGGGAGGACAAGCCCATAATGAAGCATCAATCATCATAAACAGTGGGAGACAGTTGATGATCATCACATGGAAGCACTGTGTGAACACAAAAAACATCCGATAGTAGCAGGAAGTTCTATGACCCAAGTGCCACAAACTACTACAGTAAGTCTAATATAAAGGCAAAGAAAAGAGATGCTCTAGTTAGGGCTGAGCTGACTGCTGGCGATACTGAGATATGCGAACGAAGGCACCAAGGAAAATAAATTGACCAGTGTAATCACGCAGAGGAAACCTGACACTGTCTATTCACTAAAAGGTCTGTTTAAAGAGCAAATGCCTGACAATGGCAAGACTGAAGAACCGCTTCGGTCATCTGAAGCCAATAAGGCAAATCAAAAAAATACACAAGTCTACCCAGTCTTTAGTAAAAAAAACCCTGTTTATAGCAATAATTAACAGTAAGCTCTATTATTGAAACGAAGATGAAAAGGAAGAAAAAGAGGGGTGTAAAAGTGTTATATAAAAAAGAGTCCTGAGATGCGACAAAGGAATGAAATTCCTGCAAGATACTGCACCAGTGAAGGCCAGCTCACCTGATAATAAGCAGGAAAATATCTGGGAGCTATATCGGTAAACTGATCAGATTAATGTAGTATCAGGAGCTGTACAGGTACATAATTTATCAGCCCCAGTATTCAACCAGATCCATAACCTCTTGGCCAATGCACAAGATTACATACCAACGTAAGTGTGAAGGTTTAAAATCCAGGAGCACCTGTCCAGGTGCAATAATACAAGAGCCACCTCATACCGTTAAGGACATACAAGATAGAAGATACTACTATGAAGGAGATCAAACATTGGTTACTTGCCTAAACTTCATTGATCATTTTCCTGACGTACAAGTTCCCAATCCATTGAACAGTTCAAGACTGTTAAGCTTGTTTGAATCAATCCCATTGTTGGCAACTTTTCCCAGGATATAAACAGGATGGACCCAAACCTTAAGGCAGATAATTGGTTACTTCAAAGGACTAGAGTGAAATTCTACTCACATAGGGTCAATCAATTGATCCTCAGCAATGTAGATCACTTTCGAAACATGGGACTGGATGTGGTACTTCACAAGCTTTGTTCTGCTGCCTGGCAGCTTTGTGGGTTGTGTACAGCCCTCAATGAACTTCAGCACAGGGACCCTTCCACAAATGTAGGGTCCTACAAAAAGGAGGCCTTAAGCAAACATGCTATCACAAGGAGAGATGATACAAGATTGGGTAAGATAAGCTATACTTCTAAAGACGACAGAGTAGAAAAACAACTCAGCATCGAGAACTGTATCTGGTTGCCAGAACTTTTGAATAGCACAAAAAGTAGGAAAACATTCTTACTGCCCATGGACTACATTTAACGGTCCATCACTCATGTCTCTTATATGATCTTTTATTAAAAAACAGACATGCACTATGAAGGGAGCGAGTCTTTGCATATTACCATGTAATATCGCTGCCTTAGCAGGCAAAGTGGACAACCAAGATTGGGTAGGATTTATTAATAGGGCAGATACTTGTTATTTCCATGAGACATGTGGCACTTGAGGAGGTGGCCCTAGACCAGTGTTCTTCAATCTGTGGGGCGCGCCCCCCAGGGGGGGCGCGCCACCATTCCAGGGGGGGCGCGCACTCCACACGAAAATCTGATTGCTGATATTCGGCCATAACGGAGGTTTTGAAAACAGCGGGATGGCAACCCTCACACCTTCAGCCCTTGATGAGCTGTTAAGAGGGGCTTGAAGGTGACAGAGGGAGGGGCTGCAGCTTCAGGCGCAGGGGCATCTATTCAGATGCAAACAGCCCTGAATGCGTCTCTGCAATTTAGAGCAGCCTCACACATTCCCTTTCTGCCCAGGGCCCCAAACATCCTAGAACCGGCCCTGATTACCCCGAGGCAGCACGTTGTTCTCTTCACAGAGCTTAATTACTGTCACTAAATTGTAAGCAAACCTCGGTTCTGCAAACATGCAGTCTATAATTGGAATAAAATTAAGAAATGGCACAATCGCACCCACACTGATTAAACAAAGTATGGAGGGCAATCAGTTAAATCAGTTATCTTGGAGTATCTCCTTTAAGTACTGTACATCACAGTGGGGGATGGCAAAACTAACATTTTGGAAAGAGAGCCTGTCTTCTCGTTGTCTTGTCCAGGAGGGGGTGAGGAGCCCTACCCCTCCCTGGAATACTTGAAAACTGCATGCCCACCCCTGTGCCCACCCTGGTGGATCCTGTCCAAGTCCTGGAGTGGCTCCTGCAGCGAGGGTGAAGTTCTTGATGGGCCTCTTCTCAAAAAGGCTCAGCTCAAAATTAATATGAAAAGGTGGGCGAGTGAGTAAGTGAAGGGATGGGTGGATGGCTGGATGAATTAGTGAAAGGGTGAATGGATGAATGAAAGATTGAATAGATGGAGAATGAGAGAGGATGGATAGATTGATGAGTGAGTGGAAGGATGGATGTGAGAAAAGGTAAATAGCTGAATGTATGGGTGGAAGGGTAGCTGGATGGGTAAAAGGGTGGATGGATGAGTGAAAGGATGGATGAGTGAAAGGATGGATGAGTGAAAGGATGGATGAGTGAAAAGGTGGATGATGAGTGGGTGGATGGATGAGTGAAATGTTGGATGGATTGATGAATTGATAAGTGCAAGGGTGAATGGATGGAAGGATGAGTGAAAGGGTGGATGTAAGGATGGATGAGTAAGTGAAGGGGAGGGTAGATGGACAAAAGGATGAATAGATGAGAGAAGGAGTGAAAGGATAGATGGATGAGAGAAAGGATGGATGAGTGATAGGGTCAATGGATGGATTAATGAGTGGATGAGTAGATGGATGGGTGGGTGGATGGATGGATGGAAGGAAGGATGGCTAAGTGAAAGGGTCGATGGAGAGGGAAAGGGAGGATGGATGGATGACTGAAAGGGTGGATGGGTGGAAGGATGAGTGACTGGGTGGATGGATGAGTAAGTGAAAGGATGGCTGGATGGGTGAAAGGGTAAATGGCTGGATGGATGAGTGAATGGATGGGTAGAAGAGTGAATGGATGAGTGTACAGATGGATAGGGTGAAAGGGTGGATGGATGGATGATGGATGAGTGAAAGGATGGATGAAGGAATGGTTGAGTGAAATGATAGATGGAAGGATATGTGATGGATAGGTTTGCAAATGGTTGAATATGTTTGGATTTGGCTGGGCTTACTTATATACTATGGCGTGACCTCCTCTGATGTGTCTGTAAAACGTACCTATTGTCCTGAAGTTTTGTCCTGAATTTTGACCTTCTGTCCTGAATTTGTGTCCTGAATTTTGACCCTTTGTCCTGAATTTTTACACTCACCGTTGGCAGTAGCAAAAATCCATCCACAGATTGACCGTCTCTGTGGTGAAAAACAGGCACACCCGTCACATTAATGTTGGTGGTGTTATTATCAATCTGTCACGTGTAAAACAAAGCATCCTAGTAAAAACAATTTGCACACATTTTATCTTGGAACATTTTGTTTGTTTTGAGCCGTGTAATAAGCCTGTCATTAACCACACCCACTCACAAACCTACAGTTCACTAAACTCCCATTGCGTTGAACATTATTTGCCGGATATGGCCCGGGATATGCGGGTGGCAGTCAATTATGTAGTGTACAAGATTCCAGAAATTTCTGTCAGGTGGTGGGGGGGCCCGACATTTCAAAAAATTCAGTTGGGGAGGATCAACCTACAAAAGTTTGAAGACCTCTGCCCCAGACTGTTACACTGGCCACCATATTAATAAGGGAAGTAGGGAAGGAGGAATGTCCAATGGGTGGGATAGCAATAACATTTCTCAGCAAAGCTACTGGGATCAGCACAACCCCTCCCAATCAATGACCTCCCCTGGTATATTCAACATGTACAGCTAACTGTACATTCACCATAAAAGGAGAGAATAGCCATTCTGAATGTGTATAAACTACCTGGGCATAATGACAAGGGCAATGGTCCAATGTCAGCACTGGATGGCATTATTAGCAAGGTCTGTGATGGGAAAGAGCTTTGATTGATTATGTGTTGATCGTGTGCGGCAATTTCAACACTGGCTTACCAGCCAGTGTTTTGGAGAGTTGGTGCAAAGAAGAGTACAAAGGACAAAGGCTGGGGGGTACCGGATCCAATTATTCCAGAAGGAAGGACAACCAAAGAAGGTGCTAGTTTTACCTTTATTATCATGAGCACAAGTACAGGGACTATGTGCTGAATAATGGTGTATAGTGATTGATTTGATTATAACCCTCAGAACAGAAAGTAATCATGACCCTCTACTTGCGTATATAATAGTAGAGGGGTTGAAGGAGACACACATTTACTTCATGAGCCAACCTTATTTGAAGACTGTGTAAAAAACTACCAATGCAAGATCAGTGAGGTGGTCACGATCAACACATGAGAAATTGTGAATTCTACCCTTATGAGCATCATAACATCTAATCTCTGCCAGATAGCAGGGTATGAGCTGGGTATGGAATCATTAACTATTAGGAGCCTACAATAGAATGGTGGAGAAAATCACATCCTTCTGGATAAAACCTATCTACCCCAAAGCGAAAAATGCAAAGAGTAACAACCCACTGGACTGGTATGATACAGAATGCTACTCTCATAAGAAAGTGCTCTCCCTGATCTAGATGATGTGTAAAACCTCACCTGCATCAAAGCACGCTTCTTTGACCTAAGAAGAACATACAAATAATTGCTTACACAAAAAAGCAGATGGACAAGCCAAACCACTGAGCCTTTGATTGGCCACAATAAGAGCAAACAACGTCAAGCAATTCTAGAAATGGTCTTGCTGTGGTGTAATGAGCATGGTAAAAAGGTTGAACACTACATCGGGGGCCAATCTGTGGGTGGCCCATTGTACAAAGCTATAGTCAAGATCCTAACTCTGTTGGGTGAGCACCAGAAAATCCTGATGTTGGTAATGCCAGCAGTTTGCACCTTCTTCGAGCATACTGTAACATGGTTCTTAGATTTCCCAAATAGATAGGCAGCCAACCATTAATTGTCACCTTGAAGGTCTACAAGCAGAAAGCTGTTGCAGTAGCTCTATATGGTGCTATGATAAAGCCCGGGATCTTCAAGGAATGGAAAATAATTTCCTGCGAACTTTCTTAAAACTGAGACCCAGGACCCACCTACTTCCTCTGTATGCAGAACTAGGAATACAACTGGTATCAGTCATAGCTGTTTTATGACCTGTTCTATACTGGATCCTTTTAAACTGAACCTATCTGGCAAGCGTGTACCTGCACTCTGCTATGGAAGTACAAGCCATAGAATGTGCAAAGGGGTACAGCTGGAGGGATAATGTAAGGAAAGTACTTAACGAGTCAGGCCTGGGCTATCTCTGGCAGGAGCCCAGTCGAATAAACAGGGAGAGCACTGCAGCTGTCAAGAAGGCATACTGGCTCTTGAAATGTATTGCTGCTAGAAATATCATAACCCCTCTAACTGTTAACTATTTTGACCGTTATACCCACGGTCAATGCACATATCTGGATCTATTACACCTGAAACAGAAACACATATTATATATAAAGCTCAGGATAGGAACACTCACAACTAGAGACCACTGTTCCAAAAGAGTGGCACATCTCTCCCACAATTGTGCAAGCACTTAATGGTACAATGATGCAATACTACATTTTGTGCTGTTTTTCAGAGTCATAGAATGCATTTGATCCCACATGAGGGCGTAAAAAAGCACAGGATGGATGAGAGATCAAAAATGTGGACCAACATTGAAAACTACCTTCTGCCCTACATTTGAACTGCATTACACTTAGCTGGCTATTATGAGTTTTTGGCGGAGCAGTGGCACAGTGGTGTAAACCACCGCATCACCGATCTGCCAAAGGTCGCACTGCCTGCCAGATTATGACTTGTTAGTAGTCTGGCAGGCGGGCGGAATGGCAGTCCCATGGAGGTACCTCTTTTAAAGGCATCAGTGCCATTAAAAAAGGCACCTCAATGGGACCGCATCACAGTGTTCCTGCACGGCATGGACTCGAAAGTCCATGCTGTGCAGGAACATAAGTGCATGCACACAGCGGTCACTTGTTATGCTCCCCTGTGTGCATGCACATGGGGTTTAGGCACAGGGGGGTCCTGTAGTGCCCATTTGGTTTCTTCTACGCCAGGGTTTTCATGGCAGTGGAATCTCCATGAAACCCCTGGCAGAGAAGAAACTCGTAATATGCTTGGTGGACCCGTGGTGGTCCCGCCAAGCAAATTGCGGCCTCTGACCACCGCTCTTATGCCAGGGTCCCAGGGCGGTCCGACTGCCTGAGTCATAATCGTGCAGTCGGACCGCTGGTGCGGCGGTGGCTGGATCTGCCACTGATGCACCACAACGTGTCTGAAGTTCCTCAGACCGCCAGACTCGTAATAGGGCCCTAGTGAATTACTAATGCATTGCTCACAAGTACTTGGCAACACCTACTTTCTTTTCTAAAAACATTAACTGAGAAATTAGTCATGTGAAGAAAGCACACAAAAGCATTACTGAGCAACAATGATAAGTAGTAGGTGAATGTAAGGAAAATGATTTAACAAAGAAATTGAAAGAATAAGAGAGCAAAAATAATACATGGTGTATAGCAGAGAACCCCATAGCAAGCATAACTGAGAAAAAATGATAAGTAGTAGGAGAACGTAAGGAAAATAATTTAACAAACAAATTGAAAGAATAAGAGAGGAAAAATAATACATGGGGTATAGCAAAGAATGGGAGATTTTGAGATACAGAATATAGGACGCACCCAAATGTGGACCTACATTGGACAGACTTTACCACGGTATAGTTCAAAGACGTATATAATGTGTCACTTTTTAATTTGCAAGACCCACTACAATAATCGAAACATACAACACTGCAAGTTATACTTTAAGTACATTTTATCTACTTTTACTGCACACTCTTTGAACACTGTATTTCTTCAATATATTTTTATTTATAGCTTGTATTTTTCATGTAAACCAAGAAATCATGTAAGAATTTGATTTCAAATCACCAAACCACATTTTCCTTAGAATCTCCTACACCACTATTGAGCACTATATTCCTAATAACTGCCTTCTAAATCAGAAGAAAACACTAGCACTCCTCTATAACTTTCACCTCTCTATCCTCAGTATGCTACTTTAAATAACATTATTTCAGTTAAAATTGGAGTATTGTCCCTATTACAACAGCAACCTTAATAGCACATTACAATAAGGAGAATTTAATAGCAACATATGTAAGAATATAAAGTGCAACCATTTTTTTATCTAGACAACTACTGAACTAGCCAACCTGTAGTCTTAAAAGTCACATTTAAAATGCCCACATTATTTTACATAATTTATAAATGCATCATCAAAAAATACATTCATAATTTAACTTCCTCAGTATATTAATTTCCACATTGTAATCACACAAACTCAGAAATAGTGACAGACACTATCATTTATAGGCAATTGCACTAACATTCTAAATAATAAAAAGCACACTCTCAACATACACATCATTTTAAAATATATCTTGTAACAATACATTATTGAATATCATTTACCAACTTCTCTGGAGGTCCAGCGGCTAAACCCACAAGAAAGGTAATATCCCTTCTTCATGGTGGTCTTCGCTGGGTCATCAGAAAGCAGAGCTTGCATGCTTGTGTGCAGGAGGAAAGTGTGTTGGCACCTCTGTTCTTCTTAAACTTGGCCTCAGCTGATGGCATAGTTTCCAAGCAGCTTGAACAGTGAAAGGAATCCAGCTTGTGAGGCATACTCTCCAGGGAATGAAGCTCCACGTAGTACCGGAAGAAGTAGAGTGTGAAAGTGGCTCAAACAGCTACTTCTTAGCTGTCACCTATGATTCCATAGAACAACCGATCTGTCTGTATCAGTGGTGCCATCTTAAAAATCTCCTTACACCACACATACCAAACGTCACTGCTAGTGTACCTTCTATCACCTGTAAAAGGAGCTGTATGTAGAAATGAGGTTAATCAAGTGCTCAGTAGCACATCCAAAACATACTGGCAGTTCAGAAGATGAGAACTAGCAAGATAACTCAGATACTGCACCTCCACATCAGCCAGAGATAAACTTAACTTGGAAGGGTTATGTAAGGAATATATAGCTAAAGGCATGGAGCTCTGCACCCAATTATAGTAAAGCTATTTTCAAAAATTAAGTGGGAAGGTCAACAGTTGGTTGAGAGTACTATAACCTATGCTCGTGTTCTAGGGCTAACCAGCTGTGTCTACTCCAGCATGGTTGCCATGGACACCATAGCACAATATATTCCTTGAATGTTGCAATTGATAAAGACGACCATTTAAAATGTACTCCAGTTATCACAATATGCACATATTTAAAGAGAATCTTTATCAATTATTTTTTTGAAAACATATATTAAAAACCCAAAAAGAAATGTCGTTTATATCTCATTAGTAATTGTATACATTACAGTCCTGCATTTCACTTTTGCAAACTAGAAACCACTCTAGGAGTCCTAACTTTACTACTCCTAAACTGAGAAAAATCCTAACTTTAAGACTTTAGGTATTCACAGAAGGCATTTAGGAGTGCTAAAGTTAGGACTCCTAACTTCTGTGAATACCGAAATGAGTAAGTGACTTCTCTGAATACCAAAATGAGTAAGTGCCTTCTGTGAATACCAAATTGGTAGTAAGTTTAGGATTTTGTCTTAAGTTAGTTCTGTGAATCGGGCCCAATGATTCCAACGCATATGGAAGGGGAGAAAGGTACAACTCCTTTTCTATCCTCCCTACATATAAACACTTTTCCGCAAAAACAGAGGAAAAGGAGGAAACATTAGTGTTCTCTAAGAACAGACGCAATACTTAAGAAAACACTAGATATATTTTTTAATGCCCTCATTCACTAATAGTTTCATGCTTCATCATAAGGCTGCTACAACATACCTGCATAGGCCAACGCCTGTGATGGAGCAAGAGGAAGGGGGAAGACAATACAACAAAATGTTTGGGATCCATACAGTAGATCAATTGAAGTGAAATGTTAAAACTATCTCAAGGATGCCCTAAACTAGTCCTTTTTCTTTGACTCCCCGATTAGGATTAAAATAGGAAAATTGGGGATGACCCAGAGGGTGATTTGTGCCCTTCATTCCTCTTTACTGCTCATTTTTGGTCTACATGTTTTGGACGTTATTCATTGCCCTCAAGGGATCGTTCGGCTTTCCTCAGGATTAGCGGTGCCACTTACTTCATTCCCCTTAAAGAATAAGTGAAGTTTAAAAATATATTTATCAAAGTATAATGACCTGATGTGTCACTATTTATGTACACACATTTGGATTTCATGAAATGACAAGCAACAAAAATCGGCACAACACCATACATTTTTCTGAGAAACTGATGGGATATCTCCACACCAAACAATCCCTACTTCCTGTTCATACTATGTGCAGGTATTCATTCCCTTAAATTAGATCCATATATTGCACGTGTTCTCACCCATAGCCCACATTTGTCCATCTTGATGGCCAAACCACCACCATTAATAAGCAACACCAAAAAGTTAAGTGCAATTAAAAGAGAGATGGGTGTACATAATATGCCGCTTACCAAGTTTCACCATGTTTCTCACTGAAACTGAAGTGCAAGTAGGAGTGTCTCCTTATAGTCACTTTGTAGCATGGGGTAAAAACATGCACATCCCCGTGCTCTCCGGTCACATCAGGCTATTCAGCGCAGAGCACATACTCGGTCAAAATTCAAGTCTCAACGACAAGCCCCTTGCTCATATTCTATCAATCGTTTTTTGTCAAGCTGGGAGTAACCCAACCGCTACAGCCGTAGAACCGATCACCACTCCGGCATACATGCAGTATTCATGGCTTCAAGGGAAGGACTCCACTTAGTAGTGCCTCTCACTGCCCCGGGTAGATGTTGGTGCCTTCCTTCTCATTTAAATGTGTTTAACTGACGAAGGTGAACTGCTCCGCCCTCCCAGGCATTGGTCTACGCAGGGATGTTGTAGCAGGCCTATGATGAAGCATTCCACAGTGGGTAAGGGCGTTTTAAAGAAACCTTGTGTTTTTCCTAAGTATTGCTTCTGTTCTTAGGGAACACTCATATTTCCTCCTTTTCCTCTGTTTGTGGGTACAAATTTTATCAATAATGCCAAAAAACTTGTCCTGAGTGATGTAATATGTGAGGTCATAAGCAGTGCATGGTGAGGGAGTAAGTTATAGTTCCTTTAGTCAACTATAACTGGTGAATTCCTGTGATTTTTAAAGTTTTAAATGTGAAATATAAACTGACATTTTCACCGAAATATAACATCCCTTTTAATCTTTGCATTTTTCTGAGTTTCTACGTTTTTTTTATGTATCGTCAGATACTATTACAATATCTGATGATAATGTCACATAACCATGTTTTAGTGAAATTCTCTGTTTTTATATTGTAAAATTAATACGTAGCTATCTCAACCTATGTTCCCCCTAAACTGCGTAGCTGTGCTCCCGCACACAGTGTCATTTCTCCCTAAGCTGAGGCTCATTTGGTGCGCATTATATAGAGCATTCAGTAATGGGCGAAGAGCTATTTACGAGGTGTGAAGAGTAATAGAGCTGAAAGAAACTGCCTGTCAAGGACGCAAAAGGCATTTAGGGCCAGATGTATGAAAGACCACAATAGCGATTCCTAAATAGCGATTTTTACCGAATCGCTATTTAAAAATCGCAAACTGCAAGGTAGAAAAAAAATCGCAAATAATTAGTGATTCCCTAAAACTCACTATCCTGAATACTGAATCGCAAATACCGATTCTGTTTTTGCGAAATCGCTATTTAAAATATCGCAAATTAGCGAATCTGCTATCCAGGTGCATTCTGATGACATAACATACAGGAAGTGACCATACCCATGCTGTTTCTGAGTGCCTGAGGCTGTGGGAGAGGCAGAGAGCAGGAGCATACACCCAGGAGCTGCACAGGAGTGCTCAGGCAGACACCAACTGACAGGATGGACACACAGAAGAAGGGAAAGGAGCTTGCAGAAAGCAAAAGAAAGCACAAGTTTAGTGAAAAGGAGTTGGAGGTCCTCATTGAGGAGGTGGTGAAGACCCATGAGCTCCTATTTGGCAGGAAATCACTGCATGTACCTGAATCGCAGAAGAGGAAGATCTGGCTGGAGATACAAGCCAAGATCAATGCCATTGAGGTCACACAGGACTCCATCGACGACCTGAAGAAGCGCTGGTATAACTGCACTCCAGGGCGAATGAGAGGGTAGCAGACAGGCTGAAGCAAGCCAAAAAGACAGGTGGAGGACCATCCACAGAGCCTGCAACAACACCCCTGGAGTACTTGGTGGAGTCCACCCTCCAGCCTGAGAGCATAAGTGGCATAGGTGAAGTAACCAGCTCAGCCCGAGACAACCCCAGACACGGTAAGATGCATGCACAGTCTGTCCTGAACCCTCACCCTCCCCAATCCCCAATTACACATGAGCAAGTTAGAATTCCACTCCAGTCCACATTTTGATAACGGCCAGCAATGCATCATGGGAGATGTAGTTCCAAAACTCATATAGCAAAGCAGTGACATAGTTGACCACAATCGCAGGGGACTCACACCAGTCAAGAACCAAGCGGAGAGCTGTTAGTGTGAATAGCAAATCATGTCAATTTAATGTAATACAAATGCTTCAAGAAAAGACAGTAAATGAACATCTTGTATCCACAGGCGAACCTGCGCCACAGGCAGAAGACAGGGAGACACATGAGGCACCTGGGCAACAACATGCAGGGGAGGAAGAGTCGCAGACAGCCACAGATGCCACACCTACACCAACACCAAGACCATCGGAGGTACACTGTGGAAACACTAAAGGAGATGGAAGGGGGAGTGAATGAGACACTGGAAGATCCACAGACCATGCCAGAAGAGCCAGCACAGTCTCCAAACCTACAGTCACCAATGCAGCGCAGCCACACCAGTGGTCTCCGATGCAGACCAAGGCCACAACGTCTGTCTGAGCAGGGTGAGGAATCCATTGTCGTTGCGGGTCTTGAGGACACCATGGTCAAGGTGCAGCGGCTGCAAATGCAATCAATGAAGTTAATGCAACGGCAGCTGGTAACCCTGAACAAGAACACAAGGGACATCAAGGAGGGCAATAATGAACTGAACACCACTGTTGCTGAGGGTCATAGGACCAATACAGAATGCATGAAGGACATGACTGTGGCAGTTCAGCAGTTATGCAGCAACATGCAGAGTGAACGTGGCATAAGGCGCCGTGAAAAACAGCGCATGGATGGATACACTAAGGCGGTCAGCCCTCTATGCAATGCTACAGCTGTCTTGAGCAGACGCACAGTTGCCATGCAAGTGGAAATGGCCCACTACAGCCAGGATGTTGCTAGGGGGATGGTGCAGGTCACCAGTGTTGTTGAACTGCTCCAGACAGCCAACATAGCTGCCACCGGGGCTGGGGATGGTGGAGACAGTGAGGAGGTCACCAGCCGCAGCAGCATTACTCCACCTGTCACTGAGCCCAGACGGCGGCGTGCAGGGCAAGAGCCAGTAGCAGAACAGCTGTCGAGGAAGGGAAGAGTGCACACTGACCATAGCAGTGCTGGGCTTGGGTGCAGGAAATAAGTCCATGCTGTGGCAGACATTTGCTGATGGGTGAGGTTACCCATGTGAGACAGTTAAAGGGGTTGTCAATGTGCATGCAGTGTTGACATGCCATGATGTGCAACTCAAGGCACACAGACTCCAGTATTGTGAGGCGGTGTGCATACATATTGCCTGATGTAAGGACAATAAAACATTGTTATTCAAAAATCAGTATCAGCTTTGTGTCATTACTCACTTAGAAATAGTTGTGTGTGATCTCATCACGTCTGTGTCTCTCATCTGCGGCTCCTACACCACCTGCTGCTCTGTGATGTGGCCGTGGGCATTCCTCATCCTCTGAGTCTGAATCTGTGATTTCCACTGGGGTTCCCTTCTTTGTGGCCAGGTTGTGTAGCATGGCACAGGTGGCAATGATTTTGCAGCATATGTCGTGGTGGTACTGCCGTGCACCTCCACTTTTGTGCAGGCAGCGGAACCTGCTCTTCAGCAGTCCAAATGTCCACTCACCACATTCCGCATAGACTTATGGGCAGCATTGTATCTCCTCTCACTTGGGGTGAATGGGTTGATAAATGGGGTGAGTATGAATGAACACACTGCATATGCGCTGTCCCCTAAAAGGGAAGGGAAGAAACATCAATCACAGGCAACTACAGATACATCCAAGGTATACATCCGAGTGTGTCACATGCATTTACCTAGCAGGTATCCTTCTTCAAATTCTCCCCCACTCTACTTCACTATAGCCAGATGTATTAAGTGTTCCTCCATGCATTTTCATTTCCCAAGTTTTCTATCCCATCCAAAACTATACGCAGTTATGTGCCTTTCTAGAGATGTGGAAGTTGTTAGGGATCAGAGGACACAAGAGCCACAGCTATTCGAAGCATTGCATCAGCCCTTTTTCCCCCTGTTTCCCGAGCTACCATAAGTATGTGGGTCAAATACGTTATGTTTTAGATGGGATTGGCACAGGTCATTTTGATGCACATTCAGCGAGAGCGCCAATGTCATCTATGGCTTTCTGGGAAGGCACTAGGAACTGGTCTAGAGTCTCTACCTTCAAAACATTCTATTGTAAACCAGTTGAGCATGCAGCATTAAAGACAATAAATCTGATTTAAACATGCATAATTTAAACCCCCTTGTTCTGTTCTAAAATTGTAGATTCTCTTAACAGGTTGTGACGGAGAGTCCTCATTTTATTAAGGACAGGAGGCAAGAATTTTCCCTCCCTACTTCACCCACCCTAATGAGCTGTACATTTTATTCTAGTTCCCTCAGCAAACCAGTCTTCAATCTGACTATCAAAGGGGAGATATGGAACGATGCTACCTGGATTACAACTTGACTCCTCAGGTAAACCTGAATCCTGGATGGGACAACACAATCTGGCATGGACTCGGACTACTTCTATTGTTTTTGCTGATTAGAATTTGCACAGGCTTTAAGTTATCCTTTTTTCACAACAAGGAAAGAGGAGGAGCATAGGGCTGGTCCTTTTATAGCCTCAGTTGTATTGGTATCTTTTTATTTCCTGTTTAAAAGAAATGTGTAATGGTTTAAGTGTTGCCATACCTTTTCCTAAACTCACCTTCGCTACTGCTCAGCCAGCGTGAGCGCTGGAGTGCTTGGTGATGAATGGAATGCTGAATGCTTGGTGATGTCGCAGAATGCATGGGAGCCTGCTGATGAGCTGAGTGTCAGTTGGAGTGTGCAGGCTGAACAGCAAGAAGGCTGCTACTGGTGGGGCTATCTACTATAATCTACTTATTTAACTACTTACCTGAAACTTACCTTGTGACTAAGTTTAATAAATTCAACTTCTTCATGCCTACTCTACAGCTACATGGACCGTTTTTACCCAGTAAAACATAATGTTTTAATGGTAATGCAGTTTATTTGTTAAATGTTGTCAACAAAGCAGTGAGTTGAGAGATTGCATAATACTCACCTTTTGTCCATAATAAAATCACAATCTGTTAGGAAAGTCTGTAATTGTAAAACTCATCCTCCTTCTCCATGCTCCCAAGTTCTGGCACCCTTTCCCATTCACTGAAAAACTCTTCATGTGATGAACTAACATATGTAAATTGTTATTTAGATGGGGGAGATGTAGTGCTAAAAGGCATGAGCATCACTTCCGAAGCACCCTTCATGACACCTTTTAATGCACAAGTACTGTACATGCACAACCAAAAAGCAGCGGGGTAGCAGCATTGTGGCTGCCAAGTTTAAAGGGACGATCTTTGTCCAGAAAGATGGTTCAGTAGGTCTGCTGAAGCTGCCACGTTTTATATCATATGCCAGTGCCCCCCACCCACAATACACCTTCCTGCACTGTTGAGGCCGTCCCCCCAGGACATCGCGGACTGGTTTGCCAAGTCATTCGGCCAGAAAACAACAAATGTGCGGATACAAAAGCAAAACATGTGGTATATTTGTGACAGGCACATTATGTGCCTGTCACAAAAATGTTGTGGTCCAACCAGCAAACCAGCACTGCACAGCAAGACCAAGCTGGAAAGAGGGATATCTGATGCAAGGAAGGGAGAGTGCAGGTTCTGATTTAAAATGTGGGCTGTCTCTGGCACCATCCTAATATGTCTCTTCCTAGCGTGAAATACATTCTGCTTGAAATATTATTGTGGCTTCCTCCACCCGCCTCCCAGTTTAATGTAAGGTGGTGGTAGGGTGGAGTGGGCTACTTAACATCACCGTGCAGCAACATGTATTTCCTGTGAGGATAGTACCGAGGGAAGAGAGGGCAGGGGCCCAGAATAGTTGCCAGGGACGATAGGGTTGATAGAAAACTGCGGTTGGATGAAAAGGTGACAGGGGTGATACAAATTTAAATACTACAGAGAGCGGAGGAGTGGCAAGTGCAGGTCAGTGGTGATTTGTTTGAGCGTTCTGGAGGCCGGCTCTGCCTCCTGGAAGCTGTGACACGCAATACACAGCAGGAGATGGAATGAAAACAGCTCTCTCTTGCCCACAGTTAAATCCTGGACTCTAGGCCCACATGCTGTGGAAACTGACGGACACCAACACAGTGATGATAGTTACTAGTAATTGCCATGAGCATGTGCACTCGGGCTCCTTTATTGGCACCTAACTGGTGACACCTGTGTTGGATGGGTGTGGGGTGAGTATATGGGCCAGCCCTCGAGGGAGTGGCTGGCGAAATACTAGACTGTGTCCAGCAGGACACAACATTCCTCCCAAATCTTATTAAAAATAAAAGCAACAAATAAGAGTCCAACCTGTGAGAAGGAATGAGAAAACAACTAAAATAACTAAAGTCTCACAGTGCTGAGATGTTGTCTGCAGGACAGCGGTGGACAAATGCAGCTGGGAGCACTTGGGCATCTTGGCATGTGTCCATACTTTAACCAGGTACATCTGGACACGAACACGGTGCTGATGAAGTTCGGCCGTTTCAGCTTTCCGTCAGTTGAGTGACAGTCCACCTAAACAATGTTAGTCAGTCCAGCGTACTCTTGCTGTGAGGCAATTGGTGTTGTATAGTTCAAACATAGGTGCATCAAGAGCGTAGATAAAGTCCATTGTAAACAACTGACGAAGATACTGATCCCTTGACGACAGTCTTGGCATACTGCAACCTGTTAAGGTCCCTGTTGCATAACCTGGCTAAATCCTGGAATCTATCGGTGGGGCGAAGTAAAAACCATCTCTCACTCTCTGGGGAGGCCCCTTGGATGAGTTGCCACGGGACTGCCTATTGGCTGCACTGGGTCTGCACGTGTCTGCATCTAGACAGCCACAAGACTACCTCGGAGCCACCGCATAGTCACTCGTGCAACATCAGGGGTAGATGTGTACTGGTCAGAACATGCTCTAACCACTGGCAGAGGAGGTATGCCAGCTAGACAACTGGAAACTGGGTCTTCAGACCGTCACACTGTATGGCAATGGTGCAGGACTCCAGTCGTGTTACCTGATGCTCCAGGGATGGTGGTGATGCACATGTCAAAAGATGGAACACCTGCCATGAAACGACTTGTAAAAAGTGGGGTCAGGGCACGCAATGCATGTCCTTACTACATATGTACTAAAAATGTGGCGACAGGCCACACATTCTCACCAGAACCTCCTGCCACTCCACCGTGTCCTTTGGACTCTGCATCGTGTCCCGTCACAGACCACTCACCGGGGTCCTGTCAATAGCACTGGGCGTCTTCCTGGATGCGTCAACCAGTTCAGGGACGGAAGTGGAGGCAGGTGTACGTTAATGGATCCATTCTGTAGTGCCTTCCATGCCCTTCTTCCCCTTGATGAAGTATTCCGATAACTCTACATCGCTGTGGGAGGCTCCCTTCTCTTTTTGCAGTTGTGGCAACCTGTCACCAGGTGCGTAGGAATCTCCTTGGTGCTTCACAGATGGCAGGTAATCCCCCTTCCGCCTGGATGAACGTCGACAGCCGCAGGCACTCACAGGCACTTCATACGGCACAAGGCCCAGCAACCTCGCGGTCCTGGCATACCCCTCTGTGCATGTCCTCCTCACTGACCCACCTATTCATTGACCCAGCGCCACAGTGAAGAGTCAATAACAGGGCTGCTTACAATTTATTTTTTTTTTTAAAGATTTTGCAGAGGTACTTGTAAAAAGTGTGTGATTTTTACAAAAGTCCCAATTTTGTGATTTTTTTAATAATATAATTAGGCATTGGTTGGGGTAAATATTTCTTTCAAGGGTATGGCTTGATTTAGGTCCCTGAGCCTGCAGCTCACCTTCAACTTCCTTGGGTTCATACTCACTCTCAGTTACCCAAAGCTTTGCTTCCTCTCAGGTCTTAAAGTCTCCTGATTGTACCAATGACTCCTGGGGTCAGGGGCTACCTGCTTTCGAAAATAAAACAAAACGCAAATGTCCAACATCTGACTCAGATCCAATTTCAAAATATGTTCTGATGCCTGGCAACCAAAAAACAGTGAGTATTCTCAAGATGACATCATGTTTAACTGGGCCGGAACTGTCCGGTACGGAGTACAGGCACTTTTTAGGTCTCGTTGAGTCAGCGCGAATGTGCTGCTCGGAGAGATATTTAGTAGATGAGTTTTCAAAGTGCTGCTGGATGGCCTAGCGTTTGCGTTCATGCGAGTTTGCACGCGAGCAGCCGGTCGCCAGCAGTCTTTCACGGGTCATTAGAACCGTGATGAATTTCACTTTCGCAAAAGTAAAGAAATAGAAAAAAACATCTATTTCTTTACTTTTGCTATAATCGCGACACGCGCTTTACTTTTAATGTTCAAAGTAAAGCGCCGGTGCCAATGATGCTTGTTTTTCCAACTCGGCACGGCCTCTGCTTTATGGGGGTCGCGCTATAACTTTTAAATATGCTCCGAGTTTGTTCCCCCCTTCCCCATGCAGATGCTTCCTCTATGCCTATTGTTCTCCCTCCCTCTCCCATCCATTCCCTTCCTGTGCCAGGCATGCCCACCGCTGCATCTCACCAGCACCCGCTGGTTGCTGCGGGCAGTGCACTAGACGGGACCTATTATAACTAGTTCGGGGCTAGCAGGCAAATGCACTTCTCCAAACCCACTGCATGTGTCCAGAGCGCCAAAAGTGCTGCTAGGCGCTGCGGACTACCCGTCCCTCGCAAACAAATACACCTTAAGAATGTAAATCCCCGTGTACCAAAAGGCCCGCCGGGTGGTTCTGCACCATGCCCACCTTCTCTATGTGGTGTACTTTCCGTAACTTGTGCCAGGGCACTTCAGCGCTCAGAAGCAGCCTCACTGGCAAGTGGCGCTTTTACAAATACACAAACTGTTAATGAGATGAACCAAATTCTTCAATAACACTGCAATGTGTGTAAATACAATGCTTCCATACTCAGTGCGTAATTTAAAAAGACAACAGATAAAATGTACCCCGTGGGAGTAAATTAATGGTGCTCATGCGCTATACAAACGCTAATAAATTCACAACGAAATCAACAGAAACAAGTATTTCGCGTGGACTGTTTAATCCCCACTGGACATTCCAGCACCTGCATATCTTGCTTGTTTGAAGTAACTGTGCTTCTATGCGCTGAGCAAATGGTTTTAGTTACACGTAGCGCTCAACAGCCAACCCAGCTTTGTTTCTAAACATCCTCAATTGCTGCAGATGAAGCCCGTACATGAAGGCAATTTGCCCAGGAACACACATTTTTGTAAGCATGGAAAGCCGGGATTGGAAGTCGGGTTTGCTTGACTACCTGCGGACAACATTCTCCCATGTTTTGCTGCTTTACAATTATTGTCAGGGTAACATGAACCATATTTTGTTAAGAACAGAAGTGCAATGGACACATTCGTTTGTGAACCCACGAGCGAGTGATCAGAGTATTGTTCTCGCGATAGAAGGGGGCCGCACACATAGTTTAGAGCGTACGTCCACCCCACTGTTACTGAAGTAGGGGTGTTCTCTGCACCCCCATCTCCCTCATCCTGCCAGTACCCCAGTAAAACATCTCAAACTTCGACACTCAGGCGATTCTATACAGAAACGCAGTGTTATATATACATTGATACCACCCTTTATAGCGCACACTGCAGAACTTCAACGCATGTAGGCGCTTCAGGGAGATAACACGAAGGGAGATAACTAGGCCTGGGCGAAGCACTACGCTACGCTCGCGTAGTTTCCGAAGTTCGCGCTACTTCGCACTACGCGAACTGCACGTAGCACAGTGCGAACACGCGTAGCGTAGTGTTGCGTAGTGCTGCGGTCATTTTTTGCTTGCTCGCGGTCCTCAACGTAAAGTTGGCGACCGCGAGCAAGCAAAATGACATCCCGGCGAGACTTTTTCCTTGTTCGCGATCGCGAGCATGGAAAATAAACCTCCCGGCGAGATTCCCAACGCAAGGAGGTCAGGTTTCTCATTGCGAGGGGTCGCGTATGCTCGCGACTGCTCGCGATGAGAAACTACCAGTTCGTGTTGAGAAAGCTGCCGCTCGAGTAAAAATCTACTCGAGCAACAGAAAACTACAGCTCGCACTGTGCAAGATGCCATTTTCAATGATTGCACAGTGCCGGTTGCTTGTCCGCACTGTGCAATCATTGAAAACAACATCTTGCATAGTGCGAACATGTTACTACGCAGTTCGCGAAGTGCTACGCGTAGCTCGCATAGTGCGAACTTCACTTTGCGTAGCTTCGCGAAGTGCTACTTCGCGAACTACGCCCACCCTTAGAGATAACACGATGGATTCGATGCAGGAACCAGACACAATGAATTGACCCATCGCCCTTAAGTATACATTATTTTTAGCGGCACTCATTTCATCACTGGCAAAAGGATAAAAGGTGAGTTGGCTCTGACTGAGTTCAGACCTTAGGAGTTGCACATGCCCCCTCGGCGGCGGGTGCTCATCAGAAGCAGCCACCTGTCTCAGAGGGCAGCCCGTGCCCTCCCTGTGTGACTCCCCTGCCTCTGGAAGGAGCGCTGCTCTCCCACGAACGGGCAGCTGTTGGCCATTTCGCACAGGCAGAAAATACCAAACTCGTTCTTTTAAAACGTCCCACAACATTTCTGAAAAGTCTGCAGTTCGCAGACCGACTAGTGTTTGAATTACTTTTTAAAGCAAGCATTGACATAGCCAATAGGTCTCGCCTTTGGGACCTTATAAGTGTTTAGCCATGCACCAGTTGATGTTGTTGCACCAAGGGTATTGTGCTGCATAACTAAATACTTATAAGGTCCCAAAAGCGAGACCTATTGGCTATGCCAATGCTTGTTTTATTTTGAGAGGGTGAGTACCTGCACTACTCAAGAAAAACGTAATCATTTTAATTGGAAAGTACCAGGACTTCTCGGAAACAGGCAGGTACTCTGGTATAGAGTACCTGCACTTCGATTTCTTCATTCCAAGGACTGCATGATGCAATTGGACAATGAACAAACTGTTCAGTATTACCTGTAAATTAGTGCAATTGATGCTGGCAAAATTAGCCAAGATTAATAATCCGTGCCATCGTCACAAGCACACTCCCGGAAGCAGTACATCCTCTCGCGCATGCCCTTGTCTAACGCACTATTTTCAGCAGAGCGGCAGTTGCAGGCGACATCATTAGAAAGGGAATGAGGCTTAGCACAGCCTCCACCGCCATTCAGATGCGTCAGTCTCCAAGATTGTGCACCCGTGCTTTGTCAATCTTAGGACCTCGGAAGCTGGATGGCCAAATTTAAGAGATTTTGATCACACTAAAAACGTAAATGACTAAAAAAAAAAAATCCAGAGTGTGCTGAGGACTCCTAGACCTCAATAAAAGTTAACTTCCCGGGCACATGAATCTGTTGCCTGATTTTGTGCTAAAATTAGCATGACAGCAGAAGAGCCTGACACACCAGGTAAACTCTGAGTTCATGTTTGGGATGATGGGATGGACAACAGCAGGTCTGCAACTCCTCTCTGGTTCAGATTCTTCAGTAATACCTCATCTCTGACGCTTTTCAATTCAAAATAGACCAGCTGTCATCCTTTGAGGAGCACCAGCTATCTCCTTCCCAGCAAGGCATTTTCCCTTTGAGCCATAGCGGCCAGAGCTAAAGGTGGGCTGTGGGTCTGCGCAGCGCACACCCGAGCACCTTATGCACCCATAGTACGTAAAGTCAGCTCATAAAACCCAATGTGTTATTTTTACAGCTCTCATTCGAAGTCCTCATTACCCCCCTCATTGGACCACCTCGTCCCAGTCATTACCATATTGAGGCGGTGCCACCTCCCAATAGGCTCCTAACACGCTAGTCTGTTTTTTATGTTTTATTATATAAGCCCCTACAACCCGCCTGCATGCCTGATAGAAACAAGGACAGGCACAACAATAGAGGGAGGGGACATGACTGGGATGAGGAGGACCTTAATCAGGGTAATGAAGATTACTGGTAAGTAAGGACACATTAGTACATTTTCACCAGCAACGCACATCCCTTTCTCAAATAGGACACAGATTTCCGCCCACTCCAAGTGTGTGGAAGGACTCCAGTGTCCCGTGTATGTACACAGGGTGATGTATTGTCTAGACACACATTTCACTACGTGCAGGGTCTCTCAGGTGATAGGGACAAGGAAATCAGGTTATCCTTAAATGGGTGAATGGTTAGAACTAAAAGAGAAAGATTTGCAACGTTTAACAAAATAAAAGCAAATTATTTCACTTATGATTTTGGGCAAAATGCCACTGCCTAAAAGCTTCTTTATTATTATGCCTCGAGCAGTAAAGATCAGTCAAAGCAATTACTACTGGCAATGTCCCAAGAGAAAACATCACAGAAACCAGTTTACTACAAATACGTAATCAGTCATTTATAAACTACAAGATTGAACTACAGATAGGGAAATACAAAAAAACGCACTCGGCTCCGTTGAGGCTGAAAGTATTCAGTTACCTGTTGGTTAATTCAAAGGGACTACTCCAAATACCTTTAATCATTCGAGTTAAACAAAAGCTTCCTCCTGCTTGGAGGGTTTGTCTTCATTCGTTTTTTCATAAATAGCCTCTTGTCAGGAGTGCGGTGGTATTTCCATGCCTAGTCACGCAAGTGTATAACGAACGTCCGCGTGCAACATCAGAAACTTGCCGTCTTAAAACTGTACAATTTCCAAACCTCCAAAGAAAGACGTCAGAATAAACAGACCAAACTGATGTTTTTTTCTGACTTATGGGCAAGTAAAGAGGAAGCCTGGATAATCCTGAACTGAAATAGTGGCCCTGCATGTATCCCTCTTTTGTCCTGGTGGAGGAAGTTCTGAACATTTTCTTTTCTTTTCACACACCTTTTCAATTTAGAAAGGGACGCCTAAGGAAACCTAGAGAAGGCCACCCTACACTAAATAGGACCATCTCTATGATCTGACAGTCCAGGCAGATTGGCTGTCAGGTTAAGGATTACCTCCAGTGAAGCATGTTAAGGTTCCACCGAGGGAAACCCAGTGGTTCCCCTACCACCAAATGGACAGGACCCTCTAACTTCTGAAGTAAAGAATACTAAAAGTAAATGAAATGTGACCAAGCAAGATTTAAACGTGGAGACGAGTTCAAATAAGTGTCCGAAGCAAACTGTGTCAAATGTTTAATCTTGGTAAAATAATGATTATCGGTTGAAATGTTCTACTGGTTGAATAATGATCAACCAATCAAACTGGATTTGGATAGCGCTGCTTATCACCTGTGAGGGTTTCCATGCGCTGGGGAGGACGTGCTGCTGCTGATGTCTTAGTTTAAGAGACAGGTTTTGAGGCCTTTCTTGAATTCCTGCAGGGTGGGAACTGCTCGGAGATGGAAGGGAAGGCTGTTCCATGATTTTGCGGGCAGGTAGGAGAAGGCGCGGCCGCTGCTCCTGTGGATGTGGGTGCGTGTGGGCTAGAGAGAGGGATATGGAGCGTAGTTGTCTGGTGAGTTGGTAAAATTTCACCATGTGGTTGAGGTATGCTGGTCCTTTGTTGTGTAAGTACCCGTAGGCGTGGGTGAGCATTTTGAATTGGCACCGCTGACGGGGAGCCAGGGCAGAGATTCGTAGTGGGGGTGATGTGGGTCCCACTTGGGAGGTCGAGGATGAGCCTGGCTGCTGCATTCTGAAGGTCTGGAATCTGTTTTGTAGTTGTGAGGTGATCCCCACATAGAGGAGACATGTGATGAGGGCCTGGGTAACTGTGTGTCTGGTGCGGATGGGGAGCCATCAATGATTATCAATGTCATCAATGTTTATGTCAATGATCGTTACTACGTAAGGTTGCCTTTGTAAAGTTCCTACCTGTGTGCTTTGTTGACATTTTAGCTTCAAAGGTAGGAAGCAGAGCAATGAAGTGGTCCTCTTTATTAAAAGTGTATGCATTGAACAGTTGTTGACATGTTGATGCTTGGAGGTCTGCTGCCTACCATTAGGGTTTTTCTCTGTTCACATTAATCGTATTCTATGCACATTGTCAAAGCAGAGGCATAGCTTGGTAAGTAAAATTTGGAGTGTGTGAACAAAATTTCCCAACAATTACGCTGGCTTATCTTGTTAAAATATATTATATTACAAGCAGGGTATGGAGAGTTTACGGGGCTGTGCATATTGTAAGTAGCACACAAAACACAATATTTTTCTAACTAACCTACATTTTTTGAAACCTTCAAAACAGAGACGGGAGTGTGAGTGTATGTACATGGGTGTATGTAAAAATCCCAGGTGAAATCCGACTGTCACTTCACCATACTCAACTGAAAGCACTTGCACCCTTTCATACTTTTTTTAGGGCAGTGTGGCACCTCAAACACTCCATATGAAGCTACACCCCGAGTCAGTGTATCCTTCAATGAACTTCTCTCTCAGTGTGAGTCATTCTTTAAAGTTAAATACGTTAAGCACATACTGATGTTCTACATGAATGTCCACAATCAGATTCAATCAATCAATCAATCAATCAAGTAGTATTTATATAATGCTGCTTGTCGCCTGCAAGGGTATCAAGGAGCTTGCTGCAGGTCTCATTCGAAGAGCCAGGTGTTGAATCCCTATGGAAGTTGGTCAGTGAGGTTGAGGTCTGGGGTGGAGGGGGAGGGTGTTCCAGGCTTTGGAGGGAGATGGGAGAAGGAGTGCCCTCTGGGGTAATTATGGCGTATGCAAGGGATCTGTGCGAGGGTGAAGTGTGTGGAGCAGAGCCTTAATCGTGGAAGGCTTTGTAGGCATGGTTCAGTTGTACGATGGAACAAATCAAGGAAATACTTTGCATGCCTTAGCTGCATATTTTTTACCCCGCATTTTACTGTGTTTCTGAATTCAGCACTGGAGTTGCCCAGTCCGGTCAATGGTCCTGTTGGTCTGTACATGAGGGTGCTTTTGATGGTGGTGTTGTCGTTGGTGCGGAGCTGGAAGTTCATGTGTTCAATGATTGGTGTGGTTTGGTCAAGGGTGATGGTGCAGGTGATTGACTCCCTGTGTATGATGGCTATGCCGCCTCCGTTTCAGTTGCTGCAGTCACTGTGTGTGATCTTGCAGATGATGGGTGTCACCGTGGCGATATCCGGAGTCGATGCTGTAGTGAGCTACGTCGGGGGTGTTGGTGAAGATGGTGTCCCTGATTTCGGTAGCATGTTTGCAGAGTGATCCAGCGTTGAGCAGGAGGCATCTGAGTTGATCCGGTGTGGTCTTGGTCAGTGCACATGGCGTCGTGCAAGATCCTGTGGCGGAGATCCATCCTGGAATGGAGATGAAGTGGCAGGGGACACAGGTGAACTGTCCTGTTGATAAGTGGGGAGATGAGCCAGCAGTTGTTCTTTTGACCAGGGACTAGGGTACGAAGATCGACGACGGAGTACCTCTGGGAGTCCAGAGGGCCTGGGATCCTGGCACTGGGCACTGTTGGACTTGGACCTTTTTGCAAGGTCATCCCTGAACTTTTTGCCTTCCTCCTAGCCTTTTTTCTGACATGGTGTTGGTGGTTTTAGGACTCTGGGCACTTTAGCACTGCTGTCCAGTGTAACATATGTGTGCTCTCTGTGGTAAATATGATAAGGATTGGTCTACACCTGTTTGGCAGATTTAATTTACCTGTCAGTCCCTTGTAAAGTGGTATCTCATATACCCGGGGCTGGTAAATTAAATGCTACTGGTGGGCTTGCAGCGCTGATTGCACCACCCACCAAAGTAGCCTTTCAAACCTGTCTCAGGCCGCCTCTGCCATTGCAGGGCCTGTGCACGCAGTGTTACTGCCGCTGTGATGTGGCACCTAAATTGTGTGCCCTGTCTGTGACTCCCCTTTTTACTGCATGTCAGTCACACCGAAGGTAGGCCCTAGCTAGCCCTATGGGCAGGGTGCATTGTAGGTGAAAGGTAGGACATGTACCTTAAGTGTGTGACATGTCCTGGTAGTGACGAACAGCCATTTTGGTTTCTCACTGCTGTGGGGCTGCCCTCTCATAGGAATGCATTTGGGATTTCCTGATACGTGTTTCAGTGGTAATTCCTGATATAGTGCCAGTAGGCACAGTGTACATTGTGTGATTATGATTCTAATGTGTTTTGGATAATACAAAGGCTATTTTTATATAACCTTGTGTGGAGTTTCTTTTCTGGTGTGCCTAGTGTGTTGCTGCTGTGTGTGTGTGTTGCTCAAATGTTTTACACATTGCCTCTGGGATAAGCCTGACTGCTCGTGCCAAGCTACCAAGGGGGTAAGCAGGGGTTATCTTCAGCATGTAACTCCCTTGCCCTGACAAGAGTGGTGGTTTCTGCCTGGCTTAGGCGCATGCCCTAGCCAACCAGAAATCCCATTTCTAACTGGCACCATCCAGATGGGGTCCAGAATCGGACTTGAAGCAGACATGCTTGACTTTGGTGCACCTTCAGCACACCAGCTGCGGCTTCCATTAAGCAGGTCCTGTGAGAGAAGAGGGGTGTGCGAGAGTGAAAAAAGAGCTTGAATACTAGAGAGCGGGAGGTGGGAGCAGGGTGCTGAAGAGCGGGAAATGGCAAGGGGACAAAAGGCAGGCAATGCTCCTAGGGGACAGGAGACCTTGTTGCTGGTCCTGGGGTGCAAGGAAACATGTGCACTTGCTGCTGCTGGTCGACTGACAGGTCAAGCAGGCCTGCGGTCGAAGGCAGTAGACATGGAGAGCCGGACTTGACCTGCTTAATGGAGCCATGCTGCGACCTACATTAGGTAGGTCGTGGGAGGGGGGAGAAGCACTGTAGAGCAGGAAAAGAGGCTAGATAGTGGATGTGACTACCAATCATTTATTTTTAGGTCCGGAGTTGCAGCTCAGATGTATGCATGACTGATTTTGAAGAGCTCTAATTAGAGCGAAACACTGTGTCAGGGGTTGCTTTTACTCATTTCAGGTTGGCTTGGTTGGTATTTTACCAATTCAAAGCTGTAAAACTGTGCCTGGAGTGGTAAATGGCTTTTGTAATTTTACAGCTTGGCAAGGACAGCAATGTGCTAGTCCTATGCTTAAAGACTTTGCTGTAGAAATGGCAAAAGACTTTGTCCGTTTCTATCTCGGCGTGGATAGCACTGTGCTAATCCTATGCTTAAAGACTTTGATAGAAAAGCAGACATCTGAGGTGAGCAGTTCTAGATTGTCGCTGGTGTTGAGAGTGCTCTATACAGGAGCTGCTCTCCACCTAAACTTGAGAACTACCCAGAGTTCTCTGCTTCTTTTTTGCATAATTTATGTGTCACTCTATGCCTGAAAGGGTATTTTTTTGACAAAGAACAAAAATATATTTCCACTACAATGTTTCAGCTTCCGCCTTCCTCAGGTAGTACAAGATGGTTTGCTCTGTGGCTGCACAGATGACACAGCTGAATTTTCAAAAAGCATCATGAGTGAAGATTCCATTTGGAATGTGGAATCAATGCAGTCCTGAGAGCTCTTGAGACATGCAGTAATCAGGTTGTGTTGTCAATAATGGGAATCTATCTGTTTGAGTCACTTCTTTCTTGGATATTTTATTTCTTTGTGACTCATTGTATCCTTTGGGATCCAGATTTCTGCCCTGGCTGGCTGTTGTTTTCGTGTTCAAGTATAGATTATGTGAATATATAATATCTATGTCTTTGTATATTTCTACACACATCACTGTGTGTGGAAATATATAAAAACATATATAAAAATTAATACATTATAATATATATATATATATATTTTTTTTTTTTCACTGAAAAAAACATAGGTTTCAGGGATGTTATAGTTAGCTGGACATTTCACTCATACAAAACCAGAGAAATTCCACCGTTATAGTTAGTTCAGCTTACTATAACTCAGTGATGTAATTTGAGATGTCATCAGTGATGTCATCAGTGATGTCACTGAACATGTCATGAATGATGTAATATGTGAAATCATCAGCAGTGCATTGCGGGGGCGCGAGTTATAGTTAGCTGAACTAACTATAACAATGGAATTTCTCTGGTTTTGTATGAGTGAAATGTCCAGCTAACTATAACATCCCTGAAACCTATGTTTTTTTCTGTGAATTTCAAAGATTTCTTAAATGCTAATTTCTAACTATAACGTCCCTGAACCTGATGGTTTTTTTCAGTGAATTTCAAAGGTTTTTTAAATATGAAACTACTATTCTGCTATTTGTCTTTAGTACTCTTTTTTTCTAACTTTTCTACAACATAAAAGAAAATAAACTGGAAAACTGTTGTGTAATGTAATATATTTCAGAAATTACAGTGTTACTTATCAAATAATACAACATAATTTAACATTTTGAAAAATATTTTTCTCCCTTTTTCTGCTGTTATCAGATTCTACTTAACTTCACTATTCACAGTGATGTCAGTGCAGTATCATCATAAGCAGCTAGGAAAATCAACAATCAACTATATTGTGAAAAAAAAACACAAATGACTAATTCTTGCAAGCACAATAGGAAATCAACACAAATAACACATCCAATACTATTTCAAATTTTTAAATCTTACCTTTACTCTGTAGTTTCCGTTCACACTTTTCCTCAAGGCCAAATATTGTGTCAATTTTTTTTTTTTTAATTATCCAGTACAAATTCCTTAAAGCATCTTCCCATTTTCCCTCTAGGCCGAATAATGTATCTAACATTTTTGTTTGAGATGTATTAAATAAGAGTTGCGTAATTCATAAGACAATCTCAGTTTTATTTCCAAGTGTGTATCGTTACAGTGACTCCAACCATTATTGCATTTTAAATATACAGTATAATGTCCTATGTGGTAGTAGCTCCAGCATGGAAAACAATAGCCAGTGTTGCAAAAGTTCTCCCAGATATAGATACTTGACTAGCAACAAAAAAAAATATTTTCGTTTCCACTTTTCTTCCATTTGGTCTACAGCGTTGTAGCATTAAAATTAAGATATTGCCCATATCTTTGTAGGCATAATGTAGATAACATTTCTGATTGACAACGAGAGCATGTCATATCATGATTTGCTTCTTTTACTAATTTCGGAAAAGGTACAGATTTGCAGTCAGGTATTGTTAAATATAAAAATCGTTTTCTGTCAACTATAGTGCTGGAAGTTAATGAACGCTGTTTACATTTGTGATCCCATTTGTAACTGAGTACAAATAAACTCTCAATCTGGATTCCGTCATCTTCTAATACTACAAGCATAACCATCAGAAACTCTTGTGCATCTTGTTGAGTATTAGGGCTGAACGTTAAAGATCCAGTACATGTATTCGAGTTGGCGAATACCAGAAGCAGTATGGATCTTACTTCTGTCAGTTCTCAATTGTTCAAATAAAGTATAAAGTGCAAAACATAATCTTTTTTCCTGACTTTCCATAATTTCACCATAAAGATCTTCTAGATAAAATATAATGTTTAGAATAACATTACCATAGCAGTTGACACCAGAAGCATTTTCTAATTGGTATCCCACAACATCATCACTTGTTTGTATTTTCTGTTTCTTTGCATCTTTCCTTTTCTGCATTTCAACCACTCTTGATTCATCAACATGTTTCCCTTTTGAACACACATTACGTTTTTCATAAATAGGATATTCTCCTAAAGTTGGTGCATAAAGTCTTCTTAAACGATTATATTCTCTTACACAATTTACATCAGCACTAACCTTGTTTTCTTCAAAATCAATTAAATACAAACCAGGCAATGTTCTAACTCGAAATAATGCAACATATGCCATTCCCGCTTTAAACACAGTTCTTCCAACATTTACTAAAGCATTATCTACACTTAAACCTTGAGATTTATGAATGGTTATTGCATATGCTAAACAGAAAAGAAACTGTTTCCTACGAACATACAAGTCTTTTGCCAGCAAAAAACGTACAGCACAATGCCCAATCTGTTTTACCTCTGTAATCTGATTATATTTAATTTTCAAGATTACAACTGCATTTCTGTTATGATATTTTACAAATTCAACATCTTTCCCCATTGCTCAATTTACTAAACCTACTTCTTTATTCAAATTACGCCTCAAAATGACCCGACAGTTTATACATACATTTAAAAAAAAATTCTAAGCCAGCAGTTTTTGATACAGACTTTTCCAAAGAATCCAATTTAGTCTGTAGTTTATTTGAAAGAAGAATTGTTATTCCTTGATGCTCGATTTTATCAATAGCTTCAATGGGAACTATTCTTGATTTTCCAATTTCAGAAGCTCTTGATTAAATGTATAACATTCTTTGACTGTAAGCATTAAGCAAACTATAGACTTTTTTTCTGCAATGTTCTTGTACAGTACTGCTGCTGTTGTGTTTTCAGTTGTAAACAAGTTCTTTAGTAGATGACTTTGTAAAGCTTGTTTACCATGTCTGCTTAGACTCTCAGAGGGAGAGTAACGGGCCGACGGGCCTGCTAGCACAGACACACCTACAAGCTAACGGGGTGGCTCACAGAGGTAGAGCTGCGGGCCCGATGGCTCGCAGACGCAGAGCTGCAAGGCAACGCACTGGCTTCTAAACGCATAGCCGCGAGCCGGTGATGTGGAGAGAGAGCAGCGAGCCTGTGAAGTGAGGAGAGAGACCGTGAAAGGGGTATCTTGCGGAGACAGAGCTGGGGTATATTTTCAGTGTTGCCTCGCAGAGGTAGAACTACGGACCCGATGGCTTGTAGACGGAGAGGTGCGAGCTGACGGACTGAAAAACAAAATGACTGCCAACACTACCTAGTTTCAACTGTTCACAGCCAAGAAGCCACAAGCTTGTGCTTGTATCCCCTCAGCCAATCAGATGTCAGAATTCGCAAATATTGATATCTGTAAAATTTGATATTTCTCAAAACCTACTGAACGGAATTACACAATTTCAACAAAAGCATGCTTTCTGGACCACGACCTTTCTCCCTGCCAAATTTGGTGGAATTCCATTCAGCAGTTTGACCTGTAGCCTTGTCTAAAGTTTCCTAAGGAAAATGCATTGAGAAAACAAATTTTGGGACCCCTCTTTTTTTCTCAGCCCCCCCTTGACCAATCACCCCAAACTTTCAAGATATGAGCTGAACCAAAAAGAGAAACCTTTTGGAAAATTTCGTAAAGATTCGTCAAACAATGCCAAAGTTATGAGCACATGAAAAAATGATTTTCCTATAGAAACGTGATCCTAACTATAACTATCTACTGGCGACCGCCAATAGATAATATATATATATTAACTACTGGCGGTCACAAGTAGGTAGTTATAGTTAGGACCTATGTTCCATAGGAAATCCACAACATTCTATTCCCAATAAGTCTGGCGCCAGTTGATGAAACTTCGCAACATTTTTCAAACTTTTGGCCAGCTCCGGTCCGCTCCTATCCTGAAAGGTTCGGGGTGATTCGTCAAGCAGGGGCCGAGAAAAAAGGGGGGTCCCAAAATGCGTTTTCCCCATGCAATTTCCCATGGACCTTTTGACGCAGCTACAGCCCGAACTGCTGAACGGAATTACACCAAATTTGGCATAAAGGTAGCCCTCAGTTCAGACTCGTGCCTTTTGCTTAAATGGTGTAAATCCGTTGAGTAGTTCCTGAGAAAATTAGAGTTAAAAGTACATATATATCTATGGCCTCGGAGGATCCGCACACCCTATACGCACCCTGAGCGCACCCTCTGCGAACCGTGCGCGCACCCTCCCTATCACACGCTGAATGCTAATTGGCTGTCAAGTGTCTGTCAACATTCGAAACCAGGAACTGTTGGCAGCCATTTAGTGCCTCGGTAGAAGCGAGGCTGAAGAAGTAAGGGAAATAAGTGTGTGAAAGATGTAAAGGGGGCTGGGTAGAAATACTCTGACCCTCTACTGTTACTTAGGGGGTCCCAGAATGACTCTCTTTTTAAACGGCAAAATGCACGAGGGTTGCACGGATCCGGACGTAAAAAAAAAAAAAAGAAGCACGGGCTTTTGCGCTTCCTTCATAATTAGCCCCCGGGGTGCCAAATCCTAGGCGCAAAATGTGTAAATAATTAAAAGGGGGGCCCAGGGGGCCCCCCAGCCCCGGGGACCGCTACCCCCGAGGCTAGAAAATAAATAGGGTGGGGGGCTGAACGGCCCCCCCAAGCCCCGGGGACCACCACCCCCTGGGGCTTTATTTATTGAGGGAGGGGGGCCACACAGCCTTCAAGGGCCCTGGGGACCGCCACCCCCCAGGGCTGGCTCCTACAGTGTCCTGGGGTGCCCACCCCCAGGACACTGTTGTTGCTTTAGAGGACGGGAGTCTCCTGCCCTCCCATAGCAAACTTAATTTGGATTTTGACAGAGAGAGCAGGGAAACCTGCTCTCTCTTTCAAAATCCAAACCATTTTGCTTTTCCACACTGGGAGCTGCATGTCAGCAGCTCTCCATGTGGAAAAGCAATGCCGGCTCCCGAAGGATGCGGGGAGCCGGCTGGGACCATTGGGGCGTTGGGGTTCCCCCCACGGTCCCCAATGTGTTTTCATAAGCCCCAGGGGATGGGGTCCCCGGGGGATAAAAAAATTAGTGATAGGGGCTATTTGTTTTTTTACTGTAAAATTAGGAGTCGCGCATCCTAACACGTTGAGTGCACGATTTCTCTCGCGTAGGGTGCGCGGTTCCTAACGCGTTGGGTGCGCGACTCCAAGGAAAAAAAAATGAAATTTTTGGGAGATAAACATCAAGCTTAAGTGTTTTGTTCTTGAGTGGCTCTAAAAAGAGCCGTTGTGTTCATTGAGAGTTTTTGGTACTTATAAGTAAGTACCTATACAGAGTCTAAAGTTGTTGAGGAAGACTCTGTTTCTTTCATCAGTAAAGTGTACTCCATCTCTCCTATACATCTCTTGCATATGAAAGCGCAGATTGTTATTGTAAATGGACCCCATTCTATAGTCTCGGAGACAAGCAGAAACAGATTTATTCACATGTTTCCTAGATTTCTCAATCTGTGAACAAAAATGATTGGACCAGTTCCATTTCTGCCTCTGGCATACGTTAGAATACACAAAGGCAGTTTTGGGAAAAAGTGAAATCAGTTCTGCAAAGGTGTCCTTCATAAGCATTTCAGACTTACCCCAGTCAAAGTGCCTAGGTCATTGCCACCACAGTGCACTATTATGAGGTCAGGGTGTTGGAGATGCATAAAGGATTTTGCCAATGGCATCAATTGGTGCCACTTTAACCCTCTCTGTCCAATCCATTTAATGTCCACATTTGGCAAAGCTAGGTCTTTGTGAATGCCTTTGTTTTCTGCATACCTTTGGTTCCAGAAAATATAGCTGTGTCCCACAATCCACACTCTAAGCATCTTGGAAGGAGGTCTGGATGCACTCAGATGGTCTCTGTAAATGAAATGGCAGTTTGAAAAGTAAGATTTTTCTAAAATGGTGGCTAAGATGCAATTTTGAAAAAAGACAAGAAATTATTGGTTGTTTGACAACCTTCTATACCGAAAACTAGGGTGCATGTTTCTGTTTTTTAAACGCATGATTCTTATTGGTTAACAAAAACTGATTGAAAGGAACATTATATATGATAAGGTGATATGTTGAAAAGTCAAGCACACTTTCTGTTTTGATTAGCAACATTTTATTTATTTATTTGCCGGACTTGTATAGCGCATAGCTGCCCCAGCTGAACTTGTGACCTGTGTGCTCAGTTAAGTGTTCCATGACCTGTTTCTATGGTAACAGGCAGAAGGCAGATTGGGGGTAGGGTTCAAACTTATGTCATTTGGAAAGGGTTGAAATGTTTAATCAATAGAAATGTGTGTTAGCTTTTGAATTAATGTGGGAAGGAATGTGATTTGATGTTTACATGTATATGTGTGGAAAATGAGAGGGAAACTTTGCCAGTCTTTGGTTTTGCTGACAGGTGCACAGTGCAGAGATTCTGTATAAGAAAATCTGGTGTGTGACTGACATACTTCTTAATCTACAAAACAACTTGAAAGGTGAGTTATTTAATTGTGAGGGGATGTATATGGTTTATTTTAATTCTAATCAGACTAATGTATTTCTCCTGCTAAAGTGCACGGAATACTTTTTTGTCTACAATCTTATTGTCAGTGTGTGTGCATGTAGAAACCATTCTGTGATAAGCATTTGTGTTTTTCATGTGTTTGCAGACAGATAACTGTGCTGTTTTTATGTTTTGGTAGAATTAGAAACCAGTCTTTTTTTTTTTTTAAATCTTTATTCAGTGATTAAAAAACACCATAAAAGCACATATATATACATGGATAAAAAGTCATTAAACATTAATCAAGATCCTTATACAAAGTTAGTGCAAATAGAGATACCGACATACAGGATCATAAAAAAGGAAAATCCAAAGTCTTTCATTCCTCTCCCCTAGTCATCTTTAATCGGACCGCAACCTTAATAAAATTCATAATACAGCACAATGTTAGTGGATCAGAGGCTTTTTGCAAAAAGACTAATGCGTCCCTGGCACATTCCTGTTGGACTTTTTTAAAAATATTTACAAGAAATCTGCGCCTGGGCATAGAGAAATAGGGACAGAGCAAAACAAAATGAAGGGAATCCTGCGGAGACCTGTTGTCGCAGCCGCAGGGTCCCTTCTGTTCAATTGACGTGGTGAAACCTGCTGGTGAGGCCAACATAAAAGGAAGTAAATTCAGTCTAAAACGGCACATAAGAAATCTATCCTGTGCATTATGCACAAGATACAGATAAGGCTCCATACCCTCCACACTCTTTACCAGATTATGAGCCCTCACAGTCTTTTTAACACCTTCAGCCTCAGCTCTACATTGGGTTTTCCGCTCTAGGAAAATTTCCCCTACTTGTTTCTTGTGCTGGGCTGAAATTGATGTGGGGTTCGTGAAGAGGTTTCCAAAGCCTAAATCTTCAAGGGTGTTTCTTACATATTTAAGCCAGGGGATGCGCATACAATGGGTCCTATCTAAGCAGTCCAATGAAATTTCTCTGCTTAGATGCGCATCTGGATTAACCCATATTTTTAGCCAGGCCACAATTGGCCTAAGTTTTAACAGGTCATCCAAGTATGGTCTCCCTAGCTCCCTATGAGCTATGATTCCAGCGGTACTTGGTGGTGCCCTCAGGATAGATTTCAGATATTTGTTTTCTTCCTGTTGAATTCTAGGGGTGTTCACAAAGCCCCATACTTCTGCCCCATAGATTACTTTGGAGCATGATACGGAGCCATACAAGTTCATCACCTGTTCCGGGCTCCATCTACCTAGCCTCCTGCCATATCCAGCTATAGCCCCATTAGAGGCAATCATTTTGCTACAACGTTCCACCACTAAAGAGTTAAACTGCAAAGCACCATCAAAGGTTACTCCAAGATAAGAGAACGTTTTGACCTCCTCTAAAGTATGGGTGCCTATTTTAGAAGTAAATTTAGAGGAAGGTTTTTTGCCGGCCAGGAGTACATATGATTTGCCCCGGTTGACAGATAGATCCAGTGTACTCATGAACCTAACAAACCCGTCTATCAGGATTTGTAAGCTTCGAGGTGTGCGTGCAAGCAGAACCGCGTCATCTGCGTAAAGCAGAACAGGAATATGCCGCGCCCCGACCCTTGGGGAATCTGCCTTTAACCCCAAGAGAAACTGCTCCAGGTTATTAATATAAAGGGAGAACAAAAAAGGGGCAAGAATGCAACCTTGTCTGACTCCACTCTTACAGGGAAAAGAGTCAGACAATCCTCCCTCCCTATTAAATCGAACCTTGGCCGTGGTGTCGCTGTGTAATTCCCTTAATATGGTAATTAAACCACTCTCAATCCCCATGCTTAACATCATATCCCACAGATTTCCTCTATTGACGTGATCGAATGCTGCTGCCAGATCCATGAATCCCATATAAATGGGTTCATCACTGGCCAGAGTATATTTGGCAGTCAGCATGTAAAGGTTCAGGCATTGGTCACTGGTGGACCTCCCTGTCCTAAACCCGTATTGAGTGTCCGAGAAGATGTTATTCTCTTCGGACCACTCGGACAGTCTGTTGAGGATTGCCCTACCCAAAAGTTTAGCCGATACGTCAATCAGGGAAATGGGCCTGTAGCACTTGGGGTCATCCTTATTGCCCTTTTTGAAGATTGGCACGATGATTGCTTTAGACCAGGATGGTGGCAGGCCGCAAATGGTCGCAGTATTTATGACCCTGGTCATCAGCGGGGCCCATAGTTCTATATTACTAAGAAACAGGTCAGGGGGAATTCCATCCGGCCCCGGGGCTTTATTTTTAGTCAGACCCTCCATCCCTGCAGTAATCTCCTTAAGAGTGAATACTACCGAGGGAACCTGACTTGTGGTTACGGGTGACTCTACATGGATACCGGGCTCATGGTTATATAGACCCCTAAAGTGTGTGACCCACTGCTCCGGGAGGATGTTAACCCCTATCTCTGGGGAATCATTTTCTTGAAAGGTCGGTTTATTAATGATTCTCCAAAATCCCGCTAGATCCCTTCTTTCGCCTGCCTCTCTTAAGTCTGCCCAAGCTTCTGCCTGCAGGGCAAGTTTCCTCCTTTTGGTCTCTTTTTTATATTTTTCTCTGCACCCCTTGATTTTTTGAGGGTCCCTTGGTTTTAGCTTAAGGGAGCATTTCAACTGCCTCAGTGCCTTAGAGCAGTCTTTATCAAACCACCGGGGATTTACCAGGTTACATGTGGGCGCACTGGTCCTAAATAGGCCATCGACCAGGTTAGCAATCTGGTCAAATGCTTCCAGTACCCTTGGTCCCTGGACTTCTAGGTCTAGACAGTCGTTAATGGCTAGTCGGCCCTTGTCGCCCAAAGTTTTATAAAACTTTACCCCATCTATTTTGGACCATTTCAGTCTCCTACCTTGATCTGTGACCCTCTCCTCAATTGAGCGGTGGACTCTAGTTCCAGCACCCACCCTATACGAGAGCATTAAAACAAGGGGATTGTGGTCACTAAAACTGCTCCAATCTATCCCTACACTGATTATTTTGTTTATCAGGGATCTCGAGGCCAAAATATAATCTATAATAGATGAGCAACCCCTGCCCTTGAAAGTTGGTGGGAGTGAACCATCCGACTGTGGGTCTATCATATTAATGGTATGCTCTAGGTCGTACTTAAGCCGAAGCAACCTAAGAGCCAACCCAGTAGGCGTATGAGAAAAATGCGGACCCTTCTCCATTGGACATTGTGACCAGTCTGTGTTTACCTTGACCAGTGCCGGACAGAGGTGGCAATTAAAGTCTCCCACTAAAAGCAGCCCGTGCGGCGGCCCCTTATTTTGGAATGTTGTTTCTTGTCCCAGCCTATGGTCTAGTTCAGCTAGTAGCGGGATATGGTTGTTTACTATCTCAGTGTTATAGATGTTAAGAACAGAAAATCTTAACCCCTTTCCGAGGAACCGAACTACCTGAATCCCATGTGAGTTCCAATCTGGGGAGGACCAGGAGCCTGGGAGGTCTAAATCTACGTAGATGGACAAACCGCCCATTGCTCTCCCTGATCTGGATTTTCGGGCGGGGACAAAAAAACACTTGTACCCCTGTAGATGGTAATTATTCACCAAGGCCCATGTCTCCTGTACACATATAACTTGAAATTTTCTAATAAAATCAACCCATTCCTTGTTATTAAATTTGCCCGCTATGCCTGCTACATTCCAGGAGATGAATCTCACTCCCTCTCCCCTCCGTCTTGAACCCCCCTGGGGCCTTGATGGTATCTCCTGTAATGACCCTTGTGTAGCCAGCCCATGTCCCCCTCATATACCTTCTATGGCTGTAGCGTTAGGCTCAGCAAACATGGAAATCCCCACACCACTCGGTAGAGTTTGCTGAGCCTGAGAGTTTTGCTCCTCCACCACCTCTACCAAAATGCCCTTATCCATGTGACCCTGGGGGACATTATCTGTTTGTCAATCCACCCCCTCTAGACCGTTCAGGCAAGTAAACCGGTTATAGGTGTGCAAGGGTGGTTCTGGTCGGCCAAATAATGGCCTAGGGTTGAAGGCCCAGTGTCTCCCCCTCCTGCCAACCCTCTCCCAGTTGTCATGAATTTGGGGCGGCTGCAATGGGACTGGAATAATGGGGAAAAAGAAAGATACACGAAGGGTTTGGATAGTGGATTCTCTGGATCTATTCTTCCCTTGGCATATGTAGGACACCGTTCCTGTGTCCCTAAAACTCACCAATATGCAGTCCCCTATAATAGATTTGTATGTTCTCCCCACCCATGGCACCCTTCTTACCATTATGATTTCGTTATTAAGGTGTGTCGGGAGGGGTCTATTTATGTTTAACCACTTAATTACCCTACTTTTCAGGGCACAAAAATCCTCAGTTTCACCTTCTTCGAGTGAGGGGACACCCGCCATGACTACAGTGAGATCATTAGTCTCTGGGGGTAGGTTAGGTCTGCGTGGTCTCAAGGGAAGCTTCATTAGGGGAGTCGGTGTGGTACTATCTACCGGCTGTGCCGGATGAACAGGGCCTGAAGGAGGAGTAGGCATGTTAGAGTTAAGGGGCTTAGTTGATGCAGGCTTGGGCCTTAGGGGTTTTTGCGGGGCCGCCGCATTTGCGGCTTGTAGAGGGACTAAGTTTGCCGCACTATTTACAGGCTGTTGAGGGGCTATTGTGGCGGGGGTAGATTCTAGATGCCTTCCCTGATGACCAGCCGGGATTTTCAGACTACTTAGTGTGGCCTCCAGAATAGTTAGTCTGATCTCAATCTTTTTTATACTCTCGCTAATCGGTAGTAATAGAGACCTTAGCAAGAATTCCAGGTTTCCAGCGGGACAACAGAGAGGGGGACATTAGCGGTACTAGTTCCTATGTCTTTTATCAGGGCGGGAGCTAGATCCTCCCGGGCAATAGGTTTGGGGTGTGATTCAGCCGGTAATTTCGCTGCTAATACGGGGGGTTTTGAAGACTTCCCAAAGTCCGAGTGAGAGATCTTGGATTTACTCCTTCCCTGGGCTCCCTTCGATTTCCTCCTACGTTTATTAGGAGGGGGCCCCGGTGCTCCTTGTGTAGTAACTGGCTTGGGTTTAGCTTTCCTAGCCTTAGAGGCTGGGGGGGGTTGGGAGACTAAATCAATGGTCACCCTTGTAGGGCTTGGACTGGTAGCTGGGACTATACTCATGGCTGCAACTGGTGGAGTGTTTATACAATCCCTCAGCAGGAGTGGGACATCATTTATTAGGGACAACTCCTCCCTGGGCGTAGTGGGTTGTTCTCCAAGGGGGGTGTTTTTCAAGTTATCTATTGAGCGTCTCCGTTCTGCCCTTAACCGGGACAGGTTGCACTCTTTGTCCCCCTCCCCCACCGCCCGGGAGAAATAATTCTCTAGGGTCCTATTTTTAACTCCAACAATTTATGAAAACCGAGCAATAGGGTTCAAAGTAAAGATCAAGTAATAGTGCTAGTGCACATCAATGAAAGTCACAAATTAAATTCCAGCTGTTCATGTCTTGTCTTTATTTCTTGACAAAGCTTCTTCGTTGCAAGCCCCCTGCCAGCCAACACGTGTTTCGTCCTGACTATATTAGGTCATGGACTTCATCAGGGCTGCAGGCAAAGAAATAACCAAATTCCATAAGTATATATAACTAGTGAAAAAACATACGTACAACTATACTGACATCAGAAACTATAATACTAATTGTACAATTTATTGTACCATTCAAACCTAATAGATAAACGTGATGGTCGGAGCAAGACATATGATGTGTAAGTTCACCGAAAAGTAAGGGTTGTGATCAGTGATTATAGGAAAGGAAGCGAGACTACAGAAAGGGAGTAAAAAGTTATTAAGAAAGAACCCAATGAAAAAACATTAGATGTGAATATCAAGAGTCAAGTAAGATCAGGAAGCTGTATATACCTTGATAAGAAGACAGCTACTAACCTCGAAACTAGTGCCCTAAAATAGAGGCATACGAAAGAAGAGGATATTTTATAAGAGACCTGAATCCACGTGGCCCGCCAGTGAGATAAAGCCATTGCCAATTGTGATCTGATAATATTAATTAGTGCTAGAAAATTAAAATTCGAACAGATAATACATAGAACTCACCAATACTTGGTGTGATCAAGGGCTTTGTCTAATAGGTCCAGATACCTAATGCTGCGTCCGCATTCTACAAGTGAGCAAGAATATTATCAATAAAGTTAGTGTTCAATCAAGAGTGAAATCCTCTGTTAAGCGCCAGTAGCGTAAATATTAAAGAGCGTACCAGTAAAATCTCAGGCTGTTGGCTTCAATCCAATTTCTTGAGTATAACGGTCTGTAGTATTAGTTCTAGTTATCAGTAATGTGACCTAAGACAGGAAGAAAACCGAAATTTACCGCATTATCCGCTATGTGTCAAGGACACTAGTTCGGAAAACTATCAACTATAATCCATAGGGAGACTAACATAGCCAGCAAACGGCCATGAGATATAATAGTAGTAATGTAGTGCCGCAAGCAAAATAAATTAAACCCATGAAATAATGGCAACGCAAATTGATAGAGCCCTATGAGCTCCTACGCCTGAATAAATTAGCCTCTCCATAGTCTAATACTCCGTCACAAGTTAACTCCTCAAGAGGTTAATATATCTAAATTATCCCATCGCGCTAGATCTGCGCTTACCTCGGTACGTTCAGAACGGTCCGTAATCTCAACCTCGTGTAATCATCTCGGCGTCAGCAATGAGCGCCATGTTGATATGGGAATAAATAGTCCTATTAGACGACGGACTCTGTAGCTCAGTATTAATGCTTCAGATAGGCGACATATTAGAGCAGTACATCATTTAATTCTTCGGACAGCATAAGTCGTGCTAACAAATTGAACTTAATGAGGCGGAGCCAAAAGTAAACGATATGCTTGTAAGAGAAGGCTGCCATTACCTAATTCCTACTCATAGCAGTTGCTGACTTCCAGTGCATCGGAAGTGGCGCGCCATATTAGATCGGGATCGTCACGCCAAAATTAAGGCTTCTAAGCAACGCGCCATCTTTGAGAGGACTGAGACGCCAGTGGCGTTAATATAGAGTGTTCACTACAGAATAATTCTTTAACTAACTTCTAAAACTAAACACGCATATCTATGCGAATAAATCTCAAATTCAGGTAATTAAGTGATGGACGATCGATAGGTATGTATATACAGACTTATAAATATCTATCGAGTGAATTATTAGCTCCAAAGAAAAAGAAGAAGTAAAGGAAGAGATGAGTTGCCAGAAACCAAATGTGACCCCACCATAGCTAGATCACTGTGAGGCAAGGCATACAGTAATGTACAACATATTATTTTGTATACACTATCTTCGAACAAGATATTACAGTCATCCAGTAAACACATGGGAAGGCAAAAACAGGGGGAAGCACATAATAAAGTTACAAACAGTTATTCACAGTAATTATTCAATATATAACAGAGTTATTTGAAGTTAACATCATTGCCTGAGGCTAACGTGAACTGGAGTAATATAGATACTAATATTCAGTTATGTACCCAAAAAATACTGTAATTCATTTTCAATATTAATCCCCATGTTCACCGCATGTAACCTCAGAATCCAGCGTGCTTCAGACTGCCGCAGCTTTAATTCTCGATTACCACCTCTAATATCACTTGGTACTGATTCCAGAGCATGAAATTTAAAGTTCTGTTGTTTGTTCTGCTCCGAGCATTCTAGAGCATGATGAACTATAGGGTATCTATCATCCATATTCTTCAATGCTCTGAAGTGTTCCGCAATTCGTGTTTTAAGGTTCCTAACCGTACTACCCACATAAATCATTGAGCATTTGCAGATAATGACGTAGATAACAAACTTAGTATTGCAATTAATATACTGGGTTATGTGAAACTTTCTGGATCCATTATATGTGAATTCTTTAGTTCCTGATAAAGCATGTTTACACATACTGCAATCACCGCATTTGTGAAAACCCAAGCTTCTGCTCTGTAGCCAAGACTTAGTATCAACTTTATTCTTAGGGTAGCTTGGGCTGACCATATTCCGAATTGTTAAACCTTTACGGTAGGTAAGACTTGGGTGGTCAGGATTTTGTTAAGATCAGAATCTGATGTGAGAAGTTTCCAATGGCGTTTAAGTATATTAAAAACTTTATGAGACCAGGGGTGGAAATTTGTTATCATTCTCACTGGTTGTTCTTGTCTACCCTTAGGGTTATGATGTGATTTTAAAGTATCATTTCTGTTAAGAAGACTGGCTCGTTTTTTTGCCTTCTTGATTATATTTAGATCATAACCCCTATCCAAAAATCTCGCTTCAATATCTGTTACACAGTTAATAAAATCAGTATCCTTACTGCAGTTGCGGCGTGCTCTATGAAATTCTCCATAGGGAATCGAATTGACTTGCGTCCTAGGATGAGCACTTGCTGCATGCAGAACTGAATTACATGCTGTCTCTTTTCTGTGCATACGACTGTAAATGCACATGTCTTCAACAAAAAGTTCCACATCTAGAAACACAATTCTTTGTTTGCTGTAAGCCATTGTGAATTTCATATTAAATGAATTGCTGTTTAGATGTTCAAAAAAACCATTAAGTTCATCAATACTACCTGTCCATATTAGAAGACAGTCATCTATGTAACGACCAAGAAACATTATATATTCCTGCCATCTCGTACCAGATGGGCCCCAGATGTGCACCGCCTCGAACCACCCCATGAAGAGGCAGGCAAAGGACGGCGCAAATCTGGAACCCATCGCAGTACCGCACGTCTGTTGGTACCACTCTCCCCCAAACAGAAACACATTGTGTTCTAAAATCATTCGTGACATATCTATTATCATTTGTGAATGTTCTAGAAATTCAACCGGTCTCTTATCCAAGTAATAGCGTAAAGCTAATAAGCCTTGCTCATGTAATATATTGGTGTAAAGTGACACCACATCTAATGTGACAAGGGTCATAGACTCATCCCAAGTGATGTCCATAAGTGTATTTAAGATGTGTTTCGTATCTCGAATAGTTGATGGTAGATTGTGGACATAAGGTTGCAAGTAAGTGTCCACAAATTCAGAGATACGTTCAGTCGGTCCACCTATTCCCGACACAATTGGTCTGCCGGGTGGTGAAGTCGCATTTTTGTGAATTTTAGGCACTGTATAAAGGCAAGGATATCTGGGTTTATCAATCAGAAGATAACGAAGTTCATCATCACTAAGTAAGCCCACAGTGTTCCATTCTTTAAGCTGCTCATTAATCACTGTCTTGATAGTTAAAATGGGATTACTGGGAAGTTTCTTGTACCATGATGTATTGTTTAATTGACTCAGTATTTCTTGTTCATAATATTCTGTAAACATTATTACAATATTACCTCCCTTGTCGGCTTCTCTTATTGGGATTGACAAGTCTGCCCTCAGTTGTTTCAGTGCGAGTCTTTCTTTAGATGTTAAGTTATCAACATGGGGGAAAGATTTCCGGTGATTAATAGTTTTTTCCAGTGCATCTAAGTCCTTTTCAACCATCTTATGGAACAGGTCAATGCTGTTACCTGACGCAAGGTGTGGAACCCATTTTGACTTGAGTTTAAGTCCACTATCCTCCCTTAGGTTTGTTGTACAGTCAAGGTCTTGCAGGACCTTATGCATAGTAATAGGATCTTGTTCATTTTCCGTAATAGATAATAATAAGACTCTATCTCTTATATCTTGGATAGATAAATCACCAACCATAGTGTCTGTGGTACCTTTTTTATTTGGAACAATAGTAGTGGCAAAAAACTTTTTTAATTTAAGGTTTCTGGAGAATTTGAAAAGATCTATTTTCACATTCGTCATGTCACAAACCGGGGATGGGCAAAATCCCATACCCTTACTTAGAACCGAAATCATGTCAGTAGACAAAACAGTATCAGATAGGTTAATAACCTGTATTCTCTCATTATCTTTATTTATTGTTTCACCTTGCTCCAGGATCTGGTATTTACTCTTTCTCTTGTGTTTTGATTTAGTGCCCCCCCTACAGCCTCTCCTTGCTTTGCTCTTAAGTCCTCTCTTGCTCTGTTGTTGTTCTCCTTGTTGCCTATCCTTATACGTTGTACTTCCCGTAAAAAACTGTTACCCGGGAGTACGTTAGGCACCCCTTCTGTAATTCCCTCCGTTCCTGATACTGAGACATTACTAGATGAGGCAGAACTCACTGTACTGAATAGAGATGATCTGCTACTCGTCAATTGTTGGTCCTGTCTGACCAGGTTATCAAATTTTTTGGCAAATGTGAATACTCTACCATTGCGGTAGTCTATTTCATCACGTTTTAATTTACGAGCTTTCTTTTCTTTTGTTTCCTCTTCAAATTTGTTCAAAATGTTTTCCAAAATGGCATAATTCTTTTTAGCTACTTCAGGCAAGTTTATTTCAACAATTTCTTTTTCCAAAATGTCAGCTTCTTCTGCTGCCTTTTGGACTTTTCTTTCAGCATTTTCTATGAGAATATTCATCAGACGCATAGAATTACCAGTGAGTTCTTTTTCCCAGAGGAGAAGTAAATCCTCCTCGAGATCGTCATATGTTGGAAATATAGTAGATCTCAAGCCTCGAGGGATTCTTTCCAATCGAATATATTCTTTAAGTGTAGCTCCATCCCACCATTTACCTATTTCGTTTTTTTTTAGTCTTTCCAATCTGGAAAATTTAGCTTTTAATCCCTCATTAATCTTCACATTACCTTGCGAAACCGCTTTGTTAACTGAAATTCCTGCATGTAAGTTTCTAAAGAGTTCCTCAGCTATTTTATTTCTGTCACTTCTAGAGCTCATGTTTGACAAGTTTACTATGCTTCGTAGCACACTCCCCGCAGCAGTCCCAATTATAAGACAGAAAAGAAACCACAGTGGTAGGGACAATTTGCGCGGGGAAATGAAGTATTGGTACTTGTGTGTAAGTGAGAACCCTTGCTACTAGGTTAGCAATACGACGACCACTAACATCGTAATTTAGGCAAACAGAGTTTACCTTAAACATCAACAATTTATGAAAACCGAGCAATAGGGTTCAAAGTAAAGATCAAGTAATAGTGCTAGTGCACATCAATGAAAGTCACAAATTAAATTCCAGCTGTTCATGTCTTGTCTTTATTTCTTGACAAAGCTTCTTCGTTGCAAGCCCCCTGCCAGCCAACACGTGTTTCGTCCTGACTATATTAGGTCATGGACTTCATCAGGGCTGCAGGCAAAGAAATAACCAAATTCCATAAGTATATATAACTAGTCAAAATACATACGTACAACTGTACTGACATCAGAAACTATAATACTAATTGTACAATTTATTGTACCATTCAAACCTAATAGATAAACGTGATGGTCGGAGCAAGACATATGATGTGTAAGTTCACCGAAAAGTAAGGGTTGTGATCAGTGATTATAGGAAAGGAAGCGAGACTACAGAAAGGGAGTAAAAAGTTATTAAGAAAGAACCCAATGAAAAAACAATAGATGTGAATATCAAGAGTCAAGTAAGATCAGGAAGCTGTATATACCTTGATAAGAAGACAGCTACTAACCTCGAAACTAGTGCCCTAAAATAGAGGCATACGAAAGAAGAGGATATTTTATAAGAGACCTGAATCCACGTGGCCCGCCAGTGAGATAAAGCCATTGCCAATTGTGATCTGATAATATTAATTAGTGCTAGAAAATTAAAATTCGAACAGATAATACATAGAACTCACCAATACTTGGTGTGATCAAGGGCTTTGTCTAATAGGTCCAGAGACCTAATGCTGCGTCCGCATTCTACAAGTGAGCAAGAATATTATCAATAAAGTTAGTGTTCAATCAAGAGTGAAATCCTCTGTTAAGCGCCAGTAGCGTAAATATTAAAGAGCGTACCAGTAAAATCTCAGGCTGTTGGCTTCAATCCAATTTCTTGAGTATAACGGTCTGTAGTATTAGTTCTAGTTATCAGTAATGTGACCTAAGACAGGAAGAAAACCGAAATTTACCGCATTATCCGCTATGTGTCAAGGACACTAGTTCGGAAAACTATCAACTATAATCCATAGGGAGACTAACATAGCCAGCAAACGGCCATGAGATATAATAGTAGTAATGTAGTGCCGCAAGCAAAATAAATTAAACCCATGAAATAATGGCAACGCAAATTGATAGAGCCCTATGAGCTCCTACGCCTGAATAAATTAGCATCTCCATAGTCTAATACTCCGTCACAAGTTAACTCCTCAAGAGGTTAATATATCTAAATTATCCCATCGCGCTAGATCTGCGCTTACCTTGGTACGTTCAGAACGGTCCGTAATCTCAACCTCGTGTAATCATCTCGGCGTCAGCAATGAGCGCCATGTTGATATGGGAATAAATAGTCCTATTAGACGACGGACTCTGTAGCTCGGTATTAATGCTTCAGATAGGCGACATATTAGAGCAGTACATCATTTAATTCTTCGGACAGCATAAGTCGTGCTAACAAATTGAACTTAATGAGGCGGAGCCAAAAGTAAACGATATGCTTGTAAGAGAAGGCTGCCATTACCTAATTCCTACTCATAGCAGTTGCTGACTTCCAGTGCATCGGAAGTGGCGCGCCATATTAGATCGGGATCGTCACGCCAAAATTAAGGCTTCTAAGCAACGCGCCATCTTTGAGAGGACTGAGACGCCAGTGGCGTTAATATAGAGTGTTCACTACAGAATAATTCTTTAACTAACTTCTAAAACTAAACACGCATATCTATGCGAATGAATCTCAAATTCAGGTAATTAAGTGATGGACGATCGATAGGTATGTATATACAGACTTATAAATATCTATCGAGTGAATTATTAGCTCCAAAGAAAAAGAAGAAGTAAAGGAAGAGATGAGTTGCCAGAAACCAAATGTGACCCCACCATAGCTAGATCACTGTGAGGCAAGGCATACAGTAATGTACAACATATTATTTTGTATACACTATCTTCGAACAAGATATTACAGTCATCCAGTAAACACATGGGAAGGCAAAAACAGGGGGAAGCACATAATAAAGTTACAAACAGTTATTCACAGTAATTATTCAATATATAACAGAGTTATTTGAAGTTAACATCATTGCCTGAGGCTAACGTGAACTGGAGTAATATAGATACTAATATTCAGTTATGTACCCAAAAAATACTGTAATTCATTTTCAATATTAATCCCCATGTTCACCGCATGTAACCTCAGAATCCAGCGTGCTTCAGACTGCCGCAGCTTTAATTCTCGATTACCACCTCTAATATCACTTGGTACTGATTCCAGAGCATGAAATTTAAAGTTCTGTTGTTTGTTCTGCTCCGAGCATTCTAGAGCATGATGAACTATAGGGTATCTATCATCCATATTCTTCAATGCTCTGAAGTGTTCCGCAATTCGTGTTTTAAGGTTCCTAACCGTACTACCCACATAAATCATTGAGCATTTGCAGATAATGACGTAGATAACAAACTTAGTATTGCAATTAATATACTGGGTTATGTGAAACTTTCTGGATCCATTATATGTGAATTCTTTAGTTCCTGATAAAGCATGTTTACACATACTGCAATCACCGCATTTGTGAAAACCCAAGCTTCTGCTCTGTAGCCAAGACTTAGTATCAACTTTATTCTTAGGGTAGCTTGGGCTGACCATATTCCGAATTGTTAAACCTTTACGGTAGGTAAGACTTGGGTAATTGGTCAGGATTTAGTTAAGATCAGAATCTGATGTGAGAAGTTTTCAATGGCGTTTAAGTATATTAAAAACTTTATGAGACCAGGGGTGGAAATTTGTTATCATTCTCACTGGTTGTTCTTGTCTACCCTTAGGGTTATGATGTGATTTTAAAGTATCATTTCTGTTAAGAAGACTGGCTCGTTTTTTTGCCTTCTTGATTATATTTAGATCATAACCCCTATCCAAAAATCTCGCTTCAATATCTGTTACACAGTTAATAAAATCAGTATCCTTACTGCAGTTGCGGCGTGCTCTATGAAATTCTCCATAGGGAATCGAATTGACTTGCGTCCTAGGATGAGCACTTGCTGCATGCAGAACTGAATTACATGCTGTCTCTTTTCTGTGCATACGACTGTAAATGCACATGTCTTCAACAAAAAGTTCCACAAAAAGTTCCACATCTAGAAACACAATTCTTTGTTTGCTGTAAGCCATTGTGAATTTCATATTAAATGAATTGCTGTATTTTTAACTCCTCCCGGCTTCAATGGGGTACTCTCCCTTGCCGGGGACGGCATAATGTGAGTGATGGATTATAATCGGCAAGGGGCTGTGACAGTAAATAGGACCAGGGGTCGAATGGACGACCCAAGAGAGTATGCCCAGCCCGGCCTACTCCGGCCTCTGACGGCCACAGACGGTCCCGCCCTTGTCCCGTGCTTCTCCCGGGAAGCTCCCGCGTGCGCTCCCGCGCAGCGGGAATAACAGATTGAAAAAATAGAGACTCTCGTTAGTGGGGGCGGGGCAGGCAGGGAGAGCGGCCCAGATGATTGTAATTAGGGCTGGCGGGGACTCCTGGGAGATGTAGTCCCGGTCCCGCAGCTCGCAGCCCTGCCCACGCGCACTCACACCCACTGCAGGCTCCGCTTTGGCAAGGAAACAACTCCAGGGGTCCAAAGGTCCAGGACAGCACACCCCTCGAAGCGAGACCCGCGAAGCGGGTTCCGCGAGGCGCTGCAAGGAAAGCAGCAGTCAGGGCAGCAGTTCTCCACACGCACCAACAGGTCAGCCAGGCGTCCCAAAGTATAACGGAGTCCCAAAGGTTTTAAATTCGTTGGTGGGGGCGGGGCAGGCAGGGAGAGCGGCCCAGATGATTGTAATTAGGGCTGGCGGGGACTCCTGGGAGATGTAGTCCCGGTCCCGCAGCTCGCAGCCCTGCCGACGCGCACTCACACCCACTGCAGGCTCCGCTTTGGCAAGGAAACAACTCCAGGGGTCCAAAGGTCCAGGACAGCACACCCCTCGAAGCGGGACCCGCGAAGCGGGTTCCGCGAGGCGCTGCAAGGAAAGCAGCAGTCAGGGCAGCAGTTCTCCACACGCACCAACAGGTCAGCCAGGCGTCCCAAAGTATAACGGAGTCCCAAAGGTTTTAAATTCGTTGGTGGGGCGGGGCAGGCAGGGAGAGCGGCCCAGATGATTGTAATTAGGGCTGGCGGGGACTCCTGGGAGATGTAGTCCCGGTCCCGCAGCTCGCAGCCCTGCCCACGCGCACTCACACCCACTGCAGGCTCCGCTTTGGCAAGGAAACAACTCCAGGGGTCCAAAGGTCCAGGACAGCACACCCCTCGAAGCGGGACCCGCGAAGCGGGTTCCGCGAGGCGCTGCAAGGAAAGCAGCAGTCAGGGCAGCAGTTCTCCACACGCACCAACAGGTCAGCCAGGCGTCCCAAAGTATAACGGAGTCCCAAAGGTTTTAAATTCGTTGGTGGGGGCGGGGCAGGCAGGGAGAGCGGCCCAGATGATTGTAATTAGGGCTGGCGGGGACTCCTGGGAGATGTAGTCCCGGTCCCGCAGCTCGCAGCCCTGCCCACGCGCACTCACACCCACTGCAGGCTCCGCTTTGGCAAGGAAACAACTCCAGGGGTCCAAAGGTCCAGGACAGCACACCCCTCGAAGCGGGACCCGCGAAGCGGGTTCCGCGAGGCGCTGCAAGGAAAGCAGCAGTCAGGGCAGCAGTTCTCCACACGCACCAACAGGTCAGCCAGGCGTTTTTTATGTATTTGCAAAATGAGTCATGTTTCTACACTAAAATGTAGTACTCCTTCTAGATTAAAAAATGTGTTTCGGTACAGTGCAAGGGATAGTGTTGTTTGTTTAGAATCACACAGTGAGTATGTGTGCATTTAGGAATCATTTTGAGAGAAACATTTTGGTACTAATGTGTAGTAGAAAATTTTCTGCAATGTGTGCAGTCACCTTACATCTTGTAGACTAGTAAATGTCTTTTGTACAAGGGATAGTTGGCTGTCTACAATCACACTGTGAGTCTGTGTGCATTTGGGCAATTATTGTGAGAAAAGCATTTGTTAACATCATGTATTTGCTTGCAGATTACTGCTTTAAAATTTGGTTTGTTGTCAAGTTTGAGTAGCATTAGAGGCCAGTCATTGCTTATGCAATTGCAAAATGAGTCAGGCTTTCACAGTAGTGTGCAGTATTGAAATATGTAGAATGTGTGCAGATACCTTACCCTTTCCAGAGTAGTGAATTACTTTTGGTAAACTTCTAGGGATAGTGTTGCTTGTCTAGAATCACACTGTGAGTCTATGTGCATTTGGATAAGCATTGTGAGAGAAGCATTTGGTAACATCGTGTATTTGCTGACAGATAAGTGTTTTAAAATCTGTCATGTTGTCAAGTTTTAGTAGCATTAGAAGCCAGTATTTGCTTATGCATTGATAAAATGAGTCAGGCTTTGACAATAAAGTGCAGTACTGAAATATGTAGATTGTGTTCAGTCCCCTTACCCCTTCCAGAGTAGTGAATGACTTTTAGTAAACTCCAAGGGATAGTGTTACTTGTCTGGAATCACACTGTGAGTATGTGTACATTTGGGTAACCATTGTGAGAGAAGCATTTGGTAACATTGTGTATTTGCTGACAGATAACTGTTTTAAAACCTGTCATGTTGTCAAGTTTAAGTAGCATTAGAAGCCAGTCTTTGCTTATGCATTGATGCAATGAGTCAGGCTTTCACACTAAAGTACAGTACAGAAATATGTAGATTGTGTGCAGTCCCCTTACTCCTTCCAGAGTAGTGAATGTGTTTTGGTAAAGTCAAAGGGATAGTATTGCTTGTCTAGAATGACACTGTGAGTATGTGTGCATTTGGGCAACCATTGTGAGAGAAACATTTGGTTACATCATGTATTTGCTGATAGATAATGGCTTAAAATCCTGTCATGTTCTCAAGTTTTAGTACTATTAGAAGCTAGTGATTGCTTATGTATTCACAAAATGAGTCAGGTTTTCACACTAAAGTGCATAACTGAAATATGTAGATTGTGTGCAGTCCCCTTACCCCTTCCAGAGTAGTGAATGAGTTTTGGTAAACTGCAAGGGATAGTGTTGCTTGTCTAGAATCACACTGTGAGTCTGTGTGCATTTGGGTAACCATTGTGAGAGAAGCATTTGGTAACATTGTGTATTTGCTGACAGATAACTGTTTTAAAACCTGTCATGTTGTCAAGTTTTCGTAGCATTAGAAGCCAGTCATTGCTTATGCATTTATAAAATGAGTCAGGCTTTGACACTAAAGTGCAGTACTGAAATATGTAGATTGTGTGCAATCCCCTTACCCCTTCCACAGTAGTGAATGAGTTTTGGTAAACTCCAAGGGATAGTGTTGCTTGTCTAGAATCACATTTAGTTAATATCCAAGTAGTAATGGAGTGAGGCACATGGATTGATTCAAATGCAAATCCACTATGCATGCAGTCCTCTAACCACCTACACATTTGTCTTTCACATCTTCAATACCCCAAACAGTATTCATACAGTTCCTACAAACCCCCAGTCACTCCTCTTGCACTCTTTTACTGATTCATTCAGCATCATGTAGTAATCCATTTACTGTGCCAAAACCTAAACACTTATAAATTCACCCAGGAACTCTCCATGCAATACTGTTTACATTTAATTAATATGCAAGTAGTAATGGAGTTAGGCAGGCCTTAGCACATGGATTGATTCAAATGCGAATCCACTATGCATGGAGGCCTCTAACCACCTACACAATTGTCTTTCAGACCTTCAATTTCCCAGCAGTATCTATAAACTCCAGTAAACACTCTTTCGTCTACTTGCACACCTCTAGTGACTCATCTGGCACTATGTAGTAATCTATTCACTGCACCAAAACACAAATCTTAAAAAGATTAACCCAGGCACTCACCTTGCAGTACTGTAATGATTCAGTCAGTACCCAGGTAATCATGCAGTGTCCGAGGTCTTAGCTCATGGACTGTTTAAACGTCTATCCACTATGCATGCAGGCCTTTAGTCACCTACACACTTGTCTTTCACTTCTTCAATTAACTAGTCAGTATCTATATACTTCAATAAACACCCTGTCATCTCTCTGGAACTCTCCGTGCAATACTGTATACATTTAGTTAATATGGAAGTAGTAATGGAGTTAGGCAGGCCTTAGCACATGGATTGATTCAAATGCGTATCCACTATGGATGGAGGCCTCTAACCACCTACGCAATTGCCTTTCAGACCTTCAATTTCCCACCAGTATCTATAAACTCTAGTAAACACTCTTTCAGTCCACTTGCACACCTCTAGTGACTGATCCAGTACCATGTACTAATCTATTCACTGAGCCAAATCCGAAAAATGCCAAAGTTTTACCCAGGCAGTCTCGTAGCAGTAGTCTAATGATTCAGTCAGTACCCAGGTACTCATGCAGTGAACCATGCATTACCACATGGACTGCTTCAAATTCCTATCCAGTATGCATGCAGGCTTCTAACCTACTATACACTTGTCTTTAACAGCTTGAATTCCCCAGTCAGTATCCACGTACTTCCAGAAAAGACCCTGTCACTCCCCTTGCACTCTTCCAGTGACTTATTTAGCACCATGTAGTAATGCATTCACTGCGCCAAAACTGAAACACTTATAAATTCACCCAGGCACTCTTCTTGCTATAGTCTAATTATTCAGTCAGTACCTAAGTACTAATGGAGTGAGGCAGGCCTTAGCACGTGGATTGATTCAAACGCGTTTCCACTATGCATGGAGGCCTCTAACCACCAACACAATTGTATTTCAGACCTTCAATTTCCCAGTCAGTATCTATAAACTCCAATAAACACCCTTTCACTCCAATTGCACACCTCCACTGACTCAATTGGCACTATGTACTAATCTATTCACTGTGCCAAAACCCCAAAACTTAAAAAAATCCACCCAGGCACTCTCCTTGCTGTACTCTAATGATTCAGTCAGTACCCAGGTAGTTATGCAGTGATCCAGGTGTTAGTGCATGGACTGTTTCAAACGTGTATCCACTATGCATGCAGGTCTCTAGCCACCTACACACTTGTCTTTCACACCTTCAATTCCCCAGTCAGTATTCATACAGTTCCAGCAAACATCCTGTCACTCCCCTTATAGTTCTCCAGTGACTCATTCAGCACCATGTAGTAATGTATTTACTGCGCCAAAAAAATAAATACTTATAAATTCATCCAGGCACTCTCCTTGCAATACTCAAAACATTCAGTCAGTACCCAAGTACTAATGGAGTGAGGCAGGCCTTAGCACATGGATTGATTCAAACGCCTATCCACTATGCATGTAGGTCTCTAACCACCTACACACTTGTCTTTCACACCATCAATATCCCAGTCAGTATCTATATATAGCTCTTGCAAACACCCTGTCACTCCCTTTGCACTTCTCCAGTGATTTTTTCAGTAACATGAAGTAATCCATTAACTGTGCCAAAAATCAAACACTTATAAATTCATGCAGGCACTCTCCTTGCAATACTCTAAACATTCAGTTAGTACCCAAGTACTAATGGAGTGAGGCAGGCCTTAGCACATGGATTGATTCCAACGCCTATCCACTATGCATGTAGGCCTCTAACCACGTACGCAATTGTCTTTCACACCTTCAATTCACCAGTTAGTATCCATACACTTCCAGCAGACACCCTGTCAATCCCCTTACTCTCTTCTAGTGACTCATCCGGCACCATGTAGTAATCTTTACTGCACAAAAACACAAACCCTTAAAAGATTCATTGAGGTACTATCCTTGCATTACTCTAATGTTTCAGTCAGTATTCAGATACTCATGCAGTGAAGAATGCCTTTTGACAAGGACTGTTTCAACTAACTATCCACTATGTAGATAGTGGCCTAACCAGTTTTACACTTGTGCATCAGGCCTACTTTTCCACAGTTACTATGCATACAATCCAGCAAACACACTGTAACTGCTGTTGCAAACCCATAGTGAGTCTTTTAGTAGCATGTAGTGATCTATTCAAAGTAAAATTCAAACAACTGTGATTTCACTCAGTGTCTCTCCTTATAGTAGTGTAATCATTCAGTCAGTTAGCATGTAGTCTTTCAGTGAGGCAGGCTTTAGGGCATGAACTGCTTCAAAGTAGTATGCACTATGCATGTAGTGTTTTAACCATAGTCACACTTGTGCTTCGGGCTATAATTTCTTAGTCAGTATTTATATTAAATGTATTTGTATAGTAATAGAAAAGTATAAATTATATTATTAATATACATTTATTTGTGATTATTTTTTACAGATACTGTTTTTCACCATTAAAATAGAGAAATCATTCCGAAAAAAAAAAAGAAAAAGTAAAGAACAGAGAAAGGAGAGTTAATTGAAGAAAAATCAACCACAAGTATTGAATGAACAACATAATTTGGCTAAAAAGAAAAAATCTTCTGGTAAGATCACAAAGCAATTTATTAAAAATGTTTGTAGGACCAGACAAAATGTACAGAATGCTGAAACCTCTGAGAATGATTCAACTAGAAAAAATCTTCAAAATAATAGGAAAAGCAAAAAAGCAAATGGACAGTCAAAGGAGACGAAGTATGGTAAAAGAAGTACATCATTTGCTGAAAGATGTGAAGAAATATAAAAAGAGAGCTCCATTTTATAAAAAGAAGAAGCATATTGAAACCATTGTTGAAAAGGCTTTTGAAGTAAAAAGGAAACTATTCATTTTAGTATTAAACATAATTCGATCACTAGTTAAACCAATCCATTTAATGAAGGCCAAAAGTAGGAGGAAAAGTGTAATTAATAGAACACATTTTTGTGATGTTTTTTTGGGAGAATGGAAACACATTCAGAGCCTTTCTTTAATGAAGAGAGTTATTTACAAAGCAAAAATTTATTGTATGCAGTTGACACCAGTGGTCGAGGTTAGAAATGGTTGTCCAATTGACAAAAAGAAAATGGTTGAAAGAAATGCAGAAGAAGTGATGGATGGTGAAGTTCTAGGGAGACGTCCTAAACACCCTGTGTACACTTGGGATTGCAGTAGTATTTGTAGTGTACGACAAGAATCTATTCATAAATTATGTTGTTTCTTATGAGCATTTAGTAAAAAAAAGTGTTAAACAAAAGATTAAGGTGTTGCAAGGACTAGACCCTTGCAGAGTGAGATTAATACTGGTTTGCAAGGTCATTCTCTGGTGTGTCTTTCTAGGAAAGTTTATCAAAGTGTTTTTCACCTTTTCAGGATGTTGGCAGTACATCATACTCAAATGCGGAAGTTAGTGAGAAGATTGTATTATGCAAAAAGTCCAGCACTAAAGTTAACTGAGTTGAACAGTGCTCTTTTGCGTGGGTCAGTATCAGATGTGAAGAAGGTTTGTGATGATATTGAGTTTTGTTACTTTGGTCCTCAGGAAGACAGTGCAGAAACTGACACATTAGTAGAATAAAATGTTGAAGACAATGTAGAACCCATGATTACAAACATTTTTGAAGGTCAAATCACAAAGTTTAAGGTAATTTCAGGTGAAAGACCAAATGTTTCTTGTATTTGTTGTCGGAGAAGTCACTATAAAAATCAGACTAGGAGTGTCAATCTGTATTTAAAAAGTGAAACAGAAAATAATGATAAGTGGAAGGAATTTGCAACTTATTTGTTGGTCGAGGATTGTTTTGATTTGGGATCTGAGCAGCGTATTTGGAAATATTGTTATAACAAATTAGATGAGAATAAAATGCCTGCTAGAGCTGTTCATAATAATGTAGAGTTGGTTGCTATTCCTCCAGAGCTGATAGATTTAAATACCTATGAGTCTATTCTCATTCAGAATGTGCACCCGTTTCAGGCTATTGTTCGTATGGAGCCTAAAACAGGTAAATTGCCTCCATCAGAGTTACAAAGAGTATTGAAAGGAAGAGTTGTGTATTTACCGTTAGATCTAAAGAAAAACATTGGAACTATTGGTGTAGACCATGCAGAAAATGAACCACTAGTCATTCTAGTTAATGGTGTTCCTACTAAGAATAAGAAAATCTGTCAAGGATTAGTGGATGTTAACAAAGTGCAAAAGGCATCATTGTATCTGATAAAAAATAATGAGTACTATAGAAATGTGTTTGTAGGAGAAGAAGAAATAGATTTAGCAGAAGATACTGAAACATTAAGCGGACCAATTGAAAAATTGTACATGTCCAGATGTGAAGAAATCTATGAACATTACAGTGTACATCCACTTCATTCCAAAGAGGTGATGGGGAATACGATTGAGTTGTTCCAAATGAAAAAAGCAAGAGGAAGTCCCATGAGTGTATGGGAAGAGAGCTTGGAATCTCGTTGTTTCCCGCAGTTGTTTCCAACAGGAAAAGGTGGACGATATGATGAACGTCCTGTGCAGATTCCTGCATCTGAATATCGGACAACAAGATTATATGCAGAAGATCCAAGCTTTCGACAATGTATCCATTATATGTTTCATCTTCTGTTTGAAAGTGACTTGTCTGGACTTTCATATGCAGTAAATCACATTTTAAAAACTGGAATGCATCTGCAAAATGTAACTGCAAAGGATTGTATGGATAAAGTGCATCAGAGAGATGATCATTTAGAATCTCAGTTAATTAATCTGATGGCATGTCAGCGTGGGACTAATGAATATTGGTACCGTCATCATGGAGAACTGAAATGTATGCTATGGAACTTAGGAACTCCTACATGCTTCGTTACACTAAGCTGTGCTGAGTATGCTTGGGTGATTTACTTGAATTTCTTCGAGAGGCAAACTCCAATATAAAAAATATTGAATACAAGACACCTGGAGAATTGTGCTCTTTGGATCCTGTTAATGTATGCAGATATTTCAATCATAGGTTTGAAGCTATGATGTCTTTCATCTGCAATAAAAAAATCCTCCTCTTGGGGAAGTTGTGGATTTCTTTTGGAGAAAGGAGTATCAAGTAGGAGGTGCGCCTCATATACATATGTTGTTATGGATCAAGGACGCCCCCAAATTTGGAACAGATTCACATGATACTGTTTTGTCTTTCATTGAAGATTATGCCACATGGGCTGTACCCAATAGCAGAGAAGATAAAAACTTAAAACAACAAGTCTCACGATTCCAAAGCCATAGGTGTGGAAAATACTGTTGACGAAAGTACAAGTCAAAGGATAAGTTGTATACCAAATGTCGTTTTGGATTTCCACGTCCTGTATTATCCAAAGGAAGAGTGAACAGTTTTATGTCAGCTATGTGACTTACCATCACAAGAAAGTCTCCGAAAAATACCTACAACTTAAGAAGAAGCGAAGAGTCAAAATCCATAAATGACTACTGTTAGACCTGTCAGCCCTTTGGGTGGTCCCTCCTCATCATTATTTATTTTGTCCCACTTTTGCCTCAAACCCTGTTTGAATTTTTCCTTTTTGGGAACCACCAGACTTTTTCGTGTTGCTGCAGATTCAGGGAGCCATTTTATCTACCCCTGAAACTTCTGTCTGAGGGCCTGGAGCACAAAATGGTGGCCACCTGTGACATCACCAGCATCCACTGGAACCTACTAGCACCTTCCAGAACATTCCAGAACCCTGTGACCGTTGGAGGCGGTTTAGAATGTTGGGAAGCTAAGACAGAGAGTTGGCAGTTGGAGCTGGCAGTTGGCAGTTGGCACCTGACTGGTGAAGAGTGAGCAGCAGAAACCTGAAGGAGGAAGGAGTGAGGCAGCAGGGGTGGAAACTTGTGCCTGGAGTGGGGTCCATAAACCCACCCGTGATACTAGTCCCTACTGACTGAGCCCAGCCTGGAGCCCTGTGTGGGAAGAAGGAAGAAAAACCATCTTAAGGACCTGGACAGCAGGAACAGGCCTTAGAAACCAAGAACAGTAAGATCCTGACCTGGATACTGGTTTCCCTGGAGCCGGACGTCGAGTAGCTTGGAGACCTGGAGCCTGAGGTGGAGAAGCGGCGCTGACTGGAAAAGCAGACGTCGTGCCCAGAGCCGCCAGAGATCGTGAGAGGGTGCCGACGGAGGACGTGAGGTGTACCAGAGGTCGAGGAGGAAGTTAACCAAGGTTGAGTGAGCGGTGTCAACGGGGGAGTGAAGTCCGCCCTCCGGGGTCGCCGGAGACCGAGGTGAAGTGTGCCGGAGGTCGGGAGTGGAGATCGCACTCCGGAGTCGCCGGAACCTGAGAGAAGTGGACCGGAGGTCGGGAGTGGAGGTCGCACTCCGGAGTCGCCGGAAACCTAAGGAGAAGAGCACCGGAGGTCGGGAGTGAGGATCGCACTCCGGAGCCGCCGGAAGTCGACATCGAGTCAAGGCCGGCCGACGTCATCGAAGTTGAGGTCGCCATCGGACCGGAGCCGCCCGAAGTCGACATCGAGTAAAGACTGCCCGACGCCATCGAATCGGAGGTCGAGATCGAGCCGAGGCCGCCGACATCGAACCGGAGCCGCCTACCGGCGTCGTCAGGAACTGACATTGTGCCGAGGCCGCCGACGTCGAACCGGATCCACCTCACGGCGTCGACACGACTCCAGCGGCGTCGGAACATCAGAAAAAGGGCAGTAAGTGGAATAGAGGGCGCCAAAGGCCCTGTGGAATCCTAAGAGTCTACTCTAGGGGTTAGAGAGGTGCTGGAACCAGCTGGACTGTGCCAGGGGTGAGCTGGGACTAATCTAGAGGGGTTGTGTGGAGTGAGAGAGCCAGGTCTCTGGTATTCCCCCCCTTGATCTACCTCAGTTAGGCCTCAGCCTTGTCCAAGCCAGGGAGTAGACACCCTCAAGCCTTCCACATCCCCACAAGCTGTGCCTGGGCCAAGTCAGCCCTTAGGAATGCAAATGTGATCTGATTCTATGAGTGTCACTGTCAGCTTTTAATTATTTATTAGGGGCACTGTATTTATTGTATTTAACCTATTTATTGCTTCACTGTATTTATTGGTCCACAGTATTTATTGATGCACAATATTTATTGGTTTACAGTATTTATTGCCTCAGAATATTTAATTGCCTGTATGTATTGCACTTATATTTATGCCTTCATTATTTATGATCACCCCTATTTATTGAATCATTAAGCCAGTATTTATTTGACCTGCACTATTTAAAAAGTTTGTATATTGTGATTGTGTTATTATTTATCTAATCAGCAACTAAGAGAAAAAGAAGATAAAGAAAGATATTTTCATAATTTTTACGGTGTAGAGTCGTTTTTGGAACGGATGCACGCATGGTTATTGTATGGGTATGTCGTATGCTTAGCACGGTGCCTGATTCCTGACCACTCGAGCCAAGCTACCACTGTGTGTCCCGGAAATACTCCGTTACCACCAACCCTTACCGGTGTGGGAGCGGAGTAACTTTCTAACATAATTGCTGTTCAGCGGTGGGATAGAGCTGTGCCTACGTATACTCAACAATAACTGTGGGTAGTCCATAGGCCTACACCGGGAGTTTTCTCAAAGCGGCCTTCCTAATTGTGGGTTTTTGTTTTTTCCAAATTTACTCTGGTGGTGGGAGGAGGTATTATTAAAGGTACCCCCCTGCATTGTTACTGCAAATAACTGTCCTCTGACCTGAGTGGGCAAGATGGAGTTTGTACTGGAGAATTTAGAAACGTACACTGTGGCCCAACTCAGGGAGTTTTGCCAGCGGGAGGGGGTGTATTGTCCCCCAGGAGCAAAGAAGGGTGCACTCCAAACCAGCTTAAGGGCTTGGGGGGAGGCACGCCGAGAAAGCAAGGCTGAGGAGGAGGACAGGGATAGAGAGCCCGACAGTGAGGGAGCTGGTTTGTACCAACCGGAGGTGGGGAACCTGTCAGCGGGGCCCAGGACACTTTCCAGGAAGGGCAGCAGTGCCTCTAGCGGTGGCTTGTCTGAAGTGGAGTTAACAGACTGGAGGGAGAAAAGACAGCTCACGTGGGACTTAGCAAGGCTGGAGAAAGAAAAGGAGGAACAGAGGATGGCTCATGAGATAAGGCTGAAAGAGATAGATCTTCAGATCCTGAGAATCGGGGCACACCCTGTACCTAACGGTGGCAGCGAAGAACGAGAGTACACCAGGGAACCCAAACCCTACCTGCCAAAGGACATAGTAGCTAGCTATGGGGCGGGTGACGATATCGCCAAGTGGCTAGCGGCCTATGAGGTCTCGTTGAGGGCCCATGGGGTTCCAGAGAAGTACTGGGGAGGGGGATTGTACAAGTACATGCCTCCAGCTGGTAGGGATGCTTTATTGGCCCTCGAGGAGGATGAGCAGACCCACTACCCCACCATGAAACTGGCGCTCATAAGAAAGTTTGGACTAACACCCGAAAAGTACAGACAGAAGTTCAGGGGTAGTCACAAACTGGGCACACAGAATTGGGTGGACTTCCTGGACTATGCAAAGAAGGCACTAGAGGGTTGGATTCAGGGCAGTGAAGTAAGGAACTACGAGGGGCTGTTTGACCTAGTACTGAAGGAACACCTGCTCGAGAAATGTTTCCCTGAACTGCGGCAACACCTGGTGGATAGCAAGCTGACCAGTCCCCGGAAGCTTGCTGAGGAGGCGGACATTTGGGCTAGTACCCGGGTGTCCACAAGGGGGACTGGAGGGGATACTCAAAAGGCCGGACAGGGCGCCCCCCAGAAGAAAGAGGGAGGGGAAAAGAAAAAGGAGTTCTCCAAAGGCCCGCAAAATAACTTCCAAGGGAAGGGAACAGGATTCACCCCTAGGGCTAACCCGCCCAGAAACCCTAATCCTGGCCAGAGTCAGCAGCCAAGGGTTGTCCATTGCTACGAGTGCGGTGGCGTTGGACACTATAAAGGAGATCCGAAGTGCCTGAAACGACCACCCCCTCCCATTGGAGGAAAGACCCCCGGAGTAGCTAGTGTAGTGCTCGGGGAGGAGATGCCCTTAACTAAGGGAAGGGAGTGGGCGGGTGTCACTTTAGTGTCCCTGGGAGAACGGGAGATGGTTCCCAAGATCCAGGTGCCCGCAAATACCGCAAAGTATGGGCAGTGGGTCACCATCAACGGCCAAAGAGGGGAGGCTCTGAGAGACACAGGAGCCAGTATGACTATGGTGCGTAGCCAACTGGTGTCTCCAGAGCAGGTAATTCTCGATGTACTCCACCCAGCCGCGATGGCTGACGGCAGAACAGGCCACTATCCCGTGGCCGAGGTTCCCTTTGAATGGGGGGGGGTTGCAGGTTCACTTCGAGTTGCCGTAAGCCCTGCCGTGCCAGTCGATTGTCTGCTGGGGAATGACATGGAGCACAACGCTTGGAAGGAGGTGGAATACCGGACTCACACTGAGATGCTGGGTACACCTGATTGGGCCTGTGTTAGCACAAGGTCCGCGACTACCCGAAGAGGGAGTTCGTTTCGGCTGGAGCCTGGAACAAAGGCCCAGCCAGCTGCCAGTCAAGGGAAGAACCGAGGACAGGAGAAGCCTGCCTCGGCGTCCCCACCCCGTAGGACGGATAGGCCACCGGAGGTGGTGGACCAGGAGTCTGCGGTGGGGGACGTTACCAACCTGGAGGACCTACCCATCCCGGCCGAGTGGCACGTGGAGGGAGGCCCGTCCAGGGAGGAATTCTGCCAGGGCCAGAGGGAGTGCCCTACCCTTGAGGGGCTGAGGCGACAGGCCGAAGCCCAGGCAGCAGGGAACGTTGAAGGGAACTACAGTGTTTACTGGGAGGATGGCCTCCTCTACAGTGAACCCAAGGCACCCCTACACGGATCGTCACGAGCCTTGGTAGTCCCTCAACGTTATCGAGCCTTCCTTCTGGAGTTGGCTCACGAGATACCATTGTCAGGACACCCGGGGCAAGACAAGACCTTCGCCCGTCTTGTCCCACACTTTTATTGGCCTCAGATGAAAGTGTCGTCCGATACCTACTGCCGGACATGTGTGTCTTGCCAAGCCAGTGGGAAAACAGGGGTGAAGCTGAAAGCTCCCCTGGAACCACTTCCTGTCGTTAGCACCCCCTTTGAAAGGGTGGGCATCGACATTGTGGGTCCATTGGATCCGCCGACTACAGCTGGTCACAGGTTTATCCTGGTTCTGGTGGATCATGCCACACGGTACCCAGAGGCAATACCTCTGAGGACCATAACAGCACCTGTTGTGGCTAGGGCCCTGATGGGAATCTTTACCCGAGTGGGTTTTCCCAAGGAAGTTGTGTCCGACAGGGGGACCAACTTCATGTCAGCGTACATGCGGGCCATGTGGAAGGAGTGTGGAGTGACCTACCGGTTCACAACTCCTTACCACCCCCAGACCAATGGTCTGGTGGAGAGGTTTAACAAAACCTTGAAGGGCATGATCAGAAGTCTGCCTGAAAGCCTGCGGAGGAAATGGGACGTCCTCCTACCCTGTTTACTTTTTTCCTACAGGGAAGTGCCACAGAAGGGAGTGGGCTTCAGCCCCTTCGAGCTTCTGTATGGGCACCCTGTACGTGGACCTCTCAACCTGGTGAGAGACGGATGGGAAAGAACTCCCAGAAAGCTTCCCCAGGATGTGGTGAGCTACATGCTGGCCTTCCGGAGCCAAATGGCTAAGTTGTGGAAGCAAGCTTCTGACAACTTGGAAGCCAGCCAAGCAGTAATGAAGGCGTGGTATGACCACAATGCTCACCCGGTGGAGTTGGAGCCTGGCCAGAAGGTGTGGGTGATCGAACCAGGAGAGCTTAGTGCCCTCCAGGATCGCTGGTCAGGACCCTTTGAGGTGTTGGAGAAGAAGGGTAAGGCTACCTACTTGGTGGACCTGAAGACCCCTCGTCAGCCCCTGCGGGTGCTGCATGCCAACCGCCTCAAACCCCACCACGAGAGGCCCGAAGTCATCTTGATGATGGTGACTGACGGAGGAGAGGACGTGGAAAGCGAGCCTCTCCCTGATTTGTTTGCGTCTCAAGAGAAGGATGGGTCGGTGGAGGGAGTGATTCTCTCCCCATCTCTAACTCCTGAACAGCAGGAGGACTGTCGCCAGGTCCTGGGGCAGTACTCTTCGTTGTTCTCCCTTGTCCCGGGTAGGACTCACCTGTGCGTCCATGACGTGGACACAGGAGACAGCCCACCTGTGAAGTCCAAGATCTACCGGATGTCAGACAAGGTGAAGGCCAGCATTCATAGTGAAGTCACTAAGATGCTGGAGCTAGGAGTGATCGAACCTTCTAGCAGCCCCTGGTCCAGTCCGGTGGTGTTAGTACCAAAAGCTGCACCACCGGGTGCCCAACCAGAAATGAGGTTCTGTGTGGACTATCGGGGACTGAATTTAGTGACCAAAACTGATGCTCATCCGATCCCTAGGGCGGATGAATTGATTGACCGGCTGGGAGCTGCCCAATATCTAAGTACCTTTGACCTTACTTCTGGGTACTGGCAGATCTCTTTGACTGATGGAGCAAGGGAAAGGTCAGCCTTCTCCACGCCCAATGGCCACTACCAGTTCTGTGTGATGCCCTTTGGGCTCAAGAACGCACCTGCCACGTTTCAGCGCCTGGTAAACCAGATCCTCACCGGAATGGAGAGTTTCTCTGCTGCTTATCTGGATGACATAGCCGTCTTCAGTAACAGCTGGGAGGATCACTTGCGTCACCTGCAAGCTGTTCTCCAGGCCCTGAGACAAGCTGGATTGACGATCAAGGCCAGCAAGTGCCAGATCGGGCAGGGGTCGGTAGTGTACCTGGGACACTTGGTGGGTAGGGGAGCGGTGCAACCCCTCCAGGCGAAGATAGAGGCCATCATGGCCTGGGAACCCCCCAAGACACAGACTGAGGTCCGAGCTTTTCTGGGCCTCACGGGATATTACCGCCGCTTCGTGAAGGGGTACGGTACCATCGTAGCCCCCCTCACGGAGCTCACGTCCAAGAAACAACCTCGACGGGTAGTCTGGACGGAGGCTTGTCAGCAAGCCTTTGTGAGATTGAAGAAAGCCATGTGCGAGGCCCCGGTCTTAAGGGCCCCAGACTTTTCCAAGGAGTTCATTGTCCAGACAGATGCATCAGAACATGGCATTGGGGCAGTGTTATCGCAACTCAATGAAGAGGGTCTGGATCAACCCGTGGTCTTCCTATCCCGGAGACTACTTCCCAGGGAACAGAAGTGGAGTGCAATAGAGCGTGAAGCCTTTGCAGTGGTATGGGCTCTGAAGAAGTTGCGGCCATACCTGTTTGGCTCGCACTTCCTGGTTCAGACCGACCACAGACCCCTTCGTTGGCTGATGCAAATGAAGGGGGAGAATCCCAAGTTGTTGAGGTGGTCTATTTCCCTACAGGGAATGGACTTTCAGGTGGAACATCGGCCTGGAGTGGACCACGCCAATGCAGACGGTCTCTCAAGGTATTTCCGCCTTAGTGATGAGAACTCCCAAGGGGTTGGGTAGCTCTCCCCACTTTCAGCTGGGGGGGACGCGTGTTAGACCTGTCAGCCCTTTGGGTGGTCCCTCCTCATCATTATTTATTTTGTCCCACTTTTGCCTCAAACCCTGTTTGAATTTTTCCTTTTTGGGAACCACCAGACTTTTTCGTGTTGCTGCAGATTCAGGGAGCCATTTTATCTACCCCTGAAACTTCTGTCTGAGGGCCTGGAGCACAAAATGGTGGCCACCGGTGACATCACCAGCATCCACTGGAACCTACTAGCACCTTCCAGAACATTCCAGAACCCTGTGACCGTTGGAGGCGGTTTAGAATGTTGGGAAGCTAAGACAGAGAGTTGGCAGTTGGAGCTGGCAGCTGGCACCTGACTGGTGAAGAGTGAGCAGCAGAAACCTGAAGGAGGAAGGAGTGAGGCAGCAGGGGTGGAAACTTGTGCCTGGAGTGGGGTCCATAAACCCACCCGTGATACTAGTCCCTACTGACTGAGCCCAGCCTGGAGCCCTGTGTGGGAAGAAGGAAGAAAAACCATCTTAAGGACCTGGACAGCAGGAACAGGCCTTAGAAACCAAGAACAGTAAGATCCTGACCTGGATACTGGTTTCCCTGGAGCCGGACGTCGAGTAGCTTGGAGACCTGGAGCCTGAGGTGGAGAAGCGGCGCTGACTGGAAAAGCAGACGTCGTGCCCAGAGCCGCCAGAGATCGTGAGAGGGCGCCGACAGAGGACGTGAGGTGTACCAGAGGTCGAGGAGGAAGTTAACCAAGGTCGAGTGAGCGGTGTCAACGGGGGAGTGAAGTCCGCCCTCCGGGGTCGCCGGAGACCGAGGTGAAGTGTGCCGGAGGTCGGGAGTGGAGATCGCACTCCGGAGTCGCCGGAACCTGAGAGAAGTGGACCGGAGGTCGGGAGTGGAGGTCGCACTCCGGAGTCGCCGGAAACCTAAGGAGAAGAGCACCGGAGGTCGGGAGTGAGGATCGCACTCCGGAGCCGCCGGAAGTCGACATCGAGTCAAGGCCGGCCGACGTCATCGAAGTTGAGGTCGCCATCGGACCGGAGCCGCCCGAAGTCGACATCGAGTAAAGACTGCCCGACGCCATCGAATCGGAGGTCGAGATCGAGCCGAGGCCGCCGACATCGAACCGGAGCCGCCTACCGGCGTCGTCAGGAACTGACATTGTGCCGAGGCCGCCGACGTCGAACCGGATCCACCTCACGGCGTCGACACGACTCCAGCGGCGTCGGAACATCAGAAAAAGGGCAGTAAGTGGAATAGAGGGCGCCAAAGGCCCTGTGGAATCCTAAGAGTCTACTCTAGGGGTTAGAGAGGTGCTGGAACCAGCTGGACTGTGCCAGGGGTGAGCTGGGACTAATCTAGAGGGGTTGTGTGGAGTGAGAGAGCCAGGTCTCTGGTATTCCCCCCCCTTGATCTACCTCAGTTAGGCCTCAGCCTTGTCCAAGCCAGGGAGTAGACACCCTCAAGCCTTCCACATCCCCACAAGCTGTGCCTGGGCCAAGTCAGCCCTTAGGAATGCAAATGTGATCTGATTCTATGAGTGTCACTGTCAGCTTTTAATTATTTATTAGGGGCACTGTATTTATTGTATTTAACCTATTTATTGCTTCACTGTATTTATTGGTCCACAGTATTTATTGATGCACAATATTTATTGGTTTACAGTATTTATTGCCTCAGAATATTTAATTGCCTGTATGTATTGCACTTATATTTATGCCTTCATTATTTATGATCACCCCTATTTATTGAATCATTAAGCCAGTATTTATTTGACCTGCACTATTTAAAAAGTTTGTATATTGTGATTGTGTTATTATTTATCTAATCAGCAACTAAGAGAAAAAGAAGATAAAGAAAGATATTTTCATAATTTTTACGGTGTAGAGTCGTTTTTGGAACGGATGCACGCATGGTTATTGTATGGGTATGTCGTATGCTTAGCACGGTGCCTGATTCCTGACCACTCGAGCCAAGCTACCACTGTGTGTTCCGGAAATACTCCGTTACCACCAACCCTTACCGGTGTGGGAGCGGAGTAAATTTCTAACAACTACAATCCAGTTATTTTATCCATGTGGAACGCTAACATGGATATTCAGTATGTTGCGGACAATTCCATTGCTGTTGCTCGATATGTAACGTCCTACCTTACTAAATCAGAAAAGACGGAATTGAAAGAAATGTGGAAAGAGATTTCTCACGAGAAGACTCTAAGTAAGAAATTATACAGTTTCAGTTTGAAGATGTTATCGCATCGTGAAATTGGAGCATATGAATGCTCAGATCGGTTATCATCTGCAAGTCTATGCTCCAAAAGTAGAAGAATCATTTGGGTGAGTCTAGGTCTTGCAGCAATGCGAAATCGGGTACTGAAATCTGTTCAAGAAATTAAATATTTAGCAGAAAAAGAACCAGAAAGTACAGATATTTTGAAAACGAATATGTTGGACACATATTACCCAAACAGAAGTCATCATCTTGAGAACATGTGTCTCTACGAAGTGCTGCAAAACTACACTTTTAAACGGAATACTACAGAGAACATCAATGATGGAAAATATGCAGTGATTGGTTCCGAAGGATGTTTGGTGAAACAAAGGAAAGGAAATTTAATGAATCACAGGAAACTGAGTTGCAACACTGCTGATAAAAGGGAATTTTACTATTTAGCCCTTTTGCAAATGTTCAAAATATGGCGTTCAGAACTGGAATTACTTGGATATTTTCAGAGCTATGAAGATTCATTTAATGCTTGTAAAGATAGCATACAATGCAGTGCTTTTGCAAATTATGTGAAAATGTTGAATGATGAAATTGATCAAGAAGCTACATTTGCAGCTGAGATTGTTATAGACAGTTCTCAAGACAGTCAAAGTTCTGCTGCACTGAGTCAAGATCCACTAGGACAACCAATTGTTGAAAATGAAGCAGCAATTGCCATGAATGAGGTGGAAACAGCAATGCATCAAGCTCAATAAGATGTAATGCAGTTAGGAAACTTAGGAGAACAACTAAATGTTAAACAGAAACAAATATATCAACAAGTGAAAGAACAGATTGACCATGGATTACTTCATGAAAAGAAAGGGTGCTCATGTACATCATTTCAACCTATCCGAATGTATGTGAGTGGTCAAGCTGGAACAGGAAAAAGTTTCTTAATTAAAGTAATTACAAGTTATCTGCAGACAACTGAGTCACATTTGTCTTGTGTTGTCACTGCTACAACTGGGTTGGCAGCACATAACATTAAAGGAATTACTTTACATCGGTTACTAATGCTACCAGTAGAGCATGAGAACAAATTGGAATACCACAAGCTATCTGGAGAAGCTTGTTGTGAAGTTTCAAGAGTACTGAATAAAATTAAACTTCTCATTATTGATGAGGTAAGCATGGTCTCAAACTTGATGCTTGCCTTTGTGCATTTAAGAATGCAGCAAATTCTTAAAACAGAGTATGACGTTTTATTTGGAGGAAAACACGTCATAGTTTTTGGAGATCTACTGCAACTGACTCCGGTAAAAGGACAACCGGTATTTTAAACACTTGCACATGAAGATACCAGAAAGTCTCTCGGTAGTGTTGGTAATATGAACATTTGGACATATTTTGAATACAAAGAACTGACAACAAATATGCGACAGGCAAATGGTGCTGAATATGGAAGTATTCTTCAAGATATAAGAATTGGAATTCTGACAGAACATGGCAAACAAGCTTTGCAGAGTCGATTACTTTCCAATTTGTTTCCAAATGAAAATGTTGTTCCTGAGAAAGTGTACATGAAAATTGCAGAAAATAAATCAGTGATCTGCTTAATGCCAACACTGCGCGAGTGTTCTACATTCAACGAAGAACTATTGAAACTGGAAAATGAAGAAATTATAAAAATGGAAGCCATCGATAAAATAGAGCATGAAGGAATCACTATTATTTTGACGGTGAAAATTGAAAACAAAACTGGATTCTTTAGATAAAAAGATTTTGGGGCATATGCATCAACATTAGCATTTGCGATTCCTTATTAGCGAAAAATAAGGATTCGCTAATAAGGAATAGCAAAAGGCTATGCATGTAGGAATCGCTATTCAAATAGCGATTCCTTAACTTTCCTTAATTGCTACTAGCAAATAGCGAGTAGCAATTAAGGAATGCCGTCCTAATCATTTCTATGGGCCTCCAGGCCCATAGGAATGAATCGGAGATTGCATGAGCAAATAGCGAGTACCAGTAGGTTCTCGCTAATTGCTCATGCAATTTCAAGGGTGCAAGGGTGTCAAAATGACACCCTATAGCACCCCTGAAAATGATATGTGCACATATGTTGCACACACACATGCTCTAAGGGCATGTGTGTGCGCAACATGAAACTTTGAAAAATGCAAAAAAGTGCATTTTTCACAGTTTTTGCAAATTACCATGCAGTTCATCTTCATGGTAATTTGCTCCCCCTATTAGCGAAATCGCTAATATTTTAACTTTGATGCATTGCATTTAAGGAATCTCACTTTGGGATTCCTTAAATGCAATCGCTATTTAAGGAATCGGTATTTAAGGAATCCCTATTTAAGGAATCGGTATTTAAGGAATCCCTATTTAAAGAATCGCTATTTAAGGATTCCTTAAATAGCGATTTCTGCTTTTGGGTTGATGCATTGGGATTGGGTATTTTTAACTTAATACCGGGAGCTATTAGCGAATCGGTATTTTACCGACTGGATTTTGGGTTGATGCATGAGGCTGTTTGTTAATTATCACAAAAAAGAAGGAATTTAATTTTTAAAAATTTAATTTGATCCGATTGAAGAAGTTAAAGAAATTGGTCGTTGTTCAGTTCGTTTTTTGCTTGTTAAAGATTTATATGTCCGTAGGAAACAATTTCCATCTTCTCTGGCATATGCAGTGACTAGTCATAAATCTCAAGGATTAAGTGTAGACAGTGAATTGGTGAACATTGGATCTACCGTGTTTAAAGAGGGCATGGCATATGTTGCTTTGTCGCGAGTCAGAACATTATCTGGTTTGTTTTTGATTGATTTTGATGACACAAAGGTTACTGCAGATGCAAACTGTGTAAAAGAGTATAATAGGTTAAGAAGGGCGTATGCTCCCAATTTAGGTCAATATCCTGTATTTGAAAAGCGTGTGGTTGGTCGAAAAAGAAGGTTTGAGAATATCTGTACTGAAGGTGTAGAGATGGGAAAAGAACAAGATAATGTTGTGATTGCAAGTAAAATGAAAAAGGAAACTATTGAAGAGATTGTTGGTTACCAGTTTGAAAATAGTTCAGGAGTCAACTGCTATGCGAATGTAGTGGTCAATGCTGTTTTTTATCTTGAAGGTTTGCAAGAACAAATTATGCAGAATCGGCAAAAAAAGATCTTGTTCTTTGTTGCATTCTGTTTATGAAAAATTGACAACAGATACAAGTAAAATACAAACTGTTTCAGATGTTCGTAATCTTTTGGATGTGTGTTCTGGTTCTACACAATTTACGCAAAATATCCAACAAGATGCTCAGGATTTTTTAATGTATATGCTTACCATTTTTTAAAATGAAGGTGTAGAAATAGAAAATATTTTTGGCCTTTGTTACAAATGGGAACATCATTGTGAAAATTGCATGTATACATCTAGCACTAATATAGACACTGAAAGATTTCTATATTTAAGATTACCGGACTGTAAATCAGTGTCTTTCAATAAATTAGTTAAAGGTGCAAATCAAAACATGGAGTGTAGCCAACGTAAATCAGAAATATTATCCACATTATTTAAAAAAAATATGGACAATATATAATTTTAATGATGCAACGTTGTACAGCTGATGGAAGAAAATTGAATACTTTAATAAAGCAATTTGTCGCAACACAACTATCAATATCAGGAAGGACTTTTGTAGCAATTGCAATAATTTTCCATGATGGTCCTTCAACAACATCTGGACATTAGACTGCCTATCTAAAATGTGACAAAGGCTGGACACTTTGTAATGATGCCCAGTTGGTTTTCAAACAACGTTTACCTAGTGAATTACCAAATTCCTACCTAATATTTTTAAAGCCAAAGTTTTAGGAAGATAATTCACTCTGTGAGGAATTTATTATTATAATTTAATAGGATTACCATTGGACAATTTACATAAAAAGGAGTGCAAAAATACCATTTGGCCTCAAGGAAAGGTATATGTTTGAATTATGGACTTTTTCGTGCTCATTGACTGGGTGAATATTTTAAAGCGACAACATTTACAGTTTTCATAAGTTAAAGTTATAACATTTTGTTAGCCATAAGCATTTCATATATGAGTGATTTGTATTTTCTGGTATTTTACTGAGAATAGCATGTTGGGTTTTTTTAAACAATATTTTTGATTGTTTTTTTTTGCCCGCTGTTATGTGATGAGTACGATTGAAATCACTATTTCTAGTGAAATTCAATATATTCTGAGAACAGCAAAAAAGGCAAACAAATTACCTTGTTTAAATTATGCTGTGTTGTTAAAAATATATTATTACATGTTATAAATATTTTTTCTTTTCTTTCACAGATCCTAATTCTAAAATAAGCAATTTACCCCAAATTACATTACAAAAAAATTCTGAAAAAAATGTGTACCATTTTTTATTTCTATTACTGTGAAGGTAAGTTTAACTAAGTATTAATTTGCACAATGGGCAGATCTGCAAGAAGCTACAAAGTTTGAATTCGTTTTTCAAAAGATCCTGTTTAACCTATGTAGTTTTGGAATCTCTATGTCATAGGATATCATGTGTCCTGCAAAAAAACAGATTTGAGTGGCTCATAATATTTCCCATCGTACCTATTGAAGGACCGCAATTATTTCAATCATTCTTCTTTGAGCATCTTTGCAGACGAAACTCTGTGCTTACCTCCTATCATTCGCAAGCAATTTTCCAAACAGAAATATGTCACTTTTTGTAACATAGTTATAGCGCAAGACACTCTTTCATATTTACAAAGAGAGGAAAAGGCACTATGTGTACCTTTTCTTCTCCATGTAAATACAACCTCATCATGCACACCACTTTGCATTGAAAGGGTGTTCTATAAGTGATGTTGTGCGTGATTGCACAGAATACTCATAGAACAAGACACATCTCCAGATTTATCATAAATCATAAATCTCGACATGTGTGTGAATGCTGCACCATTCTTCAATTGGTGTAGCAAAGCACAACAAGGAGAATTGTTTTCATTTCTCCTCATTTTTTAACCTTCAATGCATGCTAAAATGTTCAGCATACATTGAAGGAGAAAAATGCGTTTACTGATTGTTTTTGTGCAGGAAGGTGTGTCTTCCTGCACAAAAACAAACACCACATGACACAGATATCCTTGCACCATGGTGCAAGGGTGCCTGTGTCACCATATGGCTGCAGTTTAAGCAGCCGTGCAGGGAGAAGCATAGATTTGAAACATATTTATGTACATAAGTTGCATCCCTGTGCTTCGGAAGTACTACAGCACACTGCAGTTAAAGAGGTTACTCTGTGATGCTGCAGCACTTCCCCATAATTCTGCACTTATACATTCACCATACGCTACTAAAGAATTCGTTCAGTCAATTACGTACTACACATACATTCATCTAAACTTTCTCACACTAACAAACAAATATAGCTCTTTTTTTAAACCAGGAAAGTTAGTTCTTAGAAAAACTTTTTTTCTTCTTCTTTTTTCTTTTATATTTTTTTTCTTGGTTTTTTGAACAATTTTTAAATTTGGGGTTTTTTTCTTGAAACAAAAAAGGAAAAAACAGAACTGGAGGAACAAAACAATGAACTTCAGGGGAAGAAAAAACTAGCAATGATGGTTCTCTTGCTTTCGACAAATAAGGTCAATCGACTGCTCTCCATAACAAAGTACAGCGTTGCATTTTATGCAGAGCACTTTTAAGGTTGCAAACTGTGGACGGATGTCCAAGTTTTGCACAGATGGATCCACCCTTGAAGTATTCGGCTGCGATGCGTTTGATGGAGCTGGAAGAACTCGCATTCTTCGGCATTCCTCTCGAGCAAGGTTCTCCGGATGGAGGGTCTTCAGATGCTTCATCATACTGGCTGTACCAGAGGAATATTTTTTTTTGGGATCCCCACGGGAGAGCACTCGCTGGCAGATCTTACATGTCACTAAGGTGGCATTGGTTTTTGTTTGCCCCTCAGGAAAAGTGAAACATTTCCAAACCACAGATGTGTATCTTAGTTGGCGTGGTGGTTCTTCCAAAAATTCATCCTCAGATGAATGAGCAGATGCTGGTGATGCCTGCTGCCCTGAAGCCATTGTTTTTCAAAAATGTTTGAACTAAGTGTAAACTTAGCCCAAAACAGTTCTCTGCAGAGAGATGCTCCTCCAAAGAAGGTCAAAGAAGAATGATTGAAATGGGAGGGGTCTTTCAATAGTTAGAATAGGAAGTGTAATGAACTAATCAAATCTCTTTTTTTCAGGTCACATGGGATCCGTGCACCGTGCGCATAGGCAGCACACACCGAGGTTGAATCCACGAAATTGCATTTAAAAGGAATATTAGATTAGAAGTAAAAATATATTAATTTTCCGAGTAGTTTAGATTATGTCTTCAATTAATATTTACATGAAATACATATATATATATGTTTTTTGACATTTAAAATATTTCACGGGATTCGCGCACCCACTGCGTCAAACACGCACATGACGTTTCGTGGAAGCGCGTGAGCATCGCGAAACGTACTTCGTACGTGTCGCGTGTGGGCTTGGAGTCACGTACCAGTCGCATAGCAATCGCGCACGAAAATACATACCCAATGCATACCGTACGCAGATCCTACACTATAATCGTAAAATGGCGACTATGTTCCGTGCAGGGATCGAGAAAGGAGCGAATCCAAAAAAATTGTAAAAAAAATAAATAACAAAGTATTAAAAATATAGTTTACAAAATATTTATAAAAATATAACAAATAGTTTTAAAAAAATTACAAAATTTAAAAACAAATTCATTAAAAATAAATAATATCTTTTAATTTTTAAAAGAATTACTTGAAAAAAACCTTTAAAAATGGTGAAAAACAATATAAAAAAATATAATTAAAGGAATTGATACACTGAAATATAAAGATTTAGAAATCCCATGAAAATCATAGCTTTAGAGATAAGTTATAGATAGGAATTAGCATTTAAAAAACCTTTGAAATTCACTTAAAAAAACATAGGTTTCAGGTATGTTATAGTTAGGAAATAGCATTTAAAAGACCTTTGAAATTCACTGAAAAAACCATAGGTATCATGGGCGTTATAGATAGCTGGACATTTCCCTTGTACTAAACCCTAGAAATTCCCCCGTTATAGTTAGTTCAGCTAACTATAACTCGTGCCCCCACAATGCACTGCTGATGACGTCACATATTACATCACTCATGACATGGTCAGTGACATTACTGATGACATCCTGGTACAATCGAATAGGAGTATCTGACTATTCACATGTATACAACTATTGACCTTGTTGAGAATATCATGTACAATAGGAGGTTTTTAGTTAATTTATTGACATTTTAGGTTGGAATGATTTTACAACAATTTTAAATTGTAAATATCATTTTGTGGGAATCAACCTATTGATCTGTTCTTAAATTAATCACAGGTTTTTGTACTCCTCTCTCCTATATACTGACCTCTTGTGTGATATATATGGCATTTAAGTACTCTAAGGTAATGAATATTCATCACACCTATAATATGAGTCATATATCAATTATAGTACATTGTCCGCACTCTCTTTGCACATATAAATCTATGTTGCACTATATTATGCACATTTGCACTTTATAAATAAAAAAAATGAAAAAAATGTTTTTTAGAGTGGGAAGGGGGCGACTTTCTTTTATGCACTTAGCCAATTTATATTCAGCAGTAGGTAATTTTGTGTTACAACTCTGGAAAACAGAAATGTATTCATTAAATAGGGGTCAAGTCGTATTTAGACTGAGATATATCGCTGGGCCATTATTATTGTGTAAAAAAATCATACAGGATTACAAGCAAATATAATTTACAAACGGCAGTCTTCATGTATTTTACACTGTATTTTACATTGATTTGATCTCTGTTCATTACTATGATTGTTAAACATTCATACACATTTTTAAAGCATGATTTTCGCATTTACGCTGTAATTATTGTGCATTCCTGTAATGTGTAGTATGTTTTCTATGTTTACAAACTTCTGACCTTTGCACTTTATAAGGAGGTATGACGCCCATGCGCTGTTATGTGGTCAAGGCCGGTGCTTCCGGACGAAACGCGCCATGGCGACATGGTGATTGCGAAGACAAATTTGGGTCTACTCTTGCTTTCTTCAACTTAAATAGAGGAACAAAGGCAAGCGTGTTGAGATATACATATACATATATATAGATATATCTATATATATATGGTATAAACATTACCATCCACCATCCATGCATTTAGTATGGAAACGTAAGTATTTTGCGGGGAAATATAAACCTATTTTTATATATATATATATATATGCAGTCCAGGACCCCAACTCCACTCCACGGAAACAGGTCAGAGCTCACACAGATTGTGTATCTTGAAACCTTTATTGCACAGGCATGACGCGTTTCAGCATAACTGCTTTCTTCAGATGCCTTTCAACAACAAGTGCTGTGATGTTCATGCTTTAAAAGGGGAAGTTGCTCCACTACGATAGGCGGATACAAAAGTGGGCGTGGCTGAAGTTTCACGATCTCGGAGAACCGAGGTATCGGATGCGGGCATCTCGGTAAGTACCATTCCCAAGTGGGCGTCGCCTGCCACTCCCCTCCATGTTCACCAATGAGACAAGTGCCACATAACAAGTTTAACACAACCCTCGTCCTGCCGCTTGTATCCCTTTAAGTTTTCAAACAAAAGTTTGTTCCAACAAGTGCTATCAGTAAACAATGATGGGTTAGCGGCGGTCTGGCAGTTAACAAGTTTGTTGGTTTCTCCAAACAGTTGCAACTCAACCAGCCAGACTGCTTTAGGACGAGAGCTCTATATATAGCATTAATACTTACCTGTAAAATACTTACTTTTTCAAACTTAACTTTAATAACGCATGTGCTATTACAACAAAATTCATTGTAAACGCATATGTGTGGTAAAAGTTTGTTTTGTAATGGTGACGCGTTGTAACAGCACTTGCATTGTTACAACTGCGTTGTAATGCCATGTGTTGTAATGGCATGCGTTGTGCTGTCATACAACCCCCGAGGCGGCAGGTAAGAGCATCGGGGGGGCTGCTGCCCCAAAACTCATAATGTCAGTATGACACAATGTAATAAGGATTTAACAAAAAGAACAATTGATTACATCTATGCAAATATGTATATGTAAAGAGGGTGAAACAGAAAATAGGTCCTAATGAATACACTATGAAGAGAAAGGATAGAGTTATCTGAAACGATTTGCATCATATCCCTATCAAGAATTAAAAAAAATCTCATTGAGGGTTTCAGCAAACAGATCCAATTTGTATTTCTACATTCATTTTGTAAAATTGTCCTATGTTTTTCAGGTGTGCCTTGATCTTTTTAATGCCACCAAGCACTGGAGTCTAAAAGCCATTCTTAATTTTTAGGTGATAAACAGAGCCAAATTGCTTTTCACTTTCATGTAACTTGGAAAGGCAGACATCATAACTAGATCAAAAAACATTAGTTATTTTCAAACTGTTATGCTACAGCTAATTTGTAATATTGTGTTTAATTAAATTAAGCATTTGGTGATACAGATTTGAACGATTTTTGTAAGTGGAGTAAAAACTATGAGAAGGGAACCACCAACGTCTACCTACATGGACATGTGAGGCACGTTTTGCACAGTTTGTTTTATGTTTAAAAATTGATTTTTTAGTTGAAACTATACCTAAAATAAAAGTCGTGTTTTATACTAAAATATGTGCTACTATGTAGACCATGTGCTGTGTACTCCAACTTCACGCAAAAAATGAATGTTAACTAGCTTCAACTGGGATGGAACTACTGGGGTTTTACTTTTAAAAAAGAAAAGAGAAACACTCACAACTCTCTTGTTGTGCAGTAGTACCTTTAGCATTTTTCGAATCTTACATCTTTATCAGCACATTTCCCACTATGTTAAGGGACATTAACTCAGGAAGGTATTGTCTGTTGTCTTTATTGCATCCACCAATATATGGCACAGTCACTAATGCGCAATACACCATCCAACTGATCACTGGTTGTCCAGGACACCCCAAAGTTCCATGTGATGACCCCAAGACTCTATATGTTACATAAGAGCTAAAGGGGCAGAGAGAGGTTACAACACATCCTCTCAATCATTAAATGATGAACTGTAATAACAATGAAAATGTTTAAGCAGCTAAAAAAACATAACAGAGAATATCACCCACAAAACTATTTGGAATTTGGAGTCCTAGGCTAAATGTCTAAAGAAGACAAAAAAATACCTTTGTAGAAATGCACTGTAGAAACATTTCCACTGTACCCCAGAAAGGACAAAACTTACAATTTACAATGTCAAGTTAATACACAAAATGTTAAAAGTGAACATATAATCTTATGTTGATTTAACTGTAATGGAACATTGAAAACCACTTAGGCAAAAATGGACTTAAAACTTTAAAGCATAATCCTTGAGGTAAGAGGGCTCTTTCCTGGGTCGTGAGGTTTCTCGCGAGCTACCTGCACCCCTTCCCTCATGGCCCCTCGGCTCATGACCCTTTTCTTTATTGATCTTGTTAGTGTTGTGATTATATTTTGAGAACCTTAACATGCTCCACACTTCCACACCACTCAGAACAATAACATTTCTCTTGACTACAATTAATTGCCTGGGTCCCATGAATTGTGTCACTCCCTTTGGAGTAGAAACTGGTCATTTCATGTAAACCATTTCGCTCACCTTCCATTTGTTTTGTCTCACACCATGCTTTTCATCAAACTGCCTAATATGTCTCACGAAAGTTCTTGATCTTACATGATGACATGCTTTCCATGCCCCGGCTTCCACTTAACCATACTAGGTTAATTTTAGATCCCGCAACTCTTCCCTTGAGTCACTGGAAGTAAGTGATTTCTATCACGCTATTTGTTGTATTGTTATGTTATGTTATGTTATGTTATTTGTTTTTGTATAGCGCACGGATGCCGCAGCCAAGAGGCGTCCTGGCGCTTTTGGAGACAAAGAGACATAACACCACTAAGATAAGCCAAAAAGACAAAGACTAAGCTGTAGAGAATAAAAATGTTTTTATAGCTTTCCTAAAAGAGAGCAAATCTGGGATAGAGCGAAAGGAGGCAGGCAAGGAGTTCCAAAGAGTGGCTGCCAACACCGAAAAAGAACGTCCACCTAATCTCGCTTTTTTAAAACGCGGAACGATGGCTAAATTAGACCCTGCAGATCGAAGGGTTCTAGAAGGAACATAGTGCTGGATGATCTGAGTAAGAATAGGAGGGGAGGCCAGCTTGAGAATTTTAAAAGTTAAGCAGAGAGCTTTAAACTTAATTCTCTGACCTACTGGTAGCCAATGAAGATCTTGGATGGTACGACGAACCGAGACAAACTTAGGAAGGCCAACCAGCATCCTGGCCGCTGCATTTTGAACCCTCTGGAGGCGAGCTAGTTCTGCCTGATTAACGCCTAAAAGAAGAGAGCTGGCATAGTCTAGCCTAGTGAGAACCAGAGCTTGAACTATGATCTGTCTGGTATCCGCATCAAAAAATTTGAAAATGGGCCGAAGGCACTGCAGGGCACCAAAACAGATACCAGCTACGCGTTTGGTGTGGGGGATGAAAGAAAGTTTGTCATCGAGCCACACGCCAAGGTTTCTAACTTCGGCTACAGGAATGGGAACAGGCCCTAACTCCGAGGGCCACCAATGATCTCCCCACAGCCCAGTTTCCCTGCCAAAGATGATAACCTCGGTTTTGGTGGCGTTAATTTGAAGTCTGTTTGTCGCCATCCAGCCAGCCACTGCCTTAAGGGCAAGCTGAAAAGTAGAGGCATCCATATTGGAATCACCATTAAGTGCCACCGCCAGCTGCGTGTCATCGGCGTATGACACCATGGTGAGACCAAAACTGTGGGCTACTTCCGCTAATGGCTGAACATACAAATTAAAAAGGGTAGGGCTAAGAGCTGATCCCTGCGGAACACCCTGAAGAATGGGGCGAGGAGCAGAGACATAAGGCGGTGAAGATACCTTGAAGGTTCGGTCCGTAAGAAAGGAGCGGAACCATTCACGTGCCATATCTCCTACTCCCGCCTCCCCAAGACGCTGTATTGTGATGCGTCCACAACTTCTCACATAGAACCCCTCTTAATGGTACCCTGTCCTTGCTTCATGCTCTCCACTAGACCCCTTGCCTGTGACACATACAGTGCAGGTAGAAGATGCATGATCGACAAATCCTCAAGAAATACCTTAATCTCCTGGGAAGTTAATTGAATGCCATTGTCAGTCACAACGGGTTTGGATACTTCCTTGCAAGCAAAAGACATCCATCAAAAATTCTAGTACACTATTGGTAAGCTGAGACCCACTTGGAAGTGTTCACCAACACTAACACACACCTCTTATTTGGTGATAATACTTCAAATGGGCCCACTATGTCTAGCACCGGCTTGCACTATGGTTCATCAGGAACTTCCAGAGATAATGGAGTTGTTCTGAACTACCTGGATTTATCATTACCGTCACAATGTATACAGTGTCTGACCACCTTCTCCACTATCTACACCAGGCCACCAATATAATTTTCTCACGCTGGATTTAGTCAGGTTCCAACCTAAATATCCTTCATGGGTAAGGTTGAATATTTTATCAGATAGGCCCCCCAGAGGGATCCAACCTCTCACCATGATAAGGTTCCTTACCGACAATACTGTGTTCATCTTGTACATTCCAAAATGTCCTTGCCCCCTCAGTTACACTACTGAAAATTGTCCAGCCTCCCACAACATACTCCAACACTTGCTTGTGTGTACCATTGTTTGAGACCTCAGTTGTCCACTCCAGTTTGTTCAGAGCTGGTTCTTTGATTCACATCACTGAAGTAATGCCTCCAGGTGTTACTGGTGCAGATTGGGGTGTACAAATTCTCCCTACTTCCACGGATAGAGTAAATTCACAGATACACGCACAGACACTCATCATACGCTTGGGCCCATTTCACTAACATACACTCAGATTACTCTATCAGCACTGAACCTGTGGAAAAAAAACCTTCTAAACAACCTACATCTACACTATGGTCGATAAGACCTAATTGACACTGTCTTGAGTCATGATTTAACCAATAATAATCAACAATAATCAAATAGAGTACTCAATAATTGACAAGAAATAATAACCAACACTGTATTTAAAATTATGATTCTTTATCTAAAATTAGTTCAAATGGAAAGGCAATCAAAATAAAATCATTATTCTCATAGTTACCTATTCTAGCTAAATGTCATAAATGGATCATCAGGACAGGTCTCTCAATAGAAGTCTCTTAGGTCACCGTCCTCACAGCATCAATCCTCACCAACGCAAGTTCAGAAAGAAGTGGCCTCAGAATCCAAAATGCAACGAACGAACCCTCTCTAAGCTAACAATATTTATAATGAATTTAACAATAGAAGGCAACATAAAATGTTTTCGATATCCGCTGAACCGCTGAGCAAAGCGAGCAGGAAAGGATGTAGCATCGCTACATTTGGAAAAACTCCGCTCAGAAAAATCACAAAAATAAAAAGACGGAAGACGGAACTAAATCTTGAAATGTTTCTTTTCATGTTCATATTTCCTCAGAACCAGCATAGTGATCACAATGTTCATTGAGGCTCCTTTGTCTTCCAAGGACATTTGGATGTCCGCCCAGAGCTGCTGTCCTCACGGAAAACTTTTAACCAGGCGAAGACTGTGGTCAGATGACTCTCGACCATGTTCAGCAAGGCCTTCTCATCAAAATCTCAGCACTCAAATATAGGCTTTAAACGGTAGCCATTTTTCACTAGGCCAAAACGTATCATCTTAATTAAAAGAGACAAAAACAACGTTACCACAGCATAGTGATTAAACAGTGTTAACCCCACTAATACTCTTATGTGTATGTAATTATCTAGCCTTTGCAACACAAGAAAAGCATTAGTACATGACATTTAAAAAGCGTTTTTGTGCTTTAAAATAAACAGCACTCAGCAACATTTATTAATAAAACATGCACATTATTAGTAAACAACACAAATGCATCCCCACGTGTAGTTTTCTCTTGTTAGTTTGTATTGGTTAATTAGAACATTTACACAAAACAAATAATTAGTAATTATAAATTAATAATTTTAATTTCTTTCGACAATAGAAAAACCAGAGCTTAAAAAAACCAATAGATTTTCAACAGAAAACTCTGCTCCAGCAATCCCCCCTTTGGTGATATTATCACCAAATAAACAGCCCAAAAAAAAAAATAGTAAAATGTAATCCCAATTTTTAGGAGAAACTGGAAATGTCTTTTTCTTTTTCACAACACTAGACACCAGACTCCCTTTCATCATCCCTCTTTGTATCCAAATAAACACTCTCCCTCAATTCTTCTAATTCTATTTCTTGTGGATCTCTTTTTCTTTTATTTCTCCTTTCAATATTTCTTTTAATTAATTTCTTTTTCCCTCCCCTGTTTTTACAACACAAACACACCAATCTTAGTATCAATAAAGCAACAATTATACAAGTCAAAGGAAACAATATCTTACCTATAATAGTACTACCTATCTTTGCAATAAAATTCTTAACAGCAACTATTTTATTAGCTATTTTAGTCCAAATACTCTCAGCTTCCAGTGGTACTAATTCTTCATGCAAATCAGTAATATTTTTGATATAGATCTTCAGGTCTTTGCTTTCATCTGGAATGTAAGTGCAACAATGTTGAACTTTCAATATTCCACAGACCCCACCCTCCTTAGCTAATAGAATATCAAGGGCAAGTCGATTTTGCATAGACATGGCACGTACGGCAATCAATTCCATATTCACCAAAACAAACCCTCCAGCGGTATTTGTCGATAAGCGATCCACCACTGTTGACAGTTTCCGAATCCCATAAGCATTCAAAGAAATTCCCACTGCTGGAATTAAAGCTCCAAAAATGTCACCCACTATTTCTGACCAAGTTTCTCTCTTAAAACGTGTTAGTAAAGTAATATGTTCTACATCTTCTATTCTATCTATATGAAAAATCTTCGGAAAGACCAGGCCCACATAACACGTGCCATACCAATGATCAGGCAACTTGTAATAAGCCTTGTTCCCACAAACATAATACACTCCTGGGAAAACTGGATCCTCTCCTCCTCTAAAACCCCATCCTGTTGCAATGAAGTATGTATCATGACACTCACTAGTCCCAACAAAGTATGTATCATATTGGGATTTCCTTCTTGTAATGCACAGCTTACCCTTCTGTGGTGCATCTAAAGCTAAAGTTGGACTATCTCCATTTCTCAATTCTTTTCCCATCTCAATGTCCCAAATTGTCTCACTCACTTTGTATTTCTCTGCTTTTTCATGCATGCTCAATCTCCTTTCCTCCACCATGTTTAGGAAAGCTTTCTCCTCTTCTTTCAGACTGCAAGTTAAATTATTCTTAAAAATGTAATCTAATGTTAATTCTTCTTTCTCAATAAAAATCTCACCAAAAATGTTAGCTTCTTTAGCTGGATTCAGCTTTTCATTCATAGGCAATTGCCCAAAAATACATCTCATAATCTATTTTCCCTAGCAAATAAAAAACACTACTTAACACACTACAAGAAATTCCATACGTAGCTGGTAAATGGTGATAAGTAACACCCTCTGAAACGGATGCAGGTAATTGCATACAAACATAGCAATCCCTCACTTCCATTGTCTTCACATATTCATACAACAATTTCGAAAAAACATTGCTAGAAAAATCATTAATTGACCTATCTTTATGCATGTAAGTATTACTAATTCTAGTTGGAACTACTTTTTGTGAACTTCTCTCTACATTAGTCTCATTCCCAGTATGTATTTCAAATGTACCTATTGTAATTCTAAATGTAACTAATAAAGCTAAAACACCCCATAGTAGCATTAATAATCCAGTACAGCAACAGTACATTCTACACCATCTTTTCAAGAAGGCACATCTACTTTGATTATTCTCTATGTTAGCCATTTTACTACTTTGACCGTGTCTTTTGACTTAGCCTCTACTACTCCACTACTGTATTACTCTTTATTTCTGGATTACTTCAGACAGCTGAATTTCAGACTTACTCCTTTTCACTTTTCTCCAAGTGATTTCTTCAGTTCACTCAATTTGGATATTCATCACTTTTCACTCCTTCTTCTTCAGCAACATCAAATTGTATCAAATCATCAACAACATCCTGTGCATCCGACTCTTCTCCAATGTCAGTCAGGATAACTTTTAAGATTCCAACAGATTTTTCCTTTTCCTCAACCACTTTTCTCAAGATCCCCTCCGGATTGTCTCGATTCACTGTTTCTTCTTCTTCTCCTCCTTCAGACAGTGCCACATAAGACCATTCCGGTGATCTGTACTTTTGGTTGGGTCTTCTAATTCTCTTTATCTCCTCAGGTTCTCTTGACTCCTTTTGCTCCTTTCTTTTTACTTCATTTTGACTCGACACCTCATTCACTTGTTCAGCTTTCGATGTATTTGCTCTTATCAGTCTGTATCTCAGCCTCTTTACTCTGTTGTTAGGCCAAAAATCTCCTCTTACAACCTTTTTTGGTCTTGTTTCTGTATTATTTCTTTCTCCAATCCAAGTTCTCTTTCTCAGAACTCGACCTTCTGATATTTCATTCTCCCTTTCATCCGATTCTGTTTCAAATGCCTCTTGTTCTTCAGCAGTTTTCTTTCGCTCCACAGTCTTTTTCACCACTGTTTGAGACTTCCCTACTTCTTTCCCTCCTCGAGTCTCCGACACGCAATCTTCTTGCTGTCTACTTGTCCCTTCACCTAGCTTATCAGGAATGTTCCCTACACCTCCTCGGGGGTCTTCCGCAATCTGTCCCTCTCTATCTTCTTTTGACCCTACTTCTTCAGGTATAATCTCAAGTGGTTCTTCAATCTCCTCTTCTGATTCAGGAGTCTCTGTGGAATTACTCTTTTCTCTTCTTTTCCCTCCACTGCTTTTTGGAACTTCAGGCTCTCTTACAGAATCTGATCTCCCTTCTGAGACTCTCAATGGTTCTCTTGAAGTCTTTTCTACTTCTTTTCCTGAACTTTGATTTTTTCTCACTGGTTCTGGGTCTTCATCATCACTGGAATCTGATTCTTCAAAATACTCCTTGCCAGTCCCATCCTTTGGGTTTGGAACTCTCAGAGTATGACTCGCATGTACCCAGTTTTTCACACCAGCACACTTCACTGCAGTTGTCGTAGTCAAAATAACTTGTCTTGGCCTTCCCCACCTTGGAACCAAGCAATTTCTTCTTCTGTGTACTTTAATCCTCACCCAGTCCCCTGGACTCAGATCATGAGCTTGCTTCTTCTCAAGTGTGGTAGCTTCTTCTCCAACCTGGTGAAACACAGAATGAACTGCGTCAGCCAGGCCTTTACAGTAATCCAAAATCATGTCATCAGTTATTGTCATCAACTTATTGACAGGTACAAATGCATGACGCATTGCACGTCCCATCAAAATCTCGTGCGGACTCAACCCAGTAGTTCTATCTGGAGTAGATCTAATAGTCATTAGCACTAGAGGCAAGACATCAGGCCATTTCATTCCAGTGGCTAAACACATCTTACCAATCCTGTTCTTGATTGTGCCATTTATCTGCTCAACAACACCAGAAGCCTCTGGCCTGTATGCACAATGTAGCTTTTGCTGTATGCCCAATGCTTCACAAATCAAACTCATGAGCTCATTATAGAAGTGTCCACCTCTATCAGACTCAATCGTTACTGGAAACCCGTACCTAGGAATCAACTCTCTTAACAGTAACTTTGCCACTGTTATTCCATCATTTCTCCTAGTCGGATAGGCCTCCACCCATCTTGAGAACAAACAGACTACCACTAGAACATACCTCAGTCTGTTCACTTGGGGCATTTCAATGAAATCTACCTGCATTCTCGTAAAAGGACCACCTTCTCTGCCTATCGTTCCCAGACTCACCACTGTCTTTTTCCCAGTGTTAAATTGCTGGCAAATCAAACATCTCTGACAGATGCTCTCTGCAATTGTCCTGAACTTTGCATTGTACCAAGTCTGTTTAAAAGACCTGATCATCGCATCCCTTCCCAAATGTCCCTGGCCATGATACATCCTTGCCATTGTCGACAGCATTGAGTTTGGCATGACTGGTCTGCCATCTCTATAGACCCAAACATGGTCTGTTTCTCTTGGGGCACAACCTGCCTTGATCCAGTCTTTCTTTTCTTCCTTTCCTGCCTCATCCTGTAACTGTTTCACTTCATCCCACGTTTCTAGGACATTAGTAAACATCACAGAACAAAAAGACATTTCTCCTTCTCGTTCCCTATTAATCGAGTGATTGTTCTTAGCACAATATTGTGCAATGTCGTTGGCAAATCTATTTCCAACTGTCACAAAATCATCTCCTTGTCCATGAGCAGCACATTTTACAACTGCTAATTCTTTAGGCAGCTGTATCGCCTCAAGCAATTTCCCAATCACTTCAGCATTCTTTATTGGAGTCCCACTCGACGTCAAGAAACCTCTCTGTAGCCAAAGTTGGCCAAAATCATGCACAACTCCAAATCCATACTGACTATCAGTCATCACAGTCACTCTCAGATCTTTCCCAATCTCACAAGCTTTCGTCAATGCCACCAATTCTGCAACTTGTGCAGATTTCACTCCTTTCAATGATGATGCTTCCATAACTTCTGAAACCTTGCACACTGCATATGCTGCACTCAGCACACCCTCATCATTCCTCAGGCATGATCCATCTACAAACAGCACATGATCACTCTCAAGTAAGGGAAGATCCCTTATGTCTGGTCTCGGTTTTGTACAGTAATCCAGCACATCCAAACAATTGTGATCATCTTCTGTCTTCACACCCACATTTTCAATATCCGGCAACAATGTCGCTGGATTCACATTCACACATCTTTCCAGAGTCACATTTGATGCTCCCAGAATGACTTTTTCATATTTAGTCAGCCGACTATGTGACATGTACTGAGTTCTGCTTCTTGTCAAAAGAATTGCCACATTATGAGGTACGAATACCCTTACAGGATATCCCATTATGATTCCCTCACTCTGTTCCAGACTTCTGCATGTTGCAGCCACAGATTTCAGGCAACCTGGTAAACCCACAGCTACAGGGTCAAGTGTCGATGAGAAGTACGCAATAGGCCTTCTCAGTAATCCATGCTTCTGAATTAACACTGAAAGTGCACATCCATTTCTCTCACTACAGTACAATTCAAACTCTTTCTCATAGTCTGGCATACCCAAAGCAGGGGCTTCACACATTCTGCTCTTCAGCTCCTCAAATGCTGCCATTTGTTCTCCATCTAGTTCCAATGGATCTGTCATCTCACTTTTTGTCAGCTTAATCAGTGGCTTTGCTATCAGCGAGAAATTAATTATCCACTGACGACAATAACCCACCATTCCCAGGAACATTCTCACTTCCCTCTGGGTCTTTGGGGCTTTCATTTCTCTGATAATTCTAATCCTGTCATCAGTCACTTTTCTTAGACCTTTTTCAATATTGTGTCCAAGATAATGCACCTCTTTCTTGCAAAATTGCAATTTAGCTGGAGATACCTTTAACCCTCCATCTGCCAGATGATTCAGTAAAGCTATGGTATCTACTTCACAAGCTTCACGTGTCTTTGATGCCACGAGTAGATCATCAATATACTGCACTAGTACTGAATTTTCAGGCATAATCAAGCTCTCCAATGATTTTTTCAATAACTGATTGAATATCGAAGGACTCTCCGTATACCCCTGTGGGATACGACACCATGCTAAAATACGCTGGCCAAACCTAAATGCAAAAATCGGCTGGCTGTCATGATGCAATGGAATTGAAAAGAAAGCATGACACAAATCAATCACTGTGTACCACTCAGCATCATGTGGAATGTGATACAAAATCACTGACGGATTTGGCACAATAGGACAACATGCCACCACAATTTGATTAACTTTTCTCAAATCCTGTACAATCCTGAACTTCCCATTAGGTTTCTTTAGCCCCATTATCGGTGAGTTACACGGGCTACTCAATAGTTCTCTTAAAACTCCTTGCTGAATCATTTTCTCAATAATAGGAGTTATTCCCTCAATTATTTCTGGTGTCATTTTGTACTGAGGAATGTTAGGATAAGTAATTCCCTCTTTCACTGAAATTTTCACAGGATCTACATTATTCATTAATCCCACATCTTCTCCAGTAAAATCCCAAACTGTCCTTTTCACTGTGTCTCTCAGCTCTTGAGGCAAATCCTCCAGATCAAACACAGCATATGCACCAATTAACTCACTCTCTCTATTTTCTAGAGTAATTCGGCACAAAACATCCTCATCTGGTGTTTCAAAAGCTATTCCATCCGGTGTACAAAAAATTGTACAGTTCATTTTACAAAGCAGATCCCTGCCTAACAAGTTCACTGGACTAGTGTCACAGACAATAAATCTGTGCATGTCTGAAAATTTCCCTATTTGTACTCTTACTGGTTCAGTAAGACTTGTCTTGATTTGTGTATTGGCTACACCAACTACTTGGATTGCTTCATCCGAGAGAGGAAGATTTCTAATATCTGTTGACCTGACAGTTGATCTTGTCGCACCTGTGTCTACTAAAAAAGTAACACTTTCTTCATTTATTTTTCCATCCACAAATGGTCCTGCCTGGTCTATTTCTAGAGTTGCACCAAGTATGCACTCTTCCTCCTCTCTTCGGCACCGTCAATAATCACCTTCAGACTCACTCCCTTCATTCTTTAACAAGTACTGCTGTACCTGGTTAGAACGCCTTGGTTTGTTTACCTGCTCATCATTGTAGAATCCCGAATCCTTATTATACTTTTGTGATCCTCTATTCTGCGGCAAGGGCGGTTTTGGCTCTTGACTCTGCTGTTTCACAACAGAAGGTTGTTGCTGCTGTCGATTATTCCCTTCGTTCTGCACCTGTTGATTTAAGGGTTTACTCTCATTATTCGCTAATGGTGGATTGGTACATTCAGATCTCCAATGTCCCAGTTGGCCACAGTTGTGACACGGGAACTTTTTTTTGGCTTCCTCAAGATTCCCCTTTCCTTTCCCTGCATATCTAGGCCTATTCCCTGGATTATTTTCTGCATTATTCGCCTGTTCCACCAACTGTGCTTCCTGTCTTTCCGCAACTTTCACTTGTGCCCACATTGCTTTCTCTTTCAGCTTTCTCTGTTTTGCTTCAATTTCATCACTGAAGTATTTTGCATGTCTCAAAATCTCATCTATTTTCTTACTCTGCCAGTCCACTGTATGCTCACGAATTCTCTCACTAATCTCAGGTCTCAGGCCATCTACAAATCTGTATACAAAATGACTCAAATCCTTGTCACCCAGGTGTTCATTCCCACTGAATTGTTTAAAAGCCAGTATCAGCCTCTCATAAAAAGCATGAACCGATTCTTTTGCTTCCTGATGTGTTCGATCTATTTTAACCCAGTCTGTCTCTTTTGGAGGTACTTTATTTTTCAGGTATACGATCACCTGCTCATACTTTCTCATTACCTCTGGATCTGGTGCTCCTGTTCTCTGGTCTCTTGGATATTCCTCAGTAGGCCAACTTACAACTATTTTACACTCAGCCCACAAGTCTGCTGGAACAATTATATCCAACAGACTATTCAGGTCAATCCACAGCACTTTTGACAATTTCACAAACCTGTCTACCTGCCTATACCACTCGACGGGCTTTTCTCTCAGTCGAGGGAAATCATTCGTAAATGATAAAATATCCTGTCTGGTCCATGGAACATGTACATATCCTCCTCCAGGTATTTCTCTCATAGGATAAGCATCCACTGTTTTCTCTTTTTCTCTCACAGAAAATGCTGAATAAGTCCTATCCCCTGATTCTTCTCTTTTCTTGTACCACCTATCCTTCCACTTCTCAACATCACCCCATTTTCGCAATAAAGCGATCATCTCTTTAATCTGTCCTGGTCTACCAGCACCATTCAGATTCTCAATATCTTTGTCTGTGAAATCCATCCTGTAAGACTTCTGCAAAGCTTTCACTTTATCAATGTCAACTCCGTGCTCATTCACTATTGCTCTTAATCTGTCATGTGTATTTTTAGCTCTCCAGGTGATATTTTTACACATAAATAACAATTCACCATCATGATGATTTTTCAGAATTTCTGTAGGAACTGTCCCTGCAACAAGCTCTTCTAATTCTACACGTAACCTAGCCACATCAATTGCCTGTGAATCTTTATCCCTCTTTTGAAGAACTTTCATCCATTCATTCAAATCTTCAGCTGTTATTTCAGTAGATTTTCTCACTGGAATCACTTTCTTCTGCGGTTCTAAAATCGGCATCCCTGAACAACTAGCTTCACCAGCATCCAATCTTGAATTAGACTGTATCTCTAATCCTTCACTACATGTCTCATGTCTGGATTGTTTCAAATCATCATTTTCTGTCCTTTTCCCTGAATCTCCTGAAGGACCAGCCAAACTTGTCAATCTATTCCCAACATATGGAATCACCAAATTATTTTCACCCGTCCTCTGCTTATCAAAAACAGGCATAACTGGACCTATGGTTACAGGCACCGTAACAGCTTCTAGATTCTTTGTCAGCTCTCTAATTTTTTCAGTCAACTCCGATGTAGTTCTGGCTAATTCTCTTGTATTTTCGCCACCGCTTCTATTCTCTCTTTCCCTGAAAGGATTACCACTTCTTAACTCAGGTGTCACATTTTCTGTCTCAATGATACGCAATGTATCTCTTATCGGAGAAACAACTGGTGTGCTCTCTTCTGGTTCTGGTCTATATGGAGGTGGTCTTTTGTAAATCATGTCATTCAAGACTTCATCCTCATACTCATTAACTCCATATCTTCTCACTTCTGCCTCAGGAACCCTTTCTGTACCCTTCTCTTCAATTGTTCTCATAGGGTATAATCCCTCTGACATACTAGCATCTCGCCATCTCTTCATTCGATCATGATGAGTTTCACGATCATGTCTCCTCCCAAACATGTACCTATAATTTCCCCCAGACCTTTGTTTTTCTCGCTCATGTACTTCCTCTTCCCATTCCACTAAAGCCTCAAACTGTGTCGGCCTTGGTCTTGGGTCAAGACACAACATCTTTTCCCGCAAATTTTTCAACACGCCCAAATTAAATGAACCATGTTCTGGGAATGCTAGAACACCATCTTCTTTAGTATACCTAACCCAATTCTCCAACCATATACAGGTATGATACCCATATCTCGCAGCCATGAAGGATGCAGGCGTTTTCGATGGAGGTAACAATTCACCTTCTCTCGTTTTAACATCTTTATCCTTATCGAACCAATTTTTAATCTTTCTAAACAAAGATTTTTTCTTTTTCTCTTCTTGGTAATACATTTTAGTTTTTACCAAACTTTCTAATCCCTTCCGTAATACAACTGAATAGTACGATGTTTTATCCAATAACAGCGCGACTCACACTAACGCACCACTCCTGGAGCGTCTACGTCACAAGAATACAAGGTGACTCTTTCCAATCCTTGCGCGGCTCACACCAACGCACCAATCTCAGCGCGAGCACTGTTCTGATCTAATATCCAATCAGAGCGCGGTCTGTTTGACGTCAGCAGTTGCTGCAGTCTCTCCTGCTCCTGTCTCCTGTCAGTCGTCTACCCCTCCTTTACAAAACTTCTCAGTAGACTTCGTGTCAGATTCTACAAAATCTATTAGTTACAACATATAAACATCTCCATTGTCTGCTTCGCTAACCAAAGAATAGTAAAGAAAATCTATTTCACAAGAATACCGTTGACACAGTAGCACATCCCTCTACTCTGCCCTTCTAACATGCATTCATTAACTGTTTCCTCTAGGACTGCTCCAAAGAGTATTACAATTAACTAAATATATGAGCATTCATGCACATTCATACAAGAAAATGTAGTACATACACACAGAATCCTGCTTTTCCCGAGAACAGCGAACAATCTGCCCCACTACAGAATTATAACATACGTTAACCAAGCAGTGTTTACCTCTGCCCAGTCCTTCAGACAAGCTCAGAGAATACCTATTACTCCTCCCGCGATAAGCTTTAACGGTGAACCTTACGGATCCCTGGGACTTAAGACCAGAGTTTCACAGATAACCTTCGCTACAATACACACTCCTTTTATACCAGAAATATTTCTCTAATAGTAACACACGACGATGTCACTGATTCCGAACCCAGACAATGTGACGCGCAACTTCAATTGTCACACGTTTTTCCTGCATACGTACAGGACCAACAATCCCGTCTTTCCCGAGAGCAGCATATACTTCCCTCTGCCCTACTACGGAACTGCTACCAGCTCCCAAATTCCAGAAGCACTACATAAAACTCAACATGACGACTTCAACATATAGTATTAGTACATATACCAACATCAATCAATAATCAATAAATCAAAAGCCAATGTACAAGCAATCTAATCAGATCAAGACAATCATCAATAACCATCAAATTCTGCTACCAGGAAATTGGTGCAGATTGGGGTGTACAAATTCTCCCTACTTCCACGGATAGAGTAAATTCACAGATACACGCACATACACTCATCATACGCTTGGGCCCATTTCACTAACATACACTCAGATTACTCTATCAGCACTGAACCTGTGGAAAGAAAACCTTCTAAACACCCTACATCTACACTATGGTCGATAAGACCTAATTGACACTGTCTTGAGTCATGATTTAACCAATAATAATCAACAATAATCAAATAGAGTACTCAATAATTGACAAGAAATAATAACCAACACTGTATTTAAAATTATGATTCTTTATCTAAAATTAGTTCAAATGGAAAGGCAATCAAAATAAAATCATTATTCTCATAGTTACCTATTCTAGCCAAATGTCATAAATGGATCATCAGGACAGGTCTCTCAATAGAAGTCTCTTAGGTCACCGTCCTCACAGCATCAATCCTCACCAACGCAAGTTCAGAAAGAAGTGGCCTCAGAATCCAAAATGCAACGAACGAACCCTCTCTAAGCTAACAATATTTATAATGAATTTAACAATAGAAGGCAACATAAAATGTTTTCGATATCCGCTGAACCGCTGAGCAAAGCGAGCAGGAAAGGATGTAGCATCGCTACATTTGGAAAAACTCCGCTCAGAAAAATCACAAAAATAAAAAGACGGAAGACGGAACTAAATCTTGAAATGTTTCTTTTCATGTTCATATTTCCTCAGAACCAGCATAGTGATCACAATGTTCATTGAGGCTCCTTTGTCTTCCAAGGACATTTGGATGTCCGCCCAGAGCTGCTGTCCTCACGGAAAACTTTTAACCATGCGAAGACTGTGGTCAGATGACTCTCGACCATGTTCAGCAAGGCCTTCTCATCAAAATCTCAGCACTCAAATATAGGCTTTAAACGGTAGCCATTTTTCACTAGGCCAAAACGTATCATCTTAATTAAAAGAGACAAAAACAACGTTACCACAGCATAGTGATTAAACAGTGTTAACCCCACTAATACCCTTATGTGTATGTAATTATCTAGCCTTTGCAACACAAGAAAAGCATTAGTACATGACATTTAAAAAGCGTTTTTGTGCTTTAAAATAAACACCACTCAGCAACATTTATTAATAAAACATGCACATTATTAGTAAACAACACAAATGCATCCCCACGTGTAGTTTTCTCTTGTTAGTTTGTATTGGTTAATTAGAACATTTACACAAAACAAATAATTAGTAATTATAAATTAATAATTTTAATTTCTTTCGACAATAGACAAACCAGAGCTTAAAAAAACCAATAGATTTTCAACAGAAAACTCTGCTCCAGCATTACTGCTTCAGTCGCAGCTGTACAGACAACTGTTACTAGGGTTGTAACAGCACAGCCATTAGATATTCGCACAATGACTCGTCCAACTAATGTCATTCCAAATGCAGTTCAAGGAATGTAGTTCAAGGAGCCACTGGAGGAGCATCTGTAACAGGGTTTGTTCTGACATTACGTTAGACATTGGGTTTCTGATGGCAGAGGTATGCACACTATCCAAGCATGAACCACAATCCTAGTCAGGGTAAGTCAAATACACCATAAATTAACATGTACCCACCCTCAGGTAGCTTGGCACAGAGCAGGCAGGCTTAACTTAAGAGGCAATGTGTAAAGTATATGTGCAACATTTCAAACAATAACACAGTGAAAACACCACAAAAGGACTCCACAGCAGTTTAAAATAAATCTTATATTTTTATGAACAAAACAGGACCAAAACGAAAAAAGTATAAATGGAGGTATGTATTTTTAAAGAATAAATGACAATATAGTGCCTAAAAGCTTAAAGCACCAACCAGGGACATCTGGTTTTGCTTGACGGAGTAAATCCAAAAGATCAAGCCTACCATGATCAGCCTTGGCCTGCTGAAAAGAACCTGGGATGTGTCGTCAACCGAGGGTAGCAGGTAGCAGGGCAGCACAGCAGAAAAGTGTTATAAATGGTAGTTCAGCTTTAATTGTGGCATGTGGAATTTGACGTGTGTGGAATTCCATGCATTGTTTCAGACTACCGTTCCATGAGAGAGAGTTTACCTGACCAGCATGGGAGCTGGTTGCAACTGGTGTTACTTGAATAAAGCATTGAAGATATACATACCAGAAGACCTCTAGGCTTCTTATTTATGAACATTTTTGGGAACGTGCTGGCCAGAGGTACTGCTTATTTGAGGCAGAGACTGGAGTATACCTGTTGCAGCATTGGTGCGACAACCTAGAATCCATGGAGTGGACTCATGAAGAATTCACAGTACTACGATATGGAAGTCGATTGGAAGTACTCCGGATGGTCCTGATGGCAAGTGCAGCCACAAATTAGCTGAAATTTAAGGAATTACTGTTGCGCTTCTCGCGTTTGAGCTCCCGAACCTGAAGCGTCCACCCGGGCTGCTCGGGCTGGTGCCTACTATTGCATCATGTACGATACCTCATGCACTGTGGCCATCTTAAGCAGAGTTCGGAGACCCGGTCTAGTCGTCTGGTGTGCCATGTCAAGACGCATTACGTATTTACCATCTTAGAAGAAGATCCCAATCCTGACATAGAATGCAGAGTGTTTGACTGGTGATGCGCACATCTGCACATCTAGTCGAGTCATGTCATTGCCCAGTGCTCATCGGAATGGTGATGCACACACGTTTTGAGGATTATTCTGAAGTAAAGACAAGTGAGTCATAATGGTGACACGCACACCAAACTGCGTGTGTTTTAATGGTGTCACACACCAAGCATCGGTAACACATAATCTTCATTTCTGTCTCTACAGGTGTGCTCAACTACAGTGGATAGTAATGTCTCTAATGTTTTATTTTTATTAACATGTAGCAGGCACAAGTTATGCAATACAAAATTTCAACTGTTATTTTGTGTTTTTTAGAGTGTAGTAATAATTACATATTACATACCCTCAACTGACAACAACCCTCTAGTTCTTGAAAATTCAGTAAGACATGGAAGCTTCACAACTCTCAGTATTAACACCACCAAGGTTTTTAGCACAGCTTGGAGAACCATCTATTCTATGGGAAGATTGGTTATCCATGTTTGAAAATTACATTGTGACCCTTGATAGTCTTGAGTTTTCTGTTGTGCAGAAAAAGGCTTTGCTATTAAGCACTTTGGGGAAAGAGGGTCAGAATATTTTTAGATACTTGCCTCAGGCTGTAGAAACCAATGGTCAACCTGTACGTAATAAGTTCGAGGACACCAAGTGTCGCTTAGAACTTAGGTTCACAAAGGAGGAGAATTTAGTCATGACTTGATTATAATGCTATACTCAATAACAGATGAAAGAAGAGTCTATTGACAAATTTGTGGTCAGGCTAAGGTAATTATCTACCAAATGTATGTTTGGCACCATGACAGATGAACTAATTTGGGACCAGCTAAGAGTTCAGTGCCATAGCAAAAAAGTACAGGAAAGACTCTGGGCAGCTAAAATCCTTTCTTAAAAATGCTATAGATATTGCAAAAGCCATTGAACAATCTACCTATTGCATGAAAGAAATGGAAAGGAAAAATAATAAAGGGATTCACGATGCACCAGATGTTGGTGAGCTCATAAGTCCAGGTGGCAGTTCTGTTTTAGCTGTAAGTTCCCAGAAAAATTACAACAAAGGAAGTGCCCAGGGAAGTGGACAGTTGAGACAAACTACTAAGCATTGTAGCAAATGTGGGTGTATGGGTCATACAAGTGAAGCATAGTACAGTTGGGCCAACAACAAATGTCAAAAATGTGGTAGGGTTGGTCACTTTTCTAATATGTGTAGGACAACAAGACGAGGTAAAGTGTCCATAGTTTCTGCTGAGACTCAAGAATGTGACCATGAATGTGACAGGATGATTGTGAGGGTGATTGCGAGGGCAAGAGAATAAATTGATCCAAAGCTATGTTTGTATTTGATGGTCGTGATGTGCAACTTATGGTTGATACAGGGTCAATGTATATGATCATTCTTAGGAGTATATTTGACCATGAGTGGCATGGTAGAACTCTATCATCCAAAGACATTTCCCCTGGAGGCTATCGGGGGAATCTATAGACATCTTGGGTTATTTGGATGTGGGCATTAAGTTCAGTGGAAGGAGTATTTGAGGTAAAGTGTACATAGCAGGGCGAGGCCACCCAATATGGGCTGGCTACACCAGTTCTGATGTTTTCTCTTGTGAACTTTGGATGTAGTCCTGATGAGGTTGCCAATATCGGCTCTACTTCTGAATGTCTCCCCTGAAATATACATATTCCTTTCTATGGATGCTCCTTTAAATATGTATTTGTTCTAATGATGACCTTATAATAATATAGGTCAAAACACCGTCAATGCCTATTCTTGGCTTACAATTATAAAGAAACATTGACTGCTATTTTCTGTTCCTGTTACTTGTTGGACTGATTCTTGTTTAAAAATGTTGTTTCCTTTTTGCCATTGTTTTTTGTCTTGCACTGTATATTATGTTATAAATTATGTTTTTTGTATCACTATGTGGGCACCATTTCTTGTAATTGTCCTTTTATACCTTGATATTGTAGTAAAGAACATATTTTTCTAATAATTTTCTGTGTTTAATACCCTTTTAAGATTTATTTTGTCTTAATGTTATGTCCAGGTTTTCTTGTACAGATTCTCTTGCTCTGATATCCTCTTGTGATTATTTGTATGTAATTTTCGTTTTTTTTTAACCATTGTAGCTCTAATATTGTTTACTTACCCCAGGTCTGGGAAATAAGGTTATTCCCTGTTTGTTTTAATCTATCCTTCTAAAAGAGGCATTTTTGAAAGGGTAAGGATAAATCCAACTTTACTTGTAGAGAGGATTCATTATCACTATTCTAGTGATATGAAACATAATAGATCTACTCCTTCTCACTCAGAAATTACAGCTTATAAGTGTATTAAGGAATTTCCAATGTTCCACTAAGACAGAGGTAGGCCTCAGAGTAGTGAAAACCGAATTTGGGTGTTTTTCACTACCAGGACATGCAAAACGTAAAAGTACATTTCCTACCTTTTGATTACACTGCACCCTGTCCTATGGGTTTCCTAGGGCCTACCCTAGGAGTGACTTATATATAATAAAAGGGAAGTTTAAGGCTTGGCAAGGGGTTTAAAATGCCACATTGACACTGCAGTGTGAACTACACACACAGGCTCTGCAGTGGCAGGCCAGAGACATGTTTAAAGAGCCCTGCTTCCTTGTTGCACTACACTCCGAGATTTCCGAACTGATATGTACACTGATGATTATTTGTGATTCCTGTACTATAATTACTGTAAAGCGCTCCGATACCCTCGGGTCTGGCTAGCGCTATATAAAACTCCTAAAATAGAATAAATAAATAATAAAAACTTGTGTGTGTGGCACAATTAGTGCTGCAGGCCTACAAGTTGCATTTCATTTAGTTAAGATTTCCAAAGTGTTGTGGATTGAATTGAATACATTTATTGAGATTGTTGTGCCAAATGATTTTTGGCCTGAATGTAAAGTTGCGGTACAATGGCAACTTGAAGATCCAATATGAGATGCTCGCACTAATGCACTATCTCCTATAGTCATGGAAAAATATGAAGCAGTGATTACATTTTTTAAAGGAAAAATTCCTCCAAAAGATAATGACTGGGTGAAGATTAAAAGAACTACACATGAATGAAAAGAAGCAGTGCATGAGTACTATAAGCAATGGCTTTAGGTGTTTCAACAGCACAATGGATGGGAATATCCAGAATCAAGTGATATGAAATTTTTCATGTCTCAGTTTGTTATCAGATTAAGACCAGAGATCAGTACGCATATACAACAAAGTGTGATTTGCTGGCAAACAAAATGGTCGGATGAAATTTTGAGATATGTAAAGTATTGCAGAGATTAAACAAAATAAGCTTAAGGAGAAATGTATGTAGGCTCAGATGAAGTTTGCACAGTATGGTTTCCAGAAGCAGTTGTTTGCAGGAAATCAAGGTGGACTGCAAACAGTTGGAATGCAGGTTCTAAACGTTCAAGGAGGATTTGGTGTTTCATAGGCTAGAGGTAAAGATGTTGCAGTTGATCTGGCTTCTGGTGTGAATGTTGCAACACTGAAGAAAATGACCCCATGTTATGTTTGTAATAAAAGCAATCATTGGAAGAAGGAGTGTAGACTTAATCCTGATAGAGCAAAAGGAAATATTCAAATGCAGGGAGGAAATCAAATGCAGATGCAAAAGTACCCGTTCAGCTGATGCAAGTGCCAATGCATGAATAAGTTCTGACGATGAAGTCTCCGCAAGCCCAAATGGTTGCAAAAAATATGGGGAATCTTAGATTTAATATTATTCAACTGCTCAAAGCTAATTTGAATTCCCAATGACGGTGCCTGAGAGGGGAGGACGATTACTTGCTTGGCACAGTCTTGGAGGCATACTGTAGCTGACTATTTGTAGAAGGAGAAGTAAATGGCCACCAAGTGTCATTTCTAATTGACAGATGTGCAACTGGAGCCACTGTGAGAACAGCAGAAGTTTCAGACCTACCCCTCTCAGAAAAGAAGATCCAAGTTGTAGGCATTTAAAATAAACAGATCACTAAACCAGTTCCAGAGAAGATCCTTGTAAAATGTATTCTTCAAACACATTTGCCTCTGCTTGGATCTGGTTTAGAGTGTCTGTAACTCATTCACAGTGCTTCTTTCTAATCTGTCCTCTTCTAATTTATAACAATCATTCTGTGTCGCCTGCTGATTTTTTACTGCCAAGGCTCCTTTGAGCAGCCTAAGTCATCCAATGTTTTGGCTCATTTAGGGCCTACCTCCAGCTATTCAGGAGTGTTAGGCTTATCAGCCTGCTCATCTAAGCTTCTCCAGACACCTTGGCAGCAGTGGAGCTGTGTCATGCTGGTCTGGGCTATGAATGGGTTCCTGGTTTTATTTGTCTCCACTGTCTGTTGCATACATCTCCATGCTCATCCATGAAAACAGTAAGCACTGTTAGTGATATTAAAGCTTTCCTGCAAGGAACACCCATGGGGGCAAGCAAAAAACCCTTACGGCAGGGTACCTTTTTGTCGCAAAGCCAGTGTAGTACCACTCTAGAAAAATATTGACCTGTTAAGGTTTTCTACAAGATTGCTTTCTCATTCACTTTCTTGCTTGTGGGTTACAGTTACAAAGCTTAAATACTAAATGGTATAAAAGAAATGCAAATGCGGCAAAATTTAGGGTTTTTCAGTTTCCAGCGAAAATGTACATTTTTCTTGTTATTTATCGGTTTTACCTGATAAGTGAAAATCCGATGTATGGCCACTCAAGAATCAACATTCTTAGATAGGTAGGGGAGCACAGAATAATACTGTCAGACTGATGTTCTTCAGCAATGTGGCAGGAGAAAGCATCTAATAATAAAAGCATATAGTAATATTTAACACTCTAGTTTACTCTTGTTCTCAGTTTGACCATTGCTTTTGCTGCCTCTTTTACCTTCTGTAATTGGTTGGAATCAGGATGTGAATAATAATAATAATAATAATAATATTAATAATAATAATAATAATAATAATAATACTTATAAAGCGCAAACAGCTACCTCAACCAGAGGTGTCCTGGCGCTCTAGCAGCAGGCAGTACGCACATAGAAGTCCAAGCACTGGTCCCAAGCCTAGTCTAGCCTAAAGAGCCATGTCGTCAGCGCTTTCCTAAAGCAGGTCTCTGAATCAGCTTGGCGGAGGTCCCAGTCAGGGCGTTCCACATTTTGGCCGTCCTCACTGAGAACGCTCTACTGCCCAGACGGGCTTTCGCAAAGCAGGGGGTACAAAGCAGATTTTATGAATTTCTGCTTGTCTACTGGGACCCAGTGAAGCTCGAGTAAATGCGGAGAGACATGATGCCGAAAAGGTATGCGTCTGATCAGTCTCGCAGCTGCATTCTGTACCATCTAAAGGCGTCTAATCAAATATTTAGGAAGGCCAAGATATAGACCATTTTCGTAATCCAGCCTTCATGTCACTGTGGCATGGACTACGGATTTTGTTTTATGACGGAACGCTTGCCCTTAAACTGACCGGGTTTGGCCAGTTTAACAAAAAGTGATCCGACCAGACCAATGGGCAGGGAGCCTCCATACCTATAGATGCGATGTTAGAAAAAACTAGATCTAGGGTATGACCTGCTTTGTGCGTAGGGGAAGATACATGTTGCATAAAATTGACCCCTGCCAAGGAAGAGACCAACTGAGCTGCTTGTGCACAGCTGGGGTCATTCACGTGCAGATTAAAATCGCCAAGGGCCGTAAAATTAGCATGTACTATCGATTTCTGAGCAATATAATTGCAGAGATCCTGGCATACAATCGCTGCACAATCAGGCGGTCTATAAATAAGAATGCCCGAGAAGGAGGTTGAGGGGTTAATTTGGAGGCAAGAATTGAGGCCTTCAATGCCCTGCATGTAGAGTGGGGCAGAGGAAACTAACTACCATAAGTCTTTAAAGATAATGGCCAACCGCCCCCTCTTTTTTTGAACTCCCTATTAGCATAGCACATTTTAAAACCTGGCGGGATGGCAAGAACTCTTGCTGCCACAGAGTCCACGTTTAGCCAAGTTTCTGTTAGAAACATGGCGTCCCAAGTATTCTCAGCTAAAACTAGCCAAATATCATCAGCATGTATGGGCAGAGATCTGCAGTTTACTAGGCACACCCTAATTCTTTCAGTGTGCCTGATTGCTATGCCCTGGGGAGCAGCTCTACCAATGCTACTGTTCCCCTGCAAGCATGTGGGATCTCTCTGTGCCAATGTCTTCATTGCAAGGTTAATCTGGTGAGCCCTGGGGCAATCAATACCTTTGTGTGACAACAGCTCGTCCCTAGACCAACGTATGGCCTCTTCGCCCTCCCGACCGCAGCATGGCTGGCGCTGGCCGCGTTACGGTCGTGATCGGCTGCAGACAGGCATGCCTTTGGGCGTGCCCGCTGCGCGGCCAGGCCCCCATTTGCCCTAAATACCCAATTGAGTAGGCAGGAAGTGATGGAATTCGGGGGAGGAGTGGCATCCCTCCATTCAACCAGCACCAAGAAAGCTATGACTGACCTGGGACAGCGGGAAAGGAAAGCAAGATAAAAGTGCAAATACGCAGGTAGGAACACAGTACAGTACTAATCCAAAGAACAAAATTTAAAACACAACTATACAGATTTAAAATAAGATTAAAATCGGATGCCTGGTAGCATGTAGCCTCAAGGCGCGTGCTACCTACCGCTGCGTGGCTGGGCCCTCATCTGCCCTAAATACCCAATTGAGGAGGCAGGAAGTTTTGGAATTCGGGGGAGGAGTCGCGTCCCTCCGTTCAACTGGCACCAAGAAAGCCGTAACGGACCGGGGGCAGCGGGAAAGGAAAGCGAGACAAAAGTGTAAATACGCAGGTAGGAACACAGTACAGTAATAATCCAAAGAACAAAATTTAAAACACAACTATACAGATTTAAAATGAGTTTAAAATCGGATGCCTAGTAGCATGTGGCCTCACGGCGCACGCTACCTACCGCTGCACGTCCGGGCCCCCATCTGCCCTAAATACCCAATTGAGTAGGCAGGAAGTAATGGAATTCGGGGGAGGAGTCGCGTCCCTCCGTTCAACCGGCACCAAAAAAGGCCATGACGGACTGGAGACAGCGGGAAAGGAAAGCGAGACAAAAGTGCAAATATGCAGGTAGGAACACAGTACAGTACTGATCCAAAGAACAAAATTTAAGACACAACTATACAGATTTAAAATATGTTTAAAATCGGATGCCTGGTAGCATGTAACCTCACGGCGCGCGCTACCTACCGTATGCCTAAACATCTTTCAACTGGTGTTATTAAATGGTGTTGTATTAGAATGAAGCAAACACAAGGAGATGATGGATGGAGTGCTGAAACTTTTCAGACACTCACCCCCAGTCACAGATCTGGGTTGAATCCATCATGGCTTTTTAACTAACTTTGCCACCTCAGTACAGACCCAGCCATATGCAAATCAGTCTTGACCCTGTGCCTCATGGGAACAGTCCAGCCCGAACTGCCAAGCCGGGTCTTCCCTGAACTGGAAACAAGCATCCTGGGACCGGTTTCAGCCAGGCTAGCTTGAATCCTGTGGCAAAGTGAGCAAGGGACCCACGTCTGGGCAGACCCTGCCAAATCAGGGCGAACAAAGCAAGCACAGGGAGATGATGGACGGAGTGCAGAAACTTTTCAGACACTCACCCCTAGTCACAGATCTGGGTTGAATCCATCATCGTGTTTTAGCTCACTTTGCCATCTCAGTTCAATAATTTTATCGCCTGGCTTGATAATATGCCCCTGTATTTGCATACTCGGACGGATCTGAAGGATCTCAGGCTGAGCCATCCTTGGTATGATTGAAACGTGTGATCTGCATATCCACATGCAAGGATTCCTCCAGTTCCTTTAACAGTTTAAGAAATCAATGTCATACGTTTCTTCATTTCTGACAAAGAGAGGCGTGCTACATGTCCAAAACTAATGCTGACCAGCGTTGGCTTAAATGTAAAAGAGAACATCAGTTGAAATTAAATCATTTATCATGCTCAATTGCAGACTGCCACAGTTCTTCTACTCTCTTTCATGAAGCAGTGCTTACACCAAGGAAACCATAGGTAGGAAGCCTGCCAGAACTGCATAGACAGATTACAGCGAATCAAAAGGAAAACTCAACTTGTTGAATGGGCGGCTTGTAAATATTGCCAGTTACGCGGCTAGAAACACGTCATCTTCATTCTTCTACAAAGCACGATCTATCAATGCACCTGAACCCGACTGAAGGAAAGAATGCAATCACGTCATGCCCGGAGAGTTTTCCATAACCCAGGCGAGGTGACTTCTCACCCAGCTGCGGAAACATGTCCTGAATGCTAATGACGGTGAATTTCTAAAACCATAATTGCTCAGTAATTCAAAAAAGGCATTTCGCGGAAAATACCAATCGCACCACGAGGATGCATGTTTCTCCCGATGAAAAGTTACTTAAGATTAGGCAATGCATTTATTAAAAATGGTTTTGAAGTAACTGGCGCGGGAGCTTCATTCTGTAAGCCCAGGAGGAGCCATTCTGTAAAAGGTTGCCAGAGCTCACTAATTTTACATGAGTTGCTGAATTAAAGGATTCATCTCACCGAGAGTGTAAACCCTGTAGATCTGATGTTTCCATAAGCGTTTAAACATATTTTATTGACCAGACCAATACAAGAAAACATCTGCTTTTCGGAATGTGTGACCATAATTATTATAATTGCCATCTAACTGCAATTGTTTCAGATTTCAAGTTTAGCGAGTAAAAATGAAATCGTGACCAGTGTTGTGTGGTATGCTTCCCCTTATCCGAGGAGTCTGCATATGCCAATCGATCTGTTAACCCGTTCCGTGCTCATGACGGAACCACTCCATCATGAGCCACGGGTGCGCTGTGCTCATGACGGAGTGGTTCCGTCATGCTGCGGCCGTTGGCGGCTGCTCCGCCCACGCGGCGCTAATTCCCCGCCTGTGCGGGCGATTAGCGCAGTGGGCGGAGACGTGACGGAACCACTCCGTCATGAGCACAGCTCACCCGTGACTCATGACGGAGTGGTTCCGTCACGAGCACGGCGGCACCATAACTGCCCCCAAACCCCCCCAGTGCCGCGGCGGAATTCCTGCCGCGGCGAAGGGGTTAATTACTACTCTGTCTTCCTTCCTAAAACACTGCCTTTATTCTTTGAGCGGTATCAGATTCCCTGGAGTGAGCCACCCTGCTTAACTTACTTTAGTCATCTACTTCCGGGTGTGTTTATATTTGTATGTTAAAATAACTTATTCGCCATCAATTCCTCTATAGGCCTGACCAACCCAATCAGTCTAACCCTCCCAATTTCTTTATCGGCTATGGGAAACAACTAGCAAGGACATCTAACCTGAGCTTCAATTGGAATTCCATAGAGCATATTATCAAGCCCATTATTGCCGTTTTAGCGGCAGTTTTCTGCCGCTAAAGCGGCGATAATTTTATCACCTGTCTTGATAATATGCCCCTTGTTTCTTTGCCTGCTACTACGCGATATGTCTCTTTCTTTCTATTTTGCGGGTATCCGTTGCAAATACTTTGAGCTATTTGCTTTTCTTTGCACTCGGATCATGCATGGTGGGAGTTGTGTGTGTTGAACATAGGACGTTAATTTCTTATTTCTCACTACTCTGTTTTGAGCTTGTGCCTAAAGCTGAGAAGGTATATGGGAAAATATTTTTTGTCTGAAATGATTGATCTCTGTTTTGATCTTGTGAAAGATATTCCAATGAAGCGTAGCACATGGATATTGCAGTATGGGTGCTATGGTCATATTGCAAGCTGCCATCCAGCAGTCAGTGGAATTCTCACAGTGTGGGATTTTGATGCCCACAGCTCTCCTGATTTTCAATGGGCAAGTGGGTATTAGGAGTTCACAGAAGTGCACACCTCCAAGGAGGAGCCAATGGGAATCGGATAATCCTTGTCAGACCCCATTGGGGTGACTGAGGTTGTGTGCCACATGTGTCCTGGGGCACTCCCTCATGTGACACTGAAAACTGGTTCAGGTACAACCACTTCTACACTTCAGGGTAGCGAACTTGAGTAGCCATTGGCTTCTCAGGAGGTAGCGTGGGGTGCATGAGCTCAAAACTTAACAATTAACCAACAGATGCAATAACTTCACTGTCTATCTCTGTGCTCATATTTTAGGAAGAATGTATGTTTAAACCTTACAGCAATGTTAAATAATACACAATTCAACTTAAGACACAAGCAAGTGACCGTTTTTGCACTTCTTCCTTGAGCCGCCTTGTTCATAACCCTCCCTGGTTAACACCCTAGGTGGCACATCTACCCCAGTAGTTATGGTGAAAGCATGAATCAGGCACAGGTGCATTGTCGACTGTCCCCCGCAAATCAAATGAACACTAAGTCAACTTTGAATCAAGTCCCTAGTAAAGCAATAATTTATGATGTTCCCCCCAGAGCATAGCCAGCAGTATTTTATTCCTTCTCACTGGTGGGCACAGAATGAGCAAGAACAGCCTCAGGAACTTCTGCATAGGCTAGGCATGACCGTGTCTCCCTGACTGGCTCTAACTTCACAGTGCAGGAGATCTGCACATACATTATAAATGCAGCCGATGCAGCTGTTGTTCAGTTTAGCTGTAAACTGAATGTATGATCCCTCGACCTGTCTGGGCCAGCACTATGGCAGATGAAGCCCTGGTCAGGCCAATATCATCCACTGGGTACATAAAGCCAAGTCAGGCAGGTACAAGTAGTTGGAGACCCTAGTAGGCAAATATTGTCAACACAGTAGATGTAGCCCTAACCAGGCCAAAGTCATCAAAATGGCAGATACCAGCCAAACCAAGTCAGAGCAGACAGATGCAATCCCAACCGGGTGAGAAGAAACAGTTGTTGGGCCGTTCAGGTGAATGTCCTAAATATTGCAGCTTCACCCGCAACAGAGCCGGAACAGGTATAGGCAGATATAGGCCTCATTCGCCCAATGTTGTCAACATGGTAGATGCAGCCTCAACTGGGCTTACTGCAGCACAGGTCGTTCCAAACTCACTATCACATAGTCAGATTCCACTGGATGTCCCACAGCCTCTGGGACATGCTTGGCTTCTCCTCCTGGACAGAATCTGTTTCAGCAGGGACAGGCATACCTTTTCCATCTCTGAGCGTTCAAGCATGCAGTCTTCTAGGCACTCAAGTAGACCCCCAACTTCACTTGCAAAATGTACAGACTTCAAGTGAAGTTTCCTCACTACTGGGAGATTGGCAGTCAGGCAGACACCAGCGCTGGTCACACAGGGGGCTCTTGAAAACTCTGTGGAGTACTCCGTTCATTGGCCTTGAAGAACATAGAACTGGAAACCAATGAGGTGGTTTATGCCCCTACTCTTATAAAAAAACTTCTACTTCTAGGATGTGGATCCACTGTCTCAAACTTCAGACCAGGTTTGAGTTGTTTCTGTTTTCAAGTGTCCTTCTCAGGTTTCTCACCAGAAAAACCATTGTGCAATGCGATGCTTCTAACTGCAGATAGCACTGGGTTGCCTCCAGACTGGAGCACCCAAACCACAGGTGCAATAAAATGCGATATTTCTGCACCTGGCAGTCATTGGACTCTCTAAACAACAATAATCAGGGATAGGTAAAGGGCAGGTCTGACCTTGAAACCTCCTCACCTATCACAACTGAAACTACAGTCCTACCTCTTACGCCTATGATCAACCAAATGGAGGTGCTCAGGAGAACTAAGGATAACTAAGACTAAGAGAGCTCAACGTCGCCCCTGCGGCCGTCTGCTCAGACTGGGACACGACTGTTGGCAGCGGGGCTGCCTCCGCTGCGGGTTGCTGCGCGGTCGGCCAGAAGACACCTGCGTTGCTGTAGCCCAGGCTCGAAAGATACCCGGACTGCCCGAGCTGTGACTGCTTTCCCCCCGGTGGCGCCAGCCGGCTCCATGGATTGGAGACGCACAGAGGTGAGCTGAGGCCTTGCGCGCTGAGAAGGAGGTCCCCAAGCACCATCAAGAGCATTGGGAGGCCTCCACCAGGCTGGCGGTAGCCACAAAGATCCTGCTGAAGCCGCGTGTACCTGTGGCTCCTGCCGGCTGGCAAGGAGCTGGAAACCGCATGTGGAGGTGCACTCCCCGAGCAGAAAACGCACTGAATAATTAACTGGCACGCAGGTACGGAGGGTGGTTCAAGGGAGTTTGGCCTACACTAATGAACCACTCAGTACACGGTCTTTATGATCTAACTGGAATCTGCTCTGCATTCGCCCTTCACAGCGATCGCTCCCGAAACACTGCCTGTACCTGCCTGACTTTAAAATGGCAGCCGCAATATCCCTCGACCCTCGTATACACACATCTCGCCGCAATATTTGTTTCCTTTGTAATGCTGAACCCAAAGTTTTGCCAGCGCTCTCTTCACTCTGTGGCCCTTTGACCCGTTATAACTGCTCATTCACTCATCTTTAGTCCATGAGTGTAGCAGCAACTGAAGGAGCTATGAACAAAATGGCCTCAACCCATGTTAATGCTGTACTTTACCTGCAATATCATTACCAACATTTGCTATATTGAGGCAGCAGATTCCAAGACAACTGAACCAGCGAACCAACTATTCAATAACCCCCACAGCAATTAGGGTCTTTCTTACCAGCCTGACTGTCCCTAAGATTAGCCACCACGAGTGGGCCTTCCACAAAAGCACTCTTTCTCCCCTTGTGGGTGAGGGATCCAGCATTTGCTCTCTGGGGGTTTAGAGACCTCTCTAAGAGTGAACACAGAGGCAAGGGAGACACACTCAGTAGAAGATTGGGAGTGGTACCACTATCACTGGGATCGTAGCACCGTACACTGTGACCAGTGCTCTCCATGGAACTTTTGACGATGGCCCCCAGTTGGCAACCATAATCTGTCTGTATGTACCGGGGAGCCCATGCGACTTTGGCCGATACCCGGTGGAGCTGTCCTATTCAGCTATAGAGGAGTTTGTCTCTGGTTCACCCCTCAGCCATCACCTACCCAGCCGGACATCGGACATTGTTTTCCTCGTCTCCCCCGTTGGGTTTCTTTACCCCCCACGCCTCCTCCCTCCGGGATTCATTGTCTACCTCCCCTTTTCCAGCTTGACCGTTTCTACATCCTCTGAAGTACTTTCCCCCTTGCCTGTTTTTTCTATATTATGCTATGCTTCAGTAACTCAGTATAATAAACTATTGTTATACTGTCTCCCTTACTATGTTATGTGGAGCTCCAGAAACTGATGTAACTATGTAACAATGTTCTGAAACAATGTTCTACCTCATGTAAAGCGCTCTGATACCTCCAGGTCTAGCCAGCGCTATATAAAACCTTTCAAATAAATAAATAAACTAATCAGTGTCTCTTTGCTATCAAAGATCCTCATGAAATTTATTAAGATAGTTCTATCTCCATCCTCCCTACTGTAGCATCTGGATTTCCACCCTCCAGCCAAAGTATTACAGGCAGCACTTCCACTCTCTCCATCTCGTGCTATGCCAAGTCAGAGGCATCCAAAATATATCACACTGGCCTCAGTGTCCAGGCGCACTCAAATACAGACCCCTAGCACTGCACACATGCTAAACACATGCACTCAACGTTTACAAAGGGTGCGATTGCAAGGTCTGCGCTTACACAGCAGAACTTTACTCAAATGGGCCCTTTACTTCACACTCTCAGTGACGCAGGCAAACAGGTGTAGTCACACTTTCAATCTCTAAACACGCAGTATGCAGTCAGAAACAGTAATCCTCTATGCGCTATGAGGGCATTCTTGGTGCACCCTTCCAGGCCACAGGACGAGCACAAAATTACCCTGCATTAATAGGGATAGGCCTAGGCCTCTGCACAAATGCTCAGATAAGCGTGGCACTAGGGCCAAAATAAAAGTGTAGGATACCAGGTATACATGTAGCCATACACTCAGGGCAAGTCTTTATACTACACCATGCAGGGCACATTCCAATCCCAACAATCTTAAACACTTTACATCTGTAAAGAAGGATTGTGTGAGTCTTCAAGCGTTCTTGAATAGCTGTGGCTGTTCAGTAAAGTGCATAGATATCATGGTGGTCACCAAATAACCACAAGTGCCACGTTGATTTGCATGGCTTGTAGGAAATTATATATTCACCTGAATATAACTTGTTCGATTATTATAATTGCTGTAGTAAATTATAAGACTGCTTTGCCAGAATCTTTCAATTTTTTTCTTATAATGATAAAAAAAAGTATTGGTCTCATGTGCTGTATTGGATTAGAACACTTAAGCTTCCATCCCCAGTGACATTAATTGTGCATGCTTTCTTTGGAGCCTATATTGACGTAGCGATTAGACGTTCCATCCATTCCTTTCTAGAAGTCCAAGAGAAACTGGATCCTGACCACACACATTCATAGTAAAATATTGCTTGATATTCTGATTTATGCTAGGAAGATTCTAACATGAGCTGCAATTGTTGCATGACTCCGATACAACAGAAAGCCTCTTGATTGAAAACTACTCTCCCGTTGTTTTCAAATGCTCATATTTCAAGTATTGGATTCTAATGGCTATGACGGTTCAGGATTCTTTCCAATGATGACTGGTTTCTCTACACCTCCTCTCTTCGCTGTAAACTATCTCCTGGTAATCAATGCCAGCAAATCATGCCAGGTACTTACCAAAGTCAGATGATGTTTGTTATAAATTTCCAAGAAGCCCCCTGTGAATCTAATGATCTAATTAAAATTGGAATTCATTACTTGGCAATCTCTGAGCCTCTGATGCTTCGTAGGTGGATGAGTCTCAACTCAGGGAAGTTTGAGACTAGGCTGTTTTTTTGTAATCTGCACAACCATTAAAGATCAACTTTGAAATATTGGGATGTTTGCTTCCCTTTGCCACGTCTGTGTGAAAACTCAGGAGTTGCAAACATATATGTTTTGTATATATATATATATGTATGTTATATTTACAATATTGTATTACAGTATATAATTTTAGCATAATGCATCAGGTAAATGCAGACACCACACCTTTCTAAGTTTCACACTTCAGCATGATAATTGCATGGCAATGGTTTTCCCATTCGCAGGAGCAAAACAGAATGTCATGTTTTTAATCCACAGATTTTACAAAACTTAACCTGGTAGAGAATGTGTGTGGGAAAATACCACAGGTGCAGTAATTACCTAAAAAAATCGGAATCTCATTTGCAATCACATTTTTTGCTGCTTGGAGTCTTCCGTGAAAGGGGAGAGCCACGCTGTGTGCCAGAAAGAGTCCAGGAGGGGAAGACTGCGGGTGAGATTTACTAAGTTTTTATGCCATGTTTGCAAATTGACACAAACATCTTTTTTACCTAGTTTACTTTCCAGCGAGTAAAAGTATCATGTGAGGGGCTGATAATAATGTAGCCACTGGGGCCTGAAACCAGTATCCAACCCCCAGCTATCAAGAGAATCCATACAGCTGGGAGGAGTTGTGAGGATCTCAAATAACTACTTACCCCAACTTACCCCCATAAGGAACTAGCAGGTTGCACACCACCAAGGCACTTTCATAGTCCAGATTCCTCATCGGTGGATGACATTCGAGACCGGGTGATACAGGTCCCTAGACCTTCCACACTGATAGAGGCAATTGATGGGGAAAAAGACTGAGGAGGATCCCAGGGGAAGGTTGAGGCATGCTGGTAAGCTGCCACAAAATTTAGGTCTCCCGCCAGCCACCTGCCCTTATGTTTTAATCTTGGCAAATATCCAAGAGCTGAGGGGGGCTCAGTCGGAGACACCTGAGCAGCTCATGGCTAAAGTGCTCAACTGGCTGACTAGGACAGCGAGGGGGGCAGGCTACCTTAGCAGACATATTATTATGACAAGGAGAGTGGCGTGGGTGGCTGGTCCCCTAAAGCACTATCAGGTGATTGCATAGTTGTTAACTTTAACGATCGAAGGGTGGTGGGGAACTTGCTACAGCGACTTCCCAACACACCCTCCCTAGGGTCGCAGATCCATGCCCTTCCCTTGGGATACTTTTACAGACCTGTTAGAAATGGGGGTCTCTAGTTGGCAGAGGTAGGTACCTTTGTCCAAATAGGGACCATTGCTTCTAGTTAGGGTAAGGGAGCTCCAGTCATAAATAACCCCTGATCACCCCTTGGTAGCTTGGCACGGGCAGGCCGGCTTATCTCAGAGGCAGTGTGTAAAGCATTTGTGAACACATACAGTAACACAGTGAAAACACTACTAATGGACACCACACCAGTTTAGAAAAATAAGTAATCTTTACTAGACTTAACACAAGACCAAACAACAAAAATCCACAATACTGTAATCAAAAATAAGTCTTTAAAATGGTAGAAAATGGTAGAATGGTAGAAATTAGCTTAGTTCAATGTAGATGGTAAATGCAACACTTTACTCTCAAATTACCTTAGATGCATCACACAATACAAACAAAAGGGTCGCAGGGAAGTTGATGCACCGTTCCTTACACTCAGGGGAGTGGATGCGTCGGTTCCTTATTGCTGCGCAGGGGAGGTGATGCGTCGCTTCCTTACTGTGTGGGGAGTTGATGCGTCGTTTCTTACTGCGGCCCAGTGATGATGCGACAAGATGGCGCCTTGATGCGATGTGAGAATCCGATGCGATGCAACAAAATGGCGTCTTTGATGCAATGCGACAACGTTGGATGCAATGCATGCACGCCCGACTGCCGCGCCGCAAACTCAGTAACTTCTGAGCCGCAACAGGCCCTGCGACATGCTTCTCCGGTGATGTGACGACGACCTCTGTGGCGGCGACATGCTTCTCCTCGTTGCGTCGCACTTCCAGCTCCCAGCGACACTTCTCAGAGGGCCCAACCAACTGTAGGCGCCTTTCTGCAGGTAGAATTCCCAGCAAGGGAATTCAGTTGAGCTGGTGGTGAAGTCTTGTATCCCTGAGACTTCAGGCAGGAGACAAGCACACTTCATGCTCTTGGAGATTCTTCTTCAAGATGATGAAAACTTCACAAAAGTCCTGTTCTCCTTTCCTTGGCAAATAAAGTAACCACTGCAGGCCAACCTCAGAAATAGCACAGCACAGGGGTAATCCCCTCCTTCAGCTTTTTTGGTTCTTCTCCTTGGTAAAGGTTTGGCTTGATTCCCAGAAGTGATCTAAAGTTCTGGGGTCTGGGCCCCAATATTTATACCAGTAAATCCTTTGTCCTCTGAAGGCAGAGGGTGCCTGTGCCCAGCCAAAACCAGTCCTGTGCAGCTTCCTGGCAGGAGGTGGAGACAGCATCGTTTGAGAGCAGACCTGGCCCAGGTAGCTGAAAGGAAATCTCCTCCCCCTACTCTCTATTCTATGAGGGCTCAGGTCAGTGAAAGGAAATCTCCGTCCCCACTCTCTATTCAATGTAGGTTCTATTCAGCCCAGCACTGACCCATCAGACTGCTGGAGCCAAAGCTCTCTCCAACCCCCTGTCGCTCACAAACCAGACATGGAATACACAAACCTAGCAGAGGCATCCTGGATGGTTAGGCAAGAAAATACCTACTTTCTAAAAGTGGTATTTTCAAACACAGAATGTAAATATCACCCTCACTAAAAGATGTATTTTAACATTCTGAGTTCAGGCATACTAAACTCGTATTTCTACCTTGTTCCCTGGGTCAGTTAGGATTATAAAATGTTATAATGAATCTGCCCATTCTGGCCTGTGGGAGCAGGTAGCCTTGCAATAGTGAAAATCAGGACATGCCACACACATCAGGGCATGTCCTACCTTTCACGTACAATGCACCCTGCCCATGGGGGTACCCTGGGCCTACCTTAGGGTGATCAACATGTAGAAAAGGGAAGGTTCAGGGACTGGCAAGTGGGTGCAAGTGGGTGCATTTGCCAAGCCGACATGGCAGTCCCAGACAGCACACAGGCTTTGCAATGGCAACCTAAGCCATACTTTACAAGCTGCTTCTGTGGGTGGGACAATCAGTGCTGCAAGCCCACCAGAAGCATTTGATTTCCAGCCCCATGGCACACATGGTGCACTGTACTAGGGTCTGACAAGTAAATCAAATAAGCCAATCATTGAGTCACTAATCCAATACAACAATTTACAATACGGAGCACTTGCACTTTGGCACTGAATGGCAGTGGCAAAGTGCCCAAAGCATCTAGACCAGCAAAAACATAGCAAAACAACGGGAGGCAACAGTGAAAAAATGTAAAGGAGACCCACGCCAATGGTGCCAGGTCTAACAAGACCTATTAGGTCGACAGCCTTCGAACAGGTGAGGAGAAGTTCTGGAACTCGCCGCCCCACTGTGCCACATGTTACGACCCAGCTAGATTTGAAGTAAGATTTGATAATTGGTTAAGTCCTCTGGAGGACCTGGAGTCCTGTGATTGACTGAGTAAAGATTATTCAGACCCCCTCATGGCTACTCATCCCAAACATGTAAGACAGAAAGGGGAGGATATGAAGGGGGTAGTTAACTACAGTGTAAACAGAGTTACCTGGAATGTAGCAGGTTTAAAACAAAAGTTGGGTAACTCAGATTGGAAAAGTCTTGTGGTGGGATAGGATATTTTTTGCCTCCAGGAAACATGGGAAACAGGCCCAATTTCTCTGGATGTGTATAGATCCTTCCAATCCACAGCAGTTCCCTACCTGATGGGCAGAGCGAGAGGTGGTTTTGTGACCCTAATAGTAAACACACTAAGATTAAATGTAAGAAAGTTTTTTAACTCCTCTCCTTACTTCCATATTTTACTATGTGAACGTTTAGACAACTGGGATTGGTATTGATTTATTATTACAACAATAACTTTGGTTGGAATATGGCTTCAGTGGTTGGGTTACTGGAAAAGGAAATTGTTGCCATCTGTGAAGCACACCAAAAATTTATTAATATTGTGTGTATGGGTGATTTTAATGCTCATTGCTGTGAGAATATGACAAATCCTGTGTGTGATTTGTAGATGCTGAGGGAAATGTAACCCCCCATTTCATGCACAATAAACATGGCAATTTGCTTAACAGGCTTCCAATAATTATGAATCTTGAGGTAATTAACAAGCCAGATCCCGAAACAGGATTAGTCCCAAAGACATTCTAGAGTAGAGCTTGGTTCCACCATAGTTTTTATATTAATTTCTGAGTCTCTCAGCGGGAGAGTAACCTATGCAGAATCATTTTTTTTAGATATAGTGATCATGTAGCCCTCTTTTGTTGTATAATCTGGGGGTTGGATAACTAGTCTGTGAAAGACAAGGTCCCAAGACCAATCCTAGCAAGGACGAATGGCTACACACTTAAGTGGGCCGAAATCAATAAAGCGAGAGTTGTACCATTGATAATATCAAACCAATTGAGTGAGGTATTAATATGCTGAGACCCTAATCACATTATGGAAGGTCTAATCTTGGGATTCTTTGAGATACTGGGTGAAGTTAAAAGTAATCTGGTCGTCCGGTCAAATTCTCCCAAGACAATCCAATTGGTTTGCGGGTTTGATGCGTAATGTTCAAAGACCTTAAGAAATTTGCATACTGCTCTTAGAATGGTCCCCAGAGGTCAGAGATTGGTACGGGCTTTGGGTAACCTCTATAGGGAGTCACAGAAAGCCAGAATTAGGGGCCTGGGTGAGGAAACTCAGGTGAATCTGTGTCAATCCACTAAAAACTGTAGGGACTTTTGGAGAGTGATTAATGCTCCCTTCCTTAAAGATGATAGTGACCCAACATTAGATTTTCATGTCGGTGAGAAAGCCTGGGTGGCTCATTTTGGGCAAATATTTGGGGTGGCTGATGTGACCCCCGCCTCCCCATCTAACACCTGGCAGGTAGCCCCTAAGGATATTTTGGTCTTTTGATATGAAAGAGGTTAGGTGTGGACTGGCCCAATAAAGTTCTGCAAAGACCCTGGGTCCTGAAAAGGTCCCTATACATTTTATCTTAGATCACCTGGCTGATGAGGGGTGAAACCCCGCAACCAGTCCTACGATGCTTGTTTCCAGTCCAGGGAGGAGCTGGCCTGGCAGTTCGGGCTGGACTGTTCCCATGAGGCACAGGGTCAAGACTGATTTGCATATGGCTGGGTTCAAACTGGAATGGCATGGTGAGGAAAAAAATATGGATTTAGGCCCAGATCTCTGTACTGGGGTGAATGTATGACATTGTCCTGCTTTCAGTCCATCAACTGTTGTTTTTGCATTTGTCACCCATAGTGGGAAGGGCATGCCCAGACGTGGGTCCCGTGCTCTCCATGCCACTGGAATCAGGCTATCCTGGCTGAAGAGGGGTGAAACGAAACCGGTCCTAGGATGCTTGTTTCCAGTCCAGGGAGGACCTGGCTTGGCAGTTCGGGCTGGACTGTTCCCATGAGGCACAAGGTCAAGACTGATTTGCATAGGGCTGGGTTCAAACTGGAACGGCATGGTGAGCAAAAAATGATGGATTTAGGCCCAGATCTCTGTACTGGGGTGAATGTATGACATTGTTCTGCATTCTGTCCATCAACTGTTGTTTTTCCATAGGATGAAATAGGAGTTTATATATAACATCTTATAAAGATAGCTTCCCATTGGGACGAGATGGAAAGATGGAGTTTAGTATGCCCTAACTCATAATATCTCTATATATTTTTATTTTACGGAGTTTTATACAGCGCAAACTTGACCCGAAGGTATCAAGTATCAGAGCGCTTTACATAGAACGAGTTGCATTACATGAAGACACATTCATTTTTGTTAGGCACTGGGAGATTAAGTGATTTGCCCAGTATCACAGGATGTTGAGCGTCATCGCCGAGACTCAAACCCAGTTCCCCAGATTCGTGGTCGACCGACCTAACCATTAGGACAACTCCACTCCCTCTTTTATTAAAGATGATTTTTATATTGTGTGTTTGAAAATACCACTTTTCAAAAATGGGTATTTTCTTGCTTGGCCATCCTGTGTGCCTCTGCTGGCTTGTGGATTGACTGTCTGGCTTTGGAGTGACAGGGGCTGGGGATGTGCTTTCTCTCAGATGGCTACGGTGGGTGGGGTTGATGTGTGTCCTGCCTTTCCTGAATGAGTCAGGGCTGTACTGAATAGACCTCGGCTGCATTCAGAGTAGTGGGAGGCGTTTTCACTAGAACCTGAATAGGCCTGTCTGCATTTAGAGCGGTGGGAAGAGGTTTCCCTTGCACCTGAATAGGCTCGGTCTGCCTTGGACAATGCTGTCTCCACCTCCTGCCAGGAAGCTGCACCAGAGAGGACATAACTGGTTTTGGCTGGGCAAAGAGCTTTTCTGCCACCAGAGAACAAAGTAATTTGTGCAAGAAAAACTGTGGCCTGAACCCCAGAACTTTACATTACTTCTAAACTAAGGAATCTGCCAGGAAGAAGAGCTGGAAAAGCTGTCAGGAGGAACTGCCACTTTGCTGAGTGCTCTGCTATGTTGGCCGGCTGCTTACTGTTTCTGTCTTGGGCAGGGAAGGCGCAGGATTGTACTTTCATCATTCTGCTGTTAGAGTTTTCTCCAAGCGCTTGAAGTAGAGCTTGCCTCCTGTTGGAAGTCTCAGGGAGATAAAAGACTTCAGAGAACTCGCTGGAATCAAGGAACCTGCCAAAAAGAAGAGCTGCTAGGAGGAGTACTGCCCCTTTGCTGTGTTGGTGCTTTGTTGTGTTGGCCTGCAGTTGCTGCTTCTGCCTTGGGCAGTAAAAGGACTGGACTGAAATGTCTTTACTTGTGCTGAGTATCTCCAAGGGCTTGAAGTAGAGCTTGCCTCCTGTTCTGAAGTCTCAGGGACTTCAAAGATTTCACCAACCTCTGGGTGCCACTTCTAGAACTTCTGTTTCAGTTGCCACAGAGAAGGGAACTCAGTGTCCTGAAGGCACCGCAGAGGGCACCAATGCATCTCAGACCACAACCCTGGGCTCACCGACGACCGTTGCCACGACCAATCCGCTGCTTGCACCGTGACCTGTGCGCACCGCGCTCTGCACCGCCTTGCTTCACTTCGCCACCCTGGTCTCACTGATGCCATCTCTGCACGCAGACTGTGACCTCCGTGACCGCATCGTGGCTTGGGGGAACCGCTCGTAAGTCTACACAGTGCACCATGCTGTCACATACCGCCGTCCAGACCGACAAACACCAGCTTCCCGCAACCGGCTCTGTCACCTGCACCGTGATCTGT